>NC_058080.1:132999713-133653042 GCF_014858855.1 Bufo gargarizans | reverse complement strand
GCTACACTGCGACATGTGTTGTGGGACATTCATGTTCCACCAGTGTTGCGTGACATTTATTGTAATGAGTCTATGGTGTCGCACTGTGACATGTTGCGAGTGTGACACAACAGTCGCAAAAAATCCACCCAAGTTAGATTTCTGTGTGACTGTTGTGACTCTCATGCAATAAATGTTGCAGAACATTGGTGCAACATGAATGTCACATGACACATGTTGCAGTTTATTAAATAAGCCAGCATCTCATCCGCAGACTGCTGTTTCAGGTTGATCTGGTCATCACTGCTACTAGAGAAACTCAAGGCTGCACAGAGACGGGGGTTCCAAATTTTTTATAAAGACCAATTGAAAAAATATTTTTTAGCTCAAAATTAGTACAATTCAATATTAAAACAATTCCACCTACAGGTCTACATAGCATTTAAGTCATGTACTGTAAGTTGCAAGTTGGTGCCTCCACGGATTGGATTCTCATCAATGAGTGTTGCCTGCCCATGACCTTGTTCACTAATCTATGCTTGCTGTTATTGAACAGCAACCTTCACGGTTTACTTTCACGGGATAAAAATGAGTTGTGTTCATGTAATCATCACACTGGTGCATCACTCATTCCAGTTACAACACAGCCATCAGGGCTCTGTCTTCTAATAAACCCTGCACCTACCGTATGTGCCCATCAAATGAAAATAAACAATGAAGGTTCCTGACCTGTTCAGTAACAGGCAAATGCAAAAAGCTCTTTAAATGGGATTTCCTGAGACTGGGTATCCTCATTAAGATGGCTAAACAGGGTGCAAAAGTAAAAAAAAAAATGTCTCACCTGTAATAGATTGAGTCCAGAGCTGATCTCCCATCTACTCTGCTTCACCGGTGGCAGCGGTCACGTGCCGGTCCTGTACATGTCACCGCTGAGGCTAGTAATTAGCCAGCAGCAGTGACTTGCATGTACGTGGCATGAACAGAAGGTGGGGAAAGGAGATTGGAGCTGGCGCAGACTAGTGAGTTTTTTCTTCACTTTTGCATCCTGTGTGACCATATAAACTGGGGTTTCTGGTCTCAGAGAACCCCGTTAACTACATTAACAATGGCCCCTAATATTATTTCCTATGTGTGTTCTTTCTATTAAGCTTTGTTGTGTATGAAGAGTATATGGAAGAGTTGCCCAATGCAGAAACCAGAAACCCCCTACAAACAGTGAAACCAAGCTAAGAAAAAATGATATTCACAAGTCAACATGCAGAATGGTTATGAATTTGCTTGCTTCAAAAGTTAAAGGGAAAAGTATGTGTGTATTGCAGTGGACACCGTATACAGATCCAATAGCAGAGGCTTGCTTGTACGTTTATTAATGAGATTAATTATCCCTTACAGTGGCAAGTAGACATTTTTACTGCCAACTTGGAGATTTTATGTACCCAGGGGTTCTGCAGGAAAGCAGGTTTAAACAATTTCTGCAATGGCATTCAGCTGCTGAAAATTGATAAGGGAATCCATTTAAAAGTTTGTTCCTGCAAAATGTAAACTGACAGTGAAACAAGAAAATGCATAAAACATTTTCTTTTAGGGCTATTGTGTGCTTCAAAGAAGGCAAGAGTGAATTGTTCGACATATATGCACGATTTTGTGTTCTCTTTTTAATACGCATATCCCTGGAGATTTTAATAGAATTTTACGACTTAGCACAAATCCGTTTTTATTACAAATGTGTTACCTAATTCTTCTTTAATGGCAAACAGCTGTAACATTGTAACCCACTAACGTAAGGATTAGATGGTGTACTACGATAAAGTGCCAATAATCCTGGGGACACTGGATTATCAGATTTTCTGGATTATTGCTGATCTCACAGTCTACAGTTTTCATATTGGTACTGTTTTTCCCAAACACTTGACCTTCTGGTCAATGAGACAAACATGTATATGAATTTCAATATGCTTTTATCCTTGATTCATTAAAGTGTAACTGCCGTTCTATTTTTATTTGTGTAATGTGTAGGGGCAGTGATACTGACCATTTTTGTAATATACTTTAATTACTGAAATCATACATTTCTATTAGAAAAATAGCTCTGAAGTGGCCCTTTTGAGCCTTAGCAACGCTCCTCTGTCTTCTGTTTACAAACACAGTCAGTGTTCAGCATGTCTCCACAGTTATGTAAACAGAAGACAGAGGAGCGTTGCTAAGGCTCAAAATGGGCCACTTTAGAGCTATTTCTAATAGAAACTTATGATTTTAGTAATTAAAGTATATTACAAAAATGGTTATTATCACTGACCCTACACATTACACAAATAAAAAATAGAATGGCAGTTAAACTTTAAAGGGAGTCTGTCACCAGGAATTCACTGTTAAACCAGGCACAGTGCCTTGTAGGACTAGCTCAGTTGAATGTAATGATACCTTTCACTCAATGATGCGTTCTTCAATCTGGAGAAAATGTACCATATACAAATGAGCAGCTAAGTCCACTGAGGGCAGGCCCAAGCCACTCTGTGCTCCCTCGCTACTCCTCTGCCAGCACCTCCTTCTTGATTAATGGCCTGGTTGATTGACAGATTCCTGCATAGTCATCTCACCTGGCTCTGTCAATCAAGAAGGAGAGGAATGGGCTGGCAGTGGGAGTAGGAAGAGCAAGGGTGTACAAAGTGACATAAATATACCCACAAAATAATTACAAACCCCCAAAATAAAAACTGACCCCATAACAGACGCACTAAATATAGACCCCCCATAACAGGCCTTCTACAAAATACAGACCCTAGCCTTTCTGAATTCAAACCCCCTAAAAACGAGTTCAGATCTCCCAAATACAGACACCAAAATAGATCCTCTAAATAAATACAGACCCCTTATATAGACCTTAAAACAGATGCCCCAAGAATATACAGACCCCTAGAATAGGCCTTTTAATAAATACAGAGGTCAGACCTCCTTAATTACAGAACCCATAATAGACCCTCTTAATCAAGGATGCACAGCCTTTTCTGATTTTAAGGCCACATTTTTGGATTGAACTAATTCTAAAAGCCAGAATAAAACTTAGTATCACCATATGAGACATTTATGGCATATTGAAAGTACAGTTGCAAGAAAAAGTATGTGAACCCTTTGGAATGATATGGATTTCTGCACAAATTGGTCATAAAATGTGATCTGATCTTCATCTAAGTCACAACAATAGACAATCACAGTCTGCTTAAACTAATAACACACAAATAATTAAATGTTACCATGTTTTTATTGCACACACCATGTAAACATTCACAGTGCAGGTGGAAAAAGTATGTGAACCCCTAGACTAATGACATCCCCAAGAGCTCATTGGAGTGAGGTGTCAGCCAACTGGAGTCCAATCAATGAGAGGAGATTGTAGGTGTTGGTTACAGCTGCCCTGCCCTATAAAAAACACACACCAGTTCTGGGTTTGCTTTTCACAAGAAGCATTGCCTGATGTGAATGATGCCTCGCATAAAAGAGCTCTAACAAGACATATGATTAAGAATTGCTGACTTGCATAAGCTGTAAATAGTTATGAAAGTATCTCCAAAGCCTTGCTGTTCATCAGTCCATGGTAAGACAAATTGTCTATAAATGGAGAAAGTTCAGCACTGCTGCTACTCTCCCTAGGAGTGGCCGTCCTGTAAAGATGACTGTAAGAGCACAGCTCAGACTGCTCAATGAGGTGAAGAAGAATCCTAGAGTGTCAGCTAAAGACTTACAAAAGTCTCTGGCATATGCTAACATCCCTGTTAGATAATCTACGATACATAAAATACTAAATAAGAATGGATTTCATGGGAGGATACCCCCGAGGAAGCCACTGCTGTCCAAAAAATGCATTGCTGCACGTTTACAGTTTGCACAAGAGCACCTGAATGTTCCACATCAGTACTGGCAAAATATTCTGTGGACAGATGAAACCAAAGTTGAGTTGTTTGGAAGAAACACACAACACTATGTGTGGAGAAAAAGAGGCACAGCACACCAACATCAAAACCTCATCCCAACTGTGAAGTATGGTGGTGGGGGCATCATGGTCTGGGGCTGCTTTGCTGTGTCAGGACCTGAACGGATTGCTATCATCAAAGGAAAAATGAATTCCCAAGTTTATCAAGACATTTTGCAGGAGAATTTAAGGTCATCTGTCCACCAGCTGAAGCTCAACAGAAGATGGGTGTTGCAACAGGACAACGACCCAAAGCATAGAAGTAAATCAACAACAGAATGGCTTAAACAGAAGAAAATATGAGTCCTGACCTCAACCCGATTAAGATGCTGTGGCATGACCTCTAGAAAGCGATTCACACCAGACATCCCAAGAATATTGCTGAACTGAAACAGTTATGTAAGAGGAATGGTCAAGAATTACTCCTGACCGTGTGCACGTCTGATCTGCAACTACAGGAAACATTGGTTGAAGTTATTGCTGCCAAAGGAGGTTCAACCAGTTATAAAATCCAAGGGTTCACATACTTTTTCCACCTGCACTGTGAATGTTTACATCGTGTGTTCAATAAAAACATTTAATTCTTTGTGAGTTATTAGTTTAAGCAGACTGTGATTGTCTATTGTTGTACTTAGATGAAGATCAGATCACATTTTATGACCAGTTTGTGCAGAAATCCATATCATTCCAAAAGGTTCACATACTTTTTCTTGCAACTGTATAGGCCAGCAATGTCTGGTTGCTGGTTCTACTTCTAATGGGAGAAGGGGGGACCCTTTTCCTCCGTTCAGAAAGAATGAGCCCATGCATGAATATGGCTCTCTCCATTGTGTTCAAACTATAATGAAACTATAATGAACATACCTTCATGCATGCATGACCAACTCTTCACCTCATCTACTTATACATGGGTGTGCGACACAGGCGTATGGAGACCTTCATTTAGCCAATATATAGATATTCCAGATATAGACACACAGTGTGCCTTTTGAACTTACCAGGCCCTGCTTCCATGTTACACAGCCAACAGACACAGAGAAGTTTTTGACCAGATGGTTGGGGCCACATAAAAAGGCATTGTTGGCTGCCCCAGGCCACAGCTTGTGCATCCCTAAATAAATGCACACCATCTTATACAGAACTTAGAACACACCTCAGCTATATAAAGACCACAGACTGCCTAATTACAGACACCATAACATATCTAAATAAATACAGGCTCGAGGCCTGCTGAAAACAGACCTCCTGAATACAGCCCTCTCCTCCAAACAAATAATGACCCCAGGCACGCAGAACGGCTCACACTCTCCTCCTCTGCTGAGCTTTGTAACAACATTCACTGGCGTCAGGGCCTTCGCAGATGGTCATGTGACTGCAGGTCCTTTAACAGTAAAAGATCCTGCCCAGAATTGTGCTATAGGAATCATTGGATCATGGCAAACATGTGACAGAAATATGATGGCATTAAGGCTGGGGCCTAATGTGTGTTTTTTGTGACATTGCATCTATTCATGAGACATGAGACATGCTGTGACTGCAACAGGTGCAAAAAAAATCCAGTACCATTGGATGTTTTGTCTGAGATCACAAGTCACACTCCACTTTCTGACCCAGGCCACAACTCCCATGTCACTGTGATTTGCCTGCAACTTTTAGCTGAGATTTCACTGTGTTTTTACACCAAAAGCACAGCTGTAAAATAGTCTTGTGACAGTAAGTCATTCTAATCTTTTGGTTGCATGATTTTTCTGAGACTTGCTGTCATGCATCATATTGCTACATAGCCCCAGTCTAAAGCCATGCCGCACATCGCCGACACTTAATAGAAAATGCCTATTCATGTCCGCAATTGCGGACAAGAATAGGACATGTTCAATTTTTTTCAGGATCGGAATTGCGGACCCGGAAGTGCGGATCCGCAATTCTGGATCTGGGCAGCACATCGTGCTGCCGCATAGAAATGAAATAGAAATGAATGGGTCCGCAATTCCGTTCCGCAAAATGCGGAATGGACCCTTATTCGATTGTTTCAGCTTATTATTCCTTTTTATTATTATTCTCCACCCCCCCCCCCCTTTTTCTATATGCTACTCCTCCTACAATTTTGGGGTTACAAACGCCAAACTTTCCACACTTCTTCGACCTATAGTGAGATAAGTTGCTTGTTCTTTAATAAGTGATCCCACCCCCTGGGCCCCTGCGCGGACCACCGAAGACCCCTTTTTTGCCATTGACTTTGACATGTAAAATTTTCAAATCGCTCCCACTCGCATAGTTTTGAAGCTACACTCCCCAAACTCGTACCACATATTGTTGGTGTCAACCCAAATAAAATAGGTACATTTTGAGGGGACACCCCAAAGTGGGTGGACCTAGTAACGGCCAATGAAAATGTTGCTATTTTCTATACTTTACTCCTCCCACAGTTTTAGAAGTACAATTACCAAACTTTGCACACTTGTTCACACACACCCAAATAGGTTGCTTGTGCTTTGTTAACCGATTCCACCCTCCGGGCTCCTGGGGCGGCCCCCCTGAAGACCCCCACTTTTTGTCATGGACTTTCATTGGAAAATTGAAAACTTTTGCCACTCGTACAGCTTTAAAGGTAAACTCACCAAACTTGGGTCACTTAGTCATGGGGTCAACCTGAAAATTTCTGTCCCATTTTGGGGACTCTAAAAAGTGGGCGGAGCCACACACAACCAATCAGATTTTCCCTATTGACTTCAATGAGAAAATTTAAATTGCTGTCATTCTCACAGAATTTAAGCCAGAATACCCAAACTTGGCACTGTGGGTCACTGGGTGACTGAGGTTAAAATTTATAAAAAGTGGGCGGATTCTACAATGGCCAATCAAATTTCAGCCATTTGTTTAACTGGGAAAATTTAAAACTGCCGCTGCTCTTAGAAAAGTAGGTGGGACCAAAAACAACCAATCAGATTTATTTGATTGATTTAAATGGAAAAACTAAAAATACTGCCATTCTCACATTATTGATGTATCAAATATCACAAATGTGATCAATTAGGTGTTTCCACTTCAAAGTTAGAAAAAGTGGGCGGAGCCAACAAGAACCAATCAAATTTCACTCATGGATTTTCAATAGAAAACAATAAAACTGCTGCCATTTTTACACGTTAAATGCCATAATTCCCAAACCTTAAATTGTTAGTCACTGGGTGACTGGTTCACAATTAGGAAAAAAAGGGGGCGGGGCAACAACAGCCAATCAGATTTCAGCCTTTGTCCTTAATAAAAAGCAGATAAACTGCTGCCAAGTGTCCCAAACTTAGCACAATTACTCACTGGGTGACTGCAGTCAAAATTTAGGAAAAGTGGGTGAAGCCTAAAACAGATTTCACCTATTGACTTCAATGTAAAACTTTCAAATACTGCCATTCTCACAGTTTTAAAGCCAGAGGCCCCAATTTTGGCACTTACATTTCTGAAAACTTGGTGGAGCTTAAAACAGCCAATCAAATATTACCTAGTGCTATTCAATGGGAATATTTAAATTGCTGCCATTCTTACACTGTTAATGGCAGGGTCTTCAAACTTGGTACATTCGGTTACTGGGTGACGGGAATTCAAATGTAAAAAGTGGGCGGAGCCACAAACAACCAATCAGATTTTCCCTATTGACTTCAATGAGAAAAATGTAAAAAGCTGTTATTCTTACAATATGAAAGCCAGAGTCCCCAAACTGGCACTATGGGTCACTGAGTGAGTGTGGTTAGACTTTAGGAAAAGTGGGTGAAGCCTTTAACAGCCAATCACATTTTAGCCATTCGTTTTATATGGGAAAAATGTAATTACTGCCGCTCTTTGACTTTTAATGGCAGGGTCCTCAAATTTGGCACAGTCAGTCATTGGGTGACTTGGGTTCAAATTTTAAAAAGTGGGTGGAGCCACAAACAGCCAATCAGATTTCAAGCTAACATCCTGTGGTTTCTTCAGAAACAACACCATCTAGTTATTATTATTATGCAAAAGTATCATATAAAACAGGCTTAAAGGCCTCTTCAGGCTACAGATATTGATAGCCTATCCTCTGGGTAGGTCATCAATATCAGATCGGTAGGAGTCTGACACCCCCACCAATCAGCTGGCACCAGAAGCTATAGTGTATGGAGCTGGAGGCAGATGGCTCCATACACTGTGTGGCCATGTGAAGGTACTGCAGTTCAGCTCCCATTCGAGTGAAGCGGAGCTGAGCTTCAGTTCGCCGATACTGGAAACTACACAGTGTATGGAGCCTTCTACTTCCATTCCATACACTGTTAGTATCCAGAGCTGCAGCAGCCTTAAACAGCTAATCAGTGGTGGTGCTGGATGTCGGACTCCTACCAGTCTGATAGTGATGACCTAGGGTATTAAATATCTGTAGCCGAAGAATCATTTTAAAGTTTTTTTTAAAGAAAGTTTTGCCCCTGTTTTAGCTGTAACATGGCCGTGTGTCCATGGATGAGCCAAATCAAAGCTGATGCCACCCAAATGGGAAAGGAAGAGAAAGGTGGACTTAGTTTGTGTATTTTCTTTTATAGTTAATGTATGTTATGCATTAATCACACCAAGAAATTTAAATAATATGGACACCAATGCAATTTGTCTTTAACTTTGCGTACTGTCCCATGTATAAGACTGAATTTCTATAGAACACGTGGATATAGAAAGACCAAATACTTAAGGAGGTTCTCCAATTTTCTAACAATAATTAGCAATCATTTTCCCCACCAGACTTGTGGAGGAAAGCATACTTACCTGCTCCTTGCCACTTGGTTCCGGCTCCTTTCTTGTCAGCTTCCGGAATTGAAGGGGTCACATGTGCCACTGCAACCAATAACTGTCCGCAGCGGTGCTGTATACCCCAAGCAGCCATGGCAGTTGACAAGCAGGAGCGCGGCAAAGAAGCCGGAACTAAGCCGTAGGGAGCAGGTAAGTATGCTTTCCTCCACAAGTCAAGCTTGGGGAGAAGTGTCGGGAGAGGGTCTGGATGGGGGGTTTGGAGAAGGGGGGAGCGGAAGAGAAAATTGTTTCAAAGCTTGAGAACCCCTTTAAGCAGTTATTGGGAGTTATAACTTTATTGAAAATTAAATCCAATGAACATTAAACATTTAATATATTCTAAATATACAAGTAAATATATATTTTAAGATCGATGAAGCTGTAATGTTACAATAATAAGGGTTAAGGGAGGTTTCTACACATAGAAGTTAATAACTTTAGATAAACTTCTTCAGACATGCAAGTCAGCACAAATAGTGCAAACAAAGCACATAGCAGTACTCTACTAGAACACAGCAATTTTCGCAAATCACTACTTTCAATGGTTACACACAATGAATTAATGAATTTAAAATAACAATGTTATTAAGTAATAGAAGATGTTCCAGGTCTAAACTTGATTCAGTGACATGCTTATTAATGTACTGTACATGACAAACAGAAATATTGGTAGAACGGATAGGTACATGGGCCGCCAAAACACAGGCACCAGTCGTGTGAACTCTGCATCGTGGTACGGATCCATTGACTTGCATGGGTCCACGATCCACAAAAAGACATGATATGTCCTATCTTTTGCAGAGCAGAGGCATGGACCTGGAAGCCCACAGAAACACACAGAAGCCCTTCCATGGGGTTTCGGGTCTGTGCCTCAACTCCACAAAAGATAGGACATGTCCTATCTTTTGCCATATCTTGCGGATCGCAGACCTATTAAAGTCAATAGGTCCGCACCACGACGCAGAGTTCACATGGCGGTTGCCTGTGTTTTAAGTACCTGCGGTTTGCGGTCCGCAACACAGGCATGGCGGCCCTACGGTCGTGTGAATGGGGCATACTGTATTTGCTACAGCTGGACCTTTTAAAACTGTTTGTTTTTGCATAAAAAATCCTGACTCAAAGCAGATAGTACTGCACGTAATTGCACTTGGGGGAGAAGACAGACTGAAAGTAAGATGGCACCCTTTTCATCCCACATTGGGGGGGTGTAATTATGGACTGTATACTGAATTTGACAATATGCTGCCCCCTACATAGTCCATCGAGTGCAACCAAGGGATAGGTGGGGATGTGAATCCCAGAAGGAAATGAGACTCAGATTTCTATACATTTTCATAAGCATAAATGTCATTTACTTTTAAGAATTCATCTAGCCCTTTTTAAAACTGTCCACTGTACCTGCTGTGAGGGTGCCACCAGGGAGGGTACAACTTGAGGGGTTTTTTATTTATTTTTTATCATTTACAATTTAATTGGTTCTCCAAGATTTAACAATTGATGACCTAGCCTTAGAATAGTTTATCAGTATTAGGTAGGTGTGGAGGTCCACTTCAAGCGAATGGGAGCAGCTCTGTAGTAATTATGCCACTATGCAGTTCATGGAGCTGTGTTGTTCCATTGCCATGTAGCTGATTGGTGAGGGTGTTGGGAGTCTGACCCCCGCAGATCTAATATGGGTGACCTATCCTAAGGATAGGTCATGAATAGTTACGTCTTAGAGAACTTCTTTAACTGCTATCAACAAAGAAAATTTTTATTGCTATTTGTACCAAAAACATTAGGGACAACCAATGGCCCTGCTCTAGACACACCTCATAATAGTGCTATTGATAGATATAATGCTCCCCAAAGTATTTTTTAACATCCCGCAAAACGCGGTTCCGTTGTACCGTGATCCGTGCCCGTTTTTTCTTCCGTGGGTCTTCCGTGATTTTTATAGGATCCACGGACATGAAAAATGAAAAAAAATTCTAAGTCAAGTTTGCCATTGAAATGATAGGAAGAAACGGACACGGATCACGGACGCGGATGACAATCTTGTGTGCAGCCGTGATTTTTCACGGACCCATTGACTTGAATGGGTCCGTGAACCGTTGGCCGTGAAAAAAATAGGACAGGTCATATTTTTTTCACGGCCAGGAAACACGGATCACGGATGCCGCTGCCAAACGGTGCAGTTTCCGATTTTTCCACAGACCCATTGAAAGTCAATTGGACCGCAGAAAAACACGTTAAACGGGACAACGGCCACGGGTGCACACAGCGGTCGTGTGCAGGAGGCCTTATACTACATGGTGAATGTCTTAAAACAAAATATACCCCAAAATTGTGAAGTTGCTGTTTTTAATTTCATTCCCCTGAAAAAAAAATGAATAAAGTGTTTTTTTTTTGTTTTTTTGTTTTTTATCTTCCATGTACTCCAAAATGTTGCCATTCAAATGCAAAACATTCAACAAAAAGAAGCCCTCACATGGCTACAATGACAGAAAAATAAAAATGTTGTGGCTCTTAAAAAGAAAAGGAAAAAAAAACTGCCTGTTAATGAAAGCTAAAAGGGTTGTCCACTTTTTTTTTATTATTCTTTATTAATCCATTAATAATAATTAAAAGATATATTATGACAGACATGATTTCTTATACGATCCAGTAAAAAGAAGGAAGAAAATTCAGTGATCATTTCTACATCAGATACCAAATGTATTCCCTTCCCCTAACTTATCCTAATCCATATCTCCAATGATAGCGCTGTTTCCTTGATCCAGTTCCTCACAATTCAGCACCTTGCCTCAAATAGCAATTCGTCCACAACTTTTCACTCCCTCACCTTATGTATACCTTCAACTTGACCCAGTACACACGTTGCAGGGTTAAAAGAAATGTATTTTATATATAGCCTTCTATGGAGCTATTCAATCTGAGACAACACTCCAGTCCAAAACCATTGTATAGCAATACAACCCCACAACATGTGCACATCGTCAGTTCCTTCTTCCCCACATTTAAGACATTTAAAATCTTTATTTCTATAAAACTTTTTAAGTTTTGCAGGAGAATAATAAAGACGGTGCAACACAAAAAACTGGACCATCCTATGTGCTGGTTTTAGCGAGATTCTTGTAATTTCCCGCAGTATCTCACCCCACTGTCCCTCATGGGATCCACCACTCTATCCCATTTCTTTTGAAGCTGGAGTGGAATTTTTTTTTTCATTTTAGTTTTTGTCTTAACATGGATTTCCCTGTCCCAAAGTAATTATTTTTGCCAGTGGGTCTGGTAGTTTTACTATGCCATACTTTTTTCTGACTTACTGGCATACTATAACTGATAATAATAGAAGAGAGCTTTATCCGGAAAGTTACATTTAATCTTTATTTCTTTAAAACTTAAAATACCATTATTCAAATATATTTGGCCTTGTCATATGATCCCATATTTTTGCCAAATTGATGAACCTTCGAAGACCCTCTTTATTCCCCATACTTCCTTGATTTTCAACCATATCTTATTCATTAGTCTCAACGTAGGAGTTTTCATCCAAACCCTCTGAAGGTAGGTACTGGTCTGTTACACTTGGCAAACACTGCCGCAAAGCAAATTCTCATATGATGTTATCAATCTCCTGTACACAGAAGTTTTCCCCCAGTCTTAAATTGATCTGCTAAATAATATAGATGTATATCAGGGACCGATAGCCCTCCCCACCGGGATATTGGAGAAATTGCAGTTTCATGCGGGGTTGGCGTCCCCTCCAAATTACTTCTCTTGATAGGCTCTTAATAATTTTAATTATTCTCTTGGGGATTTCTATCAGGTATTACCATAATATATAATTTATCATCGGCAATATGCACATTTTAATAATTGTGAATTTTCTGGCCATCAAGGGCCACACGACTATTTTAACATGTATTTTACCGATCAGTGGCATAACATTGAGTTTTATAAAAATCTAGGGGGAAATTTGATATTTTAATACCTAAATAATTAATTAATATATTTGCCCACTTTTTTTAACTTCAAAGGCATCCGGGCTAAAATTACCTAGATCACCTAGTGGAATGCATCCAGACTTCTTCCAACTTACTGACAGACCCGACATTTCACTATACTCTCTAAATACCTCAAAACTTTTGCCATTGAATCAAAAGAAAGAGGCAATAAATAACAGTCATCGGCATTATTTTTCCTACCACTTCATCGTATTGAAATCCTATTGTTTATTTGTCTTGTCTAATCCTAGCCATCAGTGGTTCCAATGATATCGCAAAAAGTAAGGGCGAAAGGGGACATCCTTGCCTTGCTTCCCTTGAAACCCTAATCGGATCTGATATTGTGCCATTAACCAGTACTCTAGCAGAAACTTCAGAATATAATAATTTTATCCAAGAAATAAAGACTTCCCGAAACACCAGATATTTCATTGTAGCCCAAAGAAATGTCCATTCCATCATATTGAATGCCTTAGAGGCAACAATAGCTGTAACAAAATGTTCCCCTGTGTTGGACGACTCCACCTGCATATTTAAGTAAACCCTATGTCACGAACCAGCGGGTATGAACCCACTGTACCACGTGTCCTACCTCCTCTAAGGGCGTTGTCTAAGTGAACCCCTCGATCTTCACAGTACCCCTGATGGCGGGGATAGACTTTCCCGAAGGGAACACCAAGTTGCTACCTCTTGAGGAGGATTGGCACATGAGGCAGCTAGTCCAGGCGGACCAGGAGGTACCTGAGCAAGGTACCACAGTTACAGGCGTTGTCATAACCAGGAGCAACAGTGCTGGACCGAAAGGATGAGGAAGAGATGAAGTCAAATAGGCAATAGGTGAGGGCAGGCGGCACAGGTACAAGTCAAGCAATCCAGGTCGGCAACAGGAAATTCAAGGTCAGGCAGGGATCAAACAGGTAGCAGAGTCCAGGAATACAAGTACGAGTCAGGAACACAGAAACAGAAGCAGATATCAGGAACCTTAGCAGGACACAAGGACCTTGACATTGAGGCATCTGGGAAGGGTCTGAGCCACTTATATATGTGCAGGAGGAAGTGCTGCATGGAATAAGCAGCAAGTACGCCGTGGCCAGGGCTAAGAGGAAACTGTGGAGTGGATCCCAGAACAACAGTACCTACACAGACAGAGCCCAGGACTTCAGGCGGTGAATGGGAAGCACTGGCAGCAGATCACTGCTGAACAGGGCACCGAGGACCGCGGCGCACAGCTTGAGTTCATGACGAGACAGAAAACTTTTTATTAAGTTCAGAGCATGAATGTTCCCAAGACCTCTCTTCAGGACCAAAGCCCTTCCAGTCCACAAGATAGTAGGTCTTCTTGCCATGGTTCTTGATGTCCAGGATGTCTTTGACCTCAAATATCCCGTCAGAATCTTCAGATACCAGAGTTGGAGTAGAAGGAGCCATCAAGAAGCGATTAAGAACTACTAGTTTCAGTAAGGACATGTGGAAAGCATGAGGAATACGCAGAGAGAGAGAGAGGCAGATGTAACTTAAAAGTCACTTCATTGATCCTCAATACTTCAAAGGGTCTGAGGAACCTAGGAGCAAACTTGAAACTGGGAACCCTTAAGGGGATGTTTTTAGATAAGAGCCATTCCTTATCTCCAGATGAGAACTGAGGTAGTTGTCATCTTCTCTTGTCTGCATTCGTTTTTATGCGGGTCACAGCTTTGTTGATGCAGTCCTTGGTGTCATGCCAAATTTTAAAAAAAATCCCTAAGACTGTAATCTGCAGCTGGTACCCCAGAAGATGTAGGAACAGGAAGAGGAGTACGAGGGTGTTGTCCATAAACAGCAAAGAATGGAGAGGATCCAGTAGACTCACTAGAGTGGTTGTTATAGGAGAATTCAGCCCAAGGTAGCATTTGTACGAGTTGTCCTGTTGGTCTGAAACAAAATGTCAGAGATAGTTCTCTAATATTTGATTGATTTGCTCTAATTGCCGGGTTGATCTAGGGATGATAACCGGAAGAGAAGTCCAGTTCAATTTTGAGCAGCCGGCAAAGAGCTCTCCAGAGCTTAGAGGTAAACTGGACTCCACAATCGGAAACAATATGCCAAGGTAGACCATGCAAGCGGAATATGTGTCTCATGAACAGTTTAGCAAGTTCAGCAGCCGAGGGCAGTCCAGCCAAAGGAACGAAGTGCACCATCTTGGAGAAACAGTTCACGACCATCCAGATAATGTCACGGTACCTTCTGTGACAGAGGTTAGAAAATCGGAGAGACTGACTGCACGTGAGATTAACTGACAGTCTCTTGATTCTCAGTGTTGTGGTTTGGTAATGACCACACCTCTTGTCAGGAGCAGCCCGTGGTCATTACTGCATTCCCTACTTAGTTTGGTCTCACACTTCATACCATGTGGTTGATATTCTCTGCTTGGATTTGGAAGAGTTGGTGTGTGGACCTTACCTGTGTTCCTGCTCATCCATTTTCTATAAGATAAGTTGTACAGCTCTTTGTATTTGGTTGTTCCCCTGTGCTTGTTGTTACTAGGCCTCAGGGAGACGCTGGTTCATTCACCTGCGAAGGAACTAGTAGTCTCATTCCCTGCCACGACCTAGGGCATTTCAGGGCTCCTAGGGTCTAGGTTCCGGAGTATGTATTTTCCCACCTTCAGGGTCTATACATACTGACAGGAGTCATGGCCAGGTTTAGGGGCTTCCTAGCAGGTGACCTTTTCCCTCTCCCTAGCCTTGAGGCCTAGTTCTGTGTCCCTCCCTTCCCCTGTATTTGTGACAGATAGCTGTACATCTTGCAGAAGAGGGCAGATCTGTAACAAAGTTCATGGCAATGTGTTGCCATGGGGAATCAGGAACAGGAAGAGGTAACAACAGCCCGGGTGGTTTGGTCCTGGAGACTTTATTCTGAGCACAGACTGTGCAGGCAGACACAATCACGCACATCCTTAGACAATGTGGACCACCAGTAGTGGTGAGACAAAAGTTCTGCGGTCTTGCGGATCCCTGGGTGACCAGCCAGTTTGGAGTTATGCCCCCAAGCTAGAATACGTTTTCTCTTGGCAGATGGCACAAATATATTCCTAGGAGGGATGTCTTTTGCCATTGACAAAAGCCACTGTGATCAAGAAAGTAGGATCTACAATGTACTAGGGCTCCTCCTGCTGGTTGGAGAAGTCAAATGACCGAGACAGAACATCCGCCTTGATGTTTTTCTCGGCCAGGCGAAAGTGAAGCTAAAAATCAAAACGGGAGGTGAAGAGTGCCCATCTGGCTTGTTGAGGGTTCAGACGCTGGGCCGTCTGCAGATATGTAAGGTTGTTGTGGTCGGTGAAGATTATCGCTGTATGCTGGACCCCTCCAATAGATAACGCCATTCCTCAAAGGCAAGTTTTATGGCAAGAAGCTCTCCTATACAGTAATTCCTCTCAGCAGGGGAGAAGAGCTTGGAGGAAAAGCCACATGTAAACATCTTGCCCTTGGAACCTTTCTGTAGTAAAACAGCACCTGCTCCTATGGAGAAGGCGTCTACTTCTAAAAAGAATTGGCGGGAGACATCGGGATGACGCAGAACAGGTGCAGAAGCAAAAGACCTCTTTAATTGGACGAAGGCAGCCTCCACCTCATAAGTCCAGACTCTGGCATTCACCCCTTTCTTAGTAAAAGCAGAGATCGGAGATGTAAGAGATAAAAATTTGTGATGTACTGACGATTAGCAAATCCAAGGAAGCGCTGTATAGCACGAAGACCCTGTGGGCGGGGCCAGTCCATTACTGCATTCAATTTTTCAGGATCCATCTGCAACCCGGCATCCAAGATTATGTATCCGAGGAACGGTACTGTAGCGTTTTCAAAGATGCATTTCTCGAGTTTGGCATAAAGTCGATTCTCTCTCAACCACTGTAAAACTAAACGTACATGCTTCCGGTGAGTGTTCAAATCTGGAGAATAGATCAGTATATTGCCCAGGTACACTATCACGTAGACATAGAGCAGGTCCCATAAGATATAATTTACCAACTCTTGGAATACCGTGGGAGGATTGCACAGACCGAAGGGCATGATGAGATACTCGTAGTGTCCATCACGAGTGTTGAAAGCAGGTCGAATTTTGTGAAGACCTTAGCTCCCCAGATCCTGTCAAAGAGTTTGGAGAGGGTATCGATTCTTGACTGTGACCTTATTCAGACCTCGATAGTTGATACAGAGCAGTAAGGATCAATTTTTTTATGCACAAGGAAGAACCCAGCACTGGCTTGTGAAGTAGAGTTCCGGATAAACCCCCTCTCGAGATGTAATCAGACATCGCTTGGGTCTCAGAAAGTGAGAGTGGGTAGACTCAACCGCAAGGAGAAGATGCACCAGGCATAAGTTCAATCGGACAATCATAAGGACGATGAGGAGGCAGGGTCTCGGCCTCTTTCTTACTGAAGACATCCACAAAACTGGCATACTGCTGCGGAAGTCCAGGCAGGACTACAGGTACAGTAGGCGAGGAAGCAGGTCGGACCTCTGATAAGCAGGTGGACTGGCAGGATGATCCCCAATGCAGAATCTGACTGGAGTGCCAGTCCAGAACTGAAGTGTGCTGACGCAGCCAGGAAAGAACAAAAATAACCGGCTTAACGTATGCTTGCAGCACATAGAAGGAGATCATCTCGGAATGCACAACCCCTATTTGCAACTTAAGGGGCATAGTAACAAAAATAACAGGTTCAGGGAGTGGCAGTCCATTTAAGGAAGCCACTGACAGAGGCCTCTCTAGGCGAGAGCTTGCTGAATGAAGTTACTGGCTGACCTAGAGTCCAAGAATGCAGGCCCAGACAGTGTGACTCCCTTGTGAGAGAGAGTCACCGGAACTGAAAGTTTCTGAGAGGACTTCTCCTTGTCTAGGACCACCTCTCCAACTGATCCTAGACATTGGCGTTTCCTGGCTTCTGTGGAGAATTACGCACAAAGTGTGTCTTGCCTCCACAATACAGACACAGGTTCTCTGCTTTGTGGCGTGAACGTTCCTGGTCAGACAATCAAAGGATCTCTATTTGCATGGGCTCTTCAGATGGGATGGACACTAGAGGAAAAAACGGCCTCTGGAAGGATGGAGCCAAACGAGGGGGTCTTCTGGTGCATGCGACCTCCTTAGAACGTTCCTTGAAACGCATATCTATCCTTGTGGCCAAGGTGATCAGGTCATTCAGAGTAGACGGACAGCAAGCATGCTGTGGCCAGGGCTGAGAGGAAATTGTGGAGCGGATCCCAAAACAACAGCACCTACACAGACAGAGCCCAGGACTAGCAAAACCAATGATATTTAGTGTGAGGGACTAGACAAAGCAGCGGTGCCCTTAATAGAGTAGGTTTAGTCTCCTTAATGACAAAGTAAACAGTAGATACGGGAACCGCGCTATGTATTGGTGGTTTATGAAAGTCGTTAGAACAAAAACTTGTAAAAGATGGGGAACTGAGTTCACATCCAGCTTTCGGAAGTAACAGTCACAGGTACGTCATTCACATACAGGAAAGCTGCTATACACCTCCAGCCGGTCATCAGATCCCGCCTTGAGCCACCGACCGCTGACTCCAACACTGGGTCAAAAATACCTTCACAAAAAGGACAGAGAGATAGTGCAGTACCCTCAATATTCAAAGGTAACAAAGGTTTTATTGTTCTCACAAATTCCTAAATATTCACTTACACATAAGAATGGGCAAGTGAATATTTTGGAATTTGTGAGTACAATAAAACCTTTGTTACCTTTTAATATTGAGGGTACTGCACTATCTCTGTCCTTTTTGTAAAGGTATTTTTGACCCGGTGTTGGAGTCAGTGGTTCAAGGCGGGATCTGATGACCGGCTGGAGGTGTATAGCAGCTTTCCTGTATGTGAATGACGTACCTGTGACTGTTACTTCCAAAAGCTGGATGTGAACTCAGTTCCCCATCTTTTACGGGTTTTTGTTCTAACGACTTTAATAAAGAGCCCAGGACTGCAGCGGTGAATGGGAAGCACTGGCAGTAGATCACCGCTGAACACGGCGCCTGGGACCACAGCAGTAAGCAGGGGAACAGCGGCGCACAGAAGGGGTTGTTACACCCTACGGATATTATTAGCAATTGATTTACCTGGCATCAAACCAGTTTGGTATTCATGTACTAAAGAATACATTAGCCTCTTGAATCTACCAGCTAACACTGTGGCTAAAAGTTTGTTATCTGTTTTTATCAAAGAGATTGGACAATGTATGTCCATGAATTGAAAACTCTCATCTGGCTTTATTATTAGAGTAATTAATGGCTCCCATAGAGAGGGGGGTAAAATCCCCACCTCCCTTGAGACATTCCACATCTCCAGTAATTTTGTCACACACATCTTCCTATAGCTAGAGTTTAACTCAAAAAGTAGTCCATCCAATTCAGGGAACCTATTCTTCACTACAGAATCCAATACTTTCTCGATCTCATTATATGTAATTGGTGCTTCCAGCATCTCCATCAGGCCCTTAGTCAATTTAGGCATATTTATCCTTTCCAAATATTGGTTAATCTCTGAGTTCCCACTGTAAGTTTACGCTTATATAAATCTTCATAATATTCCTTTAATAAATCCGTTTTACCGTCTTGTGATATTATCTCTACTCCTTTATTATTTATTAACTTAGGGATAAAGTTAGATTTTCATTGTGCTGCAACTAAAGATGCCAACCTCCTTTTTGGCATACTCCCTTATAAGTAATATTCCTTTCCATTTAATATTTTTTCTTTCTCAGCCAAGAAATACAATTTGTCTTTATATAGCTTGTGTATGTCATGCCATATCTCTCTATTTTTGTCTATCAGATTTTTTGCATATTTCTGTTCTTTTTTTCTTTATTCGTTTCCCAAACCACCACTTTTGTCGCTGTACCTTCATTTATCTCAAAAAATTTCTGTATCTCATCATGTATCTTATCTTTATATTCAACCATACTGGGTTTATTTTAAATCTTGATCTCTCCCAGCCGACTACTGCCTCAAGAGTTATAGACAGCGGGGAGTGATCAGAAACTACTCTGTGCTCATATCTGTATACTTCTGAACTAAGTGCACACTATAGGGGGTTGTCCATTATATAAAAAGTTTTGGCACAGAGCACTTTAAAATAATACAAAAAAAAAAAAAATATTCAACGACCAGTCTCAGTTTATTTCCAAAAAGTTAATATCTTCTATGCTGATATGAGATCTAAAGCTTGGGTTGCACTACTAGGACATTCTAAATACATCATTCTCTGTTCTGAGTTATTTCAGGTTCAATGTTCTCATGGAGACTTTGAGTTCAAATCACATGTCTGCCTACATATAATTGCCACTATTCAGGATATATAAATACATTAATAAATAAATTCAGACCCCAGACCACACTCCAAAATAAATTCAGACATCAGGCCAGACCTCTAAATTAAGAGTTTTGGATGGAATTAGTCTGCAGTTTTAGGCAGCATTAAAGTATTATGTGATATTAGTAATAGGAACTGCACAAAGTTATTAGAAATGTGAAAAAAGTTTTAAAGTTGTAAAAGTTGCTTCAGGAGGCCATATATTTCCTCATGTAGCGATCAGTACAGATAAAACATTATATTATATACCAGCCATTCAAAAGAAAAGTCCACAATATTATAAACTGTTAGCTCAGACAGATCAGGAGCCACTCATACGAATTTGCTATCTATGTCTACTCTTATAGGGTGTTCTTAAACAGGGGAGCCCTCCTCTATAACATCCATGTACTGATTCTTGAGTAGAGAACAACTAAAAAGAGCATATGTCACTCCGAAGTACCCAGCATGTCTGTGCATTACATGGACAACCCATTGATGTTAGTGAGTCCGGTGTAATGTTCCATCTCTCCTGCGGTGGCACTGCAGGGCAATTGAACAGACCAATGAGAATCGGTGATTGCTTTGGCTTTAATCAGCAGGACATCCAATGCCCATTTTTTTGAGGATCATTTTAGCAAAAAGTCGGCATCCCTTTTGCCATGCTTGAAAACAATCAAGTATTTTATAAAATGATTGTGTTTTGTGTATGTATGCATGAGCATACACATTTCCACCTCTAGTTGTTATTGTACATGATACTGTACTTTATTGCTGTGCATTAATTTCTGCACTTACTAATGTTTAATGTATTTTATTAAATCCAGAGAAATATCGATCATCACTATTTTAATTGTACAAATTTTTAAAAAGCAAGGCCATTTCAGCATGGGGGTAAAGCAGCTTCATAGCTCCTATGGTCTATTAAATATTTTTAGCAAAATAAATTGAGATCGCATTAGGTGATATAGTTGTAGTGTTTTAACTCAAATTAGTCCATGTGTTCTGTAAAATCTCAATTGTTCAGCATTACAAAATCATGTTATTGCTGTAAAATATTTTACGAATTCATGTACTTGATATTTACAGAGCCCTACGCTTTACTTTTTAGGACCAAATTTCGAACCCAATGTATTTTTGGCTTTCTGAGAGCTTAGCATCTCATCGTATGTGAAAGAACAAAATTGAACAGCAATAATAAGATGTAAGTAATGTTATTTTTTTTTAGTTCTTTAATGGCAAGTTTGCAGTAGTTTTCCAATTTTGTTTTCTGTTAAGAGACTGATGAACATTTAAAATAGGATAAAATATACTATATGAAAAAGTACTTCTCAACTAAATGGAATTGTCATCTTTATAAAAAAGTAAAGCAAACATAATATTTAGTATATATATATATATATATATATATATATGTATATAGAGAGAGAGAGAGAGAGAGTTTATACGGATATGTAGAAATGCACACACTTAATAAAAATGAGGATATTTAAAGAGATCTGTCTACAGATTGTGTGTGATATTGCAGCAAGGCCCCATTTGCTAAACTGCAATACCAGATGCAACCCTTGGGCAGTTGTGGCACTCTTTTTGAAATAAAGCTAGAATGATTTGCTAATCCTGAACAACCCAAAAAATTTACAATAATGCTGAACATTTAAATATGTTAGGTAACACCCTTCACATTACTTAAACTCTTAAACCACTGTAACAAATTAGTTATTTAGCAATAAAAATATGAAAACATTATTAAAAGTTGATGATATGGATATATATATATATATATATATATATATATATATATATATTAATGGTATATATCTAGCAGTTTTTTTATTAGTATTTTTGCATTTTTATATAAATAAAAATTGTATTTTTATTTCAATTTTTATATTGCGACATTGTTTCATGCGTGGATCTAGTTAGTACCAGTAAGAGGTGTGCCTATCACTTTACACAAATATATATATATATAGACACACACACACACACTCAAATTAAGGTACAGCTGTATACATTGTCCCTACAGCTGCATCCTACGAAGCTATAGGCACTCTATGTGATATTGCATAGTGCCTTCATCCTGCAACATAGTACTGTGCAATAGTGGCTCCATATTGCTATAATATTCTCCCAAAGAAGCAATGTTTTTAGGGAGTGATACATTAGTAACATAGCATTCGTTATAACAAGGCACAATTTTTTTTGCTTAAAATCGGAGGCATACAGAAGTACATACTACAAGACTACTCCCCATAGACAGCTTGGAGGTTGAATGCAGCTGTACTATGCCTACAGTATGTACATGAGCCTTTATAGTGCAAAGACATAGAGAGGAGAACATCTGGCAATCATCAAACATGAGATTTATCAGATTTTTCATATATTTAATAGACATGTGGCTGGCTGGCTTGATTGACATTTGCACAGTAGGTTGAGTAGTAAATCAAAGAGATATTTAATGTTAAGATTGGCATCAATTATCTTTGGATCCATAACGTTCCCCTGGGGAGATTTCTGGTCTATCATCATATTGCTTTCACGCCCAAGGCAGTTAATCTGGCAGAATTATTCAGCACAGTTATCTGTGTTGTTAATGAATTGGGTAAAACAAAAATACTTAATAAAAACTAGCTGAATAATCGGATACTTTTATAACGAAAAGGCAAACAAATAAAGTATTCCTTTATTCCTTATTCCATTCTTGCCTGGTGTAACATATTTTCTGCTTTGAAGTCTCTGCATGTTTATAAACTTTCACAAATCAATAAAAATGTCCCTTTAACATTCCCTATGTGACATCACTAATGCTGCCTGTTATTAAAAGAGATGTATCTGGTAACTGGTATGAGAGAAAGCAAAAATAAACAGACATCAAACAACTTCATGAGTAATTAAAGCGGTGGTCTATAAGTGATGAATAGTACTGATTGCCCCTGGCATAGATTGAGCATGAACTATGTAAGGTATCTTGAAACTGTTTGGTTCCTAATTCCTGAACCAATATCTTAAACAATCAATCTCCATAAAATATCAGTTCAAGGACTAACCTTACATTCAGAATTCATTTCAGAGTTCCTATGCTGTCAATCCCAAGGTCAGTTAGCTCTTCTCATCACACCGGGCAACCCTATTAAAGTAAATGTGTCATCAGAATCATCAGAAAATGACCTATAGTTTAAATCATGTTTTTATGCTTAAAATATTTTTAAAGAATTTTTTATAATATTTTTAATTTTCCATGTCAATATCTATATTAAAAATATTGGGTTTTATCACTGGCCACTAAGCCTAATAATTAACAAAGTTTTTCAGGGGTCATGCGACCAAAGCGTGGCTTGAATCACCTACTGACTAAATTTTTATTTTTAATACATAAAACTTTTACTTTTATTGTTGATATTTAAAATTTTTAACACTCTAAATTGATTTAAAAATTCTCAGAGCGAGCAGTGAGTACTGATATATATTCCTGTGTACCTCTGCTCAGAGTACACCACTGTGTAGGATAGCCCCTGATATTTTTCTCAGGGCTTCCCAAATTTCCTAAGCCTTTTCTGCAACTTTATATTTAGTTGCACATATATCTCTACTATGGAGACTCACGATGCCCATCTGATTCTAAAATCTAAAGTGTTCCTGCTTCCCTACATGTTTCGCCGACAAACTTCGGCGTCCTCAGGGGATATGCAGGTTTGCAGCTGAGGGGGCGGTCCCTAAGTTTTAAATGTTCGGTTTATGGGAGTCGGTTCGTTGCGACCAATCCGGTCTTAGCTTTAACTAAATGGCATGGCTTTACGCCAATTATATTTACTTTCATTATCCACGTCACTTGGTGACGTATTCTCGGACACTCCCATATTCCCAACGTCACTTCCGACTCTGTCCGTAGCGTGAGCGAGCCTCCAATAGTGAAGAATCAAGTCTTCATTTAGTTCCGGTGCCGGGGTGTCTACGTCATTCGTCCTTTGCTGCTGACGTCCATCCTCGCATCGGGCGCTTGGGGATGACGTCTATTTACAATCATCGTCCTGTATTACACCTACGCATGCGCCGGTACTTAAAAAGTATTACCCGAAGTTAATCATTTACTCGTTCTTGTATTTATACTGACATGTGTTCCTGGAGGAATTTTTAATCTATCTTGATGTCTTTGAGTCATAGATTGAATAATGTAATTCGGAGGAAAGAATAGGGACAGTACAGCAAGGGGGGATGAACAATGGGAGGAGGAGGATGTTCTGTCAAATCCAGGAAAAATCATCTATTCCATTCTATACTATATATTCTATTACTCAACGTCCATATATATCATGTATTCCTTCTTCTGGAGGTAAATTGATCACTTCTGCTTTTCCATGCCACATACCTCTCTTATAAAATATATTCAAATAGTTTTTCATTCATCACTTATTGGTATAGACTCTAAAGATGAGCAGGATTATTGTTTATTCTATTTATTATTTTTTATTTTTGTTTCTATTTTATTATTTTATTAATTTATTATTTTATGTTTTTTTATTTATTATTTTTATTATTTTTATTTTATTTGTTTCATATTTTATTTTTATTTTCTATTTTTTTGTTTTTATAGTGTGTTTTTTTGTATGATATTTTAAATTACAATCTATTATTAATCAGGAAAATATTAATTTATTACTTACATGCTGTGCTAGTGCTCTTTTATGTGTTATTTCTACTTGCTAATTTCTATCTAGTCGTAATGTGAACTCATTCTCCTTCCGAATAGTGATACTCGTTTATTGTTATATTTTTTTATTATTTTATTATTATTTTTTTATTTTTTTATTTTTTTACACTCTTCTACATCTGATCTTTTTTACACAGTGAATTAATTATTTTATTATTTTTACATTCCCGAAAATTAGATAAAACTTTTTGTGTATATATTTTTTCCTTTCTAGAGAACTAATCTCTATTCATTTTCTATTCTTGTTTTTTATATTATTTTTTTCTTTTTTTCTTTTTTTGTTTTATTCTCCAATTGTTTTTATCTACTTATATTTATTTTATTCCTAAAACTAAATTTAATTCTAACAATTTCAGATTTTTTATTTTTTGATTCGTTTTTCCTCACTGCTGTCCTAGTCCTCATTTTTCCTCCCTGCTGTCCTAGTCCAGGAAATTCATCCCCGAATACATTTATCAGTTCTTCTAATTCTAGATGTTATTTTTCTTATTCCCTCTGGTACTCGACTTCTATTCATTTTATCTTATTCCTCTCTAAATTTTGGTAGATTTTACTACTGTTCCAGGATACGTATATTTTTTGTCAATTCATCCTAATAGATGTTTTTATTTTTTATTATTTATTATTTTTTATTTATTATTTTTTATTTTTTATTATTTATTATTTATTTTTTATTTACTCATTTCTTCTTTTTTCAGGTATCTTCACTTCTGTGCCCGCTCTATACGGTAAGTCGTGTTTTCTTCAATGGGATCCCTCCTAAGATTTTTATAGGGTGTTATTATTTATCCTTATTTTTTCTTTTTTCATTTAATTATTTGAATATTAACCTCTTCTATGCCTTTCTTTTGTCTAGATTATAAGTAGGATGCAAACGTAAATCCTTCATTGAGACCATTTGGTGCTAATGACTTTAAACGGTGTATCCACCTGGTCTCTTCTTGCTGTAACTTTCTATCAATGCTTCCTTGTCTGGGATTACCTTTCAATTTTTGTATTCCCCAAAACGAACCGACTCCCATAAACCGAACATTTAAAACTTAGGGACCGCCCCCTCAGCTGCAAACCTGCATATCCCCTGAGGACGCCGAAGTTTGTCGGCGAAACATGTAGGGAAGCAGGAACACCTTAGATTTTAGAATCAGATGGGCATCGTGAGTCTCCATAGTAGAGATATATGTGCAACTAAATATAAAGTTGCAGAAAAGGCTTAGGAAATTTGGGAAGCCCTGAGAAAAATATCAGGGGCTATCCTACACAGTGGTGTACTCTGAGCAGAGGTACACAGGAATATATATCAGTACTCACTGCTCGCTCTGAGAATTTTTAAATCAATTTAGAGTGTTAAAAATTTTAAATATCAACAATAAAAGTAAAAGTTTTATGTATTAAAAATAAAAATTTAGTCAGTAGGTGATTCAAGCCACGCTTTGGTCGCATGACCCCTGAAAAACTTTGTTATATATTTAAATAGCGTGGCCACCCACTGTAGGACCTATTAGTCTGTTGCACACATGATGAAAAAGGGCTAAACAGCCCAACCTGTACAGGGTCCTAATGTATGCCGTATAATAGCGAATTACCTGGGATATCCACAGTAATCCCCAAGGAGGCCTTATCTTAAGAGTGTGGTTCCAACAAAATAGGTTATGGCAGGTTTCCTGTCAAACCAGTTGAATACTCAGCAGTTTCTATCTGACGCAAATATAGTTTTCTCAAACGACAGTCTCCCCCTTAATAGCCTTGATATTTCACAGGCGTTTAAAGAAATTAATAAGACCTATAGAAGGTATGTGAGATCCCTCTGGGAGACCATCAGCCTAGAGACATACACACAACAAAAAATAGTCTATAGAGGAATGCGCATTAGGATTACTCCTAATGCCCATCAAGAAGACACAGAATTCATTAAAGGGTGGGAAGACTTGCTAACAGAGAACTCTCTGCGGATGCAAACCTACATATGCGAGTACGAGAAAAAACTGTTGACTAAATTGGCGTCACAATTGGAAAAAGAAATAACTGATATACAGATATTCCGGAATCAATCTGAGTTTGTGACCCTAGAGAATAAATTACAAAAAAATATAGAGAGTCAACAATCAGAGACAAAAGAAAGAAAACATAAGAAGTATCTAAGGGATAAAAGAGATTTTGATACTGGGTATATATACAGTAACGCCAATAGAAGTGTACCCTTTCTCTCTAGAGGAACAGACTCAAGGGAGTATACAGACATATCAGAGACAGACAATTCTGAATCTGAAGGAGGTGGGAAGCCTCAGAGAATAGGAAATAAAAAGAAAAATAAATTCTATAGAGGACCATATCAAAAACAACATCAAAAAAATTTCCCACAGAATTCATCAGGAAATAAAGGACCCAGTCAGAGTAGAGAATGGCAGGCCAACCCACAAGCCAGTGGGCAAGGAAACATAAGTTTAAATATACAGAGAGAGGGCATGTACCCATCCTTACCTTCTTTATCTGCCTTACCGGCCTCATCAAGCTACGGTATACTGGGTGGTCATCTACAGAGTGGGAGTCAAGGGGGATTAACAACTACCCCTTCTTTTTTAGTACCAGGTGTACAATTGAGAGACAGGGACAAGTGGGGATACAACCAACAGAGAACCTAGAGGAGATTAATAACATGCAGATTATTAATCTGGCGAATATACATCTAGAACCCCAGCTCATTTCCCTTTTGAACAAAGGTCTCTCTTTTACACCGACACCTGGCTTTGACTGCTTTACCTGGGTCAAAGACATCAACCTCTTTGCCAGGAAACTGGCACTCCATAAAGAATTTAAAGAAAAAGAAAAGAGGGACCCAGACCAAAAAGAACGGGAAGCCATAAATATTCTGGAAGACCTTTACAGTGAGAGTAGGGGTGAAACTCCATCTATTCAAGCACCATTCACGAACCTTCATCCTAAATCCAAGTATACACCTCCCTTTTCAGGCTACGCAAGTGTAGAAACTTTTGTGAAGCTTGTAACAAGAGATTTGGAAACTATAAAAACTAAAAGGAGTGAGAGAGCAAGCAATCTTAGTATACAAGAAAAACAAGCCTTGGAGGATTTAATGAAAAGGGATGATGTGGTTATAAAACCCTCTGATAAAGGGGGCAATATCTGTATTCTCGGCCGAGAATACTATATTGAAATGGTGTTGAAACTCCTTAAAGATGAGAAAACTTACAAAAAACTAGAGTTCAATCCGAAAGAAAAATATCAAAAAGAACTTGAAACCATTCTAAAAAAAGCAAAAGATAATCATTTAATTACTAAGGAAGAATACAAAGTATTGTACAATCCCAATCCCACAACAGCCACTTTTTACGCCCTGCCCAAAGTACACAAGAAGAGAGATCCTGTACCGGGCAGACCTATAGTCTCTGGAAATGAGAATCTATGCGAAGGCATAAGCACTTATGTGGATACCATGATTAGACCCTTCGTTACCAGTCTTCCATCATATGTAAAAGACACACTAGATATGGTCAGGAAATTAAATGATGTCCAAGTAGGCCCTAACACTTTCCTAGCGAGCCTAGATGTAGAGGCTCTATATACCAGCATTGATCATGAATTGGGAATAGAAGCGGTTAAGAAATACCTATACACAAAGGGGACACAATTTCACTCACATAACGAATTTGTAGTACAACTGCTACGATTCCTTCTTACTCACAATTATTTTATGTTCAATGGCACTTATTATTTACAGACACACGGGACGGCAATGGGCACGGTCTGTGCGCCAAGTTTTGCCAATTTATTCTTAGGGTGGTGGGAAGATCAGCACGTTTTTGTCAATGACAATGCAAAATACACAGATTTAATTTTGTTTTGGGGAAGGTTTATTGACGATATCCTGATTTTCTGGAACGGGACCAAAACAGAATTTAAGCAGTTTACGGAAAAACTCAACAATAATAGCTTGGGCCTAAAATTTACCACAGAAATTCAAGCAAAGAATATAGCCTTTCTAGATTTGAAAATTATATTGGATGGTAGTGGGAGGGTTCTAACAGAAATATATAGGAAACCGACATCCAGCAACAGCTTTTTACATTGGCAAAGCTATCACCCTCAACCTTTGAAGAAAGGAATCCCTATCGGACAATATTTAAGGGCTAGACGAAATTGCACCAATCTTGATGCATTCAATAGAGAGTGTCAAACGTTATATTCAAGATTCCGGAAGAGGGGATATCCGAAAAAAGTATTACATCAAGCCTATAATAGGGCCAAAAGCACTAATAGAGAAGATCTTCTTGTTGAAAAACAGAGAGGAAATGAAAAAATGATTAGATGTATAGGGACTTTTGACATCCAAAACAAACAAGTGTATAATATTCTAAAAAAATATTGGCATATCTTGAGAGCAGACAGGGATCTGGGATCGATACTCCCTAGGAACCCGAGCATCACATATAGGCGTGGCACGAACTTAAAAGAGATGGTGGTGATAAGCCACTTTCAAAAGAATATGCAGAAAAAGGAAACTTGGCTAAAAACCCAAGGATCGTACCCGTGTGGTGCATGTAGTTTCTGCAAATACATGATAGTGAAAAAAGAGTTCACTAACCCAGTGGATGGTAAAAAATACAAAATTAGGGAATACATCAATTGCCGAAGCATGGGCCTTATATATGCGATACAATGTGAATGTGATCTGCTATACATTGGTAAAACTATTCAGGAATTTAGGAGAAGAATATCCAAGCACTTTAGCGTCCTAAACACAGATGAAGAAACACCCCTCTCGAGACACCTAAAAAGATTTCATAGGGGAGAAACAACTGGCCTCAAAATTTGGGGAATACAAAAATTGAAAGGTAATCCCAGACAAGGAAGCATTGATAGAAAGTTACAGCAAGAAGAGACCAGGTGGATACACCGTTTAAAGTCATTAGCACCAAATGGTCTCAATGAAGGATTTACGTTTGCATCCTACTTATAATCTAGACAAAAGAAAGGCATAGAAGAGGTTAATATTCAAATAATTAAATGAAAAAATAAAAAATAAGGATAAATAATAACACCCTATAAAAATCTTAGGAGGGATCCCATTGAAGAAAACACGACTTACCGTATAGAGCGGGCACAGAAGTGAAGATACCTGAAAAAAGAAGAAATGAGTAAATAAAAAATAAATAATAAAAAATAAAAAATAATAAATAAAAAATAATAAATAATAAAAAATAAAAACATCTATTAGGATGAATTGACAAAAAATATACGTATCCTGGAACAGTAGTAAAATCTACCAAAATTTAGAGAGGAATAAGATAAAATGAATAGAAGTCGAGTACCAGAGGGAATAAGAAAAATAACATCTAGAATTAGAAGAACTGATAAATGTATTCGGGGATGAATTTCCTGGACTAGGACAGCAGGGAGGAAAAATGAGGACTAGGACAGCAGTGAGGAAAAACGAATCAAAAAATAAAAAATCTGAAATTGTTAGAATTAAATTTAGTTTTAGGAATAAAATAAATATAAGTAGATAAAAACAATTGGAGAATAAAACAAAAAAAGAAAAAAAGAAAAAAATAATATAAAAAACAAGAATAGAAAATGAATAGAGATTAGTTCTCTAGAAAGGAAAAAATATATACACAAAAAGTTTTATCTAATTTTCGGGAATGTAAAAATAATAAAATAATTAATTCACTGTGTAAAAAAGATCAGATGTAGAAGAGTGTAAAAAAATAAAAAAATAAAAAATAATAATAAAATAATAAAAAAATATAACAATAAACGAGTATCACTATTCGGAAGGAGAATGAGTTCACATTACGACTAGATAGAAATTAGCAAGTAGAAATAACACATAAAAGAGCACTAGCACAGCATGTAAGTAATAAATTAATATTTTCCTGATTAATAATAGATTGTAATTTAAAATATCATACTAAAAAACACACTATAAAAACAAAAAAATAGAAAATAAAAATAAAAAATGAAACAAATAAAATAAAAATAATAAAAATAATAAATAAAAAAACATAAAATAATAAATTAATAAAATAATAAAATAGAAACAAAAATAAAAAATAATAAATAGAATAAACAATAATCCTGCTCATCTTTAGAGTCTATACCAATAAGTGATGAATGAAAAACTATTTGAATATATTTTATAAGAGAGGTATGTGGCATGGAAAAGCAGAAGTGATCAATTTACCTCCAGAAGAAGGAATACATGATATATATGGACGTTGAGTAATAGAATATATAGTATAGAATGGAATAGATGATTTTTCCTGGATTTGACAGAACATCCTCCTCCTCCCATTGTTCATCCCCCCTTGCTGTACTGTCCCTATTCTTTCCTCCGAATTACATTATTCAATCTATGACTCAAAGACATCAAGATAGATAAAAAATTCCTCCAGGAACACATGTCAGTATAAATACAAGAACGAGTAAATGATTAACTTCGGGTAATACTTTTTAAGTACCGGCGCATGCGTAGGTGTAATACAGGACGATGATTGTAAATAGACGTCATCCCCAAGCGCCCGATGCGAGGATGGACGTCAGCAGCAAAGGACGAATGACGTAGACACCCCGGCACCGGAACTAAATGAAGACTTGATTCTTCACTATTGGAGGCTCGCTCACGCTACGGACAGAGTCGGAAGTGACGTTGGGAATATGGGAGTGTCCGAGAATACGTCACCAAGTGACGTGGATAATGAAAGTAAATATAATTGGCGTAAAGCCATGCCATTTAGTTAAAGCTAAGACCGGATTGGTCGCAACGAACCGACTCCCATAAACCGAACATTTAAAACTTAGGGACCGCCCCCTCAGCTGCAAACCTGCATATCCCCTGAGGACGCCGAAGTTTGTCGGCGAAACATGTAGGGAAGCAGGAACACCTTAGATTTTAGAATCAGATGGGCATCGTGAGTCTCCATAGTAGAGATATATGTGCAACTAAATATAAAGTTGCAGAAAAGGCTTAGGAAATTTGGGAAGCCCTGAGAAAAATATCAGGGGCTATCCTACACAGTGGTGTACTCTGAGCAGAGGTACACAGGAATATATATCAGTACTCACTGCTCGCTCTGAGAATTTTTAAATCAATTTAGAGTGTTAAAAATTTTAAATATCAACAATAAAAGTAAAAGTTTTATGTATTAAAAATAAAAATTTAGTCAGTAGGTGATTCAAGCCACGCTTTGGTCGCATGACCCCTGAAAAACTTTGTTATATATTTAAATAGCGTGGCCACCCACTGTAGGACCTATTAGTCTGTTGCACACACACATAAGCCTAATAGTTAGCACAGCTTCATGGTCTGTACAGATCAATTTACTGCAGTTACCTGCTTATTTGTCATTCTAATCCTGCATGTAATGATGCCACCTCTGTGTATAGATAAGACATGATCCACCATTCACAGTAGGTGATTGTCAAAGCTGTTTTATTCTTTATTTCTACAATGACCTCACAGGTCACAGAACATGCCTAGAAAACTCTCCCATAAAAGTCAGTGAGGTCCACTCCTGACCATTGTGTCTATGGCCCATGGGGCTGCTGTAAAGCTATTTCCTTAATGTTTTCTAAATGCTGTTAAGTACAGCTCAGGCAAGATGTCCGCCCCATAATCATTGAAAAAAAATAGAACAAAAAATCTGTAATTAGAAAATAACAACATTAGAAAAAAAGGATATTTGTCAACCGATTTTACCGGCAGTTATTTTTTTCGGTGATGAACTTATGTCTTTTTTCAACAGTATTAACTATGTAACATTTACTTTAAGGTATATATCATCAAAACTACAGTATTATACAAATTTTCAGACCGCACTTTGGTTGTATGTAGGATACAATGTATGCTGCATGTGTCTAACACTATGCCAAATTACTATAAAAAAAGTAAAACTGGAATATATATTTATATATAAATATATAGTACATGAAAAAAGAGAGTGAATAAACCATCCCAGGTTTGGTTGAAAGCTTTTATAGATTAGAAAGTTTAGTAGATGTTCCAGATTGCTAATTGTGACAATATTTATGTTGCATTTGTTTGTACCTGGGTCACTATTCAACCATGTAATCAAAAGGAAATATGATTACAGCACTCAGGTTCATGGTTAATCTTGACCCTGCAGAATCAATTATTTCGATGTTTCTCTTTACCCTTTGCTTCAAGCAATGAGCCATTAATTCTATTCCATGGGTCCTATATGCAGTGCAGATCAGCAACTAGTCATTGGACTACATTAATATTATCATACAGTAGCCGTTAGATAGAAAATCTGTAAAGAATAAATCAAGGCAACTGGACATATTGTAGATTTCTTGAAAACGTTTCACTCGTTCTTCCAACGAGCTTTCTCAATTCTGAGTGACTGTACAAGAATTCTCTGGGAATAAATATGTAACTGAATAAACATCTGGTAATTATACCCAGCATGGGGTCAGAGGTCATTATACCCAGCATGGGGTCAAAGGTGTTGATTCCATTATCCTAATTGGAGTCAGTAGGTGATAATGACCTCCCAGAAAAAGGTGTCAAGACAGCATTGTATGTGGCAGACAATAGATGTCTAACCCCCCCGCCTCTATTCAAGCTTGGCTTCTCCATTTTGATTGGTACAAACGAGGTGTGAAGGAGGCCATCTACGTAAAAATGGAGAAGCCAAGCTTGAATAGAGGCGGGGGGGGGGGGGGGTTTAGACATCTATTGTCTGCCACATACAATGCTGTCTTGACACCTTTTTCTGGGAGGTCATTATCACCTACTGACTCCAATTAGGATAATGGAATCAACATCTTTGACCCCATGCTGGGTATAATGACCTCTGACCCCATGCTGGGTATAATTATCAGATCTTGATTCAGTTACATATTTATTCCCAGAGAATTCTTGTACAGTCACTCAGAATTGAGAAAGCTCGTTGGAAGAACGAGTGAAACGTTTTCAAAAATTCTACAGTAAGTCCAGTTGCCTTGATTTATTATTTACAGATATACCATGACCTGGATAAATGAGAACCTTCACAGACTTTAGATAGAAAGACTAAATAAATGAATATGAGTTAATTAGAAAATTTCATTTGATCAAAATCATTTTTCCTTTGATACCACGTTAAGGTGACCTCTTTTGTACTGAATGCTACCTCTTGTGGTGCCATCCGGCATCCAATGAATTTAGGAAAGGCAGGTTATGCATTTGGAAGTTTAATAGACTTTACATCAGTGATCTAGGGAATGTATCTTCTGATATGTCATAGCTACAGATTATGTGGGTGAAGCAGGTGATCTTAGATTACCACACAGAGAACTCAAGTCCTGATTTAAGGCAAACTGACAAATATTTTAGGCAAATAATCAAAAATCAGTTTCAGCTTTCAAGATATCCAGCTTTATATTCTGGAAATTATTACATTTTTGGTGGTCCAAAATTATAGACATCAGAGAAGTGCCCTTCTCATCATATTAGTTTAGCTACATTTTTCATTTAAAGAGTGTTATCCTGAAAATTAATATATCATTTCAAAATATAAGTTATATTCATGTTACAGTCACATAGGTGTCTTGGCTTCTTTTTTAAGGTTACCACAAAGCCATATGAATCCCATGGACTTATAATGGGGTTCATCAAGTTGGTCTTTGATGTTTTCTTCATAGAGTCTTCATTCATACTTACTGTATTTGTGTTTATAGAAAAGTGTGACAACTGACATTACTGTTATTAAGATTCCCAGGGGGCTTTTAACAATTTTTACAAATCCTTAATCGCAAATGAGACCCAGAACAATAGCTCAATTATAACGCCTGTAGGTAGGGACAGAAACGAACAGTGAGCTCTGACCTAGAAATGCTTTCCCTACCTACTTGAAGAACAAGTCCTAGGTAACAAGACTGCAACTGGTCGACAGTCCCTATAATACTAAGGTGCAGAGACACTAAACACCAAGAGGCAAAACAACAAAAAAACAGTGTCGCACGTAAATAGATCAGAACCAGATAGGCTATGCAGTAACAAACAAGAGACAAAGAGTGGTCAGAAGACAAGCCAAGATCAGAACCAGACGGACAATACAGTACCAAACGAGAGACAGAGTGTTCAGAAGACAAGCCAAGATCAGAACCAGACAGACTATGTAGTACCAGCCGAGAGAGGGTGTGTCAGAAGACAAGCCAAGATCAGAACCCGACAGACAATGCAGTGCAAAATGAGAGACAGAGAGGGGTCAGAAGACAAGCCAGGGTCAGAGGAATGAGCAATCCAAAAAGCATAGGAACCAGGAACATAGCTAGTGAGTCAGAGACTATCACAAGCACTGGTGTATGGTCAGGAAGGGATTTAAATAGAGCACCAAGTCCCAGGATCAGTACCTCAACACTAACACATAGGAATAAAGCAGCTGAGAAATCAACCCACTGCTAGTCTCGTCCAGCACACACCCACTGTAGGGAAAAATAGAGCATTGCATCCTGTTGCTAAGAATCCTGTTGCATCACCAGAGGGCGTGGCTTAGCAGCGCATCTCTCTCGGCGTGAAGCTGAAGATCTCACCGCTGGAGCCCAGAAAGGTAGGTCTGTGGCATCAATAGCCTCCAACTTTGACCGTTTTATGTAATGTGAAAATGTATCGGACATCGTACCGTGCACATTATGTAAATAATCAAGGGTGCAGTATTTATGTCTATGAGGAGGACATGCCTTTCACCATCTAATCAGTATGGTTTTGCGTTGCTTTTTATGTGAAGCGTTGTGACATTTTCAGAAAAAGTGTGTCCCATTAGGTATAACAGGCATGTGAATTAAAGTGTGATGCTCAGCAGAGTCTTATTCATTGCATAATGTGATGGATGATTATAACTGAAAAAGCTACTTATCATGCTAGCCCTGTTATTGACCCTGCTTAAATGTTTATGCCTATATAAAGTGCACATGCTTTCCCAATGCATATACTAAAAGTATTGATAGGGCTCCATTTACCCTAAATTTGGGCATCTGTCGGGCCTGTCCATTGCAGAATGCCTTTTTCCAACTGTATATAAAAGTGTGTAATTTAGGCTTTTCTATACAGAGATATCCCGCCATAAACATATACCATGTAAGTATGCTTTTTTCATTTTTTATTTTTTTTTGCATGGGAGCCTAAGGGCGACATATGCAACTGAGCACTTGGCATACCTCTGAGGTTTCTGTTGAAGGTTTCTGTTCAGAAAGCTCAAATCATGTGAACAAAGGATTATTCTTATGTACTTATGTACTGTATTCGAGTATATATGTAATATCTTGAATTTTATTGTGAAAAATAATTAATTGCAGATGATACTTCTGATAATGCTAGGCTTTTCAGATGTTTAGTAGAGAAATTAAAGCAGAAGAATATTGAAAGCAATTAAGAAAGCTGAAGAAATTCATGAGTTGCTACACCATAAAGTGCGGAACTGTTTCTGAAAAAAGCCTTAACCTCCTAACAGTTGCATTAAAATTGGAAACAACCAACCCCCCCCCCCCCCCAAAAAAAAAATGTCTGAAGTAAATAATGTTGGCATACAACTCTGGGGACACAGTTGCATTTTTAACCCCTTAGGGCTCATGCTCACAAACGTAGAGCCTCATGCTGGCCATGTGCACTCCGGTTGCGGATGTGGGCCCATTGACTTGAATGAGTCCACAATCCGCATGATACGGCTAAAGATGGAACATATTCTATATTTTTGCGGTGCGGAGGTAAAGACCCAAAAGCCCACAGAAGTGCTTCATAGTGCTTCTGTGGGCTTCTGATCTGTGCCTCTGTTGTGCAAAAGATAGGTGAAGTCCTATCTTTGGTCGTATCTTGCAGACCAATTCAAGTCAATGGGTCCGCATCTGCACCATGGAGTGCACACAACAGGTGCCCGTGTATTGCTGACCAGCTGTTTACAGCCTGCAATATGAGCACCATGGCCATACAGTCCTGTGCATGAGCCCTTACTGATATAACTAATTTTTAAAGGGGTTGTCCACTTTTTTCTATTGATGACCTATCCTCACACGAACACTGCCTTTACTTACTCCTGCGCACCGCTGTGGATGTGACGGCGACCATGTATAATTACCTTGAACAGAAAGGAGCTGTCCCATTGAAGTGAATTGGGCAGCTTAGCTATAATAACACCTGCTCACCGCTGCAGTTTCGACAGCGAGCAGGTGAAGAGTGAATTCAAGGCAGTGCTAGGCCCCCCTAGGCCAATCTGATTTTGATTACCTATTTTGAGGTTATGTCATCAATAGAAAAAAGCAGACAACCCCTTTAAGTACCAGAAATATTTTCTATGTCCCAAAAGTAACAGTTTATTTTTTTCTAGAGAGCTGTACAGACTAAAGAGGGAAGGGCTGCTTTCAACCCTCATATCTTGAGATTGGTAGCGACTAAAGATATTGCCTGGTCTTGTTTGAAAATTGGTTTTCCAAGACCAGAATCACAGCATTATCTGCACTGCATGGGATGATATATAGTAGCTGCTAGAAATTGGGTTGGCTGTGAATGCAGCTGAAAGTGAAAGTAAAAGAAGGTTTCACTGCTTTCACTCCCGACCTGATTTCTATTAGTTATGTTTCCCGATGTAGTGGAGATTATGTTGTGAAACAAAGCCAGGTCCATATCTCTATCTGTTACCAATCTCGAGTTATGAGCAGGTAAAGCAACCCTTCCCCCTCATCCTGCTGACCAAGCTCTGCTCCTGCAGAACTTTTAAGTCCTTTTTATCAAATCCTGAGCAGAGCTCAGGCAAAACTTTTAGGTGGTTAAAATGGTTTTCCGGGACCCTAAAAGATTATGGAAGGCTGAGATGCTCTAAAATAAATAATAAGCATTTCTATTCTGCTCAATCTACCATGCAACTGCTGTGGTGGTTCTGGTGATCTTTGTTTCCCATGCTGCAGCAATGACATCACCGACTGCTCCATGTGATCACTGCTGTCAGCTTCTGGTCTCAGTGGTCACCTAGAATAGTCGAGCATGTATTTAAAAAGTTTTTGGGGCCCTGAAAATCTGTGGCCAGTGTTTGATTGTTTGTTTTTTTTTTTTTAAATCTTTTTTTATTTCAATTATATAAAAACATATACAAAATCTGAAAAATCCAAAGATCCATATTACACCAATGAATAATATAATAACATTTTACCCCAGCTACCCACCCCCTACCCTTTGGAGAGAGAGAGGGACAAAAAAAAAAACAAAAAAAAAAAAAACACACAAACATCCGGCCCTAGTTTAACAATTTTTTCCATATTTCATAATTTTTTTCTGTTCTCTCACTATATCTCTCAGATACCCGTTCCACTTTAATCAAATTAGCAACTGTTTCTTGCCACTGTCTCACTGTAGGGGGATCTCCATTTACCCATTTCCTAAGTATAAGAAGTCTAGCTTGAAATAGTACTTTACCTAAAACCAATCATATCTCTTTATTTAGCTTAAGATGTTCAGTTGCCCTTAATATATAAACTACTGGGTCTTCAAAAATTTGAACACCCAGAAATACTAATACAATATATGCAATTTCTTTCCAATACCTAAAAAGTTTGGGATATCTCCAAAAACAATGTATAAGATCCGCCTTCTCTCCCCTACATTTTGGGCACTTATCAGAAGTTCTCACATCCATTTTCTTTAACACCCAAGGAGATCGATGTAACCTGTGCACTATAAAAAACTGAGAGATGTTTGATTGTTGGTTTCCATTGATGACTGACCCACATTGTGTTAAACTGTGTTAACAATAATGATGCAAACATTTGTATAGTTATGTTTTTTTCTTTTCTGTCATCACAGGAGCCCCTCAAAAGTTAGTATCTCCAAAACAAGATTGTGAAGAAATAAAGTCTGAAAAAGTGTTAGACAAAGGTAGTGAAAGTGGAACCTCATGTAATGAACTGTCTACATCTAGTTGTGATAGCCAGTCAGAAGCTAGCACCCCTCAAGAAAATACATCTGTGCTCCAACAATCAAGTTCTCATCAACCGAGCACCCTAACATTGGATCGTCCATCAAAAAAGAACCATGTCCAGTGGGTTCCACCACCAGATAAACGTAGGAACAGTGAACTCTTCCAATCACTGATGAGTAAATCTAGAGATAACAACCTTTCTAAAAGGAAAGTCTGTGAGAAACCAAGCATTGAAGAGGAAATGAAAAAATGCATACAAGAATTTAAAAAAATCAAAATTCCAGATTACTTTCCAGACAAAAAACGTCCATGGCAGATGGAATTACTAGAAAAATATGATTCTTAGGAATCTCCTCTTTACTAATTGAAAATGTATTGTTTGTGTATTCCTCTACTGAACTCCCTTAATTTCACAACCTACTCTATGTATAGAAGTCTGTGCATCTGGCATAAAAATGTATAAGTTGTAATTTTGTGACAATTAAGATACCATCAGTTCTGAAATAGAAACAGTCAATTTCCTCAACAAAAAATTCTAGTGACTATATACAGTATACAAAAATACCATGCATGTCTTTAAGGGACCACTATGACTCATCTTTTGTCAGATATCTTTTCACATCTGTAATTAATTGTACATCTTGTGAAAAGAGTTATAATAAAATAATAGTATGAGCAGATCAGTAGCATACCTCCCAACAGACCCTTTATTTTGTCACCTTCTCATAAACCAGGTTGTGAAGGGGGCCTACTAAGCTTTACGAAAGAAGAGACATTGGATTTTTCTACTTTAAAAGGAGTTGGGGCTAAATATGTCCTTTGATAACTAAATGTTGGGAGGTATGCAGTAGATTTTACCAACATGACTTCTAAAATAATTGTAAATGTGAAATATTTAATTTGCATGACCACCATCTTAGAAATAAAACACAAATACAATTTCATCTTGGACCATTTCTTTTTATTAATTATTATTCCTTCTAATCTGTGATACAGCACATTGTACATGTAAGGTTGATTAGATTTTATTTTATATACAGATATGCTAATCATGCAAAAACATTGTATAAGTCATTTTTACTCTAACCCTTATTTTTAGTTGTCTTACCAGTGGTTGTCTACATTACATACGCAGGAGGAAGTATAAAATACTTCTAGAGCCTAATACTGTACACTCGTTTTGTTGTGGTATTACATTACATGGACAGGCTGGGTTTGCAAGAGAGCTAGTTGTAGTGAGCAGTTGTGACTTAAAATGGGGACCCAAGCAGGGGACTGCCCTCTATGCCCCTCACATGTCAATTTTTGTGCATGGATGAGTTTGGTTAAAATCCTAACCACTGATTTGCTATTGTAATATCCTGTGGATTTTCTGCCCCCAAATCTATATGGAAAATCTCCAGTGTATGTGCTACATGTCAACATAAAGTCACAGAAAAATAGATATAAGTGATTTGCATAAATAAGTGTACTTTCACACTTACGGCAGAGGAACTGCTATGGAACTGCCTGCCGGGTACGGCAAAACGCATGCAAACTGATGGCATTTGTCAGACGGATCAGGATCTTGATCCGTATGACAAATGCATTGAAATACCGGATCCGTCTCTCCGGTGTCATCCAGAAAAATGTATCCGGCATTTATTTATTTTTTTGCGGTCTGAGCATGCGCAGACCACAATGCTGGATCCGTTTTGCCGGATCCGGCATTAATGCATTTCAATGAGAAAAAGTGCCGGATTCGAGATTCCAGCAAGTGTTCCGGAATTTTGGACGGAGATAAAACGGTAGCATGCTGCGGCATTATCTCCGTCCTGAAAAGTCAAAAACACTTAACTGAAGACATCCTGATTAGAGTTGAGCGAACACCTGGATGTTCGGGTTCGAGAAGTTCGGCCGAACATCCCGGAAATGTTCGGGTTCGGGATCCGAACCCGATCCGAACTTCGTCCCGAACCCCATTGAAGTCAATGGGGACCCGAACTTTTCGGCACTAAAAAGGCTGTAAAACAGCCCAGGAAAGAGCTAGAGGGCTGCAAAAGGCAGCAACATGTAGGTAAATCCCCTGCAAACAAATGTGGATAGGGAAATGAATTAAAATAAAAATTAAATAAATAAAAATTAACCAAAATCAATTGGAGAGAGGTTCCATAGCAGAGAATCTGGCTTCCCGTCACCCACCACTGGAACAGTCCATTCTCAGATATTTAGGCCCCGGCACCCAGGCAGAGGAGAGAGGTCCCGTAACAGAGAATCTGTCTTCATGTCAGCAGAGAATTAGTCTGCATGTCATAGCAGAGAATGAGGCTTCACGTCAGCCACCACTGCAACAGTCCATTGGCATATATTTAGGCCCAGCACCCAGGCAGAGGAGGGAGGTCCCGTAACAGAGAATCTGTCTTCATGTCAGCAGAGAATTAGTCTGCATGTCATAGCAGAGAATGAGGCTTCACGTCAGCCACCACTGCAACAGTCCATTGGCATATATTTAGGCCCAGCACACACACAGGCAGAGGAGAGAGGTCCCGTAACAGAGAATCTGGCTTCATGTCAGCAGAGAATCAGTCTGCATGTCATAGCAGAGAATGAGGCTTCACGTCAGCCACCACTGCAACAGTCCATTGGCATATATTTAGGCCCAGCACACACACAGGCAGAGGAGAGAGGTCCCGTAACAGAGAATCTGGCTTCATGTCAGCAGAGAATCAGTCTGCATGTCATAGCAGAGAATGAGGCTTCACGTCAGCCACCACTGCAACAGTCCATTGGCATATATTTAGGCCCAGCACACACACAGGCAGAGGAGAGAGGTCCCGTAACAGAGAATCTGTCTTCATGTCAGCAGAGAATTAGTCTGCATGTCATAGCAGAGAATGAGGCTTCACGTCAGCCACCACTGCAACAGTCCATTGGCATATATTTAGGCCCAGCACACACACAGGCAGAGGAGAGAGGTCCCGTAACAGAGAATCTGGCTTCATGTCAGCAGAGAATCAGTCTGCATGTCATAGCAGAGAATGAGGCTTCACGTCAGCCACCACTGCAACAGTCCATTGGCATATATTTAGGCCCAGCACACCCACAGGCAGAGGAGAGAGGTCCCGTAACAGAGAATCTGGCTTCATGTCAGCAGAGAATCAGTCTGCATGTCATAGCAGAGAATGAGGCTTCACGTCAGCCACCACTGCAACAGTCCATTGGCATATATTTAGGCCCAGCACACACACAGGCAGAGGAGAGAGGTCCCGTAACAGAGAATCTGTCTTCATGTCAGCAGAGAATCAGTCTGCATGTCATAGCAGAGAATGAGGCTTCACGTCAGCCACCACTGCAACAGTCCATTGGCATATATTTAGGCCCAGCACCCAGGCAGAGGAGGGAGGTCCCGTAACAGAGAATCTGTCTTCATGTCAGCAGAGAATTAGTCTGCATGTCATAGCAGAGAATGAGGCTTCACGTCAGCCACCACTGCAACAGTCCATTGGCATATATTTAGGCCCAGCACCCAGGCAGAGGAGGGAGGTCCCGTAACAGAGAATCTGTCTTCATGTCAGCAGAGAATTAGTCTGCATGTCATAGCAGAGAATGAGGCTTCACGTCAGCCACCACTGCAACAGTCCATTGGCATATATTTAGGCCCAGCACACACACAGGCAGAGGAGAGAGGTCCCGTAACAGACAATCTGGCTTCATGTCAGCAGAGAATCAGTCTGCATGTCATAGCAGAGAATGAGGCTTCACGTCACCCACCACTGCAACAGTCCATTGGCATATATTTAGGCCTAGCACACAGGCAGAGCAGAGAGGTCCCGTAACAGACAATCTGGCTTCATGACAGCAGAGAATCAGTCTGCATGTCATAGCAGAGAATCAGGCTTCACGTCAGCCACCACTGCAACAGTCCATTGTCATAAATTTAGGCCCAGCACCCAGGCAGAGGAGAGAGGTCCCGTAACAGAGGATCTGGCTTCATGTCAGCAGAGAATCAGTCTGCATGTCATAGCAGAGAATGAGGCTTCACGTCAGCCACCACTGCAACAGTCCATTGTCATAAATTTAGGCCCAGCACCCAGGCAGAGGAGAGAGGTCCCGTAACAGACAATCTGGCTTCATGTCAGCAGAGAATTAGTCTGCATGTCATAGCAGAGAATGAGGCTTCACGTCAGCCACCACTGCAACAGTCCATTGGCATATATTTAGGCCTAGCACACAGGCAGAGGAGAGAGGTCCCGTAACAGACAATCTGGCTTCATGTCAGCAGAGAATCAGTCTGCATGTCATAGCAGAGAATGAGGCTTCACGTCACCCACCACTGCAACAGTCCATTGGCATATATTTAGGCCTAGCACACAGGCAGAGCAGAGAGGTCCCGTAACAGACAATCTGGCTTCATGACAGCAGAGAATCAGTCTGCATGTCATAGCAGAGAATGAGGCTTCACGTCACCCACCACTGCAACAGTCCATTGGCATATATTTAGGCCTAGCACACAGGCAGAGCAGAGAGGTCCCGTAACAGACGATCTGGCTTCATGTCAGCAGAGAATCAGTCTGCATGTCATAGCAGAGAATGAGGCTTCACGTCAGCCACCACTGCAACAGTCCATTGGCATATATTTAGGCCTAGCACACAGGCAGAGGAGAGAGGTCCCGTAACAGACAATCTGGCTTCATGTCAGCAGAGAATCAGTCTGCATGTCATAGCAGAGAATGAGGCTTCACGTCACCCACCACTGCAACAGTCCATTGGCATATATTTAGGCCTAGCACACAGGCAGAGCAGAGAGGTCCCGTAACAGACAATCTGGCTTCATGACAGCAGAGAATCAGTCTGCATGTCATAGCAGAGAATGAGGCTTCACGTCACCCACCACTGCAACAGTCCATTGGCATATATTTAGGCCTAGCACACAGGCAGAGCAGAGAGGTCCCGTAACAGACGATCTGGCTTCATGTCAGCAGAGAATCAGTCTGCATGTCATAGCAGAGAATGAGGCTTCACGTCACCCACCACTGCAACAGTCCATTGGCATATATTTAGGCCTAGCACACAGGCAGAGCAGAGAGGTCCCGTAACAGACAATCTGGCTTCATGTCAGCAGAGAATCAGTCTGCATGTCATAGCAGAGAATCAGGCTTCACGTCAGCCACCACTGCAACAGTCCATTGTCATAAATTTAGGCCCAGCACCCAGGCAGAGGAGAGAGGTCCCGTAACAGACAATCTGGCTTCATGTCAGCAGAGAATTAGTCTGCATGTCATAGCAGAGAATCAGGCTTCATGTCAGCCACCACTGCAACAGTCCATTGGCATATATTTAGGCCTAGCACACAGGCAGAGGAGAGGTTCATTCAACTTTGGGTAGCCTCGCAATATAATGGTAAAATGAAAATAAAAATAGGATTGAATGAGGAAGTGCCCTGGAGTCCAATAATATATGGTTATGGGGAGGTAGTTAATGTCTAATCTGGACAAGGGACGGACAGGTCCTGTGGGATCCATGCCTGGTTCATTTTTATGAACGTCAGCTTGTCCACGTTCAGACAAAACGCTGGCTGCCGGGCAGGCCAGCACCTCCAAGGCATAAAAGGCTAGCTCTGGCCACGTGGACAATTTAGAGACCCAGAAGTTGAATGGGGCCGAACCATCAGTCAGTACGTGGAGGGGTGTGCACACGTACTGTTCCACCATGTTAGTGAAATGTTGCCTCCTGCTAACACGTTGCGTATCAGGTGGTGGTGCAGTTAGCTGTGGCGTGTTGACAAAAGTTTTCCACATCTCTGCCATGCTAACCCTGCCCTCAGAGGAGCTGGCCGTGACACAGCTGCCTTGGCGACCTCTTGCTCCTCCTCTGCCTTGGCCTTGGGCTTCCACTTGTTCCCCTGTGACATTTGGGAATGCTCTCAGTAGCGCGTCTACCAACGTGCGCTTGTACTCGCGCATCTTCCTATCACGCTCCAGTGCAGGAAGTAAGGTGGGCACATTGTCTTTGTAGCGTGGATCCAGCAGGGTGGCAACCCAGTAGTCCGCACAGGTTAAAATGTGGGCAACTCTGCTGTCGTTGCGCAGGCACTGCAGCATGTAGTCGCTCATGTGTGCCAGGCTGCCCAGGGGTAAGGACAAGCTGTCCTCTGTGGGAGGCGTATCGTCATCGTCCTGCCTTTCCCCCCAGCCACGCACCAGTGATGGACCCGAGCTGCGTTGGGTGCCACCCCGCTGTGACCATGCTTCATCCTCATCCTCCTCCACCTCCTCCTCATCCTCGTCCTCCTCGTCCTCCAGTAGTGGGCCCTGGCTGGCCACATTTGTACCTGGCCTCTGCTGTTGCCAAAAACCTCCCTCTGAGTCACTTCGAAGAGACTGGCCTGAAAGTGCTAAAAATGACCCCTCTTCCTCCTCCTCCTCCTCCTCCTGGGCCACCTCCTCTTCCATCATCGCCCTAAGTGTTTTCTCAAGGAGACATAGAAGTGGTATTGTAACGCTGATAACGGTGTCATCGCCACTGGCCATGTTGGTGGAGTACTCGAAACAGCGCAACAGGGCACACAGGTCTCGCATGGAGGCCCAGTCATTGGTGGTGAAGTGGTGCTGTTCTGTAGTGCGACTGACCCGTGCGTGCTGCAGCTGAAACTCCACTATGGCCTGCTGCTGCTCGCACAGTCTGTCCAGCATGTGCAAGGTGGAGTTCCACCTGGTGGGCACGTCGCATATGAGGCGGTGAGCGGGAAGGCCGAAGTTACGCTGTAGCGCAGACAGGCGAGCAGCAGCAGGATGTGAACGCCGGAAGCGCGAACAGACGGCCCGCACTTTATGCAGCAGCTCTGACATGTCGGGGTAGTTGTGAATGAACTTCTGCACCACCAAATTCAGCACATGCGCCAAGCAAGGGATGTGCGTCAAATTGGCTAGTCCCAGAGCTGCAACGAGATTTCGCCCATTATCACACACCACCAGGCCGGGCTTGAGGCTCACCGGCAGCAACCACTCGTCGGTCTGTTGTTCAATACCCCGCCACAACTCCTGTGCGGTGTGGGGCCTGTCCCCCAAACATATGAGTTTCAGAATGGCCTGCTGACGTTTACCCCGGGCTGTGCTGAAGTTGGTGGTGAAGGTGTGTGGCTGACTGGATGAGCAGGTGGAAGAAGAGGAGGAGGAAGCCGAGAAGGAGGAGGTGGCAACAGGAGGCAAAGAATGTTGCCCTGCGATCCTTGGCGGCGGAAGGACGTGCGCCAAACAGCTCTCCGCCTGGGGCCCAGCTGCCACTACATTTACCCAGTGTGCAGTTAGGGAGATATAGCGTCCCTGGCCGTGCTTACTGGTCCACGTATCTGTGGTTAGGTGGACCTTGCTACAGATGGCGTTGCGCAGTGCACACTTGATTTTATCGGATACTTGGTTGTGCAGGGAAGGCACGGCTCTCTTGGAGAAGTAGTGCCGGCTGGGAACAACATACTGTGGGACAGCAAGCGACATGAGCTGTTTGAAGCTGTCTGTGTCCACCAGCCTAAATGACAGCATTTCATAGGCCAGTAGTTTAGAAATGCTGGCATTCAGGGCCAGGGATCGAGGGTGGCTAGGTGGGAATTTACGCTTTCTATCAAATGTTTGTGAGATGGAGAGCTGAACGCTGGCGTGTGACATGGTTGAGACGCTTGGTGACGGAGGTGGTGGTGTTGGTGGTACATCCCCTGTTTGCTGGGCGGCAGGTGCCAACGTTCCTCCAGAGGCGGAGGAAGAGGCCGAGGCGGCAGCAGCAGAATAGGCCGAGGCGGCAGCAGCAGAAGAGGTAGCAGGGGGAGCCTGAGTGACTTCCTTGGTTTTAAGGTGTTTACTCCACTGCAGTTCATGCTTTGCATGCAGGTGCCTGGTCATGCAGGTTGTGCTCAGGTTCAGAACGTTAATGCCTCGCTTCAGGCTCTGATGGCACAGCGTGCAAACCACTCGGGTCTTGTCGTCAGCACATTGTTTGAAGAAGTGCCATGCCAGGGAACTCCTTGAAGCTGCCTTTGGGGTGCTCGGTCCCAGATGGCGGCGGTCAGTAGCAGGCGGAGTCTCTTGGCGGCGGGTGTTCTGCTTTTGCCCACTGCTCCCTCTTTTGCTACGCTGTTGGCTCGGTCTCACCACTGCCTCTTCCTCCGAACTGTGAAAGTCAGTGGCACGACCTTCATTCCATGTGGGGTCTAGGACCTCATCGTCCCCTGCATCGTCTTCCACCCAGTCTTGATCCCTGACCTCCTGTTCAGTCTGCACACTGCAGAAAGACGCAGCAGTTGGCACCTGTGTTTCGTCATCATCAGAGACATGCTGAGGTGGTATTCCCATGTCCTCATCATCAGGAAACATAAGTGGTTGTGCGTCAGTGCATTCTATGTCTTTCACCGCTGGGGAAGGGCTAGGTGGATGCCCTTGGGAAACCCTGCCAGCGGAGTCTTCAAACAGCATAAGAGACTGCTGCATAACTTGAGGCTGAGACAGTTTCCCTGGTATGCATGGGGGTGATGTGACAGACTGATGGGGTTGGTTTTCAGGCGCCATCTGTGCGCTTTCTGCAGAAGACTGGGTGGGAGATAATGTGAACGTGCTGGATCCACTGTCGGCCACCCAATTGACTAATGCCTGTACCTGCTCAGGCCTTACCATCCTTAGAACGGCATTGGGCCCCACCATATATCGCTGTAAATTCTGGCGGCTACTGGGACCTGAGGTAGTTGGTACACTAGGACGTGTGGATGTGGCAGAACGGCCACGTCCTCTCCCAGCACCAGAGGGTCCACTAACACCACCACGACCATGTCCACGTCCGCGTCCCTTACTAGATGTTTTTCTCATTGTTATGGTTCACCACAACAACAAATATATTATTTGGCCCAATGTATTGTATTCAAATTCAGCGGGATATAAATTTGAGGCCTAGTATTTAGGCGCTGGGTGACCGGTATGGATTTAGTGACAGAATTAGACTTGGAAATGCACAGAAGCGTGTGTGTGTGAAGTTATTCTGAATGACCCAATGTGCACCTTGAATATTATATACCCTTTTAGGGATAGATTTCAAATAGCTCTGATATAGCAGAAACCACTAAATTATGAAATTGCTAAATTGGGAATTGTATTTCAACCCAGAACAAAAAATGTGCTTTGACGGACACTAAATAACTTTCCCAGCCACAACAGGACAGCGTTAACGAGAGATTTAGCAGGATATAAATTTGAGGCCTAGTATTTAGGCGCTGGGTGACCGGTATGGATTTAGTGACAGAATTAGACTTGGAAATGCACAGAAGCGTGTGTGTGTGAAGTTATTCTGAATGACCCAATGTGCACCTTGAATATTATATACCCTTTTAGGGATAGATTTCAAATAGCTCTGATATAGCAGAAACCACTAAATTATGAAATTGCTAAATTGGGAATTGTATTTCAACCCAGAACAAAAAATGTGCTTTGACGGACACTAAATAACTTTCCCAGCCACAACAGGACAGCGTTAACGAGAGATTTAGCAGGATATAAATTTGAGGCCTAGTATTTAGGCGCTGGGTGACAGGTATGGGTTTAGTGACAGAATTAGACTTAGAAATACACAGTAGCGGGTGTGTGTGAAGTTATTCTGAATGACCCAATGTGCACCTTGAATATTATATACCCTTTTAGGGATAGATTTCAAATAGCTCTGATATAGCAGAAACCACTAAATTATGAAATTGCTAAATTGGGAATTGTATTTCAACCCAGAACAAAAAATGTGCTTTGACGGACACTAAATAACTTTCCCAGCCACAACAGGACAGCGTTAACGAGAGATTTAGCAGGATATAAATTTGAGGCCTAGTATTTAGGCGCTGGGTGACAGGTATGGGTTTAGTGACAGAATTAGACTTAGAAATACACAGTAGCGGGTGTGTGTGAAGTTATTCTGAATGACCCAATGTGCACCTTGAATATTATATACCCTTTTAGGGATAGATTTCAAATAGCTCTGATATAGCAGAAACCACTAAATTATGAAATTGCTAAATTGGGAATTGTATTTCAACCCAGAACAAAAAATGTGCTTTGACGGACACTAAATAACTTTCCCAGCCACAACAGGACAGCGTTAACGAGAGATTTAGCAGGATATAAATTTGAGGCCTAGTATTTAGGCGCTGGGTGACAGGTATGGGTTTAGTGACAGAATTAGACTTAGAAATACACAGTAGCGGGTGTGTGTGAAGTTATTCTGAATGACCCAATGTGCACCTTGAATATTATATACCCTTTTAGGGATAGATTTCAAATAGCTCTGATATAGCAGAAACCACTAAATTATGAAATTGCTAAATTGGGAATTGTATTTCAACCCAGAACAAAAAATGTGCTTTGATGGACACTAAATAACTTTCCCAGCCACAACAGGACAGCGTTAACGAGAGATTTAGCAGGATATAAATTTGAGGCCTAGTATTTAGGCGCTGGGTGACAGGTATGGGTTTAGTGACAGAATTAGACTTAGAAATACACAGTAGCGGGTGTGTGTGAAGTTATTCTGAATGACCCAATGTGCACCTTGAATATTATATACCCTTTTAGGGATAGATTTCAAATAGCTCTGATATAGCAGAAACCACTAAATTATGAAATTGCTAAATTGGGAATTGTATTTCAACCCAGAACAAAAAATGTGCTTTGACGGACACTAAATAACTTTCCCAGCCACAACAGGACAGCGTTAACGAGAGATTTAGCAGGATATAAATTTGAGGCCTAGTATTTAGGCGCTGGGTGACAGGTATGGGTTTAGTGACAGAATTAGACTTAGAAATACACAGTAGCGGGTGTGTGTGAAGTTATTCTGAATGACCCAATGTGCACCTTGAATATTATATACCCTTTTAGGGATAGATTTCAAATAGCTCTGATATAGCAGAAACCACTAAATTATGAAATTGCTAAATTGGGAATTGTATTTCAACCCAGAACAAAAAATGTGCTTTGACGGACACTAAATAACTTTCCCAGCCACAACAGGACAGCGTTAACGAGAGATTTAGCAGGATATAAATTTGAGGCCTAGTATTTAGGCGCTGGGTGACCGGTATGGGTTTAGTGACAGAATTAGACTTGGAAATACACAGTAGCGGGTGTGTGTGAAGTTATTCTGAATGACCCAATGTGCACCTTGAATATTATATACCCTTTTAGGGATAGATTTCAAATAGCTCTGATATAGCAGAAACCACTAAATTATGAAATTGCTAAATTGGGAATTGTATTTCAACCCAGAACAAGAAATGTGCTTGAACGGACACTAAATAACTCGCCCAGCTACAGCACTAAGGACAGATTTAGCTGGATATAAATTTGAGGCCTAGTATTTAGGCGCTGGGTGACAGGTATGGGTTTAGTGACAGAATTAGACTTGGAAATGCACAGTAGCGGGTGTGTGAAGTTATTCTGAATGTCCCTATGTGCACCTTCAATATGATCTACCCTTTTAGGGATAGATTTTAAATAGCTCTGATATAGCAGAAACCACTAAATTATGAAATTGCTAAATTGGGAATTGTATTTCAACCCAGAACAAGAAATGTGCTTGAACGGACACTAAATAACTCGCCCAGCTACAGCACTAACGACAGATTTAGCTGGATATGAATTTGAGGCCTAGTATTTAGGCGCTGGGTGACAGGTATGGGTTTAGTGACAGAATTAGACTTGGAAATACACAGTAGCGGGTGTGTGTGAAGTTATTCTGAATGACCCAATGTGCACCTTGAATATTATATACCCTTTTAGGGATAGATTTCAAATAGCTCTGATATAGCAGAAACCACTAAATTATGAAATTGCTAAATTGGGAATTGTATTTCAACCCAGAACAAGAAATGTGCTTGAACGGACACTAAATAACTCGCCCAGCTACAGCACTAACGACAGATTTAGCTGGATATGAATTTGAGGCCTAGTATTTAGGCGCTGGGTGACAGGTATGGGTTTAGTGACAGAATTAGACTTGGAAATGCACAGTAGCGGGTGTGTGAAGTTATTCTGAATGACCCTATGTGCACCTTGAATATTATATACCCTTTTAGGGATAGATTTCAAATAGCTCTGATACAGCAGAAACCACTAAATTTTTAAATTGCTAAATTGGGAATTGTATTTCAACCCAGAACAAAAAATGTGCTTTGACGGACACTAAATAACTTTCCCAGCCACAACAGGACAGCGGTAACGAGAGATTTAGCGGGATATAAATTTGAGGCCTAGTATTTAGGCGCTGGGTGACCGGTATGGATTTAGTGACAGAATTAGACTGGGATATGGCCAAAAAATAACCACACTATTGCTGGTTAAATGCACTTGGTGACGGGCGCAGCTTGCCCCTGATGTAGTATATGGCCAAAAAATGAACAGACTATTGCTGGTTAAATGCACTTGGTGTCACAGCTTGACCAACCACACTACTGAGGGTTAAATGCACTTGGTGACGGGCGCAGATTGCCCCTGATGTAGTATATGGCCAAAAAATGAACAGACTATTGCTGGTTAAATGCACTTGGTGACGGGCGCAGCTTGCCCCTGATTTAGTATATGGCCAAAAAATGAACAGACTATTGCTGGTTAAATGCACTTGGTGTGATAGCTTGACCAACCACACTACTGAGGGTTAAATGCACTTGGTGACGGGCGCAGCTTGCCCCTGATGTAGTATATGGCCAAAAAATAAACAGACTATTGCTGGTTAAATGCACTTGGTGTGACAGCTTCACCCTGATGTAGGCTTTAGCCAAAAAACAAACGCACCATTGAGGGTTAAATGCACTTGGTGACAGGCGCAGCTTGCCCCTGATGTAGTATATAGCCAAAAAATAAACAGACTATTGCTGGTTAAATGCACTTGGTGTGACAGCTTCACCCTGATGTAGGCTTTAGCCAAAAAACAACCACACCATTGAGGGTTAAATGCACTTGGTCGCAGCTTGTGCTGGCGCACCACAAGACACAAAATGGCCGCCGATCACCCCAGAAAAATGTGACTGACAAACGGTCTGGGCAGCCTAAAAACAGTGAGCAATTGAGGATCAGCAGCTCAATGATCCACAGCTGCAGATCGATCAGTTAATCAAGTCCTTTGGAGGAGTTAATCTGCCTAATCTCGCCCTACTGTCGCAGCCGCAACCTCTCCCTACGCTAATCAGAGCAGAGTGACGGGCGGCGCTATGTGACTCCAGCTTAAATAGAGGCTGGGTCACATGGTGCTCTGGCCAATCACAGCCATGCCAATAGTAGGCATGGCTGTGATGGCCTCTTGGGGCAAGTAGTATGACGCTTGTTGATTGGCTGCTTTGCAGCCTTTCAAAAAGCGCCAAGAAAGCGTCACAAAAGCGCGAAGAAAGCGACGAACACCGAACCCGAACCCGGACTTTTACGAAAATGTCCGGGTTCGGGTCCGTGTCACGGACACCCCAAAATTCGGTACGAACCCGAACTATACAGTTCGAGTTCGCTCATCCCTAATCCTGATGCATCCTGAACAGATTGCTCTCCATTCAGAATGCATTAGGATAAAACTGATCAGTTATTTTCCGGTATAGAGCCCCTAGGACGGAACTTAATGCCGGAAAAGAATAACGCTAGTGTGAAAGTACCCTAAAGTAAAATAACCCGATGCCAAACCCATAAAACATTACTTTTATTTAACAGTTAAAACTCATATACATTGTATTACAAGAAATCACATCACACGTGTGACAACACAGACCACACATAGGAGGTTAAAAGTACGTCCCTCTCCAATCGAGATGAAAAGGCACAAGGAGGAAAGGTAAGGGGAGAGTAAGCAGGTACACCCGACTGTGAAAAACCTACGGTACTTATCCCTATGATATCCTAACTAGACCCAAAAATATACATGCAAGGCAAACATCCCCTATGGGACAACCCAGCCCTGTCTGACCCTGAAATGTATCTACAATAAGGGTAAAAATTCTATCCTTGTCAATGGATAATATAGTGGCTGGAGATTGGCAACACATACAGTATATATATATATATATATATATATATACACTGTAAATCAATGTTACAACAGAACACAAAAGGGATGCAACACAGATATATGGTTCCAGATCCCTGGTAATATCACAGATAAGAACCAAAGTCCTGATGTGTTTCTCTGCACATACGGTCATCAGTGGACACAATGCAGGAGGGGCACTGGTTAAAGGAAATGTGTCACCAAACATTTTATCTGCCAGAAGTGATGAGTGGCAGGGGCAACATTCGAATTTACGATATTTCGCGAATATTTTGTAGAGTATTCCTTGAATATTCACGAATTCGAATGTTCGTTATATTCTACTTTTTTTTTTTTACTCGAAAATCAGCAAGGTAATGATAGCGTAATATGCAAATATTACACTATAAATACAGACATGGGTCAAAAACAAATATATAGCACTAAAGAATACAGTTTTGTTTTTAGAATATTCATAATTTTTTCCATCTGAAGTTATGATTCCTCCCTGCTTAGGTTGCTTGTGGGCCAATGATTATCGAAGTTGCAATATTCAAGATAAAAATTAGCTTTTCGAATATTTAACCAGATACAAACAGAAGACTTTTACTGTACTTCTACTGAGACCTATACAGTAGAAGTGTCCTATTTACTTATTTTATTTTTTTACAGTGATTGGCTATGCAGCTATATAGTGTAGTGGTTAAAGTTCTTGGATGTGATGCAGAAGCTGTGAGTTCAAATCCTGTCGCTAATTTTTTGAGAAATAGAGGCTAAACTTTATATATATATATATATATATATATATATATATATATTATTATTTATTTATTTATTTTTATTTATTTATGTAACTACACAATTACAAAAAAATATAAAATATATAAATCTAATTTAACCTCTATTTCTGAAAAAGTATGCCACAGGATTTGAACTCACAGCTTCTGCATCATAGCCCAGAGCTTTAACCACTACATTATATAGCTACATAGCCTGTCACAAAAAATAAATTAAAAATATGAGACTTCTACTGTATAGGTCTCAGTAGAAATACAGTACAGTAGAAGTCTCATATTTTTTATTTTAGTAACTGCCTTTTTTTAGTATCTGCATTTTTTTTTAGTAAGTGCCTTGCCTCTAATGCACAAAGTCGTGAGTTCGAATTTCGAATCCTGGCAGAAACTTTTCTGAAATACAGGGTAAATTAGATTTACATACACTGGGGTGTACCCAAGCACCAACTCCATATATGGACATAGCTATATATGGAGTCAGAGCAGGAACTCCTAAGCCACAGACTTACACTGAGGGATTCCTTCACTGTACAGCGATCTTCTGCATAGAAATAGAGGCTAAAATAGATTTAAATACACTGACTCGAGCATCATGCTCGAGCACACGCTGTGTTCGGCCAAACTCCGCAATGTGCCAAGCATTCTCGCTCAACACTATCTGTGTCCTGTGCAGAGGTCATTGGACAAGGAAATAATAGATAAGCTCTGACAATCATCTATTGTGAATGGTGGATCCTGTCTTATCTATTCACAGAGGTGATATCATTACAGGCAGGATTAGAATGACAGATAAACAGGTATCTGCAGTAAAGGGATCTGTACAGACCAAGAAGTGATGCCTATTATTAGGCTTAATGGCCTGTGTGAAAACTGCAGGAGTTTAAGGTTTTTGTTTAAACATAGATATTCACATGGAAAATTAAAAGTATCATCAAAAATTATTTAAAAATATGTCAAACATAAATATGTCATTTTAACAATAGGTCATTTTATGATGACACATTCCCCTTAAAGGATAATTGTCATATTTATTTGTATTTGCTAGTTTATTAGAGCTAGGCATGTATACCTGAGTTAGTCTGTCAATGATTGTCAAAAGATCTGTAATTACCTTATAATAACAGCTTTCATTAATGTCTCCTGTCCCTTTCCACTGCTCCCCTAAAAGACCATTGCTATGGCTCATCTGTCTCCAGCTAGGAAGACAGACGGGCGGTCCTTCACACTGCATGCCTGCATTAGGCTTCAGAGCTAGGAGGCGTGTCTCTCAGTAATCCAATCTGATTGGCTGGCAGGACGCTGCTGGCTGCAGCAAGTTTGTATGTGACATGAGGGAATGCAGTTTTGGCCTCAGAGAACTGGCAGAGGAGCCATCTTAAGAATATCCTCATAATGCAGGATTCAAAACAGCCGTAACTAAGGGGAAAACTCAAGGAAAACAGTGGTAAGTGAAGAAACTAAAGATTGCTTTATGCATAATGCTGCAGCAGTAACATATGCTAAAAAAAAATTTTTTTTAGGAAAATATGACAGTTATCCTTTAAGGCCCATAAGAATGTATTGTGTTGTAACCAGGCCCAAAGGTAGCTACTTACAGATAGGAGATTAAAGGGAGAAGATATTCCTCCCTATGTGATGGTAAACATTGGAAGGGGACTTACCCTTAAGCCACATTTACACAGCCCGCTGTTTGGGCCAGTTATCTGGAATGAGAGATTCTACATAAATTCGCTCTCAATAATCGGCCCATGTATAGGCACCGCATATCGCCCGACGAACGAGTGAAACTCTTTCATCGGGTGAAATGATCTGAGGTGCTGACACTTCAATCATCTTTCCCAGGCAGCAGGTCTTGCTATCTAAACAGCTCTCTGATGATTTTGCATGGGGACAAGCGATCATAGCAGCAATCGCTCATCCTCATACTGTGGAGGTGATTGCTGCATGTAAATGCAACACTTTACCTCCACTTAATGAGCAGCCGATTGCCGGGAAGGAACACTTCCTTCCAGACACTCAGCTGCTCCTCTCAGAGTCTAAATGCAGCTTTAGACCCATACGTGTGTCCTGTGTTGTCACATGTGATGCTGGATTGTCAGACATACTGGATATCAGATTAAATGAATTTCATTTCACCATACTTATTGTACATTGAAATTACACGTAAAACTGAAATAATACATTACTTTTAAAAAACAGACAAGAAAAATAGGATTATTGTGTTTATATCTTGTACTTTGCTTCTTTCTATTATAAATTTGTCTGTGATATGCCCATCTCATTATACAGACACTGTAGATGGTGGTAACTTACTATTCTAAGCAGTCATCACTCAGGTAATTACTCTGCTTGAGTTAAGAGGTTGCATGCTTGCAATCAGGGCACAAAGCTACATTGCTGGACAAATCCAATCACATTCAAAATAGCTCCAATTACAGGCTTGATTGAATAAATCTATTAAATAACCTGATGGATCTGCCGTGCTAAATCAAGTATCTGGTTAAAACTGCTGTGATGAGGTGAGGAACAAAAAAACAATGTTCTTTGTTGTTACTAATTTACTGTAAGGGCAACATGTGGAGAATTGGATTCCAGTTTTAAAATGTACTATCTCAAAAAAATCTCATTTGTTTTATGTTGTTCCATTTAAATCTGTTGTGTTGAGTATGGGTAAGTTTGTCCATCTTTGCTGTATGTAGGTACAGTGGTTCCTAAAGTTACAATATTAATTTGTTCCTGGATGGCCATTGTAAATTGAGACCAAAGCTAGTAATTATCTCCAATGACTCGATAAAATATCCAACAAAAATAAGAATTTTTTTTAAACCCCTTAGGGACACAGCATTATTTCACCTTAAGGACCAGGCCATTTTTTGAAAATCTGACCAGTGTCACTTTAAGTGGTGATAACTTTAAAACGCTTTGACTTATCCAGGACGTTCTGAGATAGTTTTTTCGTCACATATTGTACTTCATAACACTGGTAAAATGAAGTTAAAAAAAATCATTTTTATTTATAAAAAAATACCAAATTTAGCAAAAATTTTTAAAAAATATCTAATTTCCGAGTTTCAATTTCTCTACTTCTATAATACATAGTAATACCTCCAAACATAGTTATTACTTTACATTCCCTATATGTCTACTTCATGTTTGCATCATTTTTGGGAATGATATTTTATATTTTGGGGATGTTACAAGGCTTAGAAGTTTGGAAGCAAATCTTGAAATTTTTCTGAAATTTTCAAAAACCCAATTTTTAGGGTTTCATTTTTTTGCCTAATTTTCCATTTTAACCCATTTTGTCCACTAACAAAGCAAGGGTTAACAGCCAAACAAGACTGTATCTTTATTGCCCTGATTCTGCCGTTTACAGAAACACCCCATATGTGGCCGTACACTACTGTACGGCCACACAGCGGGGCGTAGAGTTAAAGGTGCGCCGTTTGGTTTTTGAAGGGCTGATTTTTACTGACCGGTTTATTTTCACCGTGTCCTGTTTCAACCCCCCTGATGCACCCCTGGAGTAGAAACTCCCTAAAAGTGACCCCATCTAAGAAACTACACCCCTCAAGGTATTTAAAACTTATTGTGCAAACATCGTTAACCCTTCAGGTGTTGCACAAGAGTTATTGGCAAATGGGGATGAAATTCAGAAATTTCCTTTTTTTGCCTAATTTTCCATTTTAACACATTTTTTCCACTAACAAAGCAAGGACTAACAGCCAAACAAGACTGTATCTTTATTGCCCTGACTCTGCCGTTTACATAAACACCCCATATGTGGCCGTACACTACTGTACGGCCACACAGCGGGGCGTAGAGTGAAAGGTGCGCCGTTTGGTTTTTGGAGGGCTGATTTTTATGGACCGGTTTATTTTCACCGTGTCGTGTTTCAACCCTCCTGATGCCCCCCTGGAGTACAAACTCCCTAAAAGTGACCTCATTTTGGAAACTACGGGATAAGGTGGCAGTTTTGTTGGGATTATTTTTAGGGTACATATGATTTTTGGTTGCTCTATATTACATTTTTGTGAGGCAAGGTTACCAAAAATAGAAATTCTGAAATTTCATCTCCATTTTCCATTAACTGTTGAGGAAAACCTAAAGGGTTAATAAAGTTTGTAAAATCAGTTTTGAATACCTTGAGGGGTGTAGTTTCTTAGATTCGTCACTTTTGTGGAGTTTTTACTCTAGGGGGGGATCAGGGGGGCTTCAAAAGGGACATGGTGTCAATAAAAAAGGCAATAAAAATCGGCCTTCCAGAAACCATGTCGGTCCTTTCCTTTTGCGGCCTCCCTTTAACTGATACAGAAGCTTACGACCACAAATGTGGCGTTTCTGTAAACTGCAATATCAGGGCAATAAATATTAAGTTTTGTTTGGTTGTTAACTCTTGCTTTGTTACCGGGAAAAAAAAACGAATTGACATGGAAAAATAATTTATTAAAAGTAGACATATTAGCTATCACCGCGTCGGTAATAATCTCCTCAATAAAAATACCCCATGAACTAACCCCCCAAATTAACACGGTCAAAAAAAAAAAAAAAAAAACGGTGCAAAAAAAGAACTTTTTGTCACCGTTACCATGAATTGTGGACAGCATAAGGACATCCCTCTTATCCTTATATCTGACCAGCAACAGGTTTCCAGTGGTAAGGGCATGGGTCGCACCCCTGGGGATAGGTACCTGGAGGGGGTGGGAAGGGAGGCCACGTTGATTTTTCCGCACGGTCCCACAGGCGGACGTGGATCTGGCGGCAAGGGACTGGAACAAGGGGATACTAGTATAAAAGTTATCAACGTAAAGGTGGTAACCCTTATCTAGCAGTGGGTACATATGGTCCCACACAAGTTTCCCGCTAACACCCAGAGTGGGGGAACATTCTGGGGGTTTAATATGGGAATCTCGCCCCTCGTATATACAAAACTTGTAAGTGTACCCTGAGGTACTCTCACAAAGTTTGTATAGCTCCACGCCATACCTCGCCCGCTTGGAGGGCACATACTGGTGGAAAATGAGTCTCCCCTTGAACTCAATGAGAGACTCATCAACCGCGACCTCCCTTCCAGGTACAAAGGCCTGTACAAATTTGTCCCCAAAATGATCGATGACCGGCCATATCTTATACAGACGGTCATAGGCAGGATCACCTTGGGGGGGACATGCTGCATTATCTGAATAATGCAGACATTTCTGGATGGCCTCAAACCGGGAGCGTGTTATGGCCGTACTGTAAAGTGGGGCCTGGTAGAGAATGTCCCCACTCCAGTAATGCCTGACACTAGGTTTCTTGACCAGGCCTATATGCAGCATGAGGCCCCAAAATGTCCTCATTTCGGCTGCACTGACCGGCATCCAGCCACCGGGCCTGGCCAAAAAGGAGCCCGGGTGTTGAGCAACGAACTGTTGGGCGTACAGGTTTGTCTGCTCTACCATCAGATTTACCAGTGGGTCACTGAAAAAATGACAAAAAAAGTCATATTTAGTGTAGCCCACTGTGGAAATCTGGATTCCTGATTGGCCTACAAAATCAGGAATCACGGGCTCGTATCGCTCTGGGCTACAACAGACAGGCTCACCGGCAGGGTGCTCCAATGGATTTAACTGGTGGGCCGGAGAACTAGTGCGAGCCCCAGAGCTGCTTGTACTAGGCTTGGCCACAGGGTCCCTAGCAAAACCGCTGATCAACCGTCCGAAGTTGATCAGCGGTGGGGTGTGCAATGCGCTAACAGTGGCCGAACGCTAAGAGTGCCGGCCACAAAAAAAATAAAAAAATCCTGCACCCCAAAAAAGTTGGGGGGGCAGGGGGGGGCAAGCGGCAGCACCCCTGGGGGGGTCTAGGGTCACACAGCTGTGCTGTGGACCCCAGACACCCTAACTTAGGGTGATGCAATAAAAGTTTTTCAAACTAACTTTCCCTTTATTTTCCCTGCCTAACCCAAACTTTCCCTATGCTTTCCCTATGTACCTGCTGGATAGATGGGGGGTGCTGGGGCACAGATTGGGTCCTGGGGGGCACAGATGGGGTGATGCTGGCACCGATGGACGACCACGTGCAGGCAGCTCCTCTCTCCTCCGGCTCCAGAACACAAAAGGAGGAGGGGAGGAGCGCTTGCAACTTTTGAATCTCCCACCGGCCCGCCCACCAACCAATCAGAGGCGATCGTGAGAGGTGATGTCACCATCACCACTCAGGATCGCAGGATGGTGATTGGTGGAGTAAAATCACACCACCATCACCATCCTGTTCCGGGTTATCGGAAGACCCGAATAACCCGGAAACGCAGAAAACCGCAGGTCTGAATTGACCTGCGGTTTTCTGCGATCGCATACATGGGGGGGTCACAGTACCCCCCGGCGCATTTTACCCAGGTGCCTGCTCAATGATTTGAGCAGGGACGGGGTTCCGATCACCGCCCGCCACGCGGCGGTGATCAAAAATACACAGGGCATACAGGTACGCCCTGTGTCCTTAAGGACCAGGACATAAAGGCGTACCTGTACGCCCTGTGTCCAGAAGGGGTTAAAACGCTTTGAGTTATCCAGACCATTCTGAGATTGTTTTTTCGTCACATATTTTACTTCATGACACTGGTAAAATGAAGTTAAAAAAAATCTTTTTTATTTATAAAAAAAATACAAAATTTACCAAAAATGTGTAAAAAAAAATAGCAATTTTCCAAGTTTCAATTTCTCTACTTCTATAATACATAGTAATACCTCCAAAAATAGTTATTACTTTACATTCCCCATATGTCTACTTCATGTTTGGAAAATTTTGAGAATGATATTTTATTTTTGGGGGATGTTACAAGGCTTAGAAGCAAATCTTGAAATTTTTCAGAAATTTTCAAAAACCCACTTTTTAGTCACCAGTTCAGGTCTGAAGTCACTTTGTGAGACTTACATAATAGAAACCACCCAAAAATGACCCCATTCTAGAAACTATACCCCTTAAGGTATTCAAAACTGATTTTACAAATGTCGTTAACCCTTTAGGTGTTCCACAAGAGTTATTGGCAAATGGTGATAACATTTCAGAATTTAGATATTTTGGCAAATTTTCCATTTTAATCCATTTTTTCCAGTAACAAAGCAAGGGTTAACAGCCAAACAAAATGCTATATTTATTGCCCCGATTCTGTAGTTTGCAGAAACACCCCATATGTGGTCGTAAAATACTGTATGAGCACACAGTAGGGCGTAGAGGGAAAGGTGCGCCGTATGGTTTTTGAAAGGCAGATTTTGCTGAACTGATTTTTTTTGACCCCATGTCCCATTTGAAGCCCCCCGGATGCACCTCTAGAGTAGAAACTCCATAAAAGTGACCCATCTAAGAAACTACACCCCTCAAGGTATTCAAAACTGATTTTACAAACTTTTTTACCCCTTTAGGTGTTGCACAAGAGTTATTGGCAAATGGAGATGAAATTTGAGAATTTATTTATTTTTGCAAATTTTCCATTTTTAATCAATTTTTCCAGTAACAAAGCAAGGGTTAACAGCCAAACAAAATGCTATATTTATTGCCCCGATTCTTTAGTTTTCATAAACATCCCATATGTGTCCGTGAACTACTGTACGGGCACACAGTAGGGCGTAGAGGGAAAGGTGCGCCGTATGGTTTTTGGAAGGCAGATTTTGCTTAACAGTTTTTTTTTTTTTACACCATGTCCCATTTGAAGCCCCCCTGATGCACCCCTAGAGTAGAAACTCCATAAAAGTTACTTGCTGTAAGAAGCAGAGCCAGAGACCATAATATCGGTAGTAGTGAAGCAGTGGGAGATTGAAGACATCAATGAAACATTATTTTGTTTATTTCTTTCTTTTCCCTGTCCTTGTCCTTGATTCATTTCTGAAAAGCTTGAACTCCCTTTATCAACCTAGGAAGAAGAGGGAAGAAAGAAAAAAGTAAGGATACAAGCATAAGAAGGAAGGAATGGAGGGTTGAAGAAAGGAGTGAGGAAGGGAGGAAGGTCAGTGCAGTAAGATATTTCGATGTACAGCCTTGGCCAAAAGTTTTGTGACTGACACAAATTTAGTTTTTTTGCAAAGTTTGCTACATCAGTTTTTAAGGTGGCAATCTGAAAAGTAATTTCTTGCCATGAAAATTAGCTTAATCACAAAAATTCCATTTCCACTGTAATTTAGTCCTTCTGCAAAATGAGCAGCTATCAACATTTCAGTTATCTTGTTAGCTCAGGAAAATGTTAACGAGGAAAAGGCAGCTGATATCACTCTATCATGCTGATTGAATTGAATTAGAAGAGCAGACTGGTTGCTTAAAAAATGTGTGTGTGTGTGTGGGGGAGCTTGAAATCATTGCCTTCTTCTGTTAACCATATTTACCTCCAAGGAAACATGTGCTGTCATCATTACTTTTCATCAGGGATTCAGATGCAAGGACTTAGCTGCTTCCTGCACCTAAATCAACCATTTATTGGATCATCAAAAAAGTAGAGGTTCAATTGCTGTGAAAAGGGCATTTGGCACCCAAGAAAGTCCAGCAATTTTTCAGGACTGTCTACTAAAGAGGATTCAGCAATGTGATAAGGGGGGCACCAGTGCAGAACTTGCTTAGGAATGGCATCAAGCAGGGGTGAGTGCGTCTGCAGGCACAGTGTGGTGAAGGCTTTTGGAGGATAGCATGGCGTCATGAAGGCCAGCAAAGAAGCCACTTCTCTCCAAGAAAAACAACAAGGACAGACTGTCATTCTACAGGAAGTACAGGGATTGGACTGTATAGAACTGGGGCAAAGCTACTTTCTCTGATGAAGCCCCCTTCAGACTGTTGGGGTCGTTTGGAAAAATGATTGTCTGGAGAAGAAAAGTTGAGGGGTAGTATGAGGTTTTTTTTTCTCAAGATGATGGAACACCATATCACAAGGCAAAAGTGATAATTTAATGGCATTGTGAAGGATTTTTGGTCCGTGATAAGGAAACTTCCCAGATTTCAATCCCATTGAGAACCTGTGTTCAATGGGTGGACAAACAAAAACAGAATTTGTGATAAACTGCAAGCATTGATTAGGCATGAATGAGTTGCCACTAGTGTTCGGGTGCTCGGGGGCTCGGGCCGAACAGATCGGATGCTCGGGGGCTCTACCGAGCACCCGAGTATAATGGAAGTCAAAGGGAGAACCCGAGCATTAAACTAGGCACCCCTTGCTCTGAAGAGGGGAGGGTGCCTGGTTCATAGAAAAAGGTCATAAATTGATGGAAACACCACCAAAATGGTTTGGGAACTGCATGGGGAGGATGAAAAAAGTAGAGGGCCACAGCAGCATATCCAGCAATTCTTCTTTATTCAATCGATCACCTCACAACAGGGCATAAAAACAGCAGCAACTTTTTTCGCATGACCTCCACTATTGCTCTACACAAGCCGCATGTTGTGCTGCTCCTGAACATATCTATCTTCCTGCATGGGGAGGATGTCTGGATGCATCTTGTATTCCCAGGTCGCTGCTGGGAACGATGTTGAGCGATTACAGACTGACAATAATACGCACAAAACCGAAGATAAAATCGATTTTAGAGGAAAAATTGTTAGGAAACATTCTTTCCTGTATATTTACTTGTATATAAAGTGCAAGTGCTGGCAAAAATTACAAGGAAGAGGCAAAACATTATGGGCGAGGGCCTGCTGATCCTTTGGTGACTCTAGATAACCTGGGCCCGATCGCACATCCCCGTGATGGTGACAATCCATTCAGATGTCTTCCCTATCAACTTTCGATGTTATTTTCAGAGCAAACCACAATGACCATGGGTAACGGGGAATCAGGGTTTGATTCCGGAGAGGGAGCCTGAGAAATAGCTATGGCTACCACGTCCAAGCAAGGCAGCATGAACGCAAATTTTAGGTATAATTAGGTGAGGGCCTGTAGGTGAGCTGACCATGTAGAATATTGTAGGTGAAGGCCTGCTGGTGAGCTGACCCTCTCAAAGATTGTAGGTGAGGGCCTACAGGTGAGCTGACCCTGTAAAAGATTTTAGGTGCGGGCCTGCTGGTGAGCTGACTCTGTAAAGGATTTTAGGTGCGGTCCTGCTGGTAATCTGACCCTGTAAAACAATGTATGTGAGGGCCTGCTGGTGAGCTTACCCTGTAAAAGATTTTAGGTGCGGCCCTGCTGGTGAGCTGACCCTGTAAAACATTATATGCGAGGGCCTGCTGGTGAGCTGACCCTGTAAAAGATTTTAGGTGCGGGCCTGCTGGTGAGCTGACCCTGTAAAACATTGTAGGTGAGGGCCTGCTGTGAGCTTGCCCTCTAAAAAATTATATGCGAAGGCCTGCAGCTGGGCTAACCCTGTAAAACATTGTAGGTGAGGGCCTGCTTGTGAGCTGACCCTCTAAAAAATTATATGTAAGGGCCTGCTGGTGAGCTGACCCTGTAAAACATTATATGCGAAGGGCATATATGCGACGGCATTATATGCGATAAATAGGCATGTTGATATGATGGAAGAGGAGGAGGAGAATGAGAAAAGGAAGATTCAACCATATACCCTTGTTCCTGGTGGAAGGGGTGCATGGGAATACAGTGTATTCAATACACCATAAAAGCCATATTTAAAGTGCCTTTATGTTCAGCAGCTTTCCTCTGGTGGAGTAGAGAAGACAGGGGCAATCCAGGCCTTGTTCATTTTTATGAGTCAACCTGTCAGCATCATTTTCAGTTGACAGACGGATATGCTTATCTGTTATAATGCCACCAGCAGCACTAAATACCCACTTAGACAAAACACTGGTGGCAAAGCAGGCCAGCACTTCCAAGGCGTAGAGTGCCAGTTCGTGCCACGTGTCCAGCTTGGACACCCAGTATTTGTAAGGCACTGAGTAGTGTTGAGCGAGCATGCTCAGCCGAACAGCTGTTCGGCTCGAGCATCGCTATGCTCTGCACATCACAGTGTTTGGCCGAATACTGCATGTGCTCGAGTACAATTTAATACAATGAAAGTCAATGGGAGATCCGAGCATCAAACCAGGCACCCCCTGCTCTGAAGAAGAGAGGGTGTCTGGTTCACAAAAAAAGGTTAGAAATTGATGGAAACCCCATCAAAATGTTTTGGAAACAGCATTAGAAGGTTGGCTAGATGCATCTTGGACTCCAATTACCTATGGCATTTAATAAACAACCACACAAAGGCTATATGCCAAAAGCCAGGTATGTGCAAGCCAACAATATATCCATGAGACAGATAACAGTCAGCATACCTTACAATGGTAGCCTTGTGCACTATGAAACATTCCAAACCAGCTCTCATCTGACTGAGAGCCAGTAAGCCTTAAAGTTGCTTCATATCTGTTGGATGGCTTGGACACCTAGATCAATATCATTAGGGTGACAAAACATTTTCTGATTGTTCTAACATAATATTTAATAACATTTCTATACAGTTTTGTCATGTAAACTCATTTGCATAAACGTGGGCATATGGGAAAGACATGCAAATGAGCAGAATCTGCTTTGTTTTTTAGCTAAAAAAACATTTGTATAAAAAATTTGCAATTAGAATATTCACGATCTACACTACTCATGAACAGCGACATCTATTGGATTCATAGTTTTGTCATCAGACTATGAAACCAATAGATGGCGCTGTTCATCTGGTTGGGACGCTTGTAAGTGGGGCACAGTGCTCAAAAGAGTCCACACACCGTGTAGCACTCAGCCTATAATAGCCTGCTCTAACACTGTATATCGGATTGCTGCTATCATTCACACATCTAGCACTTTATCTGCGGTAATTTAAGCTTGCTAGGGTGTATCTGAGGACTATTGACCTGCTTGTAATGACTCATGAACAGCGCCAGTCTTAGGACAAGACTATGAATCCAGTAGATGGTGCTGCTCATGAGTAGTGTAGATCGCGAATATTCTAATCGCAAATTTTTTTTGCACATTTTCGATGCAAAAGGCTGAGTGCTACACGGTGTGTGGACTCTGTTGAGCACGGTGCCCCACTTACTAGCGCCCCAACAAGATGAACAGCACCATCTATTGGTTTCATAGTCTTATGACAAGACTAATAGTCTTGTCATAAGACTATGAAACCAATAAATGGTGCAGTTCATGACTCATAAACAGCGCATCTATTGGTTTCATAGTCTTATGACAATGAGATTACATGACAAAACTGTACAGAAAGGTTATTGAATAGATTTGAGCGGACACCTGGACGTTCGGGTTTAACGGGTTCAGCCGAACTGCAAACAAATGTGGATAGGGAAATGACTTTAAATAATAAAAAATAATAATCTTGATCTAGGAGGACGAGGTCCATATGGAGTAGGAGGTTGAGGAGGCGGTGGATGTGGCGGTGTAGGTGGATGCCATGGTGGAGGAGGTAGACTACACTGCTTTTTTTTGCTTTAAATTTATGTTAATTTTTTTAAATTAGGGTACACACATCAAAACATTGCGAAATATAACCTGTGATAACCCCCTCCAGTTGTGCTAAACATAGGTTCTGACAATACACTAGCTGCATGGCACCTCCACCTCCAAGGTGTAAAGGGCAAGATCAGGCCATGTGCCCAATTTGGAGACACATGTGCCCAATTTGGAGACCCAATTTGAGAGAGACCACATCCAAGGGAGGTAAATTTTTTTAAATTAAATATGATCAAGCCGAAAAGTGGGACAAATTATTGAAGCGCAAATGTGGGACAAGTTATTAGAGTTTAAGCATTGAATGAAATCAATTAAAGAATAATTTTTTTAATTTTATTCCCTGTCACCTATGCAGAGCAGGGGTTTTGTATACGGCAAAATTGGTAAAATGTCACCTTGTAACAGATGATTTTTTTAAATTTAGGTCCCTATCACCTATGCAGAGCAGGGGTATAATCACAGCAAAAATGATCAAATGTCAACCAAGAATGTAACAGACAAATTAGTGATTTTTTTTACCTGTCTACTAGGTTTAGCAGTGGTATAACACACCCAAAAATTGGTGAATTTTACCCGAAAATGTAACAGACAAATTAGTAAAATGTTTTTACCTGTGTACTAGTTACAGTCAGGGTATATCACACCCAAAAATTTGTGAATTTCACCCGATTATGTAATAGACAAATTAGTGAAATGTTACCTGTCTACTAGGTAGAGCAGGGGTATATCATGCCCAAATATTGGTGAATTTCACCTGAAAATGTAACAGACAAATTAGTGAAATTTTTTAACCTGTCTACTAGGTATAGCAGTGGTATATCACACCCGAAAATTTGTGAATTTCACCTGAAAATGTAACAGACAAATTAGTGATTTTTTTAACCTGTATATTAGGTATAGCAGTGGTATATGACACTCAAAAATTGGTGAATTTCACATGAATATGTAACAGACAATTTAGTTACATTTTTTTACCTGTCGACTAGGTATAGCAGTGGTATATCACACCTAAAAATTTGTAAAATGTTTTTACCTGTGTACGAGGTACAGCCGGGGTATATCACACACAAAAATTGGTGAATTTCACCCGAATATGTAACAGACAAATTATCAACATTTTTTACATGTCTACTAGGTATAGCAGTTGTATATCACACCCAAAAATTGGTGAATTTCACCCGAAAATGTAACAGACAAATTAGTGAAATGTTTTTACCTGTGTACTAGGTACAGCTGGGGTATATCACACCCAAAAAATTGTTGAATTTCACCCGAATATGTAACAGACAAATTAATGATTTTTTTTTACCTGTCTACTAGGTATAGCAGTGTTATATCACACCCCAAAATTGGTGAATTTCACCCCAAAATGTAACAAAAGAATTAGTTACATTTTTGTACCTGTCTACTATGTATAGCAGTGGTATTTCACACCTAAAAATTGATGAATTTCACCCGAAAATGTAACAGAAGAATTAGTGACATTGTTTTACTTGTCTACTAGGTAGAGCAGTGGTATATCACACCCAAAAATTTGTGAATTTTACCCAAAAATGTATCAGACAAATTAATGATTTTTTTTTACCTGTCTAATAGGTATAGCAGTGGTATATCACATCCAAAAATTTGTGTATTTCACCTGAAAATGTAAAAGACATATTAGTGAAATGTTTTTACGTGTCTACTAGGTATAGCAGTGGTATATCACACCTAAAAATTGGTGAATTTAACCCCAAAAAAGTAACAGACAAATTAGTGAAATTTTTTAACCTGTATACTAGGTATAGCAGTTGTATATCACAAAAAAATTGGTGAATTTCACCCGAAAATGTAACAGACAAATTAGTGAAATGTTTTTACCTGTGTACTAGGTAGAGCTGGGGTATACCACACCCAAAAAATTGGTGAATATCACCCGAATATGTAACAGACAAATTAATGAAATTTCTTTACCTGTCTACTAGGTATAGCAGTGGTATATCACACCCCAAAATTGGTGAATTTCACCCGAAAGTGTAACAGAAGAATTAGTGAAATTTTTGTACCTGTCTACTAGGTATAGCAGTGGTATTTCACACCCAGAAATTGATGAATTTCACCCGAAAATGTAACTGAAGATTTAGTAACATTTTTTTACCTGTCTACCATGTAGAGCAGTGGTATATCACACCCAAAAATTGGTGAATTTCACCCAAAAATGTAACAGACAAATTAATGAAATTTTTTTACCTGTCTAATAGGTATAGCAGTGGTATATCACATCCAAAAATTGGTGAATTTCACCCGAAAATGTAACAGCCATATTAGTGAAATGTTTTTACCTGTTGTGAGAGAGTGACTGGAAAAGTAGTAGAGAATTGTTATATTTCCCCTAGGTTTCTTTCATATAGCATGTACTATGCTACAGGAGGTGGATATCTCAACTAGGAAACCTGGGTGAGATATCAGAAATCCAGGAAAAGATGGTCTGCCTTAGCAAAGGTAAATTGTGTTGTCGGGCCTGGATTTTAATGGAATGAGGATGCAGGTTGGTAGCGGGGCTCCTCATTCCCTTCTTGTCCAGAACGGGTTTCATATAGAGCTCTCAGCCAGGTGATGGAGCTCAGCTCATTTCTGGGCTATAAAGGTTTGCACTATGAGCATGTCTGGGTGGGGACTGGTTGAACTGACTGGCTTTCACCATTGCTGCAGAAGTCTGCTAAAGCAACAAAAAGGACACGGTGAGTTTATTTTGAATTGTTTCGTGTGGCTGGTAGTAGGCCGCCCGTATAGAAAGGGTGATTTTATGTTTAGTTAGTGCTCAGCCGAGCAGAAATTTATTTTGTATCTTTGCCTGAATGTAAAGGCCTTATATTTTGTTTGTGAACGAGAATAAAGAAAACAGGCAAATCCCTGTGTGAACTGTGCCATTGTGTCACTGTCTCTGACTGCTGTGCCTACTACTATTGAGCTGACCCCCAAATTGTGTACTAGGTACAGCCGGGGTATATCACACACAAAAATTGGTGAATTTCACCCGAATATGTAACAGATAAATTAGTAAAATGTTACCTGTCTACTAGGTAGAGCAGCGGTATATCACACCCAAAAATTGGTGAATTTCAACCGAGTATGTCAAAGACAAATTCATGAATTTCTTTTTTACCTGTCTACTAGGTATAGCAGTGGTATATCACCCTCCAAAATGTGTGAATTTCACCTGAAAATTTAACAAATTAGTGATTTTTTTTTACCTGTCTACTAGGTATAGCATTGGTATATCATACCCAAAAATTGGTGAATTTCACCCGAATATGGAACAGACAAATTAGTGAAATTTTTGTACCTGTCTACTAGGTATAGCAGTGGTATGTCACACCCCAAATTTGGTGAATTTTACCTGAAAATGTAATAGACAAATTAATGAACATTTTTTACCTGTCTACTAGGTATAGTAGTGGTATATCACACCAAAAAATTGGTGAATTTAACCTGAAAATGTAACAGACAAATTAATGATTTTTTTTTTTACCTGTCTACAAGGTATAGCAGTGGTATGTAACACCCAAAAATGTGTGAATTTCACCCAAAAATGTAACAGACAAATTAGTGAAATTACATAGAATACGTACAAATAAAAAAAAATTGATTTATGAGGTGGAGGTCCATATGGAGTAGGAGTTTGAGGAGGCGGTGGACGTAGCAGTGTAGGTGGAAGCGGCGGTGGAGGAGGACGAGGTACCCAACACTGGTTTTTGGTTTTAATTTTCTTTTTTTTATTAGGGTACACTCCAAAAGAGTGTGAAATAGAAATATCCAAAATACAACAATGAGCAATTGCACTGTAGTATAACAATGCCTGGTTAAGGCCGATATACATGTCTATTCTGCACAAGGTACAGACAAGTCCTGTGGGATCCATACCTGGTTCTTTTTAATGAACATGAGCTTGTCCACATTGGCTGTGGACAGGCGGCTGCGCTTGTCTGTGATAACGCCCCCTGCTGTGCTAAACACACTTTCAGATAATACACTGCCTGCGGGGCAGGCCAGCACCTCCAAGGCGTAAACGGCAAGCTCAGGCCATGTGCCCAATTTGGAGACCCAGAAGTTGAAGGTGGCAGACCAGTCATTCAGTGCATGTAGGCGTGTGCACACATACTGCTCCACCATGTTGCTGAAATGCTGCCTCCTGCTAAGACTTTCCATATCAGCTGGTGGTGCTGATTGTTGTGGCGTGCTGACAAAGCTTTTCCACATTTTGGCCATGCTAACCCTGCCTTCTGAGGTGCTGGCGGTGCCCCAGCTGCGTTGGCGACCTCTTCTTCGTCCTCCGTCTTCGCCTTGTGCTTCCACTGTGCACCCGCTGTCAGGTGGGAATGCCACCAGCAGCGCGTCTACCAGCCTGCACTTGTACTCGCTTATCTTACGATCACGCTCCAGTGAGGGAATTAAGGATGGTATGTTGTCCTTGTAATGGGGATCCAGCAGCGTGGCCACCCGGTAATCAGCACAAGTTAGAATGTGGGCAACTCGGCAGTCATTGCAGAGACACTGCAGCATGTAATCGCTCATGTGTGCCAGGCTGCCCAGAGGCAACGAAAAGCTGTCCTCTGTGGGAGGTGTATCGTCTGTGTCCTATGTATCCCCCCAGCCACACACCAGTGATGGCCATGAGTTGGTCTGGGTGCCACCCTGCTGTGAACATGGTTCCTACTCCTCCATCTCCTCCTCCTCATCCTCCACCTCGTCATCCTCCAGAACTGTGCCCTGGCTGGACAATTGTGTACCTGGCGTTTGTGGGTGCAGGAACCCACCCTCGGAGCCACTTGGGAATGACTGGCCGGAAACCCTACGAAATGATCCCTCTTCCTCCTCCTCTTCCTGATCCACATCCTCTTCCATCATCGCCAGCAGCGTTTTTTCAAGGAGGCATAGAAGTGGGATAGTTACGCTGAGAACGGCATTATCGGCACTGGCCATGTTAGTGGAGTACTCAAAACAGCGCAAAAAGGAATACAGATTTCGCATGGAGGCCCAGTCATTGGTGGTGAAGTGGTGCTGTTCCGCAGAGCGACTCTCCCATGCGTGCTGCAGCTGAAACTCCACTATCGCCTGCTGCTGCTCGCACAGTCTGGCCAGCATGTGCAAGGTGGAATTCCACCTTGTGGGCACGTCGCAAATGAGGCGGTGAGTGGGAAGGCCGAAGTTACGCTGCAGCGCTGACAGGCGAGCAGCAGCATGGTGAGAATGCTGAAAACGCGCACAGACGGCCCACACTTTATGCAGCAGCTCTGACATATCGGGGTAATTTTTAAGGAATCTCTGAAACACCAAATTCAGCACATGTGCCAGGCAATGGATGTACGTCAAACCGGCTAGTCCCAGAGCTGCTACGAGATTTCGCCCATTATCACACACCACCAGGCCGGGCTTGAGGCTCACTGACACCAAACACTCATCTGTCTGTTGTTCAAGGCCCGTCCACAGGTCCTGTGCAGTGTGGGGTTTGTCTCCCAAACAGATATGCCCGCTGTCGTTTACCCCTGGCTGTTCTGAAGTTGGTGGTGAAGGCGTTATGCTGACCGGATGAGGAGCCGGTAGAGTATGAGGAAGCGGAGTAGGAGGAGGAGGCAACAGGAGGCAAACTGAAGCACCCTGCAATCCTCGGTGGTGGAAAGACATGCGCCAAACTGCTATCCACCTCAGTCCCAGCCGCCACTGCATTTAACCAGTGTGCTGTTCTGGAGATATAACGTCCCTGACCGGGCTTACTGGTCCACGTATCCGTAGTGGGGTCCACCTTGCCACAGATGGCGTTGCGCAGTGCACACTTGATTTTGTCCCCCACTTGGTTGTGCAGGGAAGGTATGGCTCGCCTGGAAAAGTAGTGGTGGCTGGGCATGATGTACTGTGGGACAGCCACTGCCATAAGGCCTTTAAAACTATCAGTCTCCACCAGACGAAATGACAGCATTTCAAAGGCCAGTAATTTGGAAATGCTGGCATTCAGGGCTAGGGATCGCGGGTGGGTAGTGGGGTACTTCCTCTCCCTCTCCAGCATTTGGGAGATGGAAAGCTGAACACTTCTGCGGTCACCAGGTGGTGGTGTTGCTGGATAATCCTCTGTTTGCGGGGTGGCAGGTGGCACTGTCACTCCAGAGGTGTATGAAGAGGCTGAGACTGCAGCAGAAGAGGAAGGAGGAGGAGCCAGAGACCTCTCTTGGTTTTTGAGGTGTCTACTCCACTGCAGCTTGTGCTTTGCACTTAAATGCCTGGTCATGCAGGTTGTGCTCAGGTTGAGAACGTTTATGCCTTGCTTAAGGCTCTGATTGCACAGCATGCAAACCACTCGTGTCTTGTCGTCAGCACATTGTCTGAAGAACTGCCACGCCAGGGAACTCCTTGGAGCTGGCTTTGGTGTGCTTGGTCCCTTGCTGCGGTGGGCAGTAGCAGGCGTACTGTCTAGGGGACGGCCACTCCACTTTTGCACCCTGCTCCCTCTTCTGCTGTGCTGGTGGCTCTGTGCGACCACCGCCTCTTCATCCGAACTACACAGGTCACTCGCATGACCTTGATTCCATGTGGGGTCGAGGACCTCATCATCCTCCACATCATCTTCCACCCAGTCTTCACCCCTGCCCTCTTTGTCAGTTTGCACACTTTCGAAAGCCCCAGCAGTTGGCACCTGTGTTTTTGTCATCATCCGAGACATGCTGCGATGGTCCTCCCATGTACTCATCTTGAAACATAAGTGGTTGGGCATCGGTGCACTCAATCTCTTCCACTTCTGGGGCAGGGCTAGGTGGATAGCCCTGGGAAACCCTGCTAACAGAGTTATCAAAAAGCCGAAGAGACTGCTGCATGACTTGGGGCTCAGACTGCTTGGTTGATTTGCAAGGGGGTGAGGGGAAAGACTGATGGACATCGGCTGCAGGTGCCAACTCTGATCTTTCAGCAGGAGACTTGGTGGGAGACAATGTGAAGGAACTGGAGGCACTATCAGCAACCCAATCTACTATCGCCTGTGCTTGTTCTGGCCTCACCATTCGTAGAGCCGCATTAGGCCCGACCAAATACTGCTGCAGATTCTGTCGCCTACTCGCACCTGAGGAAGGGATTTCACTTGTGCGTGTAGCTGGCACAGATCAACTACGTCCTCTCCCTGCAACAGGAGCTCCACCAGCAGCACCACGACCTGGGCCACGTCCCTTATTTGATGCTCTCCTCATATTTCTTAAATTTAGGATCTTGCTCTAAATGGGTGTTTAATTAATAGCAGAATAGAAAGACAGTATCTAAAGGTTGGATCTCACACGTACAGATGCAGACTAGTCCGCAATTAAAGTTTTTTGCCCAAAATGGGTTTAATAACTGAATAGAACCACAGTATGTAAAGGGCGTATCTCACACGTCCTGATACAGACTAGGCCGCAATTAAAGTTTGTTGACCAAAATGGCTGTATTTCAAATAACAAAATAAAACCACAGTATCTAAAGGGTGTATCTCACACGCCCTGATCCAGACTAGGCCGCATTTAAAGATTGGTGCCCAAAATGGGTGTTTGTTTGATAACTGAATAGAACCACAGTATGTAAAGGGTGTATCTCACACGTCCTGATCCAGACTAGGCCGCAATTAAAGTTTTTGGCCAAAAATGGCTGTTTTTCAAATTATTGAATAGAACCACACTATCTAAAGGGTGTATCTCACACACCCTGATTCAGACTAAGCCGCAATTAAAGTTTGCTGACCAAAATTGCTGTGTTTCAAATAACTGAATTAAACCACACTATCTAAAGGGTGTATCTCACACTCCTTGATCCAGACTAGGCCGCAATGAAAGTTTTTGGCCAAAAATGGCTGTTTTAATTTTTTTTTAATAGAACCACGGTATGTAAACGGTGTATCTCACACGTCCTGATACAGACTCGGCCACAATTAAAGTTTGTTGACCAAAATGGCTATATTTAAAGTAACTGAATAAAACCACAGTATCTAAAAGGGTGTATTTCACACGCCCTGATCCAGACTAGGCCGAATGGCTGTTTTTCAAATTATTGAATAGAACCGCAGTATCTAAAGGGTGTATATCTCACACACTGATCCAGACTAGGCCGCAATTAAAGTTTTGTGCACAAAATGGCTGTTTTTCAAATAACTGAATATAACCACAGTATCTAAAGTGTGCATCTCACAATGACATATGCAGCAAAGGCTGCAAAATATTTTCTTTTTGCCCAAAACGTGTTTTTTTTTAATAACTGAATATCATAGCAGTATATAACCCTTGAATTTCACACGTTCTGATGCAGCAAGGGCTGAACAAATTTGTATTTTGCTCAAAACAGGGTGTCTTATTAGTAGAAGAATATAACCACAGTATCTAAAGTGTGTATCTCACACCGAATGATTCAGACTAGGCCGCAATTAAATTTGTTTGCCCAAAATGGCTGTTTTTCAAATAACTGAATAGAACCACAGTATCTAAAAGGTGTATCTCACACCGACTGATCCAGACTAGGTCGGAATTTTAGTTTTGTGCACAAAATGGCTGTTTTTAAAATAACTGAATATAACCAAAATATCTAAAGTGTGTATCTAACAATGACATATGCAGCAAAGGCTGCAAAATATATTTTTTTGCCCAAAACGGGTGTTTGTTTAATAACTGAATATCACAGAGTTATATAACCCTTAAATTTCCCACGTGCTGATGCAGCGAGTGCTGAAAAATTATTTTGCCCAAAAAAGGTGTTTTATTAATAGAAGAAAATAACCACAGTATCTAAAGGGTGTATCCCACAATGACATATTCAGCAAAGGCTGCAAAATTATGTTTTTTGCCCAAAATGGGCGTTTGTTTAATAACTGAATATGACAGCAGTATATAACCCTTGAATTTCACACGTGCTGATGCTGCAAGGGCAGAAAAATTTTGCCCAAAAAGAGTGTTTTATTAATAGAAGAATATAACCACAGTATCTAAAGGGTGTATCTCACACCGACTGATCCAGAATAGGCCGAAATTAAATTTGTTTGCCCAAAATGGCTGTATTTCAAATAACTGAATAAAACCACAGTATCTAAAGAGTGTATCTCACACTGAATGAAACAGACTAGGCCGCAATTAATGTTTTGTGCACAAAATGCCTGTTTTTCAAATAAATAAATAAATATAACCACAGTATCTAAAGTGTGTATCTCACAATGACATATGCAGCAAAGGCTGCAAAATTTAGTTTTTTGCCCAAAACAAGTGTTTGTTTAATAACTGAATATGACAGCAGTATATAACCCTTGAATTTTACACGTGCTGATGCTGCAAGGGCTGTAAAATTGTGTATTTTGGCAAAAAATTGTTTTTAAAAACCCTGAAATGGCTGTACTTCTAGCTTAAATTGCACACAGAATAATCCAGATGTTGGATAATGCCAAAAATTAGTGTTATTTCAAAGCCAGAAAATTATTTTCATTTTTAAAACTTGTATTTAACAATCACAGATGCAGCAAGGGCTGCAATATTTTAAAAAAAAAAAGTTATTTGTTTTATAACAGAATATGAAAGCTGTATAAAACGATTGAATTTCACACGTGCAGATGCAGCTAGGGCTGTAGAATTGTGTATTTTGCACAAAAAGGGTGTTTTAAAAAAAAACTGAAAATTATGGCTGTATTTCTAGCTTAAAGGGCTTCTGTCATCCCCCAAAAGTCATTTACTTTTTTTTAGGCTAATTAAAATCCTTATATATAGGGCTCTTACCCTTTTCTGTTGGCTAGTTTCTTTAAAAACTGCACTTTTATAATATGTAAATTACCTCTCTACCAGCAAGTAGGGCGTCTACTTGCTGGTAGCCGCCGCATCCTCCTTTAAAAAAAAAGCCCCCTCCTCCTGCTGATTGACAGGGCCAGCGAGCGCTCTCCTCCACCGACTGGCCCTGTCTGCAATTCAAATCCCACGCCTGCACCTCATTCGGCGCAGGCGCTCTGAGAGAAGGACGCTCGCTTCCTCAGCACTTCCTCAGTGCGCCTGCGCCGATGACGTCTTCTCTTTCGGGTTTAGAGGTGACGTCATCGGCGCAGGCGCACTGAGGGAGTGCTGAGGAAGCGAGCGTCCGTCTCTCAGAGCGCCTGCGCCGACAGAAGCCATTTAAATTGCACACTGACTAATCCAGATGTTGTATATTGCCAAAAAAGTGTTTTTTTTTTGTAACAGAATATGAAAGCTGAATTTCACACGTGTAGATCTGTAAAATAGTGGATTTAGCAAAAAAAGGGTGTTTGTAAAAACCCAGAAAATTATGGCTCTATTTCCAGCTTGAATTGCACACTGACTAATCCTGCAAATTCACCAGAAAAGGACCTAGGAATTTTAGTGAACAGCAAACTAAGCTGTAAAAAACAGTGTCAGGCAGCTTCTGCCAAGGCCAATAAGATAATGGGTTGCATCAAAAGGGGCATAGATGCGCGTGATGAGAACATATTCCTACCACTTTACAAATCACTGGTCAGACCACACATGGAGTACTGTGTACAGTTCTGGGCTCCAGTGAACAAGGCAGACATAGCAGAGCTGGAGAGGGTTCAGAGGAGGGCAACTAAAGTAATAACTGGAATGAGGGAACTACAGTACCCTGAAAGATTATCAAAATTAGGGTTATTCACTTGTATAAATATATCAGGGGTCAGTACAGAGATCTCTCCCATCATCTATTTATCCCCAGGACTGTGGTGAGGGGACATCCTCTGCGTCTGGAGGAAAGAAGGTTTGTACACAAACATAGAAGAGGATTCTTTACGGTAAGAGCAGTGAGACTATGGAACTCTCTGCCTGAGGAGGTGGTGATGGTGAGTACAATAAAAGAGTTCAAGAGGGGCCTGGATGTATTTCTGGAGTGTAATAATATTACAGGCTATAGCTACTAGAGAGGAGTTGTTGATCCAGGGAGTTATTCTGAATGGAGTCGGGAAGGAATTTTTTTCCCCTTAAGTGGGGAAAATTGCCTTCCTCTGGATTACCTTGCAGGCTAACAGGCCAAACTGGATGGACAAATGTATTTTTTTGGCCTTATATACTATGTTACTATGTTAGTAGTGTAGCTGATAGGTTCTGCTGTCCATACATACATGCTACAGACATAGTGCTGTGATGTCACAAGTTCACAACAATACTTAGTGCACAAATGAGTAATATGTAGTCAGACCTGCTAAAATGTGGAGTTGCACATATTGCGGCAAAATATGTGCATCATTAATTGCTGATTTGCGCAATCGCGAATATATTGGAGCAGTCTATCTGCATATAAAGCTATTGTAATGTTCTGCCGTGCCAACCATTTTCTCCAGTCTCAGGAAACTTCTAGCAGCTTGAAAAATGTAGCAAAAGTGACCCACACCTGTATTGCGCGCGCAATACTCGTAAATTACATTGCCGATTTTCGCAATCAAAAAAATAATGGCGAATTTGCAAGTTTATAACAAATATTCTAGAAATATAGCAAATTTGAATATTGCCTCTGCCGCTTATCGCTAATGCCTTAGAGACAGGATCAGCTTTTTGGGGGGTTATTGTTCTGACGGATCAGAGGATGGGCAAAAAAATCTGTGACGTCAACACAAACTTACTGCTGACAACCTCTCCACTCTGTCAGGGGGCTCTACTTGTATAAGTGTTTAATAGAACAGGTTCTGTAGACATCTACGTGGAATCAGCTGACGACGGTGTAAAAGGAGTGCGCTTCTTCTTGCCGCTAACATTGACCTGTAAGGCTGAGTTCACACTTGAGTTAGTTGGTCAGTTTTGCCCCCGTAACTGTCCAAATAAGTGAAGTGTGCAGTGAGTCTAAGAGCGACACCTGTCATTTGCATGTCATACTGACTCACAGCATTGTTTCACTGCCACAAATAAATTCGGATCAAATTGAATCTTTTCGGAAAATTAGTTGAACTGACCAAATCAAATCTCTAATCATAAGCCACAGGGTCACTCCTTTCCCAGAGGGGAGTGGCTGAGGTGAGTGGAGGGAAACCAGGAATGCTACCTTGGACCAGTCTTGGACTTCGCTACAAGATAACCACCAGGCTGCTACCTCCTGGTGGTTATCTTGTAATCTCTGTTTTACCCACAGGGTTCAAGAGAAACCGGCGGGGTGCACTGAGGGATCAGCCAAAGCCATAGTCAGGGACAGGCCGAGGTCAGGGCTGGCAGAGAATGTGAAATCTGAGAGGCAGTGCAAGGTCATGGTGGGCAGCTCATGGTCAGTATGGAAATGAAGGTCAGGCCAGGCAACGAAAGGTCAAATCTAGGAAAAACAGGCAGAAGTCAGTACACAGGCATTAAGCAAATATAAACAAACATAAACGGCACATTTTTGCAGGATAGTAATGAACTACAACTTATTGCTCAGGCATCTTCTTATAAAGGAAGGTGCCTTAAAAGGGTTGTCCGGGTTCAAAGCTGAACCCAGACATACCCATAATTTCAGCCAGGCAGCTCCCCTGATGTTAGCATCGGAGCATGTCATGCTCCGATGCGCTCCCTTGCCCTGCTGGATCACACAGGGCAAAGGATCTTTTATTTACAATAACACACTGCCGGGCGGAGGCTTCTGCCCAGCAGTATGTTCGGTGACGTCACCGGCTCTGATGGGCAGGCTTTAGCGCTGCCCTAACCGTTTTACAGGCTAGGGCAGCACTAAAGCCCGCCCATCATTGCCGGTGACCCCACCTGGCTCACTGCTGGGTGGAAGCATGCGACCGGCAGCCCCATGGAGAGCCCGGTTCGTCACCAAAACTCCCAAAAATGCCTTTGCCCTGCACGATTTAGCGCAGGGCAAAGGAGAGCATTGTGCAACACGGCAGACCTGCAGGGTATAGCGAAGTGAGGTCACGGTTATGGGCAATCGAGGGTTGCTCACTGTATTGGAGAACCCTGGGCAGGCATGTGGCAGTGAAGGAGAGGTAGACACGGTTCCTCTGGGGCACACTCTGTATGTAGGGACCAGGCCTGATGGTGGATGAGGTGCCCTGGATGTTACGGGTATTTTGAGTGCCTGGGGCAAGGTCCCTTTGAGTTTCGTGACGCCAGTGCCTTTGACGGTGGCACACCGGTTGATAGTTGGAATAAGTGAGGTACACAGGTGGTATAGTGAACCAAACGTTGCTTTACTAAACAGTCCAACTTTGTACATGCAGATGGTGACACAGTCTCTTAGTTCACAGCTTTACAAGCAGGCTTATTTCACAAGATGGCAGGTATTGATTATGCAAGATACTCAGAGGGTAAATCCACAATGCACTCAGAAGCAGGTTGTACCTTTCCTCAAAAATAGTGTACACTGTTCTTTCTAGAACTCCTGTCTGGCTTTCTATCCCAAGGCCCGGATGCCTAAATGGTGGCTTATATCCTTGGTAAATATCTCTTCCTCTGGTATTAAATACTTGCTTTGCTTGCTAAGCATCTGCCCATCAGGGTTACTTATCTTTGTCTGTGATGTCCTTACTTGTCTGGTGAAGGACTGTGGGTTTCTCCCAGGAGGTTCTGTCCTGCAACTGGGGTGTCTCTACTGAGCTAATCCTAGCCTCAGGAGCTTCAGGTGGACGAAGTAACTCCTCTAGTCCCCTGGAATGAACTAACTCTCCCCTGTCTGGGCCTTCCTATATATAACTAGGGCTCTCCAGCTCCCTCTAACGTCCGGGAGGCTAAACTACACCCTGACAGGCCTGACACCCAGCTAATACAGGGAAAAACATGCACATGACATTCAATGCAATGAAACACATTAACCTGTGCAGTGCCCACCTTTACCTAGTGGGACACTACAATTGGAGCATGAACTGCTCCGATGCTGTCTGGGTGAAAATGGGGATATCTCCGGGTTCAGCTCTGAACCCAGACAACCCCTTTAAGCATCACCAGGTTGCCAGCCACTTGCTGGTGTGTATTAGGATGTTTGCATGCTGGCCCTTTAATGTTTGCCACAGACTAACTTATTTAATGCTTCACCTGCCTTATAAGCTTATTACTTATATTTATTTTTATATATTTTCATCCATCTATAGGCTCGTATTTCACTGTAAAAGCAAGTTATGCCACTTTTCTGAACAAAGGAGCAAAGTGGTAGGACCTTGACAGTGCACAGTATAACACAAAGTCAATTCAGATTCCATCAGCACCCGGCAGGTCTCACTGGGGAGTGACCTTTAGAACTGTGCATTGATTAGATATTAATTAATTCAGTTACACCGTGACATATTTTGACAACTTCTAATATAAGGTAGGCACATGCCAACATTCTGCTTAATTGCTCCTTGGATGTAAAAAGTTAAAAATAAACCTAGGATAAATATCACTGAACAGATGTATAGAAAAGGAAACAAGACTGACATGGAAAATGCTTGTACGATTATCTAGCAATAGAAATGATGCTTTTGTGTCTCTATTAATGTACACTGTAGTCTTGGATAGAAGTGTTAGAAAAATAAAATCCCCCACAACAGAAATTACCATAAATTAATTTGTCTAACATGCACTATTCTTGGGCATGTCGCTAATTAGAGATGAGCAAATTTTAAAAAAATTCGATTAGGCCGGTTTGCCAAATTTTTCCAAAACAATTTGATTCTATCCGAATTTATTTGCGGTGAATTGCGTTAAAAAACAGCTATTTCCTGGCTGCAGAGAGCCTTAGTGAAAGCTACCAGCGGGTCCTCCTCAGCAACGGTGGGGTAAAGAACACTGATGCCAGTCTCACTGAACCATGGGGGCCCCAACATGCTGCTAAACATTGGTTGGTGAATGATATATCACCTTTCTTGGTCGACCCTGTATTAAAAGACCTCAGGGACTGATCCCTTCTTTTGGAACCATGTCTAACAGAGGTTCACTTTGGGTCAGTAGGAGATTTGTACTGGATTAAATGGATGTGGTCCGATTAGGGCAATATCTGTTTAGGTAAAGGCTGATTCATTTGGAAGGATTTGCACATGTCCTGGGGTGTGGTGGTGGATTGTGAGCATGCTTGAGCTCCACCCACCGGCACTCTCAGGAAGTGTGCAAATATGTCCCTTCCAGTTCTGAAACGTATTTCTATTGGTTAAGGCATGAGATGGATTGTACCTGCCTATCTGTAATATTATTGGGCGGCCATGTGCCATGGAGGGCTGGGTTAGCCCAGTAAAAGGTCTAACACATGTTAACAGAGACACAGAATTTCTTGGAAACTAAGCAGACTGTACGCGAGTCTTCTTTCATCAGTGCTGGTTGCTTACACTTGCAAGTCTCCATATATCTAAAAGAGCTAATAGTACTTCACAAGGATCAGGATTCGATGGTACCAAGGGACCTGGGCCACGACAACTACACGTTAGAACAATAACCTCCATAAAACGGATCCTGTCTGTGGAGGATCCGCCTTCACTCGGTCAGCATTTGGTCAGTAATCCATCAGTATTGCTAATGCCCCCCAAAAAAACAGGAGTGGATCCAAAACAGAGATGACACGTGAATGGAATATTTGCATGTCTTCTGTGTTTTCTACCCACTCCTGCTTTTGGCTACCAAATCCTTCCTTCTGACAGTTTAGAAGAAGGGTCAAATAAATAGGTGATGTCAGGGCCGGCTACAGGTTCATGTAAGCCCTTGGGCGATAAAGTCTCAGTGGGCCTCCTTGTGGCATTTTGCACAGAGCTTACAGCAAGGAAACGGCATGTATTATAGATTAAATACCTTACACAGAGCATGCAGCAGAGTGGATATATGTGAATCAGTCCTTATGTGCCTACATTTATTTTCTAGCCAGTGTTTCTGTCCCTCAGGTCTACTCACAGATATGTGCCACCTCACAGTAGCTATGCCTAGGTATGTGCTCCCTCACAGTAGATATGCCAAGATATGTGCCTCCTCACAGTAGATATGCCAAGATATTTGCCCCCTTTACAGTAGATATCCCCAAATATGTGCCCCCTCAAAGATGATATGCCAAGATGTGTGCCCCCTTCACAGTAGATATGCCAAGATATGTGGCCTCTTATTGTGGATATGCCAAAATATGTCTCCTTTTACGGTGGATATGCCAAGATATGTGCCCAGTGCCCCCTTCATAGGAAGTGAAAAAAAAAACCATAAATACTCCTCACCTCAGTCACCTGGCTACTCCCATGATCTGCACTCCCCATCAGCAGCAGCTGGATATTGTGACACATCGTGCTGCTGTGTAGGAGGAGCAGAGGCTGATTCCCAGCCTGCCCCGCTCCACCTCCTACACAGATCAGCAGGACGATGTGTGAGGACATCATGCTGCTGCCGCTGTGGAGCACTGGCACTGGTGGAGCAGAGCTTCAGTGGTGTGCCTAGGGTGTTTGGCACCCGGGGTGGGTCCTTTTTCTGGCACCCCCCCCCCCCCCCAATTTTTTTTTTTTAAAGTACCTCTCACAGTAGGCTTGCCCTCATTGTACAACTTTCACAGTAGTTTTGTACAGATGTGTGCCCCCTGACAGTAGTTATGCCCTCTCTGTGCCGCTTTCACATTTGTAATGCCCTATCTGTGCCCCCTTTATAGTAATAATGCCCACTCTGCCCCTTCACAGTAACAATGCCCATTGTGCCCCTTAATAGTAGTAATGCCCTCTGTGCCCCCTACACAGTAATAATGCCCATTGTGCCCCCTTCACAGTAATAATGCCCATTGTGCCCCCTTCATAGTAGTAGTGCACATTTTGCCCCTTCACAGTAATAATGCCCATTGTGCCCCCTTAATAGTAGTAGTGCACATTTTGCCCCTTCACAGTAATAATGCCCATTGTGCCCACTTAATAGTAGTAATGCCATCTGTACCCCCTCCATAGTATAAATCCCTTTTGTGCCCCTTTCACAGTAATAATGCACACTGTGCCCCCTTCAAAGTAATTATGCCCACTGTGCCCCCTTTATTGTAGTAATGCCCTCTGGCTCCATAATAGAAATGCCCATTATGCCCCCTTCACATTAGTAATGCCCTCTGTGCCCCCTCCAGAGTAGTAATGCTCTCTGTGCCCCCTCTATAGTATAAATGGTTTCTGTGCCTCCTCCATAGTAATAAAGACCTCTGTGCCCCTCCATAGTAATAAGGACCTCTGTGCCCCCTCCATAGTAGAAATGCCCTCTGTGCCCCCTCCATAGTAATAAAGACCTCTGTGCCCCCTCCATAGTAATAAAGTCCTCTATGCCCCCTCCATAGTAATAAAGTCCTCTATGCCCCCTCCATAGTAATAAAGTCCTTTGTGCCCCCTCCATAGTAATAAAGTCATCTGTGCCCCCTCCATAGTAATAAAGTCCTCTGTGCCCCCTCTGTATCAAAAAGAAAACAAAAAAACACAGTAACGACTCACCTTGTCCCATTCCTGAAGCTCACAGTCCTCTCCTCCCTGCCAGCACAGATCACTCTGCAGCACTGTGTGGGTGGAGCTGCAGGCCTCGCCCACCCAGGTCGGCAACACGATCTGTGCCTGCAGGCTGAATGGTGGAGCAGGGAGAAGTCTTCCTGCTTCACCATTTAGAGCGCCGCCGGCCTGAAGGAGGGGAGCAGTGCAGTGAATGACAGGATCACAGCTCCATGTGCTCCAGCAATGAGCGCTTACATTTGTATTGATGGAAGTGCTCACTGCTTCTGTGCTCAGGCACCCACCAAGCCTCCCCCTTAGGACGCCACTTCCCTGTTTTTAGTATTTTACAATTATAATCAGCTGTGCAGTGGGCCCCCGCAGGAGCTGTGGGCCCCGGTACTTGCCCGTGTATGCTGGGTGCTGACGCTGGCCTTGGGTGATGTCATCCAGGCCAAAAAGGCAAAATAGTAGCCTTGAGAAGTCTACATAGTGGCCCAATAACATAGTGGTGAGGTGGAAGCAGCCTGAGGAGACCACAGAGTGGCCCAGTGACATAGTGGTGAGGTGGCAGCAGCAGCAGCATGAGGAGGCCGCAGAGTGGCAAGGTGACATAGTGTTGATGTAGCAGCAGCAGCATGAAGAGGCCACAGAGTGGCACAATGACAGAATGTGGAGGTGACAGCAGCAGCATGATCAGGCAGCAGCGCAGAGACCCCATCCCGGTCAGACCTGCGAGAGGATGGACGATGGCGCAGATAGGCAGTGGCCAACTGACTACATAGGATGTCTATATAGTTCAGTTTGTCCTCCCTCTCAGTGGGTGTAAAAAAGGCCCCCATTTTGGACTGGAACAGAGTGACAATTTGGCTGTCACTACGCAAGCAAGTGAGCATGCATTGGGCCATTTGCGCAAGTGACTCGTAGGGACTCCCTGCCTCCATATCCACTGCATACTGCCACAGTGTGCCAGGGTCATCTGCCTCGTCTTGCTCATCTCCCTCTTTCTCCTCCGGCTGCTCCTGCTCTTCCTCTCCTGTCACCTGTGTAGAAAAAACACCCATTTCGCTACACATTACTTGTGCTCCAATATCCTCCTCCTCCAGTTCAGCCTGCACAGGGCTCATGTGGCTGTGAGATATAGGCGCCACATCTCCAGTCCCCTGACCAGCCAGATTTACCAGCATCTTTTCCAGGATATGAATCAGTGAAATGACGTTGTTCATCACATAGTCTTGGCGACTGACAAATAAAGTGGCCTCCTCAGAGGGCAATGTGCAAACGGCAGGTGTCACGCATGAGCTGCCACTGGATAACATTGAAGTTACACAGGGGAGTACTTCTGTCCGATTGGATCATCAAGAAATTGTTTATGGCTTTTCTCTGTTAGTATAGTCGGTCCAACATATGGAGGGTGGAATTCCAACAGGTGGAAACATCGCATATCAGCCTATGTTGGGGGATGCCATTCTGCCGCTGCAGGTCGAGGAGGGTGTGCTTGGTCTTGTACGAGTGGCTGAAGTGCATGCAAGGTTTCCTGGCCATTTTTTAGCATGTCTTGCAAATGGGCGGAAAACTTCAGGAACCGCTTACAACCAGGGCTCAGCCCTTCTTGGCGCAGCAACGACACCATGTTTTTCCTGTTGTCGGTCATCATGGTTATGATTTTGAGTTGTTGCGGAGAAAGCCAGGATTTGATTTCTTAATGAACGACATGGAGCAGTTCCTCCCCTGTGTGACTCTGTTCGCCCAGGCAAACGAGGTGTAGAACAGCGTGACAACGCCGTGCCCTGCACATGTGTTATGCTGGAGGAGCCCTGTGAAATGTCCCTGCAGTGGAGGCTGAGGACATGGTGGGGGATGAGGAGGTAGAGGCAAACATTTTCACAGGACCAACGGCGTGAGAATGTGGAGGTGGAAGCGGCGTTACCTGGCCAAGTTGCTGGTGTGGCTGGGCAGGAACCACATTTACCCATATATATTGTCCTTGACAGTAGGTACAGCTACCGACCAATTTTCCCCAAAAAGGCTGTATCACAAACAAATTTCACCAATGAATGGCTAATCAACAAATTGTTAGTCCCTACAGAAGATACTCTACAATTACCCATCAATTTTCCCAAAAAAGGCTTTCACAAAAAATTACTTAGTCCCTACAGAAGAAAGTCTACATTCACCGACCAATTTTTCAAAAAAAGTCTGTATTACTAAAAAATGTCACCACAATGTAAATTCACCACAGAACGGCTAATAAGAAGTACTTATTTTTCCTATTAATAAACACCAAAAATGGCTGTGACAATGTAAATTCACTGCAGAATAGCAAATAACCCATACTTATTTTTGCTATTAATACAGCGCAACAATGTCTGTATGACAATGTAAATTTACCACAGAACGGCTAATAACACGTGCTTATTTTTCCCATTAATACACCCCAACAATGACTGTATAAGCTGTATTCTTTTTCCTATTAATACACCCCCCAAAAAAAAATATATAACAATCACAATTCACCTCAGAACGGCTAATAGGACGTATGTATCTATCCTATTAATACACCCCGTAAATGGCTGTAGTACAATGGATATTTTTTTTGCCACTAATACACGCCAAAAAGGGCTTTAATTTTCTCACTTCACCACACAACGACTATTAAGCCTTTTTCCACCTTCCCCACTAGCACACGCCAAAAAAAAGGTTTTAAAACATATAACTGTGGCTGTGAGCGGCAAATAATATATATTTTTTGCCACTAATACATGCCAAAAGGGGCTGTAATTTTTTCACTTCACCACTCAACGGCTAATAAGCCCCTTTTTCCCCCCACTAATACACAACAAAAAAAGGCTTTAGGCCTATTGCACACAGCCGTTTTTTTTTCCCGTTTACTGGCCGTCTTTTGCGTTCCGTATACGGTCCGTATACGGAACCATTCATTTCAATGGTTCCGCAAAAAAAAAACGGAATGTACTCCGTATGCATTCCGTTTCCGTATTTCCGTTTTTCCGTTTTAACATAGAACATGTCCTATTATTGCCCGCAAATCACAGTCCGTGGCTCTATTCAAGTCAATGGATCCGCAAAAAAAACGGAACACATACGGAAATGCATCCGTATGTCTTCCGTTTCTGTTCCGTTTTTTCCTGAACCATCTATTGAAAATGTTATGCCCAGCCCAATTTTATCTATGTAATTACTGTATACTGTATATGCCATACGGAAAAATGGAACGGAAAAACGGAACAGAAACGGAAACACAACGGAAACAAAAAACGGAACAACGGATCCATGAAAAACGGACCGCAAAACACTGAAAAAGCCATACGGTCGTGTGCAATAGGCCTTAGAACATATAACTGCGGCCGTGAACGGCAAATAATATTTTTTTTGCCACTAATACACGCCAAAAAGGGCTGTAATTTTGTCACTTCAACACACAACGGCTAATAAGCCCCCCCCCCCCACTAGTAGACGACAAAAAAAGGCTTTAGAACATATATATATATAACTGCACCGCACAAGGGCTAATAAGACCCGAATAACAAGAACAGTTTGCTGGAATTACAGAGCTATTGCAAACCTGAAATGAGAAGTAGTCTAATGGCGATTTGGATCCGCAGTCAGTGCAGCAAGGTGTAATAGGATTGTTCCTATTACCCAGGCTATAAACACCCCTATTGAACCCTGTTCTGCTTCAGTACTGTGGAATGATTCCTCCCTATCCTTTCCCTGAACTTCTATTATTCATATTCAAAATATACATTTTCAAGTCTTTCCTAGCACTGTCCCTAGCGCCTGCTAACGTTTCTCCCTGCACTATGTACACTGGAAAATGGCTGAATCCAAGATGGCTGAGGCTATTTATAGGGCTGTGACAGAGGGCTGGCTGGCTACTAACATGTCCTAACGTGCAGCAGCCATTTTAGGAAACAATGCGATTTGTTACCACGAAGTGTGAGGAAATTTGGATACGGTGCGAATCGAGTAATTCCTGAAATTCAGATCAAATTCCACTTCTTCAGCTTTGATTTGCTCATTTCTATCGCTAATGTAAAATTCATTTGACATAAATCATATAGATTGTTTTCTTTTTTCAGTTTTTGCCTTTTATTTTTTACTCCCTGCCTTCCCAAAGCCACAACTTTTTTACTTTCTTTTCACATAACTAAGAGGTTTTCTTTTTTATTTTATTTTTTTGTGGGGCAAGGTGTACTTTCTTATAGCACCATTTTATAATGTATACAATGTAGTGGAATGCTGAAAATTCCAAATGAAGTGTAGTTGAAAAAAGATGTCATTTTTTTTTTTTTATGGCATATTTTATGTGGTAAAAATGGCCAGCTGACCTTATTTTCTTGGTGAGTACAATTAGAGTATTACCACAATAAATAAAAAAAACTTTGGAAGATAGTTTTTTTCTTTGCATCTCCATATTGAGACCCATAACCTTTTTATAGCCATGTCTTTGCATAAATGTTTTATATATCTTTTATACTTATGTCTATGGAGCTGTGTGTTCTAAAGTTTTCAGTGATACAAGAGTGTGTAAGGGTACTTTCACACTTGCGGCAGGACGGATCCGACAGGCTGTTCACCATGTCGGATCCGTCCTGCGGCTATTTTGCCGTGCCACCGGACCGCCGCTCCATCCCCATTGACTATAATGGGGGCGGAGCTCCGGCACAGCACGGCGGTGCACGGAGAAAGGGCACCGGACTAAAATTACTGCATGTCAGGCTTTTTAGTCCGGCGGCTTTCTCCGTGCACCGCCGTGCTGCGCCGGAGCTCCGCCCCGTCCCCATTATAGTCAATGGGGACGCAGCGGCCGTCCTCGGGCACAGCGAAATAGCCGCAGGATGGCATCCGACATGGTGAACAGCCTGTCGGATCCGTCCTTCCGGAAGTGTGAAAGTAGCCTAAGCCTTTTTGATTTCATTTTTTTCAAGGAAACAAAATCACATGCTGAGGCACTGCCTATACGGTGTAACACAGTGAGGGGAATGGTCTGGGAAAACAGATATTTTCCTCCCAGCGTGTGCTGCTGGGCTGATTTGCAGCCAGTTGTGGTCAAATACTGGACTGGATTTTAATTGCCGGTCCGGGTTTTTGTCAGCACCTGGCTGTCCTTAAATAGGCAGCTGGTCTCAGCAGCAAGATCTCTGTGTTGGGATCTAAGGCTTGGTGCCAGGTTGGTGGGCTGAGATCCATGGGTCGAGGAAACGGGCCCCCTAAAGCCTGCTGTGGACTGCTGGAGGCAGAACTGACATCAATGTGACTTGTCTTATATGAACTTTCCAATTTGTGTGAAGTAACACCAAGATGTACTTTCCATTCTGTGTGAAGTAAACAACAAGACTGCAAAGTAACACATTGTTTTGTGCATTTGCCTCAAGTGTGAAGAAAGACTGGAGTTTTTGCATTAAAACCCATTTCACCCAGGCAGCCCCCCTGACAAGAGCATCGAAGCAGTTCATGCTCCGATGCTCTCCTTTGCCCTGCTCTGAATCGCGCAGGGCAAAGACATTTTGCAGAGTTCCGGTGACAAACCGGGCTCTCCTTCGGGCTGCCAGGCAGAGGCTTCCGCGCAACAGTGAGCCCGGTGATCTCACCGGCACTGATGGGCGGGCTTTAGCGCTGCCCTAGCTGTAAAACTCCTCCCGGCAGTGTGTTATAGTAAATAAAAGAACCCTTGCCATGGTCGATCCTGCGCTCTGAACCCGGACAACCACTTTAAGTCACTTTATTTAGATGGCTTACACCAGGCTCGGACTGGCCCACAGGGGTACAGGGGAATCCCCCGGTGGGCCCCTGGCAAGGTGGGCCCCTAGTCTCCCACCCCCTGCACAAGTGCCACATAACACAGTAGACTTACTGCATTACATATATATATTCTATGTACAGCACCTCAACCAGCCTATGTTCATATAAAAAAAACTTGTTAGATTATTTATTGTATTTGAATGTGCCTGTACGGTGGGCCCCCAAAATAAATTTTACTGGAGGGCCCTAGGTACCCCAGTCCAACACTGGCTTACACTATGGAGCATTGGTCTTGTTTTTCTTTCTTCTATTCATTTTTATTTTATTTTTTTGAAGTCCTCTATAGGAACTACTGCTGTAGTTGCCTCAGATCCTTTAGAAGGACTGAGGCTACTACAAGGAATTAATGGTATCCCCGATCGCTGCACAGGGGAGCTGTTCAGGACCCAGGAGCACAGCGCTCCTGGGGAAAGTTGCCTCAGATGCCATGATCCAAATGACCATGACATCTGAGGGATTAAAAGTTTTGTGATCAGTGTTATTGCCAATCCCAGACCTTTACCTCTGGTCTCTGCTGTGTAAAATAGCAGAAATTTTGGCTATGGAACTCACTCTGCTCTAAAGCTGGTGCCATCTTTGAAGACCCAACATTTGCTGCACAAGTGTGGCAGATGTTGGGATGGGGTTAAATTTGCTATATTACTGGTGCTCTTTGACTTAAAGCAAACCTGTCCATAAAAAATGTGCAGGCAGGATGCTGTATAATAGCTGATCAATATATAGTTTTGTAAGAAAAGATTCATAAAAACTTGAAATTGTATTTATTTAATCCTCTGGCCTTTGCAACAAGGTTTGGTTTTTACTTGCTTCACCCCAGTAGAGCAGAAAAGGTACTTATGCAGCGTCCCACATATGTGTTTAAAAGGGACACTATAAACATCTGCTTATTTATCTAATGTATTTGCAATGTATGGTATTTCCTATTATCAGTCTGGCAATGTCATTACACCCATTTGCCCCCAGGTGGTGCTAGCACCACATAATATATATAGCTTGGGGCTTGTCTAGCTCAGGGGATTGCATTCCAGTGTAGTGTATTGTAGAGAGGAGGAAAGAAAGTGTATGGAGGAGAGAAACAGGCCTTATCCACCATGTAGCTGCAATTTCTTTCATCCGGGACCTAATTTTCAAATTTAACCATTTTTTTCCACTAACAAAGCAAGGGTTAACAGCCAAACAAGACTGTATCTTTATTGCCCTGACTCTGCCGTTTACAGAAACACCCCATATGTGGTCGTAAACTCCTGTACGGCCACACAGTGGGGCGTAGAGTGAAAGGTGCGCCATATGGTTTTTGGAATATGGTTTTTGGAAGGCAGGTTTTGCTGGACTGGTTTTTTGACACCATGTCCCATTTGAAGCCCCCTGATGCACCCCTAGAGTAGAAACTCCATAAAAGTGACCCCATCTAAGAAACTACACCCCTCAACGTATTCAAAACAGATTTTACAAACTTCGTTAACCCTTTAGGTGTTGCACAATATTTAATGGAAAATAGAGATACAATTTCAAAATTTCACTTTTTTGGCAGATTTTCCATTTTAATATTTTTTTTCCAGTTACAAAGCAAGGGTTAACAGCCAAACAAAACTCATTATTTATGGCCCTGATTCTGTAGTTTACAGAAACACCCCATATGTGATCGTAAACTGCTGTACGGGCACACGACAGGGCGCAGAAGGAAAGGAATGCCATACGGTTTTTGGAAGGCAGATTTTGCTGGACTGTTTTTTTCAGTTTTTGGGCGATTATCTTAAGTAGGGTCTCATTTTTTGCGGGATGAGATTACGGTTTTATTGGCACTATTTTGGGGTGCATATGACTTCTTGATCGCTTGCTATTACACTTTTTGTGACATAAGATGACAAAAAATGGCTTTTTTTACACCGTTTTTTTTTTTTTTTTTTTACGGTGGTCACCTGAGGGGTTAGGTCATGTGATATTTTTATAGAGCCGGTCGATACGGATGCGTCGATACCTAATATGTATAGTTTTACACAATGATTTCATTTTTGAAACAAAAAAAATCATGTTTTAGTGTTTCCATAGTCTAAGAGCCATAGTTTTTTCAGTTTTGGGGCAATTATCGGGTAGGGTATGATTTTTGGCGGGATGAGATGATGGTTTGATTGTTACAATTTTGGCGTACATACAACTTTTTTGATCGCTTTTATTACCTTTTTTGGGAAGTAAGGTGGGCAAAATTTAAATTTCATCATAGTTTTTTATTTTTTATTTTTATGGCGTTCACTGTTTGGGTAAAGTAACATGACCGTTTTATAGATCAGGTCGTTACGGACGCGGCTATACCAAACATGTGTAGGGAATTTTATTTTTTTCATTTTTAATCAGTGATAAATGTGTTTTTTGATTTTTACTTTATTTTCACTTTTTTTCACTTTCTTTTTGACCCAGACCCACTTGGTTCTTGAAGATCCAGTGGGTCTGATGTCTGTATAATACAGTACAGAACAATATATATTGTACTGTACTGTATTTTACACTTTGTCTGAACAGATCTATGCCTTTTAGCACAGATCTGTTCAGCACCATGGACAGCAGGACGCCTGAGAAGGCGTCCTGTTGCAATGGGAACCTTCCCCGTCTTCTCAGTAGTGGTCAGAACTGCGCAGACGGGGAAGGGTAAGGACGGGGCTTCGGGGGGCTGCCTGGGAGCACTCTCCCTCTCCCATCGGGGGGCTGCAAAAGCACAGCAGCCCCCCGATGGGAGAGGGAGCTCCCTGCGCTGTTAACCTTTTCCATACAGCGGTCCGTACGGACTGCGGTATGGAAAGGGTTAAACGGCTGACATCACAGCACAGATGTCAGCCGTTTATACCAGGGTGCCAGCAATGTGCTGGCACCCTGGTATACCCACTAGACGCCAACGATTATTCAAGGGGAAGCGGGCGGGGGATCGCGATCCCGCCTGCCGCACCGCCCGCCTCCCGCACCGCCCGCAACCCTCCCCCTGCACCTCCCACCGGGCAAAAATCACTCAGGGGTGCAGGGGGGGGATACAGATATGTTTTAGGAATACTAAAGTTTCTGATCCCTGCGGTCAGGGACAGCGGGGATCAAAAACTGCAGAAATCGCAGCAAACCGCAGGTCTGAATTGACCTGCGGTTTGCCGCGATCGCCGACATGGGGGGGTCACGGGACCCCCCCGCGCATTTAGCCTAGGTGCCTGCTCAATGATTTGAGCAGGCACCGGGTTCCGATCACTGCCAGCCGCACGGCAGTGATCGGAAATACACAGGGCGTACATGTACGCCCTGTGTCCTTAAGTACCAGGGCACAAGGGCGTACCTGTACGCCCTATGTCTTTAAGAGGTTAAGGCTAACTCTATAACTTTATTATCTCCACACATACACACACGCAGGAGTTCCAAATTTATTACTATTATATTTTTTTGTTGGGGGGGAATTATTGAATTTAATTAAACCAGCATATAGGTGAACAGTACACCAATACACAGGGTAGGGCTACAATTTACTTGTGAGAGTTAAAGTTAAAATAAGCTTCAGGCCTCAATTGTCCATTTCCGTTTATTTTATATCCACACGGTTGGAATTTTGTCTGTTTTGGGATTGGTCAATTTAATTAAAACACCATATAAGTGATCAGTACACCAATATATAGGATAGGGCAACAATTTACCTGTGAGTGTTAACATGAAAATAAGTGTCAGACCTCAATAGTCCGCTTCCATTTATTCTATATGCACATGGTTGGAATTTAATCTTTTTTGAGATTGTTCAATTTAATTAAACCAGCATATAGGTGATCAGTACACCAATACACAGGGTAGGGTGAGAAATTATCTGTCCCTGTCCCCAACAGCAGCAGGACACAGGTTTGCTTGCACTACCCCTCCTTCCTATCATGTGTCAAGTCAAGCATTGCCACGCCATGTTGGCCTGGGCGAGATTAGCCACACCAACAAGCAGTTGTTGAAGTACTGTACATCAAGCAAGAAACATCCCTCTGGCTTTCACCCCGCCGACTCCAACTGGGCAAGATGGTCAGCAACAAAGGACGTAACATCTTGGCCACCCTGAACCTGGAAGAAATAATGCATGCTTCCTGCATGGTGCACATCATTAACCTAGTGGTGCAATGCTTTCTAAATAAGTGCTCTGGCTTGCGCAAAGTGCTGGCAAAGTCCAGGAGACTGTCCAAGCACTTCAACCATTCTTGCATGGTATGGAACGCTCACCTGGCCTTACAATGTCATCTTTCTCATGTTTATCTTAGAATTGATGCTGAGGCAGCAGGGGACAATGGTGAAAGAACAGCTAAAGCAGCTTGCTGTCTACCCTATAGCTGGTGGGGACACACAAAGGGAATCTGCCATGGAGGAGGAGGAGTCAGAGGTGAAGGAGCAAGAGGATGACAATGGCACCATCCAGGACACTCAATCGTCTCAGTGGGGTGCGGAGCTTGTAAGAACTGGCTCCTTGGGCACACTGGCCAGAATGGTGACCTGTAGATTCACTTGCTGACACAGTGACAGGCAGTTCGGTGACATTAAGCAGTCTAATGATTAATAGTTAGCCATGCTTTTATACCCCCACTATCAAGGCAAAATGGGAGAATGTATTCCTTTAGGTAAAGGGAGGAAAAATTATGATATTACCAGGACACACTTTTTACGCAGCTTGCTGCAGCTTATGGCAAGTAAACACCTGCCACCAGCGTGTCTGAAAGAAATGTCCCCCGCAGGGTCACCACCCTCCCGTCGCCACAAGCAGCAGAAGCCGCAGCAACAGTAGCAGCAGCCATTTCAGTCTCCTCAACATGATGGAGCGGTTTTTCCGCAACAGACAGAGGCCTGTCAGCAAGCTGACAACGAGGTTTAGAGCTACCTAAACTCTGACCAGTATCTGGTGCATACCCTGTTTCCTGACCCCATGGGTTTCTGGGCAGGCAGATGGGAACAGTGGCCTGAAATGGCACAGCACTATTTCTTTCTTGCCCAGCCTCGAGTGTCATCTCAGAGAGGGTTTTCAGCACCACAGGGGGCGTGGTGACACCTGAACAGACCAAGCTGTTCTCTGTCAGTGTCCATAACATCACTTTTGTCAAAATGAACCAAGCCTGGATTCAGGAGAATTTTTACACTCCTCCGGCTGAGTTTGTTGAATAGATCCTACCTTGCTGCCCCATCTTACTACTATTGCTGCCTGCCTCCATCACGTGCGATGTGTGCCTCTCCCTAAGGGCCTTAATAGATGTATGATGCATGTCCCAGGTATAGGAATGCCAAGTGGAATAGTGCGGCCTAAAATGTCCCTTTATGTGTCACGGTGCTCCAACCTCGACACGGCTGGACCCCAGGCTTTGCGCTCCGAAGCAATAAATAGGGATAAGAATAGTGGAGTTGAAGAAAGAATCAAGTCCAGACCTTATCTAAAGTTGGACAGCAGCTTTAGGCCTCATGCACACAACCGTTGTTGTGTTCCGTTCCGCAAAATGGGGTTCCGTTGTTCCGTGATCCGTTTCCGTTTTTATTTCCGTGTGTCTTCCTTTATTTTTGGAGGCTCACCAGACATGAAGGAAAGCAAAAAAAATCTAAGACAGTTTTGCCATGCAAATGATAGGAAAAAAACGGACGCGGATGACAATCTTGTGTGCCTCCGTGTTTTTTAGCAGTCCTATTGACTTGAATGGGTCCACGAACCGTTTTCCGCGAAAATAATAGGACAGGTTATATTTTTTGACGGACTGGAACCATGGATCACGGACGCGGATGACAAACGGTGCATTAGCCGAGTTTTCAACTGACCCATTGAAAGTCAATGGGTCCGCAGAAAATCACGAAAAACAGCACAACGGACACGGAAAAAAACAACGGTCGTGTGCATTAGGCCTTACTTAAATAAATGTTCATCCTAGACAATCTTCAAGCTCAATCTTGGTCCCTCAATCTTGGCTTTAGCATTACACTTGGCAGGCAAACTCATCTCTCCTACACTTGTTTCTCTCTGGCTCTGCTGTACTAACAGGCTGGCTGTATAACTCTGCTACTTCTGTATGCTGCACTGCTTTCCGTAGTATGGTCTGTCTCTAGATTAGGTCAGGGAACTGTGCTCCTGGCTCCTGAGGCTTTAAGCTTCGGCCTCCATGACCAGCAGAGCTGAGCGGTGCTCTGGCTGGCTTGGGCACGTCCAGCAGAGACGTGCCCAGCACACCCTCCCTTGGCAGGTTGTAAGCTGGAAATCACTAACTCCACCCTTACTGCAGGAAGTGGGGAGAGCCCACTCCTTCACAGAGGGGCGTTAGAATGGAATGGAAAGCTCCATTCTCTCTAACTGTAACTCTGCTGTGTTTGCTTCTACCTGCTGGTGAACCAGGCACATTACATTTGAACATAACAGTTACAAACATTAGAAATGCACAGTGCATAGGACCTGAAATAAATGCAAAAAATGACATTATATTAGCCCATTAGAGATTGTAGTGGGATAAAGAAGTGGCAATCCTACTCTGGAGCTTTGCACATGCCACTGCCACCGCCACCATAATGCCACTGCTGGGACTTGCCAACCATCATGTTCTGTACGATGCCTCCATCATGCCACCGCCGCCATCATGCCACTGCTACGGCCTGCCATCATCTTTCTTAGGGCTTCATCATGCTGCTGCCTGCCAACATGTACCATATAGATGCTGCTGCTGCTCCTAGCTGTTAATATTAACACAAAGCATCTGCCACTCTACTATTACTACTAGTGTTGAGCAAGCATGCTCGGCCAAACTGCTGTTCGGCTTGGGCATCGCTATGCTCGGCACAACCGAGTGCGTGGCCAAATACTGCGGATGCTCGAGTACAATTTAATACAATAAAAGTCGATGGGAGACCCGAGCATCAAACCAGACATCCCCTGCTCTGAAGAAGAGAGGGTGTCTGGTTCATAATAAAAGGTTAGAAATTTATGGACACCCCATCAAAATGGTTTGGAAACAGCAGTAAGAGGATAGCTGGATGAGTCTTGGACTCCTATTATCCACAACATACAATAGACATACCAGCCTTTGTGTGGTATTCTATTGTATGTCGTAGATAATAGAAGTCCAAGACACATCCAGCTATCCTCTTAATGCTGTTTCCAAACCATTTTGATGGGGTTTCCATCAATTTCCAACCTTTTTTTGTGAACCAGACTCCCTCTCTTCCAAGCAGGGGGTGCCGGGCATTCTCCCATTGACTTCCATTGTGCTTGGTAGAGCATACGAGCATACCGATGTGTTCAGCCTGAACACCCGAGCACACAAGCACTTTGGTGATCGATCAACACTAACTACTACTACCCATAGACATCTGTTCTACTGACTTGAATGTTCCATGCTATGATCTTTCTGCAGACACTACTATTGCAGCCGCATGCCACTATATCTGTACCCTTTCCACATCCACACTGCACTGCTGCTGCTCCCAATTAAAAGAAATAATTTTTGGAAGCTTTGGAATATGAAAAGGCATAACACATGCCACAGCATAGTGTGTTATTAAACACGCTGTATGTTAACTTGCGTTTACCCATAGCTATGTATGTCAGTGTCATTCAGACATCATTTACTATTGCTGTCATTGAGGTCTTCAAGGGTCTTTTTCACAGACCTCAAATCATTTTCATGGATTTCAGTTTTCACAGAATAGGCTACCAAACTGTCCACAGCCCCCCTCATCATCTGTAAATCAGACTCCAGTTTTTTAATTGAGGAACTCAAACCATCAATGCCAGACGCCTGCTCGGAAGAACCAACACTACTCTTCAGTTTCTCATAGTCATCTTTTAACTCGTCAACCGCCAGACGAAGGTACGCCGAAACGCTCGTTGGGGTTGGCGCCATCCTGGAGGAGACACAGTATGGGTAATTGTCCTGTTTCCTGTCTTCAATGAATTTCTATATATGCATCTTTAGTGAACAATCATGTTGAATGAATAGGGACCTGTATCCGCTGTATGTTTCCTCCAGCGATGTCGCTTTTTATCTCCTGCACCAATTCTTTTAATCATGTATGTATTTAAATTGTATATTTTTTTGTAATAAAGAGTTTAATTAGTACCAGCGGTCTGGCATTTTCTATGTAGATTATATACCTTTAGGAATATATTAGAATGGATTGTAAGCCAAGCCCTCTCATCCAACATCAATGTCTGATCTCATAAATGCTTTTCTGGATGAAAGGGAAAAGGTTACACAGACACATTCAAAAATCTTGCAGAAAACCTGCCCAGAGGAGTGGAAGCTGTTTTTAAAAAGGAGGCTAACTCCATATTATTTGTCTATATATTTAGCATGGGATATCATAAAAGCTTCTGTAGGTGTAATGTGTAGGTGTCTAGATAGACAGACAGAACCACTGGTAATATCTCAGTTGTGTGTTTGCTGCATTGACACAGCTGTACCACAACTGGATCTGCTATGCAGCTGGGAGAAAGATGTCTGCAATATCCTTCAGTGCAGAACATAGAGATACAATCTATTTCCAAAGCAAAACTTTATCTCGCTTATCTCTGTTAATCCTGTACAAGGTCACAATGTTAACCATACATGTTCCTAGATGACACGTTATAGGAGCAGCCTGTATTTTAGTGGTAGTAATCCTCTAATACATACAGTCCATCTCCATGCATAGAAAATGTAATGTGACCTACAAAGCAGAGTGTTTCAACTATCATATGTAGAATCAATATGCATTATAGAAAATTCTACTTAAAAGATATATATTCGGGAAGACAGCTGAGGAGCAATGAAATGTGAACAAGAGATTAATCAGAAGCCGGAGTGGTCACATAATATGTCAGAAAGAAATCTAATTCACCGTAACAGTGCAGCTCACGTCCTAGAATCAATGTCACTTCATACAGATCGGTTTAAGTGAGGACATGCATTCACTGCTTAGGGTTAATGAACCTGAAAGGAAAATAATGCAGTAAATTTGCAACATAAAGATCTTGAATAATATTAAATTATCATCATTAGCGGCAACAAGATACAGTACTATCTACTTACAAAGGCACTGGATAAAATATAGATTTTTGTGAAGGTTTCCTGTGGATATATGGTAATATTGACCAGAGTTATTGTACTGTAGATAAAGCTGTATTCTCCGCATTGATGCACATGTGTCCTGCATACATTTTATGTCAAACTATAGCTTATTCTTGTTAGGCTTCCTTCACACTGCCGGCAGGAGTTTCAGCAGGCTCTCTGGATCTGGCATTGCTGGATGGTACCAGAATGCCTGCTGGTCCCATTGACTATAATGGGATGTGGTGGAGATCCGGCTGCTACCCAGCCAATATGGGGCCAGTAGGCATTCCGGTCCCGTGAGGCAATGCTGGACCCAGAGTGCTCCGGCAAGCTATTCTCTGCCAGAACTGCCTGCTGTGACTCCTGCCGGGAGTGTGAAAGAAGCATTAGAGTACAGGTTTTTGGCTGTGCAGCAGTCCCACGCCCTATCAGTTCACTCTGGAACTCCTGATCATAAATTAGATAGCAATTACGGAGACAAATAATCATTTTTAGTACGATGAAGTGTGAGTCTAGTTCCCCAGCTTCCTATAATTATAAGAATTAGCAATGGGAGAATGTAATACAGTGTAAGATATGGCTACAATCAGTCGATGATATTTGGCTGAAGCCGTTGATATAAATACATAAGCAACAAGAAAAATATAAGCCAAATATGCCTACTAAAAAGTAGACATTAATGTGTAACAGGAACAGGATGTATATATTTAAATTATATAATGGCATGTTCTATTTCTCACGTCTTCTGATAACAAACTGGGTTTTAAGCCAAGCCTTACTCCTCTACAACTGATTTTACCACATGCCTTACCATTATTTTTAACGCCATAAGTAGTGTAGAGCGAATCAACACGACTTCAATCCGAATTTCAGGATAAATTCGATTTGCCGCAAAGCCAAATTTCCTCGTACTTTGTGGTAGCGAATCAATTTAACCCGAAATAGTGCAAAAAAACAAAAAAAAATCATATTTACCTGCTCCATTTACTTGTGACGGGCCAGCCGCCACCAACCTGGTTGAAGATCTGGCCGAAATCCGGTGCACGGTGACTTATGATGTCACCACGTCGGCGTGAGGATGTCATCTTGTGCCGCGCAAGATTTTGCGAGAGATCTTTAAGCAAGAGGGCGGCAACTGTCCAGTCGCAAGCAAATGGAGCAGATAAGCATTTTAGGGGTACAATAATGGGGGGTGGCACAATTGCTGCTCCCTGTCATTGCACCCACTACTTAAAAAGAAACATGCATTTTTTTGTAGAATTTAGGGAATTTTCCAATACTTCGCTCATCTCTAGCTACACTGCCTGTCCAAAAAAATAGTCGCCACCTGGATTTAACTAAGCAAATAGTTATGAGCCTCCTATTGAATAATTACTACATGGACGATTATCTTTCAGCTGGCAACAAGTTATTTAACCCCAACTGGTGCAATGAGTTGCTTCTCCTTTCTTAAACAACCATGTCGAAAGAAAAGATATTAGTCTGTTTGAGAAGGGTCAAATCATTGGCATGGATCAAGCAGAGAAAACATCTAAGGAGATTGCAGAAACTACTAAAATTGGATTAGGAACTGTCCAATGCATTATTAAAAACTGGAAGGATAGTGGGGACCCATCGTATTCGAGGAAGAAATGTGGCGGGAAAAAAATCCTGAATGATCGTGATCGGCGTTCACGTTTGCTGAAATCAAATCAAAGAAAAACAACAGTAGAACTCAGGGCTATGTTTAATAGTGAAAGTAAGAGCATTTCCACATGCACAATGCGAAGGGAACTCAAGGGATTGGGACTGAACAGCTGTGTAGTCGTAAGAAAACCACTAATCAGTGAGGCAAACAAGAAAAAAAAGGCTTCAATTTGCTAAAGATTATATAAGGGAGCATAAAGATTGGACTCTGGAGCAATGGAAGAAGGTCATGTGGTCTGAGGAGTCAAGATGTACCCTGTTCCAGAGTGATGGGCGCATCAGAGTAAGAAGAGAGGCAGATGAAGTGATGCACCCATCATGCCTAGTGCCTACTGTACAAGCCTGTGGGAGCAGTGCTATGATCTGGGGTTGCTGCAGTTGGTCAGGTCTAGGTTCAGCAACAGTATGTGCTCCAAGAATGAGGTCAACTGACTACCTGAACATACTGAATGACCAGGTTATTACATCAATGTATTTGTTCTCCCCTGATGGCACAGGCATATTCCAAGATGACAATGCCAGGATTCATCGGGCTCAAATTGTGAAAGAGTGGTTCAGGGAGCATGAGACATCATTTTCACACATGGATTGGCCACCACAGAATCCAGACCTTAACCCCATTGAGAATCTTTGGGATGTGCTGGAGAAGGCTTTGCGCAGCTGTCAGACTCTACCATCATCAATGCAAGATTTTGGTGAAAAACTAATGCAACACTGGATGGAAATAAATCTTGTGACATTGCAGAAGCTTATCGAAACAATGCCATAGCGAATGCGTGCCGTAATCAAAGCTAAAGGTGGTCCAACTAAATATTTTGGGTGGCAACTTTATTTTTGGACGGGCAGTGTATAAGCATAGCTTCTATTTCATACTATACCACCCCGATAAAAAAAGAAAATGCTGGGGTCCCTAGAGATCAGGGCCCTCTTCTTGCCACAAACAGTTTACTTCTTGTGGTGCAGCTGCACAGAAGTTCGGAAGCAGAAGGCCCTTCCCAGCTGTTCAGCAGAGGCAGAAGTACCCAGGCTGCACTGCTAAGCTGAGAGTAGCGCTTAGCGGACCAACGAGGGGCAAAGCTTAGAAGTGTGACCAGGGCAAAGCTTAGTAATGTAATGAGGGCCTCCATAGATAACTTTTTCTTGGGTCACCAGCAAAGCTAAATCTACCCTGACTATATGAAGAAATGCAGCATACTATGTAGGTCATAGGTAGGACATTTTGGCTATGCAGCCCTGATTTGTTAGGACATCTCTGTAAGCATCAATAGTAGATAAGAAAGGGCACTGAAATATACAGTACTCTAATATTATAGAAACAGCAAATCCATGACAGTAGAAGTGCTCCTTTAAGACTACAGAGAATGTAAATTTGCAGTGGTTTCCTTGTCAGCCCTGTTAACAGAAGTGCAATAATAATTTAATAATTGGGCAGACTAGATGGGCCAAATGGTTCTTATCTGCCGACACATTCTATGTTTCTATATGTTTCTATCCCAATATACTCTGACAATGTGCAACTCTACTTGTGAGGGGAATGGTAACACCTATTTGGCAATTTATTCATACATTTAAAGGAGGAATAACATAAAGCTGGCAGTATTGTTATTTCATGGAGTATATGGTTATTTACTAAAACAGAATTGTCAAGAGAGCTGGTCTTCTGTAATGATGATGATTAGGGATGAGCGAACCCGTGGAAGTTTGGGTTTGCCGGGTTTGGCCGAACTTCAGGTCAAAGTTCGGGTTTGGGACCTGAACTTGACCCTGAACCTGGACCCCATTAAAGTCAATGGGGACCTGAACTTCACTTTATTATTTTCCGTTATAACATGGCTATAATAGAAAATAATAGCATTCTTAGGACAGAATGCTAAATAAAATGGCCATTGAGGGGTTAAAAATAATTTTAAAAAAAACCACCTCATCCACTTGATCACGCAGCCGGTATTCTCTTCTTTCTTATTTCTGTAGGACCTGCAAAAGGAACTGTGATGACGTCACCACGCTCACCACATGCTGGTCTTGCAGGTCTTGCAGAAAGAACAAAGAAGAGGCTACCAGCTGCACGATCAAGTGGATGAGGTGAGGTTTTTTTTATTTATTATTTTTAACCCCTCAATGGCCATTTTATTTAGCATTCTGTTTTAATAATGCTATTATTTTTCATTATAACCATGTTATAATGGAAAATAATAAAATCACCCAAACACTGAACATCAGTGAAAAAGTCCAGGTTCGGGTCCGAGTACCCGAACTCTCCACCCTAATGATGATACTTCTACCTAAAACAATCTACCCGTATACATACCTATGCACGATACATAGATTAAAAAACATCAATAACATCAATTACATCAATTAGCCAATGTCCAGGGGAGCACCTTCTGCAATATCGTGTACTACTTGCAAATCAGTAAGTCTTTTGTGACTGCAGTAGCTTGACATCACATGTATGCATACGATGTCATTAGTTCTTGGAAGCTAGCATTGCATTGCATATTTACCATGCATGTGCACACATGACAATCACAGGTTTAAACATCATGGGGCCCTGACCTAAGAAGCATTTAGACCACAAACATTGTAAAACTCACTAGTGACCTAATAATTAAATTAATTTTTTATACAATTTTAGCAAAATGTACAAAATTCAACTGGAGTGTTTTTGGCACAAAGGGAAAATAATTATTGTGTTTACCTAAGCACATACTAAAGTAAAGCCACTTCCAGAATGAAATTGTTCCAAAGAGCAATGGGGTGTATAACACAGAAGAACACAAACACGAAGTAGAAGTGATTTGCCAACAGGGAGCCATGTTTAAAACCATTGATCCTGTTTACTAGCGCTGCATCGTGAATTTCCCTAAGTGCTTTTTACAGGATTTTCATGTAAATGTAACTGACTCTCAGAGTAATATCATAGAAAGTCATTACAGCCTTCCAGACAAACAACTAGTGCAGAATGTCGATCAATGCAAATATATCTTTATCTATATTTTGTCCATTTGCCAGCAACACTCACAACACTTCATTATTACATATATACATGCAAATCAATCACATATTTACTCAATGACCCAAAAAAAAAAAAAAGAAAGGAACACTCCCAGATACAAATGTCGGATTACTGCAAAACACAGCTGCAGGTAATCTCAGGCAGATATGTAAATGATTACAGGTGTGGTCTGATTAGACACTGGGACTTGCCACAAGAGGGTGTAAAAGTGTTTCCCCCACTGTGCTTTAAAAAAGCTATCAGAGGCTACTTTTGGGTAGTGTACCACTTAGAGTGGACGCATCATGGGACTGAAAGAAGCAGGATGTTTGTTTCAAAGAACTGTCCACCATTTAGACCGTTCTGACTGACCTGTTAGGAGGTGTTGGGAGCAGTGGTTACATGAAAGCACATACACATGGCGGACAGGCACCAGATGGCCCAGATAGACTACCTGTAGAGAGGATTGTTCGGTCTGCTAACAATTGGGAGCAGCCTCTAGTTTTGTTGTCCACCATCTAGACCAGGGATCAGCATCCTCCGACACTTCAGCTTTTCTGAAACTACAACTCCCAGAATCCTCCTTTTCATTTTTATTGAAGTTACATTAACAGCCAAGCAATTGTGCATCCTGGGAGTTGTAGTTTCACAGCAGCTGGAGTGCTGGAGGTTGCTGATCTCTGATCTAGACACAGGTGGCACCTTCATTACACACCCCTGTCTCTACTCGAACCATTTCCAGGTGCTTAGCAGGATAAAATTTAGTGTCATGTCACGTCATCCATTACATGTCCTGCCATTATGGCCAGCCACCATCACCTTCATTTGCAGTGGCGTTGTGAGCGAGAAACCTTGACTGCTACGGACTGGAACTGTATCATCTTTAGCGACAAATCTAGTCTAGTTTGCTTTGGGGTCCCATGACAGTCGTGTTCGAGGTCTCATGGTGAGCGCTTCGATCCTGCCTTTGTTGTCAAGAAACACAATGCCCCAACTGCTGGTGTGATGATCTGGGGGGCAATTGCATCCCTAATAGTGATATGAGGGACAATAACAGTTCAGCAAAATGTCCAGGACATCAGTTGTACAGTTTTCCGCAATAAACATCTCTGTTCACTGTAATATTGTAATCACTTACATAGATCATTACATTCATACAACGTTTCATTCAGTTCCAATGAGTGTTCTATGCAATCACCAGCAGGACAAACACCAAAGCTTATGCAGTGAAGATACTGGTCCTGTGGGGATTCGCTCTGGTAGACAGGGTATGCAGACGCAGTACAGAAGCAAATTACCAGCTCTTATATCAAGCTTCCGTGTTTATTCACATATAAAGCAAAAACAAAACGTCACTTTGCAGTCTTGGTGTTAGTTCACACACAATGGAAAGTATACATAGCAAAAATCACCTTGTTGGCAGTTCTGCCTCCAGCAGTCCATAGCAGGGTTTTAGGGGGCCCGTTTCCCTTACAGACGGGTCTTAGCCCTCCAGTACGACACAAGCCTCAGATCCCAGCACACACACCTCCTGAGCTCCACTATCAGACTGAGGTAATTCCTCCTCACCTGGCAGTGCTGGCTGGTTTTTAGGCCTGGCAAAACCCGGCCTGGAACATGGGTAGTAGTCACCCACCCAGCACTTTGACTACTCCCAGTAAGAGCTGTCCCGGATCAGCTATACAGCCATACTAGGTATTAAGGTGTCAAACAGCAACTGCTGCTGACACACAAAAACCGGCTCTAACTCCACTGAGGCCAGGAACCTCGGCGACACTTACCTATCATCCACGATGATTCCTTGAGCCTTCTTACAGTCCGTACACCTTCAATAGCATAAGAGATAGAGAGATGGTCCTCCTGAAATTTTCAGTTTTTGGCTGACTTTCTTCAGACAAAGTCCCATCTGGACATTTATGACATATTGATAGGCTATTTCATAAATGTAGGATAGGAGCAGGTCTTATCTCTGAGACTTGCCCCTATTTTAAAAACAGGACTCTAATGTGAATGGAAAACATACAGCGCACTGCTGTTTTCAAAAGTTCCATAACAGTGAATGAAGGAAGCTGTGCTTGCACAGCATGCTCTCCATTCATAGTGGCATCCCATTCTTGAGATAGGGGTCAACTCTAGGTCTACAGGCAATTCCCTGCCATCCACCTTCTTCCATCTGCAGTTGTCCCCACTGCTCATCCTGTCAGTGCAGTGCAGAGACTGCTATGCACAGAGGCATCTAAGTGTACTCTTCTATATGTGGGATGTGACATGGCTGTGCCCTGAACAAGAGGACGGTTATAAAGTTGAATATAGAGAGATAAGTAATTCCACAATGGAGCTGCTAATTTCCCTCGACCCTGCTTCTGCTCCCTACTTATCTCCAGGTTCGCAGCCCTGATCAATGTGTGTGTGATCGCATTGTGTCTGCTAAGGAACTTTGGATATGCTCCAATTAGTGGGGGAATGGCCTAGGTGAGCATTTACTGTTTTGTTTTTTTAACAAATCTTTATATATAGTTTGCATAAACAAAGAAGAAATTATAACAAATCAACAGAGTAACATAGTCAACACAGTCATGGTCACCTATACAGCACAAAATCAAAATAATCATTACACAATGGGATTGAGAAAGAGCAACACACACTAGATCAAACTGACCAGGAAGAAAGCACTAATTCCCTAGGGTAAGGAAGGTACTGTAGTAGATGGAGATGGACCATCCCTAGAGAGTGCAAGGGGAAGTACTATAGAGCTAGAGGCATATTGAATCCAAGAATGCCAAGGGGACTACAATGTATAGAATTTATCATGGGAGTGAGTCTTCCAACTGGAAAGCTCTTCCAACTGGAAAGCTCTTCCAACCGGTAAATATCTTGTACCTTCTCAATCTAATCTTAAAGGTATGAAGCTGACTCACTTAGCCAGTGCAAAGGTATTAATAATAATAAGAGTGGTCGGTACGTGTAACCTTGAAACAGGACAACTCCTATCTGGCAAATTAAGAAGAACTAAGATCGATGTGAAGAAGATGGAAGTAGAGCAAATCTGAAAAGCATCAGTTATAGTATGCCTTTCCAGGAAGGAAAAATACGGAGACATGTCCTCCTTATGTGTAGTGTGGAGCCAATATTCTGCAGGTTGGGATGGGTGTAGTTTGTGTAAGATGTCGGGTATAAGGTATTATCTGGTGATGAGTTTGTAGGAGTTTTCCTGAATATGTATGCATGGACATACCATGGGAATGTTGTAAGATTTGGGAAATCTCGGCAGTAGAAAAGGAAATTCTCAAGTCTTTTCTGATAGAAAAAATAAAATCTATGGAGCCTCTATGGAAAGAGCTGGAATCTAATATGGACTCATACCAGATGGGAGTACTTCTCCTCTTGGCCCCCTCCAGAAACTGTGAGAAAACTTAATGGAAGTGATGATATTAAAGGGGGGGACCATTATGTAACATGAAAAGTGGCCATAAAATCATGTAAAGAGGGAACAAAATTATTCCACAGCAAATCACCAATAGGAACAGTACCCAAGGAGGGCCAAAGTCCCATATCGTCAATATAGTTATAGTTTATCAGGTAGGGAATCAATCAGGCAGGGGTAATGGGAGAGGAAGAATAAGACAGCTATAGCTATAAAGAAGAAGCTAAGATGTACCAAGTAGATAGGACACCTCAAAATAGAGGATGAATCAAGAGACCTGGTTGAGACGGTTTGGCAAAATCAGAAGGAGAGAGCAGTTTTGAGGCAATTTGACATCCAAGTTTAACATTATGAGGGCATAGAAGCTCAGTGTAATGCAAGGCACCAACAAACAGACCAGTGATGAAAGCAAAAAGGTGTTTATTCACCAGAAACATAAACGTCCAGGACACTTGCTGGTAACAAGGAATAATAACAAAAAAACAGGCAAGGAGATTCCAGGAATAGTCCCAACCAGTGCTGAATGATGCTGTGCACTTGGCAGTCGAGTCACTCCAGATCTTGGGTCCGCTGTAAAGGACAAAGTTCCTGGCAGTCTTCAGTCACTAGGAGTTGTGACCTATACCTGGTTGAGGGAAAATAACAGTGGGCACTGATCACCCTGAGAGACCTCCTTTTAAATGCCTGCTGACCAATCCCAGGGTGCCAAGTGTCCACTACCATAGGTGAACAAATTGCCCTGCACCTGAGTACAAGGCCTAAGGCAATCACAAGTTGATTAACCCATGGCTGGCTCTCTAATCCACTTTGCTCTTGTGAGTCAGTATAATATGCGCCACTGGTCGACGAAGTGCATAAGAAGCGCGTACTCGCGACCGTGTATCCCTTTGCGAACCTGCCCTCGTGCGTACGCACGGACGCATGATTGACTCAGCGCGAGTATGCGAGCGCGTGGACCCAGATGCGGAAACGGAAGTCGCAGGAGACACCGGAGACAACCCTGGCCGCGGCGTCTTGTCACTCGCCTGGCCACTCTGTCCCCGGGACTCCGACGGTCCTCCCCTCCGATGTCCACGCGAACGCATCTCCGCACTGGCTCGCAAAGGGGTCAGCGCTGGTGCATCAGAGACACGCATAACCTGTCCCGCAACTCCACGAGGACCCCTCTTGGTTCCCCTGGAGTGCAAAGCAGGTGAGGATCTTACACTCAGAATGTAAGTGTAGTTGTATGGCCTTGTATATCTGGAAGGCCAAAACCCCCCAAGTGCTTTAGTAATATTAAGGTGTTGCACGAGAGGTGAGGATAACAGCGTTTCCAAACAAAAGTGGAAAATGTTTTCTGGACCGTTAATATTAAGGCTGATGGTAAGTATATGGGTGCAGTTTGCAATACATAAAGGAACTTTGGAGCGATAAAAGTTTTCAACAGGTTTTTGCATCCTATCCAAGACATGGATGGTATATCAAGGGTTTGTAATTGAGATTTAATCTTGGTAAGAAGAGGAGGATAATTTAATTGAGACAGCTGTTCAGCTGTTGTTAATCCAGACTTATCCATACAAAAGTGTACTGGGCAGTACAATACATTGAACATTAAATGACATTGAAATTACAAGAAACAATTTTGCAAGTACACTAGTCTGGGGTACTGCAGTTCCATCCCTGTGGCTGAATTAGAGAAGGTACAGATTTGGAAGACTGATTCAGAGAGGAAACAACTCTGGGCCCGTCTACCACTTTTGCAGCCTCTAGAAATGTAACAACTGTGGAAACTGCAACCTATGTAAGATCGGCCTGTGATACAGACTGTGTCTTCTGTACTGGAATCTTATTACTAGTAAAGAGTTGTTGATCGTAGCAAAACCGGCCTCACCATTGCATGCATAAACACCTGCATTTCTGAAGTACTGCATTGTGGGTGCCATTTCCCACTGGGATCCCTGCCTTGCATCCCAGAGAACCCACAAACATCGAACCACCACCAGACAGAGGAACCTCAATACCAGGGTGTGGTCCAAGGGGAAGAAAGGGTTGTGCCCCTCACTTCACTGTGCACGGGCCCAGGGAATGCTGGGGAGGACCACATCCACATGAGGGCTACTACCACAATCTGGATTATACTACTACTCCCACAATCCTCTTGCCTCCCGTCTGGGTCTGCTACATATTACAAGATAGCATGCATTTTTTTTTTTACCATGGGACTCTAGGGGTGATGGATGCCACTGTACCTGTGTAAACATCCGTCAGACATCTACATACGTCTGGTGGTAGAGTCGAGTGCAATATACAGGTATGCTATACAGAGTCTAAGTTTGTTATTTTTCACTGTGGAGACATCAGATACTGTAGCATTAGGAAACTAATCTATGAGAAAGATTCATGTCATATAAAATCGTAAAATATCCGGATGTGACTCTTACAGCTACGCAGTCTTTAACTGCAAATGTATAGGGACACAAACTGGAAGATAAAAGAAAGCGAGTTATACTGTACTTTCCTGTATATTGCTACCGTAATGGAGATGGTATGGTTCAATGACTTCTAGAAGAGGTCAGAAGCAGCATTAGGTATTGGATTTAGAGTGCTATCGTAGTAGTGTTACGTTCATTTATAACACACAGTGACTGCCTGTACTAGTAATAGGTTTCTGCTTTCTGCGTGTACAGAAGATTGGTCATGTATACAACATTCATCAAGCTATCAAATGGAAGAAGTGTGATGTGAGTAGTTACTGTCAGTGTTCATGCATGTCACACTTTGGTGTTATTATGTCAAATAGCCTATATTCTAACTCTGATGAATACACAGGCCCTGATTTATCATGCCTTCACTCCAGTCAAAAAGTCACCAAATAGGGCTTTCGTGACCTTTTGCACTCTTTTACAAATTATTTTTATTTATTTTTTACTTTTTGCAGTTTTGCACCACTCCAGTTTTAAAATATCGGTGAAAAGTGGGCATGTTTAGCTATGTTATTGCATTTCACTCCAGATTTATCATTGAGATATTTTTAGAAAGTCACAAAATAAGCTGCAATCTCCCTCCAGTAGGAAGGAGGAGTAGGAGAACCGTTAGGTTTAATGATAAGACAAATGTATCAAATAATATGAGACATTTTATAAATATACGGCATAAAGTACTGCAAGTCAGCCGTATTCCCCTCACGACACGTGTCCAGTAGAGACTGTACCGCCACTGTTTGTAACCTCTATGCGCCTTACCACAACTGTCGTAAAGATCTTGGACCAGACATACGTACAAAATGACCCTCAAAAACCAGTAGCCATATCTTTTCGGGTTTATAGAAACAGCTATCCCTGGCACGTGAGAGAGATTTGGGAGAGATTAGAGAGAATAATGAAAAGCACATAAAACCGTTGTCCTGGTAACAAAGGCAATATTCACAGAATTCTATAAGTTACTTCTATAAAATGGATAACCTCACACGCAATTCAGGAGAGCTGAGAGAAGTGAAGAAGCCACCTAGTTCCTGCGGTGTCGATGCATGGGATGGTTTTATCAAAATGATGTGTTTTTCTGCTTTTAATTACAAATGTGGCTTATTTCTAAGAACATGACACTTTAGATTGTAATTCTTTCTGATGACAAAGGAAATGTCTGTCCATTGTGCAGCTGTCCTTTCAAGTCTGGATTTTCCCTTACAATACAGTACTTCACAGAATCCCGCTGCTGCTCGTGCTAAATGGTAAGAGCGCTGTGTGACTGGAGTCTGCTCATTAGCAGAGTTCTTACTGCTGAGATTCACCGCTGTTTTGTCAATGCCACCAAACATCATGGCAATCACTATTTCTAATAGAGGAACAGAAAGGCCGTAAGCAGAAGCAAAACCTTCACATAGTGAGCTTCAAGTATTTTCAGGGCTGTTGTGAATGATAAAAACATAGGGGGAGGTTTATCAAAACAAGTGCGAAGGAAAACTGTCTTGGTTTCCCAAAGCAACCAATCAGATTCCACCTTTCATTTTTCAGAGCTCCTTTGGAAAATGAAAGGATAAATCTGTTTGGTTGCTTTGGGAAACTAAGGCCCCATTCACACGTCCGTATCTTTGGTCTGCATCGGATCCCCATTTTTTGCGGATCACACACAGATAGATCCGTTCATTTCTATGGGTCTGCAAAAATGATAGAACGTGGCCTATTCTTGTCCGTGTTGCATTGTAGGCATTTGTTGAGGAAGGGTTGAGACGTATGCATATATATCCATGCATGCCTGCAAACACGTGCGGGCATGTATGGTATATATATATATATGCATACATTAACCACCGCATCATGGGGTGATGTGCGCAGATGTGCCCAGCATCTGCGCACTTCTGCCCATGGTGATCCCCAGGGGCTCATGGTGGCCCCTGTGGGACATATGTGGTCCCTGGAAGCTGTGCCCCCTTATAATCCCCCTTATATGTGTCCCCTTATAGTTAGTATATATTTCCTGTATGACCGTGTATATATTGGCCCTGTATGGCAAGTGGGGACATATGCATGTCCCCTGTATGTGATGCCCCAGATATATGCGAGGGTGTGTGTATATATAGATATGTGTGTATGTATTTGCACACGTGTCTATGTATATACACTTATGTCAGCATGACAGTATGTATGTGGGCTTATTGCTGCCCATTCATACCCCCGGTTCAATTCCAACTGTTATCAACAGAGTTGTTTAGAGAAAAACTTGTGCTGATAGCCTGTAGGATAACAGCTGATTAGCATCTAGTCCCCTTTTGTTCAGGCCCAAAGCAATCAGACTCTTTGGAACCATTTGTGAGGGGACCTTCTAACCAGAGACATCAAAAACCACACTATGATGTCACATGCCTGAGGAAGGAGGAGGGGGCTGTTTTGGGGCTATAATAACCCAAACCGAACAGAGGTGGGCCCTCTTGCAACCAGACTAGATTCAGAGACACATGGGAAAGAGCGGCTCCATGATGACCGCCTGGAAGAGGCCTACTAACGCTGGAAGGATTAAGTATATCCCCTGACCCCCGACCGCTATATCTCTCCCCTGGTTAACCCACACCCCTGGTCCTGTAACCCCTATATTTGTGTCCCTGATGTGCACCTTGGGCCCTGCCTTATAACCCTTGCCCCTGATGTGCACCTTGGGCCCTGACCCTTGCCCCTGATGTGTACCCTGGGCCCTGATTACTGGACACCCTGACCCCCCAAACCCTTGCCTTATTGTATCCTTGTTTGTACCCCTGATCCCATTGGTTCCCCTAATTGTATTTGTGGTTACACCCCCCTGATGACCCCCACTGTATCTCACCCCATTGTTAACCCTTTGTGTTTGTGGTCGGCTTACACCCCTGTAAGGCCACCGTTAACCCTCGACGTACCCCATAGGGATAGTATATAGTGCCAGGTGGGTGGGTTGTTAATGTTACTTGTATGTGTGTATTGTATAGTTAGTTTGTGGGTGGAATTTGGGAACGTGTAGTGGAGTACTGTGTATTTAGTGTTGTGTAATTACTGTATTGCGTGCTTGGTGTATTAAATACCGTTATATTTGTACCCTTTGTGTAGTGTATACTTGTTAGCGGTAGGGAGTAAGGCGCATGCAGTTAGTATAGTGATTAGTGTAAACTAGCATAGCGAAAGTATTGTGTTGTTAATATATAAAGGCATAAATAGGTGGAGTCATCACTAGACGGTTCCTCCTATTTAGGAATATTAATTAGCGATATTCGCATAATATTGGTGATTAATATTCCCCCTTTACATTGGCGAGCTAGGCCCACTGCTAGGAATTTGTTTTCTGTGTTTGTTTTTGGTGACAAAAATCGTTTACGCTGTGAACTAGTCAGGCGGGAGGGACGCGTTCAGTGGATTCTGAGCGTCCATTGCCTGATAGTTCGTACAGGTATAGCGTTTTGTTCAATCAGAACCAAACACAGAGCAATCTCTACAGCAGAGAATTTAAATCTTTCTGATTTGTGTATTAACGATTTTCTGATTGCCTTGCACGCCCACTGAACACTGGAGAGAAGTCGTCGCATACGTGACTGAAGAGAGGACCATCGCCGTTGGAGCTGAACAGAGAAGTCCGACTGAGCGGGAGAAGACGTTTCTGATACTACAGGACCTCCTCCACGCAGTACACCGTAGGGACAACAAAGGACAGCACCAAGGAAGATGACCTCTCATCAAAACGTGAGTATGGACTTCTCCACACTACACCAGCTAGCTAAACACAGCACATTTAACCCCATCCTCCCCACCACTCACAAGTCAGCAGAACTGCTGTGGTCCGATTTGTTAACACAGGCTTGTAGTTACGACAAGCTTTGTGTTAACAAACGGACGGTGTTGAACAAAGCCACCAAACGGCTTCGGATGCTAGCCAAACTTGTGCAAACATTTGAGGTTAGCATCTGCAAGCCAAAGGAAGTTGCGCTGGTGTCTCGGTCAACGGAGACAATTCCTCCGAACATTCACTGCCAATGTTGTGCCAGTAATTCGGACCAGGTTTCGGCATTGCAGGCACAGCTGGCAGAGAATGTGCAGTCTACTGTTGACCGAGATGCGCAGGTGGCTAGGATAGAGTCACAGTTGGTAGAGCTGCAGAGGCAGAAGGAGGAAATTGAGGCTAAGTTGACTCAGTCTTATACTGAGGTCAAGGCCTTCAAGGAGCGAGCTGCCTCTACTGACGTGACGGTAGCCAAATTGAAGGCTGAGGTTGCTGTAAGGTCCCAGCTAATGTCTGGCATGCAACAGGTTATCACCAATTTGGTGCCGGCCCTTTCTTTTTCTGTAAAGTCAGGGTCGAAATCTCCCAAAAGTTTGCCCTGTGCCGGGCAAAAAGGGGGGAGAGTAGTCTGTGACCGGTCAAATCATCAGACTAAGCCGGTCCAGACTAACAGAGATTTTTCCCTGACTTTGGGAAAAAGAACTGTTGTGAAGAGTGCGTCCCTGAGGATGGAACAATTCAGGAGAAGGGAGCACGGCTGCAGTGTAGATGGACCTGGGCCATGCAGCGCAAACATCAGATGTTTTGCATGTGGTGGCCTAGGTCACATATCGAGACACTGCAAAACAGATAGGAACATAACACACAGGACAGGAAACCAAGTCACGTGTTGCAGGTGTGGGAACAAAGGACACATTGCAAGGAATTGCCCTTGTGCAAGAAATCGCAATGTGTCCAACAGTATCAGCCAGGTAACAAATTGTGCAGTGGGGTCTAGTCAGCCTGGCCATAAAGGAGTTACCTCTCTGCAGCATCACCAGCTGTTGAGGGGTCAGAATGGCCAAGCTAGGCTAGGCAACATTTGACACCCCTGTACTATTTGTTACACAGTTTGTTCCCGGTGTATGTCCATGTTGTGTGTTTTTTTTAATCTGTTTGTAAGTTTTTCTTGCTGTTGATGGTGGTAGTCCTTGTCTACGGATGTGTTCTACCATGCTGATTTAGGTAGTTTGTTGTAAGTCCCGTCTGCTGTTTGTGTTTCATTCTGTGTCCCCTTGGGTTGGAACAGTGTTAGGCCTCATGCACACGACCGTTGTGTGCATCCGTGGCCGTTGTGCCGTTTTCCGTTTTTTTTCGCGGACCCATTGACTTTCAATGGGTCCGTGGAAAAATCGGAAAATGCACCGTTTTGCAGCCGAGGCCGTGATCCGTGTATCCTGTCCGTCAAAAAAATATGACCTGTCCTATTTTTTTGACGGACAACGGTTCACGGACCCATTCAAGTCAATGGGTCCGTGAAAGAACACGGATGCACACAAGATTGGCATCCGTGTCCGTGATCCGTGGCCGTAGGTTGCTTTCATACAGACGGATTCGAAGATCCGTCTGCATAAAAGCTTTTTCTGATCTAAGTTTTCACTTCGTGAAAACTCATTTCCGACAGTATATTCTAACACAGAAGCGTTCCCATGGTGATGGGGACGCTTCTAGTTAGAATACACTGCAAACTTTGTACAAGACTGCCCCCTGCTGCCTGGCAGCACCCGATCTCTTACAGGGGGATATGATAGCACAATTAACCCCTTCAGGTGCGGCACCTAAAGGGGTTAATTGTACTATCATATTCCCCTGTAAGAAATCAGGGCTGCCAGGCAGCAGGGGGCAGACCCCCCCCCTCCCCAGTTTGAATATCGTTGGTGGCACAGTGTGCGCCCACCATCGCCCCCCCCTCCCTCCCTCTATTGTAATAAATCGTTGGTGGCACAGTGTGCCCCCACCATCGCCCCCCCTCCCTCTCTCTATTGTAATAAATCATTGGTGGCACAGTGTGCCCCCACCATCGCCCCCCCTCCCTCTATTGTATTAAATCGTTGGTGGCACAGTGTGCCAACCACCATCGCCCCCCCCCTCCCTCTATAGCAGTAACATTGGTGGCAGTGTGCGGTCTCCCATTCCCCCCCCCATCATTGGTGGCAGCGAAGTTCCGATCGGAGTCCCAGTTTAATCGCTGGGGCTCCGATCGGTAACCATGGCAACCAGGAAGCTACTGCAGCCCTGGTTGCCATGGTTACTTAGCAATAGTACAACAGTAGAAGATTCATACTTACCTGCTTGCTGCTGCGATGTCTGTGAACGGCCGGGAGCTCCTCCTACTGGTAAGTAACAGTTCTTTAGCAATGCGCCGCACAGACCTTTCACTTACCAGTAGGTGGAGCTCCCGGCCGGACACAGACATCGCAGCAGCAAGCAGGTAAGTATGAATCTTCTACTGCTGTTGTACTATTGCTAAGTAACCATGGCAACCAGGGCTGCAGTAGCGTCCTGGTTGCCATGGTTACCGATCGGAGCCCCAGCGATTAAACTGGGACTCCGATCGGAACTCCGCTGCCACCAATGATGGGGGGGGGGGGGGAATGGGAGACCGCACACTGCCACCAATGTTACTGCTATAGAGGGAGGGGGGGGGGATGGTGGTTGGCACACTGTGCCACCAACGATTTAATACAATAGAGGGAGGGGGGGGGGGCGATGGTGGGCGCACACTGTGCCACCAACGATTTATTACAATAGAGGGAGGGAGGGGGGGGACGATGGTTGGCGAACACTGTGCCACCAACGATATTCAAACTGGGGAGAGAAAACTCCAATCCGATGGTATAAAAGAACTCCAGAATGTCATGGAACCATGAACCAGACGTACAACAAGAGATAAGTGGAAATAAGAAGGCTTTATTGAAAATCAAGCTGTAAGGCAAAAGTCCAAACGGATGGCTAAACCGAAGCAGGGTCTTGCGAAGCCAGAGGTCAGGAACCAGAAGGGTAGTCAGACGAAGCCTGGATCAGGAACCAGCAGGGTAGTCAGACGAAGCCTGGATCAGGAACCAGCAGGGTAGTCAGACGAAGCCAGGATCAGGAACCAGAAGCAGCAGCAGTCTTAGAAGCATGTGAACACAGGAGGACCAAGCAAGGAACTGAAGCCACAGACCTCCTATATATATGAGCTAGGCATCCAGCTCCTCCCAGTGGGAAGGAGAAGCCGCAGGGTGGGAGGCTACAAGAAACCCAGAAACCAAGATGGCCGCCAGCACATGTCAAACGAAGGAGAACAGCAAGAAGGTAAGACCATGACAGTACCTCCCCCTCAAGGGCCCCTCCTCCGCGGAGTAAAGAACGGTTTCTGAGGGAAGCGTGCGTGGAAGGCTCGGAGCAAGGCAGGAGCATGGACATCTGCGGAGGGAACCCAGGAACGCTCCTCTGGACCATAACCACGCCAATGGACCAAAAACTGCACCCGACCGCGGACCAGGCGTGAGTCCAGGATATTGCTCACCTCATACTCCTCACGATTGCCCACTTGGACCGGACGAGGCAGAGGAACCGAGGAAGTGAAACGATTACACACCAGTGGCTTCAACAGGGAGACATGAAACACATTGGAGATCCGCATGCCAGGAGGAAGCGCAAGGGCATAGGCTACCGGGTTTACCCTGCGAAGCACTCGGAAGGGACCAACAAAGCGAGGCGCCAGCTTGGGAGTGGGCACTCGAAGGTTGAGGTTGCGGGTGGACAACCATACGCGGTCTCCGACCTGGTAGGAAGGAGCGGGCGCTCGTCTGCGATCAGCCTGGAGTCTCTGGCGCTGCGCAGAGACCTCAAGGGACCTCTGGATCTGTACCCAAGAAGCACGTAGGACGGAAAGGTGATCCTCCACAGCCGGAATATCCTGAGGAGAGAATACCTCCGGTAACACGGCAGGTTGGAACCCATAATTGGCCATGAAGGGAGACGTCCCAGAGGAAGAGTTCACCGCCGTGTTCCTGGCAAACTCAGCCCAAGGCAGGAGGTCAACCCAATTGTCTTGGTGATCGGAGACATAGCAACGAAGGAATTGCTCCAAGGCCTGATTTGATCGTTCTGCGGCCCCATTGGACTGAGGGTGGTAGGCCGAGGAGAAAGAGAGATGAATCCCCAACTGGGAGCAAAAGGCGCGCCAGAACCTGGACACAAACTGACTCCCCCGATCCGACACAATCTCCTTGGGCAAACCGTGCAACCGGAAGACCTCCCTGGCAAAAATCGAGGCCAACTCTTTTGCAGAGGGTAACTTCTTGAGAGGAACACAGTGGCACATTTTGGAAAACCGATCCACAATCATGAGAATGACCGTATGGCCTCGGGATGCAGGGAGGTCCACAATGAAATCCATCCCCAGGTGTGACCATGGACGCTCCCCGGTGGCTATGGGTTGCAAAAGGCCCAACGGAAGGTGCCGAGGGGACTTACTCTGGGCACAAACGGAGCATGCCGCTACATATGCGGCGATGTCGGAACGTAGAGAAGGCCACCAGAACAGACGTGAAACAGCCCAGGACAGCTGATTCTTTCCAGGATGCCCCGCGGCCTTGGAGTTATGGTAGGTTCGCAACAACCGAGTGCGCAACTCCTCAGGCACAAAACATCTGCCGTTGGGTCTCCCAGAGGGAGCACCAGATTGAGCCGCCAAAATCTGCTCACCCAGGGGAGAGGTCAGGCTGGTGCGAATGGCGGCCAGGATCTGATTCGGAGGTATGACCGAAGTCGGAATCGACTCCTCCCCGGACAGCTCGGAGTACTGCCGTGATAAGGCATCCGCTCTGATGTTCTTGGAACCGGGTAGGTAGGAGACCACGTAATTAAAACGTGACAAGAACAGAGCCCATCTGGCCTGACGTGGTGTCAATCTCTTGGCCTCAGAGAGGTAGGTCAGATTCTTGTGGTCCGTCAGGATGAGAACCGGAACCACCGAGCCCTCGAGCAAGTGCCTCCATTCTTTAAGGGCCTGCACGATGGCCAATAACTCCCTGTCACCAATCTGATAGTTGCACTCCGCGGAAGACAGTTTCCGGGAGTAAAACCCACAAGGAAGCAGAGGACCCTCTGGTGTTCTACGCTGAGACAGAAGGGCGCCTACTCCCGTCTCAGACGCGTCCACCTCGAGGACAAAAGGCAACCCAGGGTTGGGATGCGACAGAATCGGAGCCGACACAAAGGCGGACTTTAGAGCCTCAAAAGCTCGGATGGCCTCGAGCGGCCAGACTTGGGGATTACTGCCCTTCCTGGTCAGATCCGTGAGAGGCTTGGCTAGCATGGAAAAGTCCCTGATGAACTTCCGATAATAATTGGCGAAGCCCAAAAAGCGCTGCAGGGCACGAAGACCACTGGGCTGGGGCCACTGTAAGACAGCCGAAACCTTCTCAGGATCCATGGAGAACCCCTCAGCGGAAATGATGTAACCTAAGAAGGTTACCTGGGATCGGTGAAATTCGCATTTCTCAAGCTTACCGAACAGCTTGTTCTCTCGTAACCGTTGCAACACTCGTCTGACATCCAGAATGTGGGCCTCCATGGATTCAGAATATACCAAGATGTCATCCAAATAGACCACCACACACTGCTGCAACAGGTCACGGAAAACATCGTTGATGAATTCCTGGAAGACTGCGGGCGCATTGCACAATCCAAAGGGCATAACCAAGGATTCATAATGACCGGTCCTGGTGTTAAACGCGGTCTTCCACTCATCGCCCGCTTTGATCCTTACCAGGTTATATGCCGCCCTCAGGTCGAGTTTGGTAAAGACCGTGGCCCCTTTGAGGCGATCGAACAGCTCGGAAATCAAGGGTATCGGGTAAGCGTTCTTGATCGTGATGCGATTGAGACCCCTGTAATCGATGCAAGGCCTCAACTCACCGCCCTTCTTTTTCACAAAGAAAAATCCAGCCCCTGCCGGGGACGAGGATTTGCGAATGTGTCCGCGTGAAAGCGCCTCCCTCACGTACTCCTCCATGGCCTCATTCTCCGCTACCGACAGTGGATAGACTTTGCCACGAGGAGGAACGGCACCAGATTGTAACTCTATGGCACAATCGTATGGGCGGTGCGGAGGTAGGGCAACCGCACGCACCTTATCGAATACATCCCGGTACTCCTCGTATTCAGGAGGCAACAGAGAGTCCGAGGAAGTACACAGCAACTTGACAGGCCCATGGATGCAACTAGCCCCACACTGCGGTGACCACGAGAGGATCTCGGCCGATCTCCAATCGAAAGTCGGATTATGCTTCTGGAGCCAGGGGTACCCCAAGACCACCGAGTAGTGTGGAGACTAAATAACCTGGAGACAGACCGACTCTCTGTGAACGGCACCAATGACCATCCCCACTGGAAGGGTCTCCTGAGTCACGTGTGGCGGCAGAAGGGGTCTGCCGTCTATCGCCTCAAGAGCCAGTGGGGAACCTCGAGGCTGCAGAGGAATGGAATTGGCGGCAGCGAACACACTATCAATGAACAAACCACCAGCACCAGAGTCCACCAACGCCTGGGTCGTCACCGAGCCCCCGACCCAGGAGAGGACAACAGTAATCAGTGGTTTGTCAACACGGGAAACCAGGGACGAGGAGACTCCACCCAAGATCTGCCCCCGACAGGATCTCAGGTGCGAGCGTTTCCCGGACGGTTCGGGCATGCCAACCGAAAATGCCCACCGAGACCACAGTACATGCATCGGCCCTCGCGTCTCCGGAGTACCCTCTCCCCCTCGGACAGGCGAGCAAACCCCAGCTGCATGGGTTCACCCCCAGACAAGTCATCCCCAGGAGGCGTGGGAGGAGAGGGAGGCACGGGTGGGACAGCAAACGTAGGCGCCAATCTGTTAGAAGACCTCCGCAGGCTCTCCTTAAAGGAAGGTCTCTCCCTGAGTCTGGTGTCAATCAAAATCAGGAAAGAAATAAGAGACTCGAGCTCCACTGGTAGGTCCTTAGCTGCAACCTCATCCTTCAAGGCATCCGAGAGACCATGAGAGAAAGCAGCGACCAGAGCCTCATTATTCCAGCCCACCTCTGCTGCCAGGGTACGAAACTCAATGGCGTATTCAGCTACGGATCGTGAACCCTGTCTGATGGACATAAGGAGCTTCGCAGCAGAGGCAGCACGAGCCGGAACATCGAATACCTTCCGAAGAGAAGCAACAAAACCGGAAAACTCGGCAACCACCGGATTGTTGTTCTCCCATAAAGGGCTGGCCCAGGCCAAGGCCTTGTCCGAGAGCAGCGAGATCAAGAAGCCCACCTTTGATCTCTCAGTAGGAAAGGCATGTGGCAGCAACTCGAAATAAATGCCCACCTGGTTAAGGAAACCTCGGCACTGAGTTGGCTCTCCCCCAAAGCGCTGTGGAAGGGGGGCAGAACCGGTCATACCCCGAAACACCGCAGGCGCAGCAACAGGTGTCGGGGTAGACTCTGGCGCAACAACCGGAGCGGCAGTAGGAGCGGCCCCAGGAGCGACAACCGACCCATCGGCAACGGAAGCTAAATGAGCCGTGCGTTCAAGCAGGGTTTGCAACGCCACAGCGAACCGACCCAACAGGTGATCCTGCTGATCAAGTCTGGCAACCAGCGTAGGTAGCGAGGATGGCCCTGTACCGTCAGAATTCATGGCTTGGTCCTAATGTCATGGAACCATGAACCAGACGTACAACAAGAGATAAGTGGAAATAAGAAGGCTTTATTGAAAATCAAGCTGTAAGGCAAAAGTCCAAACGGATGGCTAAACCGAAGCAGGGTCTTGCGAAGCCAGAGGTCAGGAACCAGAAGGGTAGTCAGACGAAGCCTGGATCAGGAACCAGCAGGGTAGTCAGACGAAGCCTGGATCAGGAACCAGCAGGGTAGTCAGACGAAGCCAGGATCAGGAACCAGAAGCAGCAGCAGTCTTAGAAGCATGTGAACACAGGAGGACCAAGCAAGGAACTGAAACCACAGACCTCCTATATATATGAGCTAGGCATCCAGCTCCTCCCAGTGGGAAGGAGAAGCCGCAGGGTGGGAGGCTACAAGAAACCCAGAAACCAAGATGGCCACCAGCACTTGTCAAACGAAGGAGAACAGCAAGAAGGTAAGACCATGACACAGACTTTACATTGAAAGTCAATGGGGACGGATCCGTTTGAAATGGCACCATATTGTGTCAACATCAAACGGATCCGTCCCCATTGACTTGCATTGTAATTCAGGACGGATCCGTTTGGCTCCGCACGGCCAGGCGGACACCAAAACGACTTTTTTTTCATGTCCGTGGATCCTCCAAAAATCAAGGAAGACCCACGGACGAAAAAACGGTCACGGATCACGGACCCACGGACCCCGTTTTTGCGGACCGTGAAAAAAAACTGTCGTGTGCATGAGGCCTTATACTGTGGATCGAGAACGTAAAGGTTCGCGAGCAGATAATTTCACACGGGAAATCCTGCACAAAGGATGATGTGATTTTATTCTGGGCAGCCAGGGTCTCAGATCGATACAGATAACACTGTTGTGCTCAAGGTTTTCGGTAGGGCTGTGTTGCGCTGGGGACTGGGGCGGACAGACAACATTGGTGTAATGTTGTGCTGCGCACTTAATTCTAGTCCGGTCAAGTAGGACAGCTCTGATCCACAGAACTCCAGTTATCCTAACCTAGTAGGGTGGCCATCCTTATCTGTTGTTGCAGAGGGATGTGTAACAGAGGACGCGATCCTCTGAAGGTAGGGTGTTCAGACACCAGTGTTAGGATAACGAGGGGTCCTGTGAGATAAAGGGCTGCCCAATACCTTTCTCTACCCATGAGTCAAAGGTATTGGTGCTGGGATTTTTGACATTTAATTGCACCGTGAGGGGAGAGATCCCCCGCAGGAGCGCCTGGTATTTTCTTCTGCCATAGGTGTGTTTATATGGAGCAGAGGAAAAACCCAGATGACGCCACAGAGACCAGCTATCCCCCCTGACACTCTTGTGAGGCTCCAGAGGATCTCACTGGATTCTGGCAAACAAGCGACCTTTGTTTAGAGGTGTTCTAGAGATGGAAGACTGTGCCACAATCCAGCGGGAGCATTATCTCAGGCTCTGGAGAAAGACTTGGAGATGTTTGGGTGGAAGAGCTTATTATCACTTGTTTTACCCAGTGAAACTTCTTCTGGTTCTGGTCATCGTCATATCGGAGGGTCAAGGGACTTATTGACCAAATACACCAGAACCAGACAGAACTTTACCGAACTAACTGGAGGAGGAGGCTCAGGACATAACTCAAACATTGTCCTGTAGCCAAAAATGTTATGGACACACTTTGTTTCCTATGAGGGTTCAGGACTTAAAACTTGTGCTATCCTGAAACCCCATAGCCCTATGTACATATTTTGATTTTGTTTGTTGTTGATTGTGTACCCATGGACACTCTAGGTACAAATGTGTGACAGCCTATACTCAGGGAAACTCGCCCAACACACTGCGGTGAGTTATAACTTGGCTGTACACATTTGCATCCTATAGTCGTTTCCCATTGACACAGGGGTCTGTGACCTACCTGTGTCTTTGGAGGTGTAGAAAGATAGGCCAGGGTGCATGAGTCTCTATGGGTACACACATTTAATGCAATTTGGTGGTGTTGGGAGGGATGTGACCTGTTTTTGTGTGAATGGGGAAGAGTAGATTCCCTAGGGACAGGCCCCCTCCTTTACCAAGTTCATTTGCCAATTTAACCCCAAGAACGGTGACGTTTGTAAGGGTTGGACTCAATGTCAGTGAGTTTGTAAGGGTTGGACTGAATGTCAGTGAGTTCTTTCCCGCAGTTAGAATTTAGGTACCATGACATCACTTCTTACCAGAAATTCTGACCTGCCTTGTAAAGACCTACGTATCCGTCCATGGGAGAACCTCCCCAACAACTGATTCTTCAATAAAGATGGAAGAAGCAGTGTCGGAAGAAAAGTCGTGCCGTTACTAACAGGAAGCCATTCCACGGTTGACCGTACTACCTGGAGATCGTGAGGGTGGAGCTATCCCAGAGTCTGACTAAAGAAAGACTAAGATGGAGATGGCGGCAGGTACCTAAAGATCGACACTGACAGCGGGAACGAAAGGAGGACAGTCCACTGTTGCTACGTGGATCGACCTATAGACTGTAAGGGTGAAGCCATTCCAGAGTCATTGGGAGAGGCTGATACCTGAAGATTGACACTGACAGACCACAGACCAAGAGAGTTCCAGAGAAAAAGACGGTGTATTCTGTGGATGGAGATGCCTGGTTACGTTGAAGGGCAGGTCGGAGGTGTTAGTGCGCGATGGGTGATGACTAGGTACCTAAGGGTCATATTACTTCAGTCCTTCCTGAACTGTTACCAAGAGGGGGGTTGAGGGGGCAAATATATCCCAACACTTCCCCAAAGTTTATTGTCGTATTTCGACAACAGGGGGATTGTTGAGGGGAGTGTTGGATTTAAATATATATGTATATATGCCCTTACATATATGCATATATATATATTGTCCCTTTTGCATGGGCCCGTCCAGGTAGTAGGTGTATACATAGAGATGTATGTATGCCCCTTTGTCAGCATACATCTCTATGTATATAATATATGTATGGGTGGGCTTATTGCTGCCCATTGAGACCCCCTGTGTTATATATATATATATGTATGTATGTATATATATACTTATAGATGTGCCCCAAGCATCTATAAGTGGATATATATATACAGTTAACTGTCCCCAGAAGCTCCCATGGATACACCCCCCTCTGGAATGTGCCTGCTGGGTGGGGAGAGATCGACAACTGGACAATTATGTCCAGTTTCGGCCTCTTCAAAGGACAGATGATCAATAAAGATCCTCTGCCCTTTGTCACCATCTCCGGCAGCGCTGGAGATGGTATGCCTAACAGGGACATGGGAACAGAGTTCCCATGCCCCTGTGTGCCGCTCACCTCCGGCGCTGTAATTACAGCGCCAGAGATGTGCGATATCTCCACAGGCGGGAGGATCAAAGGATCCCCCTGCCTGGGAGCGCGGGCTGGCGCAGGGCGGTAAAACGGGCGCGAGTGCTGCAGGGTTTAAATACCCAGCAGCACTGCGCTCGGACAGACCGGCACCCCCCCTGAAGATGAGCGGATCCGGTGCTCAGAACGGGACCCCTCCATATAGGAGAGCGCAGGCAGCGATGTGCTGCGCTCTGAAGAAATGAGCGCAGGCAGCACTGAGCCCTGCACCCGGAACAGGAACTGAGGAGAGAGTTGGAGAGCCCTGAGTAGTTGAGCCCAGAGCAGCCCAGAGGAGGAGAGCAGAAGGACGGAGCAGAAGTTATACAGACTAAGGCTACTTTCACACTAGCGTTCGATCGGATCCGTTCTGAACGGATCCGATCATATTAATGCAGACGGAGGCTCCGTTCAGAACGGATCCGTCTGCATTAAAATGGCAAAAAAAAGCTAAGTGTGAAAATAGCCTCGGACGGATCCGTCCAGACTTTCAATGTAAAGTCAATGGGGGACGGATCCGCCTGAAGATTGAGCCATATTGTGGCATCTTCAAACGGATCCGTCCCCATTGACTTACATTGTAAGTCTGGACGGATCCACACGCCTCCGCACGGCCAGGCGGACACCCGAACGCTGCAAGCAGCGTTCAGCTGTCCGCCTGTCCGTGCGGAGGCGAGCGGAGCGGAGGCTGAACGCCGCCAGACTGATGCAGTCTGAGCGGATCCGCATCCATTCAGACTGCATCAGGGCTGGACGGAGGCGTTCGGGTCCGCTCGTGAGCTCCTTCAAACGGAGCTCACGAGCGGACCAACGAACGCTAGTGTGAAAGCAGCCTAAGTATCGCTTTCCCTGTCCTGCCTCCTCCTTAACCCTTGCTGCCCTGAACCCCTAATCCTTTCACCCTGGGATCTCACTGCCCCCTGCCATTAACCCCATCCCCCAGTGGACCCTGTAATCTCAGCAGCATTGCTGCTGCCCTTAACCCCTGCCCTGCTGCCCTGCTGCTCTGCAAGGCCCTGAAGAGCATTAACCCCTTCAATGCTCTGTTCACAGTCCCCTGCTCTGCAACTCTGTTCCCCAGTCCCCTGTTAACCCCTTCAGTGCCCTGTTCCCCTAATCTGCCCTGAGACCCCTGATCAACCCCTGGTTTACCCCTGAATCGCCCCCTTCCTGCATCCCCTGGTTAACCCCTGCTCTGCTGCTCTATTGAGCATGCAGCTGCTCTGCATACAATCTAAATGACTCTGTATTTCATGGCCTGCAGGTATTAACCCCTGCAGAGCCACCATTGTGTTTAACCCCTTGTACACCGTAGGGACAGTGATTAGTCAGGCGGGTGGGTACTGATATTTGTGTGTATGAATGTATTATTGCAATGTATAGATAGTATGTGGGGTGGAATTTGGGATTGTACTGTGTAGTGTAGTTAGAACCGTGTTAGTATATTGTATTAGTGTGTGTATTTATATTGTAGTGCGCGGTTATAACGATATATATCTATCCCCTTGTTATAGATATATATAGTTATAAACATAATAATACCTTTATTGTTGTAAAGTATCGCCGCAATAGAGGTAGTATATTATTGGCATTGTATTACTAGTGTATTATTAATAAATACTGTGTCATTTATACCTATTGTGTAACGTGTGATTACTAGTGGTAGTCAGTAAGGCGCATGCAGTTAGGGTAGTTAGTGATTATGTTGCTCATTAAGGCATAAATAGGCGGAGTCATCACAAGACGATTACGCCTATTTATGAATATTAATTATCGAGATTTGCACAAATATCAATAATTAATATCCCCTTTAACAGCATTATCATCAATTGGTCCAGAAAAAAAATAAAAAACTGATGCAACATAGACATCACACGGATGACATATGTTTTTATGTTGATTTGTATTTTCTGCTGATGTAACTTCAGTAGCAGAGGTGCAGTGACCATCCGCTTGCCACTATGACAAAGAGCAGTCAGGGCCTGGGGCAGATCTTCACAGTACTGGTAACGCTGCTGGATCAGGTCCGGTCCGGAACAAGGCCAGGACAATGTATTTTGGTGCCCCAGGCAGATTAGGCTAATGGCGCCCCCTTTATAGAAATCATTTAAATCTACCTTACTTGGTAATAAAATGAATTTTAAAACATTTTACAAGGTGTAGACACAGAATGCTAAAATTTTAATCCGGCCACAACTTAGGTTTCTCTGACACTGGGTTCACACCTGAGCGTTTTACAGCGCGTTCCTACGCGCTGTAAAACGCTCAACAAGGAGAAACCAATGATTCCCTATGGGAATGGTTCACACCTGGGCGTTTTACAGCGCGTACGATCGCGCTGTAAAACGCCCTACGCTCAAAAAAGTACATGAGCTTCTTTGGGGCGTTTTGTCGCACGTTCCCATACATAGACATTCGGGAACGCGCGACAATGGGCGTTCGCTTGTCTCTGTATGCGCGATTGTAAACACCGTGTGAACCCAGCCTAAATGCTGCAGAACCTCCTTACACAGACCTTAGCTGCAGCAGAACGTCATAATACACACCTCAGCTGCTGCAGAACCTCCTAATAGACACCTCAACTGATGCAGAACCTCATAATACACAGCTCAGCTGATGCAGAACCTCATAATACACACCCCAGCTGCTGCAGAACTTCATAATACATAACCCAGCTTTTGGAGTGATGTAACTCCACAGTATATATCCTTGAAATACCCTTAAAAATAAAAAATTTACACATAATACACACCCCAGCTGCTGCAGAACCTCCTAATACACACCTCAGCTGCTGCAGAACCTGCCAATACATACATCAGCTGCTGCAGAACCTTCTAATACACACCTCAGATGCTTCATAACCTCATAATAAACACCACAGCTGCTGCAGAACATTATAATACACACCTCAGCTGCTGCAAAACATCATAATACACACCCCAGCTGCTGTAGAACCTCATAATACACACCTCAGCTGCTGCAGAGCCTCCTAATACATACATCAGCTGCTGCAGAGCCTCCTAATACACATGGCCTTATGCCTATCCCATGCATGCCGTGACATGTCATATTTTTTAGTGGTGCAGAACCACAGAAAGAAACACCACGGAAGCAATCCGTAGTGCTTCCGGTGTTCCGTGACTCCGTCCCACATCTCCGGAATTGCGGACCGGGGTCCACACGTCCGGTGGCCGTGGCTTGCCAACATGCCGTTTGCAGGCCGCAATACGGCCACAGCCGCCCAACGGCCGTGTGCATGAGGCCTGAGATCAGTTTTTTTAGACTGAAAAAAAGTCCTGCATGCAGTACTTTTTTTTGTACTTGATATATCATAGGGTCATAGAAAAAAAAAGTCCTGCATGCAGTACTTTTTATGTCTGAAAAAAAACGGATCTCAGATAGAAATGGCTCAAATGGATGACAACTAGTGCAACAGGATGTTTTTTTACAGGATCATGTTTTTTTCTTCTGATGTACAGTATCAGAAGAACGGAAAGCTAAAAGTTAATATGAACTTATTAAATTGATGCAAATTTACCTATAACGAGTGTTTATGAGCTGTTAGGAAAGTACAGACAGGGCCGGCGCTACCATAAGGCAGACCAAACGGCTGCCTTAGGGCGCACCCTGGGGGAGGGCGGAAAAATGAACCTTATATATTATATTTTAAATCACTTACTTGTGAGTTGCGCCGCAGCGTCGCTGGCCGTCCGCCCCAGCCTGTTTGCGCCGTTCGGCCCTGGCCCTCACTCACAGAGCGGCACGGGCCCGGCAGCACAGTCACGGGGTCAGGCCAGGGGGGTGTGACTGGCAAGTGGCGCAGCAGCAGGCGGCAGCAGGGACTGGAGTTGACTGTGTCTGTGAGTCTGACTCACACACAGCCAGATTGCCGTAGCATCAGGACATCATCACTGATGAGCGCACTAGAGCCAGAGCGCACGGCATAAATGTGTTTCAAAAAAATTATTACACAAACAACAATCATAAAAGGGGGGGGGGGGTGACCGTGACATGATGGGAGGGGGGACAATGTCTGTAGTCTGTGACATGGGAATGGGGCCAGGGCCGGCCGGGGGGAGCTAATGGCTGACATGGGGGCATGATGGCCGACATGGGGGGCTGATGGATGGGGGCTGATGTCTGACATGGGGATCTGATCTGAGGCATTGGGGGTCTGATCTGAGGTCTGAATAACATTTGGGGTCTGATTGGGGGTCTGAAGCAGAGAGAAGAGAGAAGATACCAGGACCACACAGAGGAGAAGCTAGCTGCTGCAGACGGGACCAGGGCCAGGTGAGCTGCGAGGTGGGGGGGCTCCAAAATGTAGCTCCGCTAGTGTTGGTTGGCAAAATTCCTTGCACCAGCCCTGAGTTCAGATAAGGGCTAAATATCGAGTTGACAGAGCATTTCTCTGACAGATTCAGTGTGAAGCAGAGAGCCTGCTAGTCTTCAGATGCACTGATGCTGAAAGCTGTAGAAGAAAAACTATTGAAAATATTTAATAAAGACCAACTGAAGAAAAATTATATTTAGCCCAAACTCAGTAGAATGCAAAAATTAAAAAAAATTCACCAAAGATGTCCATAGGATTCCAGAGGTTTTTTCGTTTTTTTTTTTCCTTTTTCTTCCCTATCTTCCTTGAGCCATAACTTTTTATTCTTCTGTTCACATAGCTGTATGAGGGCTAATTTTTTGGGGGACAAGTTGTACTTTCTAATGCCAACATTTAATATGGCATACAATGTAGTGGAAAGCGGGAAAAAAAATCTCAAATGGGGTGGAATTGGAGAAAAAACGCAATTCCTCCACAGGTTTTGTTCCCACAGTATTCTGTTTGCACCAAAACTAACCCGTGCCCTTCATTCTCTGTGTGAGTACAATTAGGCCTCCTGCACACAAACGTGTGCGCCCCGTGGTCGTGCAGTGGCCCTCAAAATGTGGGCCGCAATGCATGAACACCATCCGTGGGGCAGCCACAGCGGACCACGGACCCATTTACTTTAATGGGTCTGCGATCCGGCCGTTCCACAAAAAGATAGGACATGTTCTATCTTTTTGCGGAACGGAAGTACGGGACGAAACCCCACGAAAGCACTCTGTAGTGCTTATGTAGGGTTCCGTTCCGTGCTTCCGTTCCGCACCATTCTGCATCTCCGGATTTGCGGACCCATTGAAGTGAAGGGGTTTGCATCCGTGATGCGGAATGCCCACGGAACGGAACCCGTGTATTGCGGATCCGCAAAAGAGGTCCGCAATACGGCAACGGGGCGCACACGTTCGTGTGCAGGAGGCCTTACAACAATACCACACATGTATAAGTTTTTTATTTCTAAATAGTGTAAAAATAAATTAAAACTTTGAGAAAAAAATATTCTTTTTAACATCACTATATTCTGACCCCCATAACTTTTTTATAGTTATATCTACTGAGCTGTCGGTGGGCAAATTTTTTGCGGAATATTTTTTGTTATTTATGTATTTATTTTTGTATTATATGGAAAGGGGGGTGATTTAAAATTGTATAATTTTTTATATATTTAAAAGTTTTTTAAACTTTTTAATTTTGAAGCTCATATTTGAGTGTACAAAATAAAAAAATAAAAATTCTGAACAATCTTGGAATTTTAAAATCCATTTATTACTGTGAATTGCTCATTTCTTATGGTGGCCAAAAGAAGAATTGCAGCTTCAATGCCCTGGTTCTCTTCAGCGAGAAGAAATCATTTAAATCAATTTCCGGCAACCTCATTGGCCGCAGAGGATGCTGGTAAGAAGCCCAGAAAGCGTGAGCTTCCGGGTTTTTCATCCTTTAGATGCTGTTATCTCTCTTGATCGTGGCAACTAAAGGCTTTAATTACCGTGATCGGCATTATTTTAAACAGCGGAGACCCGCCAGCCATGACGCCCGCTGAACGTGTTTGCACATTTATCCAGCGCCATACATGTACGATGCTGATAGCGAATGGGTTAAATCCTTGTGCCAAGAACCTTCTCTTCAGGGCCTGCAATAGACATTACAGAGTCAGTTTTGCCTGGAGAGTTCCTTTAAATGACTGTTATATATTATCTGTGGGATTCTTGTATATTTCTTTCATAATCAGCTTTAATGTCTTGCGGAATAATACTTTCTAATGGTCAGCTTTATTATCTTCTACAAACTATATTTTTATTATTATATTCAGGAGCAGCTGGAAGTACAAATAAAGCATCATATCCATCAGCTGAACAGTGGTGGCCCTATGATTTATCAAGGACAGTCTTCATGACTGCCAGCCTAATTACACTAAACAAAATGAATGGCAGCTAAATATTTTAACAAAATGTTGACCATAATACTAGCATGTGGCCATTAGATATGCCGGCTCTGCTGGTAATTATCTTTTCCCACATGTAGCCTATTGATTAACATGACTGGCGTGACATTTATCTCTCTGAGCTCGATTTCCAACCTGTAATATGCAGACCGCAGTTTCAAGGAAACCAATTGTGAAATTCATGAAGGTGAATAATGTACCCTGTCTACAAATATAACCTTGCAGTATCAATCTTTAATATTTAAGGGGCAGTAAACATGGCCAAAAACATCAGCATTGAACGTGATAACTATCCAGTAAACTCCCGGAAATATTCCACTATTTCCATTTGTCTATCAAGTCCATTTATTTTCCATAATCTCAATTGACATTTTTGGGAGATTTATTTTGAGGGTAATTAGTTTATCAGGGGTATGCATTGCCTTAGGTAAAATTTATCCAATGTCACATCATTTTTTATAAAATTGGTGCGTTTTTAAGTCTAACCCTTTAGTTTTCAGATGTTACTCCACTTTGTACACCAGATTTTTACTGAAGTAAGTCTCAGTTGATAATTCTGGAGTGAAACTAACATAGCTAACCATGCCCATCCCACCCACTTTTCAGAACTGGAGAGAGTAGTGTAAAAATTACCAATATCGCAAATAAACTAAAATAGACACAAAGTCCCTATTTTGATACTTTTTGAAGCTAAATTCTAGCATGCAGGGTTGATACATTTCTCCTCATTACAGTATGTTCAGTATCTTTATGGTTGCTTCATAAAGGTAGGCTCTGTCCACATGCTTGATTAGGACATATGCAGCAATCCCCTGAGAAGTCACTGCAGAGCATAGGAATAGTAGTGGCCCTGATGAGATGTATCACAGTGTACTCCCTCATGCCATTGTCCTCTGGGGATTGATACAGTAAAAAGGTTGTATAAAGAATCAGTCCAGAAGTAGAAGAATACAAGTCTCTCCTTACTAACTGCTAAATATAAGTTGTAGTACATCCAGCAGAAGCTTTTACACAGTGCAATTTCTCTTCTCAGGTAATGAGGTACGATGGTTAGCAAAGGGGCAGATAATGGCAACTCTGCCATGCTATCCTGTTGATGACTCTCTCCTGAATTTCTGGCTAGCATCTGAAAGCTGTCACTTGTGACTGTAGGTTGTGTAAGGCAGACTTTTTTGAGTTGGCTTGGCCTGTATGTGATATAAGGTGATGGGTGTCTGAGCCATAGTCCCTCACCTGCAGCATAGTCTGGATATCTATAGTTGCTTGTCACTCTGCTGTCTGTAATGCTGTAGCTTTTCAGAATATCTGTAGTTTTGTCTTTGAAGTTTCTCTGGAGTAGTGGCCTCACAGATGAGTTGGTTCTCTGGTCCCTAAGGTCCTAGGAGCTGGAGCAATAGGACATGCTTCCTCAGTTCTCACTATCTAGACTAACACTCCCCCTTGACAGAAAGTAGGGCCAACCCACACCTTCCAAGAGAGGAGGAATGGGGTGGCTCCATCCCTATGCCAACCATACCTCACCGGCTGCTGTACAGTGCAGACAATACATAGCATGGAAAAACGTAAAGGGGTTGTCTGGGCTTTTACTATTGATGATCTATCCTCAGGATAAGTCATCAATATCACTTCGGCAGGGGACACCCGGCACCCCCGCCAATCAACTATATGAAGGGAAGGCGTGTGCAGTGCGAATACCCCCTGATCTTGGGTACTGCACATATGGATGTCATCTAGGGGGATCCTAGCTCAGCAATATTAATAGTGGCTCTTGCTCTGAAAGACACCTCCCATCCATGTATTATATGATTGCATATTCATCTACCAAGTAGGAGGTAGTTATCAATACAATAAGGCTTCATGCATAAGGCATGTCCATATTTTAGTCCACAAATGCGGATCCGCCAAAAAAATACAGATATCTTCCGTATGCATTCCAGATTTTTCTCACTCATATCAATAGAAATGACTATTCTCATCTGCAATACGGGACAGAACAGGACATTTGTTCTAATTTGTGGAATGACCACAAGGATCTGCAAAAAATATGAATGTGTGAATGGCCCCATAGAAATGAATGGGTTAGTGTGCTATCTGCAAAAAAATTGGATATCACACAGATGAAAAGTAAGTTGTGTGAGTCCTAAGGGTGTTCTCACACGTGGTGTGAACACTGCAGACTTGTAGCATTTTACAGTATCGGCTGTGAAGATGTTATTTTAAGAAATCTCATACACACGTTGTGAAAATTGACCTATTGTGGGAATTTTAAATTACAGCAAGTCAATGTATGCTGCAAGTATCCACTACAGATTTCATCCTTTGCAATGCATAGGGTGAAATCTGCTGTACATTCATAGCAGCTCTATAGCGGAATTTGTACTAGGACCACGCTGCGCCATTGTGTTGCAGTTATGATAGAGCTGCACTGTAGTCGAGTACCGTGCAGCCGTATAGGCAGCAGGCTCCATGAATGAAGACTACACTGATTAGTCAGTCTGTATTGTTAATGGACATGTGGAACCTGCAATACTGCATGGCCATTAACACAGGCTGACTAAACACTGCGGTCCTAATTAGTGTAATTGGAGCCTGCTGTGGCTCATATGGCAGTGTGGTACTCGACTACAGTACAGCCACATCTCACCCGTGTCACAATCGCATGACTATATAGACCACTGAATATGCAGCAACCTGCAGGGGAAGAGCTAGGAGGAGGGAAGTGGTAGTTGTGGCACTGATAGGAGTGGTAGTGGGGCAATACAGTGAATGGAGCACACACCCTTTCTTCCTCACATCTTGGGGTTTTTGGGGCCTCCTGAGTGGTGTGCCCTTGATCTTAGGTAGATGGGTGTAAGGCAGGAGGGCAGAGGTAGGTTGGGGCTGGCAGATGATGGTGGAGTCAATGGCCAGACCCATTTAGTCACAATAAATAAGTCTCTCTTTACTGATAGAGATTATGGGAGTAGTAGTATATATAGCAGCAAAAGGCACAATTCCGAGATGTATTACAGAGTAGAATCTTCCCAATAGTTGTGCATAGGCAGAAGCAATGACGATAGTAATACTCCGAGTCTCACGCTAAGCATACCGGTACTTTGCAATCTTTCAAAATAACCACAGGTGTGCAATTCCATTCTCATTAACTCTTTCTGCAATTCCCATGTTGCTGAGAATTTTGTAGATCTTAGATCCAGTGATCTAAGTGTGGCCAGTCTCTCTCAAAGTGTGGTGGACACCAAAGCAATATACCTTTTCCACAAGCAGTAAAGTCTTTGCCATAAATGAGTGATTACCTTACTGTCTGTATCTTGCAAGGCCTTTAAGTGATTCTTAGCCAACAGAAAAATGTCCCTTCTCTTTCCTTCAGGGCTAGTCTTTCAGTTAAGTTGAATTCTGGCAGCTTCAGTCTCAGGCATGAAGATTCACTGGACCAGGCTTCTCTCCTTCTTGCCAGGCCTACTTCATGCAAGTGTTGCCTCTGGCTCTGATCAACCAGCCCATCTCCCTGGTAACTAGGCTAAGACTGTCAGTGTTAACTATTTTTTGCCCATAAATAAGAATTTGGGATACAATATTTAACTCTGTAGCATGAGGTTAGCTCTTTGGCAGTAAATTAACCCTTTGCAGTAATCCTCTGGGTCACATCATATGCAAAAAGATGCTTAAAACTGCTCTAATCATTTAGGTTTCATCAGTGAGATTTGTATGGAAAAGAGGATTATTTAGAAAAATAGCATACATCCTCTGCATGCTATGGCAGTTCTGTGTCTCTAGCTTTAGTAGGTTATTACTGTGGTATTTTGATTTGCACAAACTCTCATGCAAAAAATGATGAAAGGAATCGGTACCTTTAATTGCAAACGCTGCAGCCCAGAGATAGCAGTTGATGACTGTTAGCTGAAGTCTTCTATTATCCTTAAGGTAATTTTGCTCAGGTAATGACTTGCATGTTTAAACCATCTGTTTTCAGGGTACAGATGTTTTCCCAGAATGAGATTTAATATTTAAATGAATGCCCACGTGCAACAAAAAGAGATGCTGTTTAAAGAGAGGATCATGATTATATTTTGAGCAATTTCACGGGAAATAAATGATATTGCTGAATAAATCATCTTATAATTCCATATCTACGGATAGACACAGAACTTTAAGGTTATGTTTTAGTCTTGTTTTAAATGATATATTGTTTTGTATAAGAAAGGCAAATATATAGGCAAGTCCTAATTAGCCAATAAAAGCAATATATATTACAGTATATCACTACTGTCTGATATAGAGTAATAAAATATGAAGGGAAATGTACATTACGCAGTCCACAGTATAGCGAATACAGAAAAGGCAAAATGATATATGCGCTGTTAAAGAGGTTTTCCGACATTCTGATTTTGATGACCTATCCTCATCATAATGGCAGGGGTCTGACGCTCAGGACGAAACAGAGCTGCGCCTGAACATGATGTCACTAACCTAGAAAGAGGCAGCAGCAGCTGATTGGCAGGGGTGCCATAGGTTGGACCCCCACCAATCAGGTATCGATGACCTGAGGATAGGCCTTTAATATCGGAATCTAAGAACTCCTTTAATATGACATTAAAGATGAGTGAATCGATTCTGAATGAATCAAATTCTACAAAAAAAAATGTGGACAAACCTCACAAAACAGCACTCGTCATTTTACATATCAAATTCAGTACACTAGGGAGGGAAAAGGCCAATCAAGAGGAACAATATTTACTTGTCTATTAGGGACAATGTAAGGTCTCAAGAAGAGATGCCATTCTGAGCTCAGCCACTGACGTGATAAGCCCAGCAACCAGACATACAAGACAGCCAGTTTAGGGACTTACAGGGACAGTGATAGGGACTGGTAAGTTATATTTAGTTGGGTAGATTAAATTACTCGATAGAAAGACAGGTTCTACCACTAGGGAGAGGATAGGATGAGTTAAGTTATTAAAAGATTTTAAAGAGGCAGTACAGTACTTTTTATGTGCCGGAGCCAGCTACCAGCATAATTAATATAAAATAAAATCTAAATCTACTGGCTGATGATATTTTATGTATCATAGTTGCACTAGACATTGAGCAATTATACTTTTTTTTATAAGAAGCAGTTGTCAATTTTCTACACATATTAAGAGTATAAATCCAAGAATTTGCACAAATAAGTGTATTTTATAACGTCACCAGCATTGTATATTTTGATTGCAGAGATTGTGCCATTGTGCCATTTTTTTCCAAAAGCCTGTTGCAAAGTTTCCATATTTAATAATCAGTGTATCAAACCATTGGCTTCTCATTATTTGAATAGGCTTGAAAGTGAAATGTCTGGTAAATGACTGTGTGGCTCTGGGCTGGGTAATATGGCCTGGGCTCCACAGTTATTTTGCATATTACTATTTCCCAGGGAGCTTTGCACTTTGGATTGCTGTGTCGAGACTCTTAAATGAGGCTCCACGGTGTTTTCTTTAGCTGGTCTCCCTAAGATCAGCTATTGTTTTGTTTGGGAAATAGAAAGACCATTGCCATGTCATCCTCCAGTGAGAATGTGGGTGGTTATAGTAGTGCAAGCAGCAACAACACTGTCACCATGAGCCATAAGGCTAGTAGTAGCCATAGTTCTCCCCTGCTTCCACTAGGCAACAGATTTTTATTGCAGAGAAACAGGAAGGCATTGTGGACTGCATAGCGTACTCAACCCATTTACTAATAGTAGGATGATGTCAATGTCACCTCTGACAACGTACCTTTAAGCCAGAATTCCGTGCATTCCTCCTTCTACTCCTTGAAGCCCCAAACAAGCCTTCTTGGTGCACCTTATTTTTTCCTAATAATAGAAAACACTCCAGGTGCTATAGAAGATACTCAAGATAGTCTTCCTGCATTTGGACTGTCATAGGGAAGAGGCTTAGGCAGAGGCAGGAGAGACCTGATTATTGTGATGATGTGTTGGTGGTGATGAGAGTTTCACTTGTAGCCATAAAGGTAGCGGTAAGGGCACTGGTAGTCGTGGTGGCAGTAGCACTCAGGGCAAATACAGAGAAGAGAATTGTGAAGGGGAGCAACAAGCTCATGACAGCACAGTCTGGCAAAAGTGGCAGAGAGGATGATAACTATGATGAGGACTCTTTCTTCTCCCCGTCTTCATTCTAGCAGCCATGAGTTTCCACAAGAAGTACTGTGTAGTTGTCATCATTATCATCAACATCTTTAGTTACTACATGTCCTGGTAACATTTCTCCTTATCTTCCACTCCATCATCAGTCATCCATAACGAAATACGTGCCCACTGGGCTAAGTTGCTGGCAGTGCAGTTGCATCTGTATCACTTAATGGATTCCACTACCTTTAGAGAACTGATGGCATGCGCCCAGCCTCAATGGAAGATACCTAGCTACTACTAGAGATGAGCAAATTATTGGAAAACTCGATTCGGCTGCCTCATCATGAAGCACTTTTCTTTGTAAGTAGTGGGTGCAATGACAGGGAGTGGTGATTGTGGTGCCCCCTGTCATTGTACCCCCCAGATGCGGTGTTCTACATAACAGAGTGCAAAATGTAAAAAGTTAAAAAATATAAATAAATACATACTTACCTTATCCATTTGCTTGTGACAAGCCGGCCGCTGCCATCTTGCTTGAAGCTCTGGTGCGAAATCTCACGCAGCACAAGATGACTTCATCACGCTGGCCAGCGTAGTGAGATCATATGTTGCCAATCATGGAGATCTTCAAGCAAGATGGCGCGGCCAGCCCATCGTGAACAAATGGAGCAGGTAAGTATGATTTTGTTTTTGTTTTTTGCACTATTTAAGGTTAAATCGATTTGTTACCACAAAGTACGAGGAAATTCTGCTTTGCCGCAAACCGAATTTATCCTGAAATTCAATTCAAAGTCTACAAAGACTTCAACTCATTCAACACTACCAGCTACCATTAATTCTTTTTAAAAAAAGCCATCCCTACATCCCTTATATTTTGTGGAGAACCTGGACTGCTCCTTGTAATTGTCACTATGCAGCAATTTGCAAATCACCATCGACATATGGAACGGCTGTTACAAGCAAGGACAGCACATTTCTTTTATGGCCCACTGGGTCAACGTTTTGCGCGACTACAGTGCACCTCAGCAACAAGGCCAGGTCCTACTACATATCCACGTTTGTGTGAGTCTGGTTTCTACAGCGGGCACTTATCCTCTTCCTCTATGTCCTTCTTAATGGACATCCATCCATCTCCAACAGAAACAGGGCAGAATGTTGCTTCCATATCACCCCCTTATATTATAAGTGTAAACTGAAGTGTTGCCACAATGTCTTAAAACTGATGTTCCTGGACGAGAGAAGTCACACAGCGGATCAGTTGCTAATCTACTTCAAGCAGCCAATGTCCTGCTAGATTTCTCCCGACCAATTTCAACTTGGCAACTGGGCCAGCGACACTGGCAGGAACATTGTGGCTGCATAACAATTGGGGCATTTTAGATATGCTCCCTGCATGTCACAGATTATAAATTTGTTGGTGGTGCAATGCTTTTTATAAAAGTATAGTGGCTTGCATAAGGTGCTGGCCATGTCCAGTAGAGTGTCTGCATATTTTGGACATTGTGGTTAAGAAGGCGTCTCCTGGACTTGCAGCGACAGAACACTCAGTCTTCATTTGCAATGTTCCAACTCACTGAAATTCCACCATGCATACTCTGTAACGCCTGTATGAGCAGCACAAAGCAGTCAATGATTACATCATGCAAGTAAACACCACAGCTTGGAACATGTGTTATTTTGAGCTCAGGCAGTGGCAATTCATCAGAGACGAATGTCGTGTACTCAGGCCCTTTGAAGAAGCCACCAGAAAAGTGAGTAGGAACAACAATGCTTCAATAATGTCATACCCCCTGATATTTATATTAGAACAAACACTCACATTGATGCAGCAAGGGATGGAGGAAGAAGAATAGTTTTGCATGGACAAAGTCGTAAGGAAGAAGAAGTGGAAAATAAGGATGATGAGTTACCACTGAAGGAATAGAAGGAGTCGGTGGTGAAGGAGGGCAACGCTGATTATGATGATAACTACACTGGCCATGATGACCAATCATCGCAATGGGGGACAGAGCCAAAAATAACTGTGTCCTCAAGCTTGTTGTTGAGCATGGCAAGCTTTCTGCTTTCTTACTTATGTACAAAAAGGTGCAAAAGGGGACATATCGTTTTCCCTGGCACACCTAAGGGACAAGGCTGATATTTGTTATGACAGACAAGCTGATGATGATGACATTGACCATGAACAACCATCGTAGTTCAGGGTAGAGACTTAAAGAACTGAGTCCACTTGCATGCTGACGAGCATAGCAAGCTGCATGCTAGTTTGCTTATGTGCCTATAAGCATATCATTAGCATCAAGCAAAGCAGTGAAAACTGGATATACATGCTTGTAGACTCTCACTATCAAAGCAAAATGGGGGAATGTTTTCCTAATACAAAACAGAAGGCAAAATTATTGCACTCCCACTGACTCTGAGATGGTTAGTGGTAATCACAGTTCATAATGGCAGTCCTCACTTTGGTGCTCCCCAGGCCGTGCACAGTGAAAGGGGGGTGCACCCTTTCTTCCCACTGGGCACTCCAAGAGTTTCTGGGGTTCCTGTCTTGATGTTATGTGGTTAGAAATGTGCAACACAGAAATACAGATGCAGGACTGACGGATAGATGATGGCGTCATTGATCAGGCCCGTTGGTTGCAATAAAGTCTTTCTTTACTACATCAATGATGGGAGTAGTAGTACATATAGTAGCAAAAGGCACAGTTTCAAAGTATATCACAGTAATATTTAATCTCAATAATTGTGTATAGGCAGCAACAATAATGGTAATAGTAATGCTCCCTGACACTCCTTCTAAGGACACTTTGCAGTCTCTCCACAGGTTTTCTATTCCGTTCTCTTTAACTCTTTCTGCAATTCCAAGCTGAATGGTACAGGCCTAGGTTTGAATGGCCAATCCCAGTGTGGCTGGTGCTGGAGGCAATAAATCCTTTCCAAAGTAGTAAAGTCTCCTGCCATAAACATGTGGTACCTTACTGATGTTATCTTGCACAACCCTGATGATTCTGGACCTCCTTAGATGGTTGGTCTTTTTGCTTCAGTGGTACTCTAATGATAAAGTATTTTCCCTAGCAGCAGTAGCCTCAAAGATAACGGTTCTCTGGACTCTAGCCTAATTTGAAGGAGCTTGCACATGTACAGTAGATCTTGTCTGTATGTATGCTCTGCAAAAAAAAAAAAAACCTCTACTAACCAGAAGATGGGCAAAGTCCATCATCCAGGTAATAAAGAAATAAGTGCTTTAACAACAAATCACAACATTTAACTAAGCAACATTAAAATAATCCTTTTAGTACTAATAAACCTTTTTGCAGTAGTCCGTTGGGGCACTGCATACCCAACTTGCTGCAGCTTTCACTGAGTAGACACCTGCCACCCACATGTTAGACCAGAAGGCCCCTCTCCACCTCCACTGAGTCACTGACCTCCCACTACAAGTAGCAGAAGCCATAGAAGTCGCCAATTCCATTGTTCATCAATCTGATGCACTTCACCAAATGAATCTGCACCACCTGAATAACTGATTCATTTATACCTCGACTATTCTCTTTCTCCAGCACACAACCTGTTCCCTGACCCCATGGACTTCTAGGGAGACAGGTTGAAACAATGACTGAAACTGTCCCTGTTTGTTATTGAAGCACCATCTGTCCAGCCTCCAGTGTAATGTTAAAGAGGGTAAGGCAGGTGGTGTCATGACACTGAAGTGGAAAAAAATTGTCCTCCACAAGTGTACAAAACATATTTGTGAGAATGAGTTAGGCATGCAAATAGGAGGATTTTCACAAACCTCCAACCAATGCCATTGAATACTTCTGCCATGTGGCTATTGCTGGCCCAATGATGCCAGTGCTACTCCCCTTACTGCCGCTACTACTACCTTTAAATAGCTGCACATCTCCTGCCTTGTACATCAGATTCCATATTACGTTGCTACTGTTTTCGACCACTTGTTCACAACAAGCCGATGTGTCACGGGGAGTCGGCGGTGCGCGGTTCATTTGCAGTGTCGCCTGCATCCCACGCATACAGCGGAGTGAGGACGCCAACGGGGGCGGGGAGGACCTGGCCATGCACGCCTCCTAATCATGGCCAGCGTCCTCCGTCCCCTAGACAATGAGCAGCAGAGGATCTGAGCACCGATATTAATGAATCAGATCTCAGCTGAGTTATAAGCAACCAGAGTCACGTGACGCTGGCCACGTCATGTGACTCACCTGTAGGGGTTATTTAAATAGGCAGCCTGCTGACCACAGGTTGCCTGTGAGTGGTCTTGCTACCCTCACCAGAATTGTGTATATTGTGTACTCTGTTTGTTTTGACCTCAGCACTGTGTTTGACCTCAACCTTGTGACTGCCGTGGATTTGACATGACCTCTTGGCTTCTGACTCCGGATTGTGTTTTGACCTCGTTATTGTATTGCTCCCTGTGTACCTAACTGCGTGACTTCCTGGCTTTGACTTTGTCTTGCCTGACTGTGTTACGGTACTCCTCTTACCTTCTTAGGCCCCGACACGTATCTAAGCAAGGGACTGCCGCCAAGTTGTACGCCATTGGTTAGGACGGGCCATGCAAGTAGGCAGGGACAGAGGCAGGGTGGAGTTTAGGGCAGCACTCATCCCTCCCCTCTGTCGTGACACAATGCTTCCTCAGATACTAGGGAATGGATATTATGGATATTATAGTATGGATATTCCCCCATTAAGACATAATTATTGGGCTACTTGTTCAGAACAAGCCAAAGCTTGCCGTGCTTGCAGTACTGCTGCATGTGTGCATAAACCTGGGCAGGCATCTGTCCAAAGTAAGGCACCATTTGTGGACTGCTTGTTCAGAACAATCCACTGTTTTTTTTTTTTTTTTCAATACTACTATGTGCATGTAAACACCAGCAGGCATCTGGCCCCAATTAGACAATAAAACTATTTTTCAGATTTTTTTTTCCTTTTAAGAACAAATCCGACAGCACAGTGTGTTTTTAAACAGACTGTTTGTTAACACCATCAACCATGTAGCTATACATCTCACTGTCACCCTGACATTACAAATGCTTTTATTGTGTTAAAGAGCTTGAAAGGGGAGAGAAAGAGAAATAAGTCGAGTGTAGTGTCAGAGTGTAGTGTAAAAGCACATTCGCTCATCTCTGCATAGCACTCTATAATCTCTCTCTTTTTCTGTCCCTCTCTCTCTCTCTCTCTCTCTCTCTATATATATATATATATATATATATATATATATACACACACACAGTGCCTTGCAAAACTATTAAACCCCCTTGACTTTTTTTTTGTATTTTGGTGCCTCACAAGCTGGCCTAGATTGTTTGCGGATTTGCATAATTTAATTTACAGAACATGCCCACACATTTGAAGATGTTTGTTTTTTTATTGTGAAGCAAACAACAGATAGGATAAAATAACAGAAAAAGTAAATGTGCATAACTATTCATCCCCTAAAGTCAATACTTTGTAGAGCCACCTTTTGCGGCAATCACAGCTCCAAGTCGCCTTGGATAAGTCTCTCTGAGCTTGCCACATCTTACCACTGGGATTTTTGCCCATTCCTCCTTGCAAAACTGCTCCAGCTCCTTCAGGTTGGATGGTTTGCGCTTGTGAACAGCAATCTTTAAGTCTGACCACATATTTTCTATTGGATTGAGATCTGGGCTTTGACTAGGCCATTCCCACACATTTACATGTTTCCGCTTAAACCACCTGCTGGAAGTTGAACCTCCGTCCTAGCCTCAAATAACTGTCTGCCGCATTCTTCTAACGCTAGCGTGAAAGTACCCTTAGACTACTGTGTTCTGATTAATCACATAAAATTCAGATTAACAAAACATTGTACTTAAGTCTGTAATTAGCTCAGTCAGTGAAAAAAAAGGTGATAAGACATTCTTCAGATACATAAATGAAAAAAGGAAATTAAAACAAGGAATTGCCAAATTAAAAACAAAAGAAGGAAGGTATATGGAATAAGATAAAGAACTAGCTGACTGCCTCAATGAATACTTCTGTTCAGTTTTTACAAAGGAAAATGAAGGAAAAGGACCTTAGTTAGGGAGGAAGACTAATAAATCTTTTGATGCATGTGTCTTTACAGAGGAAGAGGTTCTAAGTCAGCTGTCTAAAATTAATACAAATAAGTCACAGGGGCCTGATGGAATACATCCAAATCTATTAAAAGAGCTCAGCGGTGAACTAGCAAAACCATTAACAGATTTATTTAACCAATCACTGGTAACAGGAGTCGTCCCAAAAGATGTTGTGCCCATTCACTAGAAAGGTAGTAGGGAGGAATCGGGCAACTATAGGCCAGTAAGCCTAACATCAATATTGGGGAAATTAATGGAAACCATACTTAAGGAGAGGATTGTGGAACATCTAAAATCCCATGGATTGAAAGTTGAAAAACAGCATGGGTTTACTTCGGGAGGTGCACAGCATGGGTTTACTACTTTATTTAGGTAGATCATGTGAAACTAATCTTATTGATTTTTTTTATTGGGTGACTAAAATAATAGATGGCACTAGACATCGCTTATCTAGACTTTAGTAAGGCTTTTGATATTGTCCCACATAGAAGACTTATCAATAAACTGCAGTCTTTGAGCTTGGACTCCCATATTGTTAAATGGATTAGGCAGTGGCTGAGGGACAGACAACAGAGGGTTGTAGTCAATGGAGTATATTCAGACGAAGGTCTTGTTACCAGTGGGGTACCTCAGGGATCTGTTCTAAGAACCCATATTGTTTAATATCTTTATCAATGAAATTGCAGAAGGCCCCGATGGTAAGGTGTGTCTTTTTGCTGATGACACAAAGATTTGTAACAGGGTTGATGTTCCTGGAGGGATACACCAAATAGGAAAAGGATTAAGGAAAACTAGAGGAATGGTCAAAAATCTGGCAACTAAAATTTAATGTTGATAAGTGCAAGATAATGCACCTGGGGCATAAAAACCCAAGACCAAATTATAAAATCAGTGATACAGACCTAACCTCAGTATCTGAGGAAAGGGATTTAGGGGTCATTGTTTCAGAAGACTTAAAGGTAGGCAGACAATGTCATAGAGCAGCAGGAAATGCTAGCAGAATGCTTGGGTGTATAGGGAGATGCATTACCAGTAGAAAGAGGGAGGTGCTCATGCCGCTCTACAGAGCACTAGTGAGGCCTCATCTGGAGTATTGTGCGCAGTACTGGAGACCATATCTCCAGAAGGATATTGATACTTTGGAGAGAGTTCAGAGAAGAGCTACTAAACTAGTACATGGATTGCCGGATAAAACTTACCAGGAAAGATTAAAGGAAAGGACCTTAACATGTATAGCTTGGAAGAAAGACGAGACAGAGGGATATGATAGAAACTTTTAAATACATAAAGGGAATCAACTCGGTAAAAGAGGAGAGAATATTTAAAAGAAGAAAAACTGCTACAAGAGGACATAGTTTTAAATTAGAGGGGCAAAGGTTTAAAAGTAATATCAGGAAGTATTACTTTACTGAGAGAGTAGTGGATGCATGGAATAGCCTCCTGCAGAAGTGGTAGCTGCAAATACAGTGAAGGAGTTTAAGCATGCATGGGATAGGCATAAGGCCATGCTTCATATAAGATAGGGCCAGGGGCTATTCATAGTATTAAGTATATTGGGCAGACTAGATGGGCCAAATGGTTCTTATCTGCCGACACATTCTATGTTTCTATGTAATGTAACAAAATACGAAAAAAGTCAAGGGGGTGAATAATTTTGCAAGTCACTGTATATACAACCTTACTGCATTCATAGGAATTGAAAGGGTAAGTAGCAGCACGGTGATGTCCTTCAATAATTGATCAGCAGCAACTGTGACCATGCCTATAAAAGCACAATTTTTGGCAGTTTGTTGGTCTGGAGCAATGCCAAGGAGGAAAGATCAGCAATGACCTTAGAGAAGCAATTGTTGCTGCACATGAATCTGGGAAGGGTTATAAGGCCATTTCCAAACAATCTGAAGCCCATCACTCTAAAGTGAGAAAGATTATTCACAAGAAAAAAACATTTAAGACAATTTACAATCTTCCCAGGAATGGACAAATTCACTCCAAGGTCAGACCGTGAAATGCTTAGAGAAATAGCAAAAATAACAGAGTTATATCTAAAGGCCTCTTTACACTGCACAATCCCGGCAAGCGCCTGCTCATCAGTGAAGGAGACCACTGTATTTCCTGTACATGCAGCAATCCTCTCTACAGTATGGGGAAGAGGAGATTGCTTAAGCCATCACTTGTCTCCAATGAAAATCATTGCTTGCAGTAGCGGCTGTTTAGACAACAATATCTGCTGCTGGCAAAAACGATTTAGGTGGCTGCATTAAAGATGCGAATACCCACTGACTGAGCATTTCGGGTCCTTAAAGGGAACCTGTCACCTGGATTTTGGGAATAGAGCTGAGGACATGGGCTATATCCAGTCCCCATAGCTCTGTGTGCTTTTATTGTGTAACAAACTAACGATTTGATAGATAAGCAAATTAACCTTAGATGAGTCCTGTCCCTAAGATGAGTCCAGCATGAAGGAGCCCAGCACCGCCCTGCATCCCTGAATCTCCTCCTTGCTCGCCGACGTCACAAATCTAGAGCGCCGTAATCTCGCGCATGCGCGAGCTAGCGCATGCGCAGTTCGTTCCCTGAGGCTGATACCAGCACAGGGAAAGAACACTATGCCGACACTGCGCATTACGGTGCTCTAGTTTTGTGACGTCGGGGAGCAAGTAGGAGATTCGGATGATGCAGGGCGGTGCTAGGCTCCTTCACGCTGGACTCATCTCATGGACAGGACTCATCTAAGGTTAATTTGCTTATCTATCAAATCATTTTTTTGGACACAATAAAAGCACACAGAGCTATGGGGACTGGATATTGCGGATGTGCTAGCGGCAATCTAGCAACCCATGTCCTCAGATCTATACCCAAATCCTGGTGACAGGTTCCCTTTAAAACTGCAGCCTTACGTTAGCATGTTAAATGTTCAGGTTCAAGTAAAATTAAAAAAAGACTGAACAAGTATGGTTTGTTTGGAATGGTTGCCAGAAGAAAGCCTAGTTTTGCAGTCATAGAAGCTGGACACCTTGCAGTCATCGAGTTGACCATAAATTCCTCTGTATGCCTAGGTATTCTAGAGTCAAATGTGAGGCCATCTAGTTAAGCGCTAAATTTATGTAACAGAACAATAATCCTAATAAATTCAAAGACTCCAGTCAAGTTTTATGCGAAGTGCAATTTTTGTTTATTCAGCAAACAGTGAAATGTTGCTACGGCAAAGTAAATTGTGACGTTTCGGCACATCCGTGCCTTCATCAGACCAGTGCCGCTTGTGGTACAGATGATCGCAGGTGCAGACGTAGATGTGGACGCAGTGATAGAGAAACGTGCGGATTTACCGCTGAAGTGAGAAGGCGCCTTCTCACTTCAGCGGTAAATCCGCACGTTTCTCTATCACTGCGTCCACATCTACGTCTGCACCTGCGATCATCTGTACCACAAGCGGCACTGGTCTGATGAAGGCACGGATGTGCCGAAATGTCACCATTTACTTTGCCGTAGCAACATTTCACTGTTTGCTGAATAAACAAAAATTGCACTTCGCATAAAACTTGACTGGAGTCTTTGAATTTATTAGTGAAAAGGGGTGGGAACCCTACTCCAGTAAAAATCCACCGTGCTACAAGGGCTCTGCTTATAATAGAACAATAATCCTAAGCAGACCAGAAAATCTACAAGAACATGGCTGAAAAAGAAAATAATCAATGAGTTGCAATTGCCCAGTCAAAGTCCAGATCTCAACCCAACTAAATACCCACAAACCTCAGTGAACTAGGACAACACAGTAAAGAAGAGTAGACCAAATTTCCTCTAAGTTATTGCTTCAAAAGGTGGTTCTACAAGCTATTGATTCATGGGGTATACCTATGGTGTCATGTATAAAGCTGGTGTGAAGTCGAACTTAGTTAGGCTTAGTTGTCCATATCAACCAATCAAATTCCACCTTTCATTTTCCAAAGGAGCTTTCTAAAAATGAAAGGTGGAATCTGTTTGGTTGCTATGGGCAACTAAGCCAGTTCTACTTTAGGGTACTTTCACACTTGCGGCAGGACGGATCCGACAGGCTGTTCACTATGTCGGATCCGTCCTGTGGCTATTTCGCCTGTGCCGCCGCTCCGTCCCCATTGACTATAATGGGGACGGGACGGAGCTCCGGCGCAGCACGTCGGTGCACGGCGAAAGGCCGCCGGACTAAAATTATTGCATGTCAGGCTTTTTAGTCCAGCGTGCACCGGCGAAATAGGACGGAGCGGCGGTCCGGCGGCACGGCGAAATAGCCGCAGGACGGATCCGACATGGTGAACAGCCTGTCGGATTCGTCCTGCCGCAAGTTTGAAAGTACCCTAACACCAACTTGAAAAATGACCCCATTAGTTTTTCAGTGCCACATGACTTTTACGTTTTGCCTTCATTTTTGTTGAATAAATAATGTCACAGTGGAATCTGTTGTGTGTTTTTTATCTGAGGTTGTACTTACCCAATTTTAACCCCTTCCCAACATATGACGTAATAGTACGTCATGGCGGCAAGAGACTTGCCGCATTTTGACGTACTATTATGTCATGGTGATCGGGCAGGCACCGGAGCGGTGCACGATCGATTACTGCAAGGGCCCGGCAGTCCCTGATAGCTGGGCTCCCACTGTATCCGCCGGCATTGGCTTTTAGAATTAACCCCCTCTATGCTGTGAATGTGGCATTGCAGGTGCATGTGGCAGGTGAGGGAGCCCATCGGGTACCCGTGCTGCTGTGGCGCAGACCCGAAGGGGCAACAAGGCAGCCCAATGCCATGCACAGGCTGTCCAATGCCTTGCACGGCATCGGGACCTGCCTTCTACGGGGGCCGAGGAGAACAAGCCCCAGGCTGGGTTTCCTAGGCAACCTGTTAGTGTATTAGTCAATGTAATACACTAACAGGCAATGCATCACAATGCAGATGTATTTTACTGCATTGCAGAGGGGATCAGACTCTCAAAAGTCCCAGAGTGGCTCTATAAATATATCACATGATCCACCCGGTCCGATAAACCCCAAACACCATTTTTGTCACCTTACATCAGAAAAAGTGCAACACCAAGCGATCAAAAAGGCGAATGCCCCCCAAAATAGTACCAATCAAACCATCACCTCATTCCACAAAAAATTAGACCCTTTTTAAGACAATCAGTCAATGGAGACACTAAAATATGATTTTATTTTGCTTCAAAACTGCTATTATTGTGTTAAAGTGGAATTAAAAAAAAAGTAGACGTATTAGGTATTGCCGCGTCCGTAACAACCTGCTCTATAAAAATATCATAACGCCTCAGGTGAACACCATAAAAAAATAATAACAGTCCCAAAAAAGCCATATTTTGTCACCTAACATCACATAAAGTGCAACACCAAGCGTTCAAAATGACCTAAGACAGTCGGTCAAAAAATTAAAAAGCTTTGGCTCTCAGACTATGGAGACACTAAAACATAATTTTTGGGGTTTCATTATTGTGTAAACCTTACATAAATCAGAAAAAGTATACATATTAGGTAGGTATTGCCACATCCGTAACAATCTGCTCTATAAAAATGTCACATGACCTAAACTCTCAGGTAAACTCTTTAAAAATAAATAAATTAAAACTGTGCAAAACAACCAATTTTTTTGTCACCTTGCACCATAAAGTGTAAAAATGAGTGATCAAAAAATCATATGTACCCAAAAATGGTACCAATAAAAACGGCAACTCTCCCCGCAAAAAAAAGAACCCCTGCACAAGACAATCGGCAGAAAAATAAAAAAAATATGGTGTTTACAAAATGGAGACACAAAAACTTTATTATGTAAAACTGAAACAAAGTGAACATATTTTATATCATTGCGTCAGTAACAACCTGCTCTATAAAAATAGCACATGATTTACTCTGTCAGATGAATGTTGTAAAAAATAAAAACGGTGCCAAAACATCCCTTTTTTGATTACTTTGCCTCACAAAAAACATAATATAGAGCAATTAAAAATCATATTTACCCCAAAATAGTACTAATAAAACTGGCACCTTATCCCCGAAAGGAAATATTTCTCCCAGAAGGGCATCCCAGAGCTATATGGCCACGTTCAGCGGCAAGTGAATGGATCTCTGGCACACAGTGTCGGTGCCAAGATACATCTCACCACAGACACGTGGTCTAGCAAGCACAGGCAGGGAAGGTACATAACTTTTACTGCCCACTGGGTGAACCTTCTGACGGCCGTCAAGCACGTAACCCATGGCACCCGTGTGGATTTGGTGTTACCGCTCGGATTGCATGCAGGCCTGCCTCTTCTTCTCCTCCTCCTACTCCATCCTCCGTCTCCTCCTTGGCTGACTCCTCCTTTTCCACTGCTACCGCCTCTTCCGCTGCACAACCCCAGCTCCCCAGAACCTATTCGACGTGCCAGGTGAGATGTTGCCATGCTGTTCTGCAGCTGTTGTGTCTGGAAGCCAAGAGCCACACCGGTCCTACACTGCTTTCAGCTCTGCGGTCACAGGCCGATCAGTGGCTAACCCTGCTCAATTTGACAGTTGGTAAAGTGGTGTGCGACAATGGTGCCAATCTGCCGAGCACGCTGAAACAGGGCAAAATGACAAACGTGCCGTGCATGGCACACGTCCTGAACTTAGTTAGTTGCCAAATACCCCGGGGTCCAGGACGTCTTGCGGCAGGCCGGGAAAATCTCTGCCCATTTTAGAAGATCTTACACAGCCATGGCTTGCCTTGCTGTTGACGTTCAGCGGCGACACCACTTGCCCATCAGACGTCTGATTTGTGACTACCCAACGTGCTGGATCTCCACCTTGTATACGCTTGATAGGCATCTCCAGCATAAACATGTCGTTAATGACTACCTGTATGAACTCTGCGGCAGGACAGGTTCTGGGGAGCTTGTTTTTTTTTCACCGCGCCAGTAGCTACTCATGCACCACGCATGCAGACTTCTGCGGCCATTTGATGAGATCACCAAACTGTGACATCGTACCTTACGCCTTCTTTTTGGGGCGTGCATTGCATCGTGTCATTATTCAAGCCGTCGAGGAGCAGGAAGATGAGGAAGTCGCAATGCTGAATGAATTCCCGGGGGGCTACTCCATCTGAGACAAGTCAGCAGGAGTCTGAAGAGAAGTCAGAGGAGGATAGTGCCTGGGGGGAGGAGGAGGATCGAGAAGAGCAGGCTTTAAACTTTTCTGGGATTCCTGGTGTTGTCCATGGATCAGCGGAGGAAACCGAGGACGACATTCTCCTGGGTGATGAGCAGGAGCCAGGCTCCTTCCAATTTAGTGCAAATGGGGGCCTTCATGCCCCAGTGTTTGAAGATGGACCCTGTATAAAAAGCATAAAGGGAAAGGATCAGTACTGGGTGACAACAAACTTAGACCCCCGGTAACATAGTACATAACATAGTACATAAGGCCGAAAAAAGACATTTGTCCATCCAGTTCGGCCTGTCATCCTGCAAGTTGATCTAGAGGAAGGCAAAAAAAAACTGTGAGGTAGAAGCCAATTTTCCTCACTTTAGGGGAATAAAAATTCCTTCCCGACTCCAATCAGGCAATCATAATAAATCCCTGGATCAACGATCTCTCTCTAGTAGCTATAGCCTGTAATATTATTACACTCCAGAAATACATCCAGGCCCCTCTTGAATTCCTTTATTGTACTCACCATCACCACCTCCTCAGGCAGAGAGTTCCATAGTCTCACTGCTCTTACCGTAAAGAATCCTTTTCTATGTTTGTGTACAAACCTTCTTTCCTCCAGACGCAGAGGATGTCCCCTCGTCACAGTCACCGTCCTGGGACTGAATAGATGATGGGATAGATCTCTGTACTGACCCCTGATATATTTATACATATTAATTAGATCTCCTCTCAGTCGTCTTTTTTCTAAAGTGAATAACCCTAATTTTGATAATCTTTCAGGGTACTGTAGTTGCCCCATTCCAGTTATTACTTTAGTTGCCCTCCTCTGGACCCTCTCCATCTCTGCTATGTCTGCTTTGTTTACTGGAGCCCAGAACTGTACACAGTACTCCATGTGTGGTCTGACTAATGATTTGTAAAGTGGTAGGACTATGTTCTCATCACAGGCATCTATGCCCCTTTTGATGCAACCCATTATCTTATTGGCCTTGGCAGCAGCTGCCTGACACTGTTTTTTGCAGCTTAGTTTGTTGTTTATTAAAATTCCTAGATCTTTTTCCATGTCAGTGTTACCGTGTGTTTTACCATTTAATAAGTACGGGTGACTTGCATTATTCCTTCCCATGTGCATAACTTTACATTTGTCAGTGTTAAACCTCATCTGCCACTTATCTGCCCAAGCCTACAATCTATCCAGATCCCTCTGTAGTAGTATACTGTCCTCATCAGTGTTAATTACCTTACACAGTTTAGTGTCATCTGCGAAAATTGATATTTTACTATGCAGGCCTTCTACAAGATCATTAATAAATATATTGAAGAGAATAGGGCCCAATACTGACCCCTGAGGTACTCCACTAGTGACAGTGACCCAATCTGAGTATTTACCATTAATAACCACCCTCTGTTTTCTATCATTGAGCCAGTTACTTACCCACTTACAGACGTTTTCTCCCAGTCCAAGCATTCTCATTTTATATACTAACCTTTTATGTGGTACAGTGTCAAATGCTTTGGAGAAGTCCAGATACACGACATCCATTGATTCGCCGCTGTCAAGTCTAGAACTTACCTCCTCATAGAAACTGATTAAATTTGTTTGACATGACCGATCCCTCACGAAGCCATGCTGATATGGCGTTATTTGCTTATTTCCGTTAAGATGCTCTAACATAGCATCTCTCAGAAAACCTTCAAACAGTTTACCCACAACAGATGTTAAACTTACCGGCCTATAGTTTCCAGGCTCTGTTTTTGGACCCTTTTTGAATATTGGTACCACATTTGCCATGCGCCAATCCTGTGGGACATTCCCTGTCAATATAGAATCTGCAAATATTAGAAATAAGGGTCTGGCTATGACATTACTTAATTCCCTTAGGATACGGGGGTGTATGCCATCCGGTCCTGGCGATTTGTCTATTTTAATCTTTTTAAGTCGCTGTTGTACTTCTTCCTGGTTCAGACAGGACACTTTTAATGGGGAATTTATTTCAACATTCGGCATGTCATCTGACAGTTTATTTTCCTCAGTGAATACATTGGAGAAAAAAATATTTAACAGCTTTGCTTTCTCCTCGTCGCTCTCTGCGACTCCCCCCTCATTACTCTTTAACGGGCCGACACCTTCAGATTTATACTTTTTAACATTTATATAATTGAAGAACATTTTAGGGTTAGTTTTACTCTCTTTGGCAATTAATCTCTCGGTCTCTAGTTTGGCCGCTTTTATTTGTTTTTTACATGTTCTATTTTTTTCCTTATAGTTTTTCAGTGCTTCTGTGCTACCTTCCTGTTTTAGTGTTTTATATGCTTTCTTTTTGTCATTTATTGCTTTCTTTACAGTTCTGTTTATCCACATTGGTTTCTTTTTGTTCCTTAACCTTTTATTCCCATACGGTATGTACCTCTCACAATGAGATTTTAGGATGCTTTTAAAGATATCCCATTTTGTGGCTGTATTTTTATTTGTGAGGACTTTATCCCATTTAGTTAGGCCTATGGCCTCTCTTAGTTGGCTAAATTTAGCTTTTTTGAAGTTTGGTATTTTTGTTCCTCCCTGTAGAAACGCTCTTTTGAATGATAATTGGAAGGTTATTACTTTGTGGTCACTATTTCCCAAGTGTCCCCCAACCTGCACGTCTGTTGTTCTGTCAGGCCTATTGGTTAATACTAAGTCCAGTATGGCCGTCCCTCTAGTCGGGTCCTGAACCAGTTGGGAGAGGTAATTGTCTTTGGTTATTGCCAAGAACCTGTTTCCTTTATGAGATATACAAGTTTCAGTTTCCCAGTCTATATCTGGGTAGTTGAAGTCCCCCATAATAACCACCTCATTATGATTTGCCGCCTCGTTGTCATGGAACCATGAACCAGACGTACAACAAGAGATAAGTGGAAATAAGAAGGCTTTATTGAAAATCAAGCTGTAAGCAAAAGTCCAAACGGATGGCTAAACCGAAGCAGGGTCTTGCGTAGACAGAGGTCAGGAACCAGAAGGCTAGTCAGACGAAGGCCAGGATCAGGAACCAGAAGCAGCAGCAGTCTTAGAAGCATGTGAACACAGGAGGACCAAGCAAGGAACTGAAGCCACAGACCTCCTATATATATGAGCTAGGCATCCAGCTCCTCCCAGTGGGAAGGAGAAGCCGCAGGGTGGGAGGCTACAAGAAACCCAGAAACCAAGATGGCCGCCAGCACATGTCAAACGAAGGAGAACAGTAAGAAGGTAAGACCATGACAGTACCTCCCCCTCAAGGGCCCCTCCTCCGCGAAGTAAGGAACGGTTTCTGAGGGAAGCGTGCGTGGAAGGCTCGGAGCAAAGCAGGAGCATGGACATCTGCGGAGGGAACCCAGGAACGCTCCTCTGGACCATAACCACGCCAATGGACCAAAAACTGCAACCGACCGCGGACCAGGCGTGAGTCCAGGATATTGCTCACCTCATATTCCTCACGATTGCCCACTTGGACCGGACGGGGCCGAGGAACCGAAGAAGTGAAACGATTACACACCAATGGCTTCAACAGGGAGACATGAAACACGTTGGAGATCCGCATGCCAGGAGGAAGCGCAAGGGCATAGGCTACCGGGTTTACCCTGCGAAGCACTCGGAAGGGACCAACAAAGCGAGGCGCCAGCTTGGGAGTGGGCACTCGAAGGTTGAGGTTGCGGGTGGACAACCATACACGGTCTCCGACCTGGTAGGAAGGAGCGGGCGCTCGTCTGCGATCAGCCTGGAGTCTCTGGCGCTGCGCAGAGACCTCAAGGGACCTCTGGATCTGTACCCAAGAAGCACGTAGGACGGAAAGGTGATCCTCCACAGCCGGAATATCCTGGGGAGAGAATACCTCCGGTAACACGGCAGGTTGGAACCCATAATTGGCCATGAAGGGAGACGTCCCAGAGGAAGAGTTCACCGCCGTGTTCCTGGCAAACTCAGCCCAAGGCAGGAGGTCAACCCAATTGTCTTGGTGATCGGAGACATAGCAACGAAGGAATTGCTCCAAGGCCTGATTGGATCGTTCTGCGGCCCCATTGGACTGAGGGTGGTAGGCCGAGGAGAAAGAGAGATGAATCCCCAACTGGGAGCAAAAGGCGCTCCAGAACCTGGACACAAACTGACTCCCCCGATCCGACACAATCTCCTTGGGCAAACCGTGCAACCGGAAGACCTCCCTGGCGAAAATCGTGGCCAACTCTTGGGCAGAGGGTAACTTCTTGAGAGGAACACAGTGGCACATTTTGGAAAACCGATCCACAATCATGAGAATGACCGTATGGCCTCGGGATGCAGGGAGGTCCACAATGAAATCCATCCCCAGGTGTGACCATGGGCGCTCCCCGGTGGCTATGGGTTGCAAAAGGCCCAACGGAAGGTGCCGAGGGGACTTACTCTGGGCACAAACGGAGCATGCCGCTACATAGGCGGCGATGTCGGAACGTAGAGAAGGCCACCAGAACAGACGTGAAACAGCCCAGGACAGCTGATTCTTTCCAGGATGCCCCGCGGCCTTGGAGTTATGGTAGGTTCGCAACAACCGAGTGCGCAACTCCTCAGGCACAAAACACCTGCCGTTGGGTCTCCCAGAGGGAGCACCAGATTGAGCCGCCAAAATCTGCTCACCCAGGGGAGAGGTCAGGCTGGTGCGAATGGCGGCCAGGATCTGATTCGGAGGTATGACCGAAGTCGGAATCGACTCCTCCCTGGACAGCTCGGAGTACTGCCGTGATAAGGCATCCGCTCTGATGTTCTTGGAACCGGGTAGGTAGGAGACCACGTAATTAAAACGTGACAAGAACAGAGCCCATCTGGCCTGACGTGGTGTCAATCTCTTGGCCTCAGAAAGGTAGGTCAGATTCTTGTGGTCCGTCAGGATGAGAACCGGAACCACCGAACCCTCGAGCAAGTGCCTCCATTCTTTAAGGGCCTGCACGATGGCCAATAACTCCCTGTCACCAATCTGATAGTTGCACTCCGCGGAAGACAGTTTCCGGGAGTAAAACCCACAAGGAAGCAGAGGACCCTCTGGTGTTCTACGCTGAGAAAGAAGGGCGCCTACTCCCATCTCAGATGCATCCACCTCGAGGACAAAGGGCAACCCAGGGTTGGGATGCGACAGAATCTGAGCCGACACAAAGGCGGACTTTAGAGCCTCAAAAGCTCGGATGGCCTCGAGCGGCCAGACCTGGAAATTACCGCCCTTCCTGGTCAGATCCGTGAGAGGCTTGGCTAGCATGGAAAAGTCCCTGATGAACTTCCGATAATAATTGGCGAAGCCCAAAAAGCGCTGCAGGGCACGGAGACCACTGGGCTGGGGCCACTGTAAGACAGCCGAAACCTTCTCAGGATCCATGGAGAACCCCTCAGCGGAAATGATGTAACCTAAGAAGGTTACCTGGGATCGGTGAAATTCGCATTTCTCAAGCTTACCGAACAGCCTGTTCTCTCGTAACCGTTGCAACACTCGTCTGACATCCATAATGTGGGCCTCCATGGATTCAGAATATACCAAGATGTCATCCAAATAGACCACCACACACTGCTGCAACAGGTCACGGAAAACATCGTTGATGAATTCCTGGAAGACTGCGGGCGCATTGCACAACCCAAAGGGCATAACCAAGGATTCATAATGACCGGTCCTGGTGTTAAACGCGGTCTTCCACTCATCGCCCGCCTTGATCCTTACCAGGTTATATGCCGCCCTCAGGTCGAGTTTGGTAAAGACCGTGGCCCCTTTGAGGCGATCGAACAGCTCGGAAATCAAGGGTATCGGGTAAGCGTTCTTGATCGTGATGCGATTGAGACCCCTGTAATCGATGCAAGGCCTCAACTCACCGCCCTTCTTTTTCACAAAGAAAAATCCAGCCCCTGCCGGGGACGAGGATTTGCGAATGTGTCCGCGTGAAAGCGCCTCCCTCACGTACTCCTCCATGGCCTCATTCTCCGCTACCGACAGTGGATAGACTTTGCCACGAGGAGGAACGGCACCAGATTGTAACTCTATGGCACAATCGTATGGGCGGTGCGGAGGTAGGGCAACCGCGCGCACCTTATCGAATACATCCCGGTACTCTTCGTATTCAGGAGGCAACAGAGAGTCCGAGGAAGTACACAGCAACTTGACAGGCCCATGGATGCAACTAGCCCCACACTGCGGTGACCACGAGAGGATCTCGGCCGATCTCCAATCGAAAGTCGGATTATGCTTCTGGAGCCAGGGGTACCCCAAGACCACCGAGTAGTGTGGAGACGAAATCACCTGGAGACAGACCGACTCTCTGTGAACGGCACCAATGGCTATCCCCACTGGAAGGGTCTCATGAGTCACGTGTGGCGGCAGAAGGGGTCTGCCGTCTATCGCCTCAAGAGCCAGTGGGGAACCTCGAGGCTGCAGAGGAATGGAATTGGCGGCAGCGAACACACTATCAATGAACAAACCACCAGCACCAGAGTCCACCAACGCCTGGGTCGTCACCGAGCCCCCGACCCAGGAGAGGACAACAGTGATCAGTGGTTTGTCAACACGGGAAACCGGGGACGAGGAGACTCCACCCAAGATCTGCCCCCTGACAGGATCTCAGGTGCGAGCGTTTCCCGGACGGTTCGGACATGCCAACCGAAAATGCCCACCGAGACCACAGTACATGCATCGGCCCTCGCGTCTCCGGAGTACCCTCTCCCCCTCGGACAGGCGAGCAAACCCCAGCTGCATGGGTTCACCCCCAGACAAGTCATCCCCAGGAGGCGTGGGAGGAGAGGGAGGCACGGGTGGGACAGCAAATGTAGGCGCCAATCTGTTAGAAGGCCTCCGCAGGCAAATTAATGGAAACCCTATTAAAGGATAGGATTGTGGAACATCTAAAATCCCATGGATTGCAAGATGAAAAACAGCATGGGTTTACTTCAGGGAGATCATGTCAAACAAATCTTATAGATTTTTTTGACTGGGTGACTAAAATAATAGACGGTGGAGGTGCAGTAGACATCGCATATCTAGATTTTAGTAAGGCTTTTGACACTGTCCCACATAGAAGACTTATCAATAAACTGCAGTCATTGAGCATGGACTCCCATATTGTTGAGTGGATTAGGCAGTGGCTGAGTGAAAGACAACAGAGGGTTGTAGTCAATGGAGAACATTCAAAACAAGGTCATGTTACCAGTGGGATTCCACAGGGATCTGTACTGGGACCAATTTTGTTTAATATCTTCATAAGTGATATTGCAAAAGGCCTCGATGGTAAGGTTTGTCTTTTTGCTGATGACACAAAGATATGTAACAGGGTTGATGTTCCTGGAGGGAAACGCCAAATGGAAAAGGACTTAGGAAAACTAGAAGAATGGTCAGAACTCTGGCAACTGAAATTTAATGTGGATAAGTGCAAGATAATGCACCTGGGGCATAAAAACCCAAGGGCAGAATATAGAATATTCGACACAGTCCTGACCTCAGTATCTGAGGAAAGGGATTTAGGAGTAATTATTTCAGAAGACTTAAAGGTGGGAAGACAATGTAATAAAGCAGCACGAAATGCAAGCAGAATGCTTGGATGTATAGGGAGAGGTATAAGCAGTAGAAAGAGTGAAGTGCTTATGCCGCTGTACAGATCACTAGTGAGACCTCACTTGGAGTATTGTGCGCAGTACTGGAGGCCATATCTCCAGAAGGATATAGATACTCTAGAGAGAGTTCAGAGAAGAGCTACTAAACTAGTACATGGATTGCAGGATAAAACTTACCAGGAAAGGTTAAAAGACCTTAATATGTATAGCTTGGAAGAAAGAAGAGACCGAGGGGATATGATAGAAACTTTTAAATACATAAAGGGAATCAACTCGGTAAATGAGGAGAGCATATTTAAAAGAAGAAAAACTACCACAAGAGGACACAGTTTTAAATTAGAGGGGCAAAGGTTTAAAAGTAATATAAGAAAGTATTACTTTACTGAGAGGGTAGTGGATGCATGGAATAGCCTTCCTGCAGAAGTGGTAGCTGCAAATACAGTGAAGGAGTTTAAGCATGCATGGGATAGGCATAAGGCCATCCTTCATATAAGATAGGGCCGGGGCTATTCATAGGATTCAGATATATTGGGCAGACTAGATGGGCCAAATGGTTCTTATCTGCCGACACATTCTATGTTTCTATGTTTCTATGTTTCTCCTTAAAGGAAGGTCTCTCCCTGAGTCTGGTGTCAATCAAAATCAGGAAAGAAATAAGAGACTCGAGCTCCACTGGTAGGTCCTTAGCTGCAACCTCATCCTTCAAGGCATCCGAGAGACCATGAGAGAAAGCAGCGACCAGAGCCTCATTATTCCAGCCCACCTCTGCTGCCAGGGTACGAAACTCAATGGCGTATTCAGCTACGGATCGTGAACCCTGTCTGATGGACATAAGGAGCTTCGCAGCAGAGGCAGCACGAGCCGGCACATCGAATACCTTCCGAAGAGAAGCAACAAAACCGGAAAACTCGGCAACCACCGGATTGTTGTTCTCCCATAAAGGGCTGGCCCAGGCCAAGGCCTTGTCCGAGAGCAGCGAGATCAAGAAGCCCACCTTTGATCTCTCAGTAGGAAAGGCATGTGGCAGCAACTCGAAATAAATGCCCACCTGGTTAAGGAAACCTCGGCACTGAGTTGGCTCTCCCCCAAAGCGTTGTGGAAGGGGGGCAGAACCGGTCATACCCCGAGACACCGCAGGCGCAGCAACAGGTGTCGGGGTAGACTCTGGCGCAACAACCGGAGCGGCAGTAGGAGCGGGCCCAGGAGCGACAACCGACCCATCGGCAACGGAAGCGAAATGAGCCGTGCGTTCAAGCAGGGTTTGCAACGCCACAGCGAACCGACCCAACAGGTGATCCTGCTGATCAAGTCTGGCAACCAGCGTAGGTAGCGAGGATGGCCCTGTACCGTCAGAATTCATGGCTTGGTCCTAATGTCATGGAACCATGAACCAGACGTACAACAAGAGATAAGTGGAAATAAGAAGGCTTTATTGAAAATCAAGCTGTAAGCAAAAGTCCAAACGGATGGCTAAACCGAAGCAGGGTCTTGCGTAGACAGAGGTCAGGAACCAGAAGGCTAGTCAGACGAAGGCCAGGATCAGGAACCAGAAGCAGCAGCAGTCTTAGAAGCATGTGAACACAGGAGGACCAAGCAAGGAACTGAAGCCACAGACCTCCTATATATATGAGCTAGGCATCCAGCTCCTCCCAGTGGGAAGGAGAAGCCGCAGGGTGGGAGGCTACAAGAAACCCAGAAACCAAGATGGCCGCCAGCACATGTCAAACGAAGGAGAACAGTAAGAAGGTAAGACCATGACACTCGTCTATACAAACACAAAATGGCGGACATGTTACCAGCATCACGGAGGGGTGTCAGAATGCAGCATTTCCAGGTCTTGCTGCGAGAGATGCTGCATTCTGCTGTTGCAGGAGCTGGCAGAGGAATTTCCACCCACAGAGAAACAGTTGTGAGTACTAATCCTACTGCACATGCAAGAAGAGGGCGGTTTAAAGATGTGTTCATCACTTCAGGTATGAGATCATTCTTGCATCCAACCCATCGACAGCCACCCTCCGGATCCAGCCTCAGGGAGCACCTAGACTGACAGGTGTCCGACTACATCGGGTAATGGCCGATGTGGACGTTCTGAGAAGCGAGGAACCCCTGGACTACTGGGTGTGCAGGCTTGACCTGTGGCCAGAGCTGGCACAATTTGCCGATAAACTCTTGGCTTGCCCCTTGTCGAGTGTCCTGTCCGAAAGGACGTTCAGCGCAGCAGGGGGTATCATGACCAGTAAGCGCACTCTCCTAGCTCACGACAGTGTGGACTACCTCACATTTCTAAAAATGAATGAGGAATGGATCTCGTAGGAATTAAACACCTGTGACGACCACGTTTAATTGAATTTCCTCATGACAGCCCACAAATATCTGCCCACACCCAGAACAAATAATGGTCCCTGTCTTAGGTAAATATAGCGGCATAAAAGGCCTTTTCAGTCCGGTGAATGCCTAATGTTTGGAACCTCGGAGGAATTCCACACCTGTGACGAGTTATTGAATTTCAACTATTATCATTTTTTTTTTTTTCAAGAGGCGGATTTCATTACGCCATGTTTTTAATTTATTTTATATTTTTTGTTCTTTTAAGCTTATGTATTTGACATCTATTTGTACTGGCCTGCAGTAAAATTGACATCTAATGACCGTCTAATATACCTCCAGCCACATAATTACTTGTTCTTTTCTGTCCAGTGAATGCCTAATGTTTGGGGCCTGTACTACACTGGCCTGCAGTAAAATAGAAATTAAATGGCCATCTAATATACCTCTAGCCACATAATCACTTGATCATTTATGTACGATGAATGCATATATTTTGGGGCCTGTAATCTAACTGGCAAACAGTAAAATTGTTATACGGTGACCGCCTATTTTACCTCCAGCCACATTATCAATTGTGCTTTTCTGTACGGTGAATGAATAATTTTTGGGGCCTGTAGTCCACTGGCCTGCTGTAAAATTGATATCCATTGACCGTCTAATATACCTCCTGCCACATAATCACTTGATCATTTATGTATGTTGAATGCATCATTTTTGGGGCCTGTAATCTAACTGTCCAACAGTAAAATTGTTATACGGTGACCGCCTAATGTACCTCCAGGCACATTATCAATTGTTCTTTTCTGTCCGATGAATGCCTAATGTTTGGGGCCGGTACTACACTGGCCTGCAGTAAAATTGATATTGATCGACCTTCTAATATGCCTCCAGCCACATAATTACTTGTTCTTTTCTGTTTGGTGAATGCCTACTGTTTGGGACCTCCGAGGAATTCAACACCTGTTGACGACGACCACGTGTTAGCGAATTTCAACTATTATTATTAGGTTTTTTTTCAAGAGGGGGGATCTCGTTAGCCATGTTTTTAACTCCTTAAGGACACAGCCTTATTTCACCTTAATGTCCGGAAGAGGTTAATCTAATTTTATATTTTTTGTTCTTTTAACTATATATATTTGTCTGGCCTGCAGTAAAATTGATATCCAATGACCATCTAATATAACTCCAGCCACATAATCACTTGATGTTTTCTGTCAGGTGAATGCATAATTTTTAGGGCTCGCACTCCCATGGCCTAAAATAAACATTTTCTAGATGGTCAGCTCGGCAGCAGGCCCTTGCCCACAATTTTTTTTTTTTAGATGGTCAGCTCAGCAGAAGACCCTCGCCCACAAAATCTTTTTAGATGGTCAGCTCAGCAGCAAGACCTCGCTCACGAATTTTTTTAGATGGTCAGCTCTGCAGCAGTTCCTCGCCCACAACATTTTTTAGATGGTGAGCTCTGCAGCAGTTCCTCGCCCACAACATTTTTTAGATGGTCAGCTCGGCAGCAGGCCCTCGCCCATAACATTTTTTAGATGGTCAGCTCGGCAGCAGAGTCTCGCCCACAAAATTTTTGAGATGGTCAGCTCGGCAGCAGGCCCTCGCCCACAAAATGTTTCAGATGGTCAGCTTGGCAGCAGGCCTTCGCCAACAATTTTTTTTAAATGGTCAACTTGGTAGCAGGCCCTCGCTCAGAATTGTTTTTAGATGGTCAGCTCGGCAGCAGGCCTTCACCCACTAAATTTTTAGATGGTCAGCTCGGCAGCAAGCCGTCGACCACAACATTTTTTAGATGGTCAGCTCGGCAGCAGGTCCTCGCCTACAAAATTTTTAGATGGTCAACTTGGCAGCAGGCCCTCGCCCACAACATTTTTTAGATGGTCAGCTCGGCAGCAGGCTCTCGCCCACAATTTTTTTTTAGATGGTCAGCTCAGCAGCAGGCCCGCGCCCACAACATTTTTTAGATGGTCAGCTCAGCAGCAGGCCCTCGTCCACCAAATTTTTTCAGATGGTCAGCTCGGCAGCAGGCCCTCGCCTACAATTTTTTTTTTTAGATGGTCAGCTCGGCAGCAGGCCCTCGCCCACAAAATCTTTTTAGATGGTTAGCTCGGCAGCAGGCCCTCGCCCACAAAATCTTTTTAGATGGTCAGCTCGGCAGCAGACCCTCGCCCATAATGTTTTAGATGGTCAGCTAAGCAGCAGGCCCTCGCTCACAATTTTTTTTAGACGGTCAGCTCTGCAGCAGGCCCGCGCCCACAAATTTTTTTAGATGGTCAGCTCAGCAGCAGGCCCGCCCCCACAACATTTTTTAGATGGTCAGCTCAGCAGCAGGCCCTCACCCACCAAACTTTTTTAGATGGTCAGCTCAGCAGCAGGCCCGCCCCCACAACATTTTTTAGATGGTCAGCTCAGCAGCAGGCCCTCACCCACCAAATTTTTTTAGATGGTCAGCTCAGCAGCAGGCCCGCCCCCACAACATTTTTTAGATGGTCAGCTCAGCAGCAGGCCCTCACCCACCAAATTTTTTTAGATGGTCAGCTCGGCAGCAGGCCCTCGCCCACAATTTTTTTTTTTAGATGGTCAGCTCGGTAGCAGGCCCTCACCCACAAAATCTTTTTAGATGGTCAGCTCAGCAGCAGGCCCTCGCCCACAAAATCCTTTTAGATGGTCAGCTCGGCAGCAGGCCCTCGCCCATAATGTTTTAGATGGTCAGCTCAGCAGCAGGCCTTCGCTCATGAATTTTTTTAGATGGTCAGCTCGGCAGCAGTTCTTTGCCCACAACATTTTTTAGATGGTCAGCTCGTCAGCAGGGTCTCGCCCACAAAAATTTTTAGATGGTCAGCTCGGCAGCAGGGTCTCGCCCACAATTTTTTTTAGATGGTCAGCTCGGCAGCAGGCCTTCGCCAACAATTTTTTTTAAATGGTCAGCTTGGTAGCAGGCCCTTGCTCAGAATTTTTTTTAGATGGTCAGCTCGGCAGCAGGACCTCGCCCACAATTTTTTTCATATGGTCAGCTCAGCAGCAGGCCCTCACCGCAAAATTTTTAGATGGTCAGCTCGGCAGCAAGCCGTCGACCACAACATTTTTTAGATGGTCAGCTCGGCAGCAGGTCCTCGCCCAAAAATGTTTTAGATGGTCAACTTGGCAGCAGGCCCTCACCCACAACATTTTTTTAGATGGTCAGCTCGGCAGCAGGCTCTCGCCCACAAATTTTTTTAGATGGTCAGCTCGGCAGCAGACCCTCACTCCTAATGTTTTAGATGGTCAGATAAGCAGCAGGCCCTCGCCCCTATTGTTTTAGAGGATCGCCAGCAGGCCCTTGCTCCTAATGTTTTTGAGGGTCAGCAGCAGGCCATCAATCATAATTTGTCATGGGTGTGTATGATGCCCTCCTTTATGTGTAATAAAAGGTGCATTGGAGTGCCGGTTCCTTGTAATTTCTGGCAGTCCTTTCCCTAAGTGCATAGGCTTTATAATTGTAGGAGTCCCACTACCTAAACAATGTAAATGAGGCCCTCCTTTATGTGATATACAGGTTGCCTCTTCCTTTTAATTTTTGGCAGCACTTGCACTTTATATACAAGTAAATATGCAGGAAAGAATGTTTCCTAACAATTTTACCTCTAAAATCGATTTTATCTTCGGTTTTGTGCGTATTATTGTCAGTCTGTAAAAGTGGCATACTACTCGGACAACATCGTTCCCAGCAGCGACCTGGGAGTCCAAGATGCACGCAGACATCCTCCCTATGCTGTTCCCGAACCATTTCAGTGGTGTTTCCATCAATTACTGACCTCTTACTATGAACCAGACACCCTCCCCTCTTCAGATCAGGGGGTTCCCGGTTTATTTTTCTGGTTCTCACATTGACTTCCATTGTGCTCGGGTGCTCGGAGGTGTTCTACTCAAGCACCTGAGCACTTTGGTGCTGAAACAACACTAAGGCTTACACCCGGAAGCCAAAAGTCCAGAAAGAACTTTGCGTTAAGGTCTACAAATTACTAATTAGCCTTTGTAAAGCTAATCTGCATACCAGAAAAGAGCACATTACCTATTGATTTTTCCGCATACACTTCTTTAAGTGCTTGGATTAGTTCTTGGGATTGTGAAGTTAAAAAAGATCTAATGTATTTTCGTTAAATTGTAGCATTGAAGATTTCATTCAGTGCTGAAATTGGTAGCAGTGCTACATCTGTGCAAGAGCTAATTGGAATCATGTAAGCATGTTGATTATGAAAAATGCACTTCTAAATTATGTTCTGAGAATTGTGCCTTTTTCCCCTTAGGCCAATGATGCTCACTAGGGCAGAACCCTGGTAACCTTGAAATATAATTTTGGATGAGTATTGATGTTCTCTCTTGTACTTCCAACATAATGTTGCTGCTAATGCAGAGACATAAATTAAAACAACATAGTAAGGGTGGGTTCACATAACTGTTGGAAATTCCGTTTTAGTGTTCTGTTATAATAGAGTTATCCTGTCTGGACTGGACTTTTTTTTCATCATGTATAATGGAACAAAATGGACCCGTTATTTGTGCCCATAGGCATGTATTAGGACAGAGCAAAACAGAATGCCTCTTAAATGGTTCCTTTTGCATTCCGTCCTAAAATTTCGGAATTTCCGGAATATAAAGGAATTTCTAACAGTAATGTGAATCAGCCCTAACATAGTTATTTAAGAAGACTATGTCCCAAACTAGTTATTATTTACAGGTTTCTAGATAGACAAAACTTTTAGAGAGCATGCACACAACTGTATAATGGCTCCATTTTCAACAGTTGCTATCCAATTTCATATGGAGGTACTGTATATGGAAGTTTTTTCTGTTGGATGCTGTACATGTTGATCAAAAAATTTTTTTTTATGGCATGCTCATTGAAAAATCACTGCATATAAGGAACCCAACGGAGCCTTACATCAGAGTATGGAGGCGGTACATGGTCTTCTCATATTGCTAATACTTAATCGATTAGGAAGTATAATTTAAGCATGAGTAATTTTGCAAACTCTAAAGAGATGGATTCCTATAAGGTGGAATAATGTTGTGTTCAGCAATATGTAAACATTGAGTGCCCTGCCTAGTGAAGTAAAGAAGCACGGCATAAAAGATTAAAATATGCAAAATGAGCTAATGTTCCAGAGTTACATTCTTGCAGAAAAAATCCAGACTTTTCATTTTGAGCCCAGAAATCTCTTTTCTTTTCTTTTTTACAGAAATACAGTACTTTTAGGTTTTGCCTACATGTGTCCATTTTCATATATGTTTCTTATTATACTTTGATGGCCAAAAAGCAAAAAGAGTGAAAACGCAAAGCATCTTTTTTGAAAACCTGATTGGATGAAAAGTTACATTATATCCACATTATGAGCTACAGCGCTCCGAACTTCAAAGGAAGCCTGTCACCTCCAAATTCAGTTTTAACGTAAGCATACTGTAGGGTAAATTAAACATAACCCTACCGTTCTTATGAAAATCCAGTCGGTTTATTTTTATTTTTATGTAAATAAGGCTTTCCGCTGAATTATTGCTACCCATTCTGAAGTCTCAGGAATTGTCAATCAAACAAGAATGGGGTGTGCTGGGTGCAGATGTGCAGCAAATGGAGTGGCCCTGCCAACATTACATCATAGATCTTATCTCCATAATAAAGTTAAAAAAATAAAAAAATAAAACACCTTTTCATGATTAGAAGACAATGGTTATATTTTGGGACACCTACTCTATTTAAAAATAGTTTTGGAGGTGATAGACTCTCTTTTACATTGATGACCTATCCTTAGCTTTGACAGTGGCACTCGCGCCGGGTCATCTATGCAGATAGCAGTGACTAGTACTGCAGCTTGTCCCATTTTCTTAAATGGAACTTAAGAAAATAGTTTTGTGTCTGTACAATAAATAAGATGGATGCTGTATATGTGAAAATGCTACAACCCCTTTACTGTCTAACACCAAAAATAGCAGCCAGAGTCGTATAAACATATATAAAAATATCTTTATTATAACACAATGGTTAAAACATACAAAAAAAAACACAAGTAACAGATGGTGGTGGAAAATAGAAAACCAAGGGCTAGACGCCCCAGCAGGTCACGTGGGTCACTTACAGGAATTATAATACTTTAAAAGTCAGCATTCATGTAAGGATGTCACACACAATAGTATACATGATGTCATATTCTCCATAAAATCCGAAATTAAATTCCAACACATCATAATCAATTTTGAACAATTTACTTTTATTGAATATTATCATAAATTAAACGTTGGGATATATAGGCCGCGATGCTTATTATGTTACCATATTAATTAAATTTTATTAAATCTCCAATTCCATTGTAATAAACTTCCAATTGTATTTCAACAATTAAACTCAAAGTCCACTCAACTGAGTGACTTAACCCCTTTGCTACCCCAATTAAAATTTTTGTTAATTGCTAGTTTTTGTCTGAACGATTCGACATAAAGGTACCATCCATAACCTCCAAAATTTTTATATGCTTCTAGAATTGTATCTAATCCCAAATAAACGCAAAGCGAATGAACGCCCGGTATTGTTGCTGTCCTAGACCAACTAAACGTATGAACCAGAACAGCATGATTTAAATAAATACAAAAATCTTTTATTGGACATACATTTGTTAAAACATACATATCCATATACATATAAGCAGCACAAAGCCACACAGGATAATCTCTACAGGTCTGTTGTAAAATGTAGTAATAAATAATCCCAAGCTGTGCAGAGTATACTAAGTCACAGCCTACAGTCAAAAATGTATAAAGTGCATAGTGCTCAACCTAAACAATGACCTAGGGAAAATATATAGTACAAGTGAATACAGACCAAGCAGTCCTGGATCCCAACACGTGTTTCGCATTTGCTTCCTCAAGGGATGGATAGAATTGTATCTACATGAAAAAACAAACCGGAACAAAGATCGGGATGTTTTTCCCCTAATACTGCTGCATAAATGCAAAATGCTTGCATCCAGTTAAATATAGACCTTTGAGGTTTCTTTTTATCTTCATCCATCTTTTTCTCTTTTTCTAATTCTAATCTTAAGTTTTCTCTAGCTGAAGGTAACAGAGTAAAAATGTCTATGTATTCTTTCTTCCATATTTTTTCTTTTATGTTTTGTGTTAAGTGGAATCCAAGTGGTGAAACTTGGCAAGACAACGCTTCTTTAACAGAAGTCTCTTTTATTCCAACAATGGGATCGTATTGCTCTCATTAATGATTTTTGACTGGATCGCATCCGATAATGACAAATTGGGGTTAACAATTTCTGCATTTGTAATTATTACAGGTTTTTGAACTATGTTCAATATCGGAAGGATCTGACCATACAAAACCTGCATGATCTGTAGATTCTTTCTTGGACAATTGTAAGAATTCTTTAAATAACAGATCCTTGTCTAATGAAGAATATTCATTAACAATTGAAGCTCTTCCTGTAATAGTGCACTGTGGTATACAGTCACTTTGTTTCAATATATGAGATGGCTCACCTATATCAGAAATTACCGTTGTTGCAGTGACAGTTGAAGGCTGTGATGACACCTTGTTTACTGCCAGTCTGTTTGACCGTTGATCAGCCATGTTATCCTTGCCAGAATTAACTGTCGGATTTCTTCTGCCTTTCTTACTCAGCTGAGATGAAGTAATTTGTGATGGAGAACAAACTCTCTTGTCTTTTCTTCTGCGTTTTATAGTTGGCGAAGTTTCTTCTGTATCACTGCGTAAGCCTACGCCGGTGACCGATCGCAAATCGATGTTATCTGCGCTCGCGCTGGGTACTGCGCAGAAGACTGTATTAACTGCTTGCCGATTCGCTTCTTCGTTTTTTTGTCCGATTTGGAGGCATCTGCGTAGCCATGCTTCACCTTCTTGCGATTCTGCTTTGAAGATCAGCTGTTTCAGGAGTTCTTCCATCGTAAAGGTAAGTACAGGACTGTCTTTGTGAAATATACTTACGTGAATGCGCATTTATCGTTGATTCTTCTCTTTTCTAGGTTCGTTATTTATAACATCCGTTATTTCTTCATCCAATCAAGCTGCTTCAATCTACCGCCTGCCAAGTATTGCAGTTAATACAGTCTTCTGCACAGTTACCTCCATTATGGTAAAATGCTAGTGCAAAATAAATATCCACAGATAGTATATCGCTCCTACAGCAGCCACATCAACCACAATAACATGATGTCATATCATACCAGTCACGTGTCCTGCGCCCCGACGCACGTTTCACTCAATGCTTCATCTGTTACTTGTGATTTTATGTATGTTTTAACGATTGTGTTATAATAAAGATCTATTTACATATGTTTATAAGACTCTGGCTGCTATTTTTGATGTTAGATTTTTTGGGCACATGCCGGAGTAGTGGTGTTTTGGCCCACATTTAAGATAGGTGCTAACCCGTTCACTGTGCTGAGTGTGGGGTCCTGGAGATCAGATTCTCATTTTTCACATGTTGATGACCTATACAGTATCCAGAAGAAGTAGTCTTCTGGGATTAGCATATTAATGGCCTATCCTCAGGATCCATCAATATCACGTCCAGAGTCTGACTTTCAGCACCCCTGCTGATCATCAGTTTGACGGCACCACAACATATGTGTGAACGCGCCTCCTCTTCAGTGTTGACTTCAGTCCTTGGTAGAGGGCGAGCAGTTCAGTGATGGCTAACCTCCGTCACTCCAGCTGTAGTGAAACTACGACTCCCAGCATGCTCACTTCATTTCTATGGAGTTCTGAGAACAACCATGCAAGTGTACATCTTGGGAGTTGTAGTTTTACCACAGCTGGAATGCCAGAGGTTAGCCATCACAGAGTCAGACTGAGGTAACACTGAAAAGGCTACAGTTGATCATGAAGATGCTGACAGTTTGAAGCCCCCGATCTGATATTGATCTACATCTAGGTCTACTGCCACTACATCTACCAATATATAATTATCCTAATAATAATTTAGGTAATTTTTCTACAGTTGTTGAACTCGGACTCAAGTAAAAATGAAGTCCATATACCAAAATGTGGCAGTGACTTTTTTTTAAACTTTTCTTCCTTTGACAGAAGAAAAAGCTTATATGCAGCATGTTTTCAGAGGCCAATAGGGACAATCTGTTGTAGTGTTTTTATTCAGTATGTACTGGATGTAAGCTTTTTACATCAATAAAGTGAAAGGAAAAGAAGGAAGTTGAGTGCTGTGTTTTACACTTTTCGTTATTGCGATAAAATATTTATTCCACTAGAAGAATGTCATATACAGCACATACGTAAAAAGACACAAAGAGTAAGAGAAAACAAAATGTAACACTACAATCTTGGTGTGTCACATGGAGACAGCACAACAATGAACCAGTTTAACTGCCAGAGGAGCATATTTGACATATATTCCACAGAAAACTGAACTGACCATAAAAAAGTAACATATTTTATGTATGGGGAGGCTACTTTATGATTGCTTGCTATCAGGGTTGCCAACGATCCAGAAATTTCTGGACAGTCCATACAAATAGGCAACTTTGGTGGTACTTGCCTAGATTATTTTGATGGTAATTATCATCGTCTTAGAGCTTACAGTAAATGCTGGTAATGAGTTCTTATCCGTATACTGAGCTATAGACATGTATTACTTATAATCTTTATCATTCATTATGGTTTGCCATACATTTTTTTGGCTGTCTGTGGTTTTGGGATAAGTTGTCCAGAAAAAATAAAAATTCTGGTTGGCAACCATGCCTAGTATTGAACTAGTTAATTAGCATGGTGTAAGCACAAACGCAACTTGCTGAGCAATTATTTTACTGTCAGTGTTAGGGTACTTTCCGTCGCCGGAACTGCCTGCCGGCAATCTGGACGCAAACAGATGCATTTGCGAGACGGATCCGGATGCGGATACGTCTCACAAATGCATTGCAATACCGGATCCGTCTTTCCGGTTGTCATCCAGAAAAACTGATGCAGTATTTATTTTTTTCTCATTTTTAAAGGTCTGCGTATGCGCAGACCACAAAACCGGATCCTTTTGCCATTCCAGCAAGTGTTCATGATTTTTGGCAGGAGAGAAAACTGCAGCATGCTGCGGTATTTTCTCTGGCCAAAAAACGTAAGAAGGACTGAACTGATGTATTCTGATGCATACTGAATGGAATACTCTCCATTAAGAATGCATTAGGATAAAACTGATCATTTGTTTTCCGGTATTGAGCCCCTGTGACGGAACTGAATACCGGAAAAGAAAAACGCTAGTGTGAAAGTACCCTTATATGACATCCATCAACAGGTTGTGCCAGAAAGAGACTGGGGGACCTGCTGGGACACACTTGAGGCACGCTTGGGGCCTTCACTAGGCCCCAGCCTACATGCACAGACATTGAGACCCCATTATCTAATTATCGAGCATCAAACCAAGCATCCCCTGCTCTGAAAAAGAGAGGGTGTTTGGTTCACAAAAAAAGGTTAGAAATTGATGGAAACCCCATCAAAATGGTTTGAAAACAGCATTAGGAGGATGGCTGAATGCATCTTGGACTCCTATTATGTATGACAAACAATAGACAGCCACACAAAGACTATATGTCAAAAGCCAGGTATGTGCAAGATAGCAATCTATCCATGAGACAGATAACAGTCAGCATACCTTACAATGGTAGCCTTGTGCACTATGAGACATTCCAAACCAGCTTTTTTTTTTTTTTCTCAGATAGGAATATTTATGATCTATCACTCATAAACATTTCATCCCATCATCATCAGACTTTACTGCATACTTTCTTATCAAGGTCTATAACTCCTAAACATTCCATCCCACCTGAGGCATTCAAAACCAGCGCTCATCTGACTGAAAGCCAGTAGGACCCCTTTCACACGGGCGAGTTTTCCGCGCACTGAATCTGGACCCATTAATTTCTATGGGGCTGTGCACATGAGCGGTGATTTTCACGCATCACTTATACGTTGCGTGAAAATCGCAGCATGCTCTATATTGTGCATTTTTCACACAACGCAGGCCCCATAGCAGTGAATGGGGCTGTGTGAAAATGGTGATGGACCATGGTAATAGACCATGTGATGAACCATGTGATGAGCGCAGTGACATCACCAAAGGTCCCTTTCTCCCAGGTCCTCAAAGAAAAAGAAAGAAGACAAGCAGGGCTGTGCGAACAAGTGGATGAGGTGAGTTTAATTTTTTATTTATTTTTTTAACCCCTCCATCTCTAATTTACTTAGCATTCTGTATTAAGAATGCTATTATTTTCCCTTATAACCATGTTATAAGGGAAAATAATAAAGATCGGGTCCCCATCCCGATCGTCACCTAGCAACCAGGCGTGAAAATCGCACCGCTTGCGTGCGATCTACACTACTTATGAACAGCGCCATCTATTGGCTTCATAGTCTTTCCCATATGCCCATGTTTATTCAAATGAGTTTACATGACAAAACTGTATAGAAAGATTATTGAATATTATGGTAGGACAATCAGAAAACTATTTGTCACCTTAATTATATTGATCTAAGTGTGCAGGTCCATCCAACAGATATGAAGCAACTTTGAGGCTTACTGGCTCTCAGTCAGATGAGAGCTGGTTTGGAATGTCTCATAGTGCACAAGGCTGCCACTGTAAGGTATACTGACTGTTATCTGTCTCATGGGCAGATTGTTGGCTTGCACATACTTGGCTTTTGGCATTTAGCCTTTGTGTGGTTTTCTATTGTATGTCATAGGTAATGGGAGTCCAAGATACATCCAGACATCCTCCCAATGCTGTTTCCAAACTAATTTGGTGTGGTTTCCATCAATTTTTAACTTTTTTTTAACCTAGCAACCAGGCGTGAAAATCGCACCGCATGCTTGTGATCTACACTACTCTTGAACAGCGCCATCTATTGGCTTCATAGTCTTTCCCATATGCCCATGTTTATTCAAATGAGTTTACATGACAAAACTGTATAGAAAGATTATTGAATATTATGTTAGGACAATCAGAAAACTATTTGTCACCTTAATGATATTGATCTAGGTGTGCAGGTCCATCCAACAGATATGAAGCAACTTTGAGGCTTAGTGGCTCTCAGTCAGAGGAGAGCTGGTTTGAAATGTCTCATAGTGCACAAGGCTGCCATTGTAAGGTATACTGACTATTATCTGTCTCATGGGCATATTGTTGGCTTGCACATACTTGGCTTTTGGCATTTAACCTTTGTGTGGTTGTCTATTGTATGTCATAGGTAATGGGAGTCCAAGATACATCCAGACATCCTCCCAATGCTGTTTCCAAACTAATTTGGTGTGGTTTCCATAAATTTTTAACTTTTTCTTGTGAACCAGACACCCTCTTCTCTTCCGAGCAGGGGGTACCTGTGGTTCTCCCATTGAGTTCCATTGTGTTCGGCCAGAGCACATGAGCATTTTGGTGCTCGATCAACACTAGCCACAGGTGCTATTACCCACTGCATCTAAGGGTCCAGATCGACACTTCTGGATTACAGCAGGAATGCGACTCTCATGGGATTGCCAAGCTCCTGCCCTCAAGACCCAAGCAGTGCTTAGACTAGGATGCTATAAAAAGGTGGTGGCCCAGGCTAAGGTTGGTGACTGCCTTATGGGTGGTCACTAATGGGTTAAAAGTTTCTTGCCATTGTTTACTTAACAGATTAAGAATGAAGATAACAATTGCTACATCTGTAACATGGAACAATGTTGGAAGCTCCTATACCAGCACAAGAGTCCCACCCAATTGTCCTGTGATTTTACCAGGGTTCCACTCATTATTAAGAAGTTGTTGTTCACACTCTAGGCTCTTAGTCAGAAACAATTCCTCTCAGTTTTGGCACACCTCACAAGTAAACCCAGTAGGCCACACTTTGGTCCTCCAGGCAACCAGGTCTCTACCATAGCTCCCCTTTAAGTAAGAGAGCTGTTACATATTACAGTCCTGAATGGAACAAACTTTAGGTTTCCCTCTGGCATTGTCAGCACTGATCAGAGTCTTTAGGGTTACACCCCCCCCCCCCCCCCAAGTGGTAAGACCCAGTTGCCAAGGAAAGATGCTCCAAAATTTTTATATCACATAGAATACAATTACATTGTAATTACTACCGTAACAGGAAGATTAGGCCAGCCAACAGGTTCTCTTTAAGACAGGAGAAATCTTAAAGGCAGAATAATGCATTTACATCTTCTAATTAGAACTTCTCTATCAATTTTTGGATACAGATTTTTTATGATCTGAAAGGGAAATCAAATGGAGAATCTTGAGCCTGAACATAGAGCTTTAATAGTAAAAATATAACTGCTAGTTTCTTAGTGTCTTTCAATCCATAGTTAATTTTGTCACGTTTGACACATTGATAGCAAATCACATGAGACATCATCTATTATCATCAAAGTCAGTTTACATTTGACAAAAAGACTTTATGCTTTGCAGTATTTTGCATAATTTGGGATTTAAGGCAAAAGCAGTTTTGCAATAAAGCTCATTAGCATGCTCTCTTTGATCTCTACATGTTTTTAAAGAGTATCATAGGAGCTGTTTTTTTATATAATAGCTCCCATAGCTTGCTTCAGTAAAATTTACATGACTAGAGAGATGCGGTCAGCGCAGAAATAAAACCATATACCATATCATTATATTTGTTCCAAGACATTTTTTTAAAATTTCTGTCATTTTCCAACGTTTCTTTGTGAACTAATGAGTTTGAGTGGTTCAATTTACACCTTGATGTTCTCCTTTGTCTGTGGCTCGACTTTGGAAACAACACATACGCTTGTTTTTTTTTGTTTCTTTCTTTATAGTTTTTTTTTTTCTTTCATTTCTGCCTGGCCAATTATGGTCTGTGTAAATAATGGTTCATTATCTTCCATATACAGTATCTAAAATCTATGTACACCATTGGGGGCATTTTTTTTTATTATTATTTCATTGTACTTATGTTGATCTAAATTATTATTTTTTCTAGCTGCCTGTTTATTTTCTGTCTATGTACACCATTGGGGGCATTTTCTGTCTATGTACACCATTGGGGGCATTTTTTTAAATTATTATTTCATTGTACTTATGTTGATCTAAAAATATTTTTTTCTAGCTGCCTGTTTATTTTCTGTCTTTTACCATCAGACCAGGAGCTGACAGATTTCTTATCTCTGCTCTCTGACATTATAAACACTCATTATAGCTCAGTATCTTACTGTGTCCTAAATAAGTGTTTATGACCTCTTAGTGATTTAGAAATAAAGGTTATTTGATGACCGGCACAAAATGAAAGTACTAGTCACACAGTAAGAAAAACAGTTAAACCTTTGTGACAGAATGGCTCAATATTTTTAATAAAGGCCAATTGAAAATATGATTTTTAGCCAAAAATGAGTAAAATGCAATCATAAATAAATATTGCATCCAAAAGTGTACATAGCCTTTAAGTCACAAAGGTGACTTACCTCCAGGCCTCAAGTTCTATAGCTCGGGGTCTTCTCTCTGTTTTTAGCTGTCACTCTTCTTGGGCGAGACATTATTCCTTCTGCTGCTCTAGTGTTCCTCGGAGATGACCAAGAAACCAGGGTGTTGGCTTAATTTATGAGAATCTACAAATGTGTTTAAATTACAGTATATAAGACTCGACACACTCCTAGATAAATAGTCTTTAGCAACGCTCAGTTAAAGTGTTGCTGAGGGGACTCTTTACACCCTGTTTTCTAATACTAATAAACACCCTTGCATAATAAAGTATAATGCAAACATGCTTAAAATCACTGTCCCTACACAATATTAAAAATAAACTGAAATAACAGTTACACTTTAAGGGCTTTAATAAATTTGGTCAGGTCCTCGTAAAACCCTCGTATACCCACACAGCATATTATTCAACCATAGTAAGACAATTGAATGGCAGTATGATCTCAGTGTTGTTTCCAGCGCACACATTTACAGTACAGTGCAGTACCTCAACAGGGTGTGTCTCCCCACTGCTGCTTATCTTCTTATCACACCATGCTCAAGCTATATGACTCCAACAGAAAGGCAATAAGCCGTTGCTGGCTTCTTGTGACATTTCTCAACACTATACTCACCTTCCACAATAGAGTGTAATTGAAAATAGTTTTTCAAAACCAGAAAACTTTAAATTTGGAGTGTGATTACTTATAGATTTTATGGATGTCGGGTACCTTTATTTACTAAATAAAATTATTTTAAAAATTTCCTTATATTGGTTACTTGGTTACCTGACTTTAGGATGCATTGAAATCATGTATCAATATAAAAGGATGGGGAAAACCGCTTTACAACTGCTCTGTGTCATTCAATGGGTGTGGAACCACTTTATCACTGAAAGGCTTTGGTTTAGGGATACTTCTGAGGACGTTATCTAAATAGTCCTCCAGGTGTCCAAACTTTCACTCCTATGAAGAGATCTGGTCTCTTCTGAAAGGGAACCACCAGGCTGCTACCTCTTGCAGTAATCTGTGTTGAGCGACAGATCAAGAGACACCACTGCATGGCAAGTGGACAGGCATATACGTAGTACGTAGGCAAGTTGAGATCAGGGCAGGCAGAGTTTGTTCAATTTGGTTAGCAGGTCAAATGTTGTGGTAGGCAGCACAGAGTCAATATGAGCGTGAGACAGACATGAGCAGTGTTGGACTGGGGTGCCTAGGGCCCACCATTAAAATTTATTTGGGGTGCCCACCATACAGGAACATTCAAATATGACCTGCTCACATAGCAGCAAGATGCTACCAGATGATTGAATATATATCTTTCCTCTATACCTAGAAGTCATCTTAGCTCTGATTGTGTCTATAATAATAAACAAGGGAGCTTCTTTAATATTCAATTTTTTATATGAACATAAGCTGGTTGAGGTGCTGTACATTGAATCTATGTTTGTAGTGCAGTAAGTCTACTGTGTTATGTGCCACTTGTGCAGGGGGTGGGAGACTAGGGGCCCATCTTGCTAAGGGACCCCCTGGGGGATTCACCTGTACCCCTGTGGGCCAGTCCTAGCCTGTACGTGAGATCAGTCAGCAGAGGGTCACACCAAGGAAGCAATGAGTCGACCAGCACTCGCTAGGGTGCACGCCGCGCGGGATAGGACCAATTCCACGTGCAATCAGATAGAGAATCCCAGCAGACGTGACTTTGATCTTCAAGAAATTTTATTTTCACAAATCAATATGTCCCATCATCTAGGACGCGTTTCGGCTAACTGCCTTTTTCAACAGGTGAATTTACATGGTCAGAAGCACATATATATATACAGGCATCAATGATTAAGGATAGGGAACCTCCCAGTAGCATCACCGCCCATAAGGGGTGGTACATTTCAATTAGATATACACGTCAAGGGTTAATCACTCAAATGGACGGCACTGGTATTAGAACACATACTGATGGTATAAAAATGGATAATAAATACCAGTGTAGCTGAGAAAATTCTTCAATAAGTAGATGTCTAGAAAAATGATAAATGGAAATGCATGAGTAAACAGAACCAGAACTTAGATATGCATAATTTCGTAATCTCTATTGAGACCCCTTGGATGAAGGGTGTCTAGGGTGTGGATCCAGTAGGCCTCCCGACGTAGCAAAAGTTTTTTGATATCACCTCCCCGTCTGGGCCTCATAACCTGTTCTATGACCTGAAATTTTAATTGGGCAATTGTATGATGATGTTTCTCAAAATGGGAGGGGATGGGCAAAAGTAAGTTTTTTGTCCTAATGGTTGACTAGTGCTTCCCAATCCGATCCCTAATGTTCTGTATTGTTTCACCAATATATAGCAACCCACATGGACATTTAATCAAGTATATGACATTAGTTGAGTCACATGTAAAAAAGCCGTTCACAGGGTATGTACGTCCAGTATGTGGGTGATATATGTTGGGCCCTTTAATTATATTAGAACACTGAAAGCAATGTAGGCACGGAAAGGTCCCCTTCCGCTGTGTAGCCAGTACACTCTGTTTAAGGGCACCACGAGTACTCCCAATATCTGCGCGTACCAGTTTATCCCTGTAGCTTTGATTCTTTTTATTACAAATAAGGGGCGGATTTTTAAACTCTCCAATCTGGGGGTACGCTTTCTCTAGCAAATGCCAATGTTTCCTTATAACATTATCCAGTTTCTTATTAAACGGATGGTATTTATGGATCAATGCCACTCTTTGGTTATTAGTTTGTTCTTTATCAGAGCTAACAGGGGTTTCTAATCCATCTAAAGTTTTTGTTAAGATTAAGGATGGATACCCTCTTTCTTTGAATCTCGTGGTCATTTGGTGGATTCTGAGTTCCTGTATTGAGGGATCTGACACAATTCGTCTGACCCTCTGGTACTGGGATTTAGGAATGGCTCTTTTTTCTAATGATCCTGAGTATACTAGTGACTTTGAAAAAATCATTAACAAATGTTCATACGACCTCATTCTGCTGACAATTAAACGCATTCATACGGCGGTCAGTGAACTACAGACACAAATATCAGTGACGGAACAACAGCTGAGAGACTCACTAACATCTGAAGAATTCAGCAAACTGAAGGAATCCGTGGACAATTACATTTCTACATACCGAAAAGAGACAGAGGAAAAGAAGAGTGGCAGGATCCCACATGGTATCAAAAACCAAGTTACAGAAGGCCCGCCAGACCCGGATCTTTTACCTCCAGCTCCGGAAGCGAATCCGTTGGTCCACAAGACACCCGCTCTTCTTCTTCTTTTTTCCGGAGAGGCAGCCGGCGTCCACGAGGAGGAGGAGGCGCGCAGGACGCAAACATTGCAACTACCACAGCAAGACCGGGATCGAGTCAAGCAGTCCAAACCCGCTCGCAGGTAAGGATCAGTCACTGCTGATCAACCTCTCCTCCCAGATTCTAAGTCCCATACAAATGTCGGCATTACAGAAGGGACTTTCATTCAGCCCCTCCACTCACTTTGATACCTTTCAATATGACATTGATCTGAATTATTTTTTCCGCAAATTGCGATTGAAAGTCCATTTTCTGGATCAAGATAATAGGACAGCTGGTCCGGACGATGGTGAGGGACCATGTGTCCTCCGTCTACATGATTTGGGTCTAAAGAATCCAAGCAAATTTATGCCCCCTAAATTTTACCATCCGGTGGAGACTTATATAGAACTGGTCTATAAAGACATTAAGAAACATTTAGATGTGATCAAGAAAGGTGAATGGCGATTTACACATAATGTGACACCACAAGAACGAACTGCAATTAAATCATTGATGGATGATAAGAGGGTTGTGTTAAAACCAGCCGACAAAGGGGGCGCTATTGTCCTTATGGATAGGACAAAATATGTGGCAGAAGTGAATCGACAACTCTCAGATTATAATACATATGAACCTTTGACAACTGATCCAGTTTTTCGTATTAAAGAAAAAATACTGAGGGTTGTGGATCACTTTGCCACATTAGGCATTTTTGATAAAAACATGCATACTTTCTTGATAAATCAAACACCTATAAGACCTGTGTTTTACGTGCTCCCCAAAGTCCATAAAACCTTAATAGACCCCCCAGGCCGCCCAATAGTGGCCTCAGTGGGATCTATCTTATCCCCGTTAGCAATAGTACTTGAGAAAATTCTAACACCCTTGATTAGGGATATTCCATCATATTTAGCTGATACACAGCATTTTCTCAGTACTATTTCTGAATTAGGTTCGGTACCGGCGGACAGTTTGTTGGTGACAATTGATGTGGTCAGCCTGTATACCTCCATTGAACACAGTGGAGGTATACAGGCCGTCAAAACATTTTTGGAAAAAAGTGATTACTCCACTATCGAACGAGAATTTTTTATAGAACTTCTCCACCTGGTTTTATATGAAAATTATTTTATGTTCGAGGATCAATATTATCGACAGAAACGGGGGACCGCGATGGGTTCGAATGTGGCCCCGCCCTATGCAAATGCATATATGTCGAAATTTGAAGATGAATTCGTATACAATAGTCAATGGTATCACAACCACATTTTGTTGTGGAAAAGATTTATCGATGACGTTTTTTGCATATGGGCGGGGTCACAGGAGGCCCTTACATCCTTCACCTTACATCTGAACCAGGCATGCATTGGTTTACAGTTCACGGTTACATGCGATGATCACACTGTCAGTTTTTTGGACACTAGGGTGATTAAGGATCCTATAGGCAATCTCTCTATTGATTTACACCGTAAAGAGACAGATAGGAATAGCATCCTCCACTTCACCAGTGCACATCCACCTTCTCTAAAAAGAGCCATTCCTAAATCCCAGTACCAGAGGGTCAGACGAATTGTGTCAGATCCCTCAATACAGGAACTCAGAATCCACCAAATGACCACGAGATTCAAAGAAAGAGGGTATCCATCCTTAATCTTAACAAAAACTTTAGATGGATTAGAAACCCCTGTTAGCTCTGATAAAGAACAAACTAATAACCAAAGAGTGGCATTGATCCATAAATACCATCCGTTTAATAAGAAACTGGATAATGTTATAAGGAAACATTGGCATTTGCTAGAGAAAGCGTACCCCCAGATTGGAGAGTTTAAAAATCCGCCCCTTATTTGTAATAAAAAGAATCAAAGCTACAGGGATAAACTGGTACGCGCAGATATTGGGAGTACTCGTGGTGCCCTTAAACAGAGTGTACTGGCTACACAGCGGAAGGGGACCTTTCCGTGCCTACATTGCTTTCAGTGTTCTAATATAATTAAAGGGCCCAACATATATCACCCACATACTGGACGTACATACCCTGTGAACGGCTTTTTTACATGTGACTCAACTAATATATTCATATACTTGATTAAATGTCCATGTGGGTTTCTATATATTGGTGAAACAATACAGAACATTAGGGATCGGATTGGGAAGCACAAGTCAACCATTAGGACAAAAAACTTACTTTTGCCCATCCCCTCCCATTTTGAGAAACATCATCATACAATTGCCCAATTAAAATTTCAGGTCATAGAACAGGTTATGAGGCCCAGACGGGGAGGTGATATCAAAAAAAATTTGCTACGTCGGGAGGCCTACTGGATCCACACCCTAGACACCCTTCATCCAAGGGGTCTCAATAGAGATTACGAAATTATGCATATCTAAGTTCTGGTTCTGTTTACTCATGCATTTCCATTTATCATTTTTCTAGACATCTACTTATTGAAGAATTTTCTCAGCTACACTGGTATTTATTATCCATTTTTATACCATCAGTATGTGTTCTAATACCAGTGCCGTCCATTTGAGTGATTAACCCTTGACGTGTATATCTAATTGAAATGTACCACCCCTTATGGGCGGTGATGCTACTGGGAGGTTCCCTATCCTTAATCATTGATGCCTGTATATATATATGTGCTTCTGACCATGTAAATTCACCTGTTGAAAAAGGCAGTTAGCCGAAACGCGTCCTAGATGATGGGACATATTGATTTGTGAAAATAAAATTTCTTGAAGATCAAAGTCACGTCTGCTGGGATTCTCTATCTGATGACACCAAGGAAGCAGGCAGAGGTCAGGCATGGAAAATCAGAATAGACAATAGAACACCTTTGCAGAAATTGGTAAGCTAGACCTATTGTTCAGAGACTCTACCATAGGAAAGGTGCCTTAAAGAGAAGCTGTCACCTGTCTTGACTTGTCTGTCTTAGTAAATACTTGTATTTCCCATGTAATAGCAATTCTGGAGCATCTATTGCTATGATTCTATGTTGTGTCAGTCTTCTCTACTAGAAATGTATGTATAAAGATTGAGCTGGTGTTATCAGTTGGAGGTGGGTCCCTGCACTGTTACTGGAAGACTGATTAGACAATGCCAGACTGTAAAGAGACACCCCCAAGAAATGCTGTGATACATGCTACTGTGAGAGACATCTACTGTTTACCAGTACCTATCCATTTTGTTCCTATTAGGATTCTACTATCCATAGATATTTATACCACTATAACAAGGTCATTATTTGTACATTTACTACTTTACAGTTTTGTATATATTTATTACTGTATTTTATCACTATTATCTCATATACCTGCCGTATAACGAGCAATATAATGTATGTGAACAGAGTATCCTGCCAAATCCTTTTCCAATGTCACTGAAGTGATAATGTATATTCATGAGCTTTCCACTTTCTTATGCATGGGAAGTTGTGTAAGACAAGTAGGTCGTAACTGATGGGAGCCTCTTTAACTTCGAAGGTGGACACTTTTCAATGAAAATAAGACCTTCTTAAGTCAGCTATGACCCAGAAACCTAGCCTATGTTTATGTGTGTTTCAGGCTTACCATGATAGTGTAAGCTGACACATATATGTATAGATTCTTTTGCTGTAGAATGACAGTTTATGAATTTTATGATAGTGAATTTTATGATATGTCACTTATTGTACATGTGAATGGAAGTGGTTATTCTTCTTTCCACGCTCATTCTTACAAAAATATTTTGTGCAAGGCTACAAAAGAGTTATACACACTCCTAAACCAGCCTACATATCCACACTACAGACTGCCACCACCCATTGTTATGGCTAATGAGCTGCCAACGCACGCTGGCACATACTGTTCTCTCTAACGTGAATTAGGTCAACATGTAGTGCACTGAATTGAGGGGATACAGGTAATCTGTCTAGCAAACTGCGCACACGCTGTCAGACTTGGTGCTAGTTACTTGGTTCAGCAAGAGCTGGCAAACGTGCCCTGTAACAACCCTATAGCTACAGGGGCCCTGCCTACAGTGGAATAGCCAGCACCAATAAAACAATCCCACTCAAAAACCTAACTAGTTAACCCTAAGTGGTTCCTTAAGTTTGTGAGAAAGCAAATCTTGAATTAACCAGGTGGCCGGTGAGATTGCAGCGGACAAGTCGAATAGTCATAGCAGTAAAAAACTGAGTGATAAAATGTCAAACCGAAAACAGTATCCAATAGCAACAACTGAAACAAGCCGAATCAGAACCAAGAGAGACAAAGGTACAAAGATCTAAAGGCGAGGAATAGTCTCTAACAGTCTGAGGTCAAACACAAGAGAAAGCAAGGAAAAGGCAAAGAGTAACCAGATTAACAACCCTGGTCAGAAATACAAGAACACTTAGATTATTCAGTATTCTAGCACACACAAGAAACATTTTGAAAATACAATAACTGGCCTGGAGTACTCCAAAAGCAGGATTCAAGTGGAGTACAGATCTCATCGATTGGCTCTCAAGTCAATCCTCCTTCTGCCACTGTGCCCCACAACAGGTGACTTTGTCAAGCGTCACCCTCTTCTACCTCTTTATCCGGCTTCTGGAGCAGAGATTGTTACACTGGCATTCAAATGGTTAAAAGGGCTAAGCAATGCTTTACTCTTCAGAGTTGTGGGCACATCAGAACTACAAAGACATACATTTTTAAGCTTTAATATACAAAAGTACAGTGTTTAAAAAAGGTTTGGAATATCATGAAATAACTATGGCATACACACACAAACACAACACAGTTATAGAAATAAAAAGAGATGTGAATAACAGGCCTTTTATGTTGGTTGCATCCTCTGAGTCTTCACATTTTAAAGGGTCTCAGCCAAACCACCTCAGCCCTCCTGTCTGATCATGCGAGAGGAGGAAGGCTAATTACATGCAAGGAAACCCAGGTGCAGTATGTAATTCTGGCCTATATAATACCTACTCATAGGAACTTACTAGAAAGATAATATGACTGCCAAATTCCCTGCCATATTTTACCAATATTGCAAACAAGAATAAGAAATACACTAACGGAAAAAACAAACAAACAAACATCTAGAAACCTTAATGTGATTGAGCTGAGATTCACAAACTATAAACTGCTAGCGGTGCTTGATCAATGATAACACAACCAAGATGGTACACCCTTTATGTTGGATTCTGCAGCAGGGAATATGTTGAGACTATATCACATTAATACTGGATAATATCTCCCCATGCTGTGATAAAGCCTGCCACTCTGGTATGGTAAAAGTCTTATGCATACTGTATATCTTCCTGTGGTATGTCATTCTACACTATTTCAACTTGGACCCATAGTTCATCCAAGGTGGTTGTTGGCTGCTGTGAATTAGGGATCAGTTGCCCCATCGAGCTGGCCAGAGTATCTTCTCGATATCCTGAAAAGCACATTGTATAGCACTGGCAGTGGGTGGGATGGTATTATCTTGTTGGAACTTCATTTCTCCAGTTGAGTGAAAAAAGGTATTGTAGTAGGACTGATTCCACAATGTCCTGGACATACCAAAGGCTTGTCAATGTTCCCGTCATAAATATCATAATATAGAATGGGAATGGTAGCTAATGGTGTCCCACAACATGACACCTGGTGTTGGTCCTGTGTGTCTCCTAACTATGCATGATGGCTGTAGATGCTCTCCATCCCTCCTGTGAAGTTTGATGCGGCCAAGTAGAAAAACCAAATAAAAACTATTTAAATTTGGTACTGCTTTAATTGTACTGACCTGTAGAATAAGGTTATCATGTCATTTTTAGTGTATTGTGAGCACATTGAAAATAAAACCAAAACATATGGTGGAATTGTGTTTTTTTTTTTCAATTTCATCCCACAAATTATTTTTTATTGTTTTCCAGTACATGACATGGTAATTGCCATAAAAAAAGCCCTCATTTGGTTATATGAACAGAAAAGTAAGGCTTTGTTCACATTTGCTCTAAAATGTTCTAGCAGGCTGTTCCAGCAGAGGAACAGCCTGCCGGATTTTATTGCATATGGCATAGCCAAATATTAACATTCCTGCAGAGTCAATGGGCTCCAGCTGGGAAAGGTAGTATCTGGCTATGCCGGATACATTGAACTTCAGCAGGCTATTTCATTTTCGCCCTAGTGTGAAACAGCCTAAAAAATTGGGGGCTCTTGGAATAAGGGGAGGAAACAATTAAAATGCAAACAAATGAAAAGAGGTTTGTGAGTCCACATGATTTTAGCAAATAACAGCATATTGAAAATAGTGTCTAGTCTGTTTTTGTGTACATACATTCTATTTTACATTTACTTTTTTTGTCAAACATAAACAGAAATTAAGAAATGAACAATAAATCAACATTGTCAGTTTGCATTTACTGCATGTCCTGGTTTGTTAGGGTACGGACAAACGGTCAGATTTCCTAATGCCGTTTTGGAAGCCAAAACTAGGAGCTGTTCCAAAAAAGAAAATTTGTATCTGTCCCATATACATTCTCTTTTTTTATGATCCAGTCCTGATTTTGGCTTCTAAAAATGCATCAGGAAACCTAACCATGTGGCCATACCCTTATTCTGTGAAAATGTTTGGATGATATGTAGATGGCTCTGTAAAGCTAAGACTCAGAATACGAACAAGAAACACCAAATGTATTGCCGTGTATACATAGTTTCAAAAGACAGATAGAATTCAAAGTGACAAAGTAGTGTAACAAAACTTCAGTTTTGCACATCAAACTTCAGCTTTATGCCAGGCACCTGGACTTAAGGAATGGGAAGCTGATGAATTCTAGTTCGTTTGACTTGAGAAAATGTCACCTTGACCTGATTGAACATGTTTCCAGGAAACAGTAAAGTAGCCATCCCACCTCAGAGTCTCAAAAAATATAATGAATATGGAAAAACATATAGGAGCTTTTTTGTTACATACACCAAACGTACTGTTCGGCTGATCAAAACAGAGCCCTGGTTCTCCAGATGCATCGTATAGTTAGCATTGCATTCATTTCAATACAAAATAGTCTGTGAAGTATGGCTGTTTCTTATTATTTTCATTCTCCATGCAAAACAGTCCTGCAGTTTTTATCATCAGTGTTTTGATATTCACAAAAGTAAAATATCAGCAAGCACCTTACATGAACTTATTGGCGTAGAACATAGATCTATTTTCCACTGGAATGGTTCTAAGAAATTAAGTGTAGTGTTAGAAATAATTGAATCACAGCAAAACAAATTGTCATTTCTTAACTGTAGAGAAATTCCAGTAACATAATATTACAAAATACAGTCATCCAGTACTAGAAATAAATTGTCACTTAATTTCTGTAATGCAGCAGGTGTGGACCCACTGTGCCTCTGAATGGATTTGACCTAGAGTTAGTGCTGAGAGTATTGTCAAGGTGGTTCCCTGGTATTCACTCTTTCACCCCCCTACGGGGATCTGGACTTCAATGCAGGGACCACCAGACTACATCAAACTTCATGCTTTAAGCCAGTCACTTAAACATCAGAAATGGGAATTTGGAGGTTCCTTGATTGCTGATGAATTCTAGTTCATTCGACTAAGGGTCCATTCACACGTCCACAAGTGTTTTGAGGTCCGCAAATTGCGGATCCACAAAACACGGACACCGGCCATGTGCGTTCCGCATTTTGCGGACCGCACATGGCCGGCACTTTAATAGAAATGCCTTTTCTTGTCCGTGTCTGTGGACAAGAATAGGACATGTTCTATTTTTTGTGGAACGGAAGTGTGGATGCGGAACGGAAGTGCAGATGCGTTGCGGAACGGATCCGGATCCATTTTGCGGATGTGTGAAACAGGAAAGTAGTCATTCATATAATGAATATGGCTGTTTCTTAATATTTTCATTCTCACTGAGCGTTGCGGCATGACTTAGAGGCTTGGACGTGCCACTTCCCTCCTCTTCCTCTCTCCTTCTCCTCCCCCCTGCCGATGCCTGCTTCGTGTCTCGCCACCTTGTGAGACGGCGTCCTGGGTAAAGTGCATCTGTGCGCCGTTGGGAGAGATGGACTGATTCCTGCCTTGACGGCTTCCTCTTTGGTTCTTCTTGGTGGCTTCTTCTCGGTGAGGACGCTGTCTTGCTTGTGTCAGTGCATCGAGCGGAGGTGGGCTCTGGTTACTCTGCTGCACCCTAGCTGTACCCTTGCCCTAGTTCCAGAGCCGGCGCTCACATGATCTTAACAGGAGACAACTGGTGAACTTACCATCATCTCAGACAGAACCTACCTGGCCGCCCCGTTCCTCTTGCTGACATCTCGCTGTGCTGGTGACACTATGGTGCCCAGTCTGAGTATCATGAGTAAACCAGAGTGTGAAGTGGAGGAAATTTCTTTGTGCTTGAGAGCCTTGGGCTTTTATATTATGCTGTAAGTTCTTATTTCACGGCTCATCGTTTTTGCGGTCTTCTGCGGGGTGGTTGATTGAGAGGTGGATCACTGTAGTGTATCTGGATGGTTATTAGGCAACTGCTGGCAGAGACTAGATTACTGACTGGCCCCCTTCTCTGCTTTTTGCAGCCTCATTATTGGGCTCTCTATTTTAAGAGGAGTTCTCTGGCTACTATTGGGGTCCCCTGAATCTGTGGTCCCTTCTGTGTGACATGGGAGCTATCCCTCGGATAAAGAAAGAAGTCCTTCAGCTTCCAGTGCGGGAGGGAGGATTAGCGGCTCCCAATTGGATTTTCTACTATCTAATAATACAATATGGGAATATAAAGGGTAGTTTAGAAAGTTTGGTGGGTAGTCAAGAAATAAATAGACTGGGATGGAAAGAGGAGTGGAATCACTTAGAGGTGTTGGAATCAGGTATTTTGGGGGGAAAAAATACAGGTAATAGAATACTAAACTTAGCGGAATATGTATGGGGGGAAATTAAAAAAACATTAGAGATTAAAGGGTTTTTGCATTACACACCGATTTGGAAAAATCTTAATTTAAAGGAACTGGAAACGATCAGGACTTACATAGATTGGGAAAAAAAAAAGGAATGAAATATTTAGATCAGATCTTCGAGGAAGATAAGCTGAAGGACTTTAATACAATGGTAGTGGAATTTGGGATTCCCCATAGGGATATGTATAAATACTTTCAGCTTAGGAATGCGCTCCGGACAGTGGAGCAGGATGATAAGTATAGAAGGGAAAAATCAGATATGCTGGATAAATTTACTAGCGGAAGGGAAGGAGAAGGAACAACTGCAAGGAGATATGGGATCTTGATGGAGGGAAAGAGAAAATGGATTACAATGCTTGCCGTGAAAAAATGGGAGAAAGAACTAGAATCTTTTACGGAAGAGAAATGGAGAGATGCCCTTAGAAACTATGCGAGGGTCTCGGATAGGGGTTCACACAAGATCTCACAATTTTTCATAGTGCACAGATTACATCGATCCCCATGGATGTTGAAAAGAATGGGTGTGAGAGCCTCAGATAAGTGTCCAAAATGTTGGGGGGAGAAAGCCGACTTAATACACTGTTTCTGGAGATGCCCCAAACTCTTTAGATACTGGACAGAAATAGCAGAGACCGTATTCCTACTTTTGAAGGTTCAATTGCCCAACGATCCAGTAATTTGTATATTAGGGGCAACTGAACATTTGACGTTAAATAAAAAAATACGATTGGTCTTGAATAAAGTATTATTCCAAGCCAGACTTCTTATACTTAGGAAATGGATAAAGGCAGATCCCCCGACAGTGGGACAGTGGAGAAAAGCAATAGATAACTTAATTAAAGAAGAACGAGTGATGGAGAGCTATAGTAAAAAATCACAAAACCTTGACGAAGTATGGAAAAAATGGTTACTCTAGGGCTGGATGTGGTGTGTTTTTTTTCTTTTCTTTTTTTTTTCTCTTTTTCACGTCCCCCTCCCTCTCCCTCTCTCCCTATGGGTGGTGGGTGGGTATAAAATAAAGATAAATTGTAATTATTAATTGTTAATATTGATCTCTTCTATTGTCGGATTGATGTGTTTTTTGGGGGGTATATATGTAGATGTTTCTATGAAATTGAAATAAAGATTAATAAAAATAAATAAATAGACATGGGACTCTGATATATTGTTAACCACCTTTGACTACTAAATCCTGTCCATTGGATGATTTTCGGTCCGGGCATATGAAGAGCCTCTGTAGCCTGTGCCCCTGGATGGAAGTTTAACATCTATTCATTTTAAACTCTAATAGATGAACACTCTCTGTACTGCTCCTGACTGACTTTGTGAGCTCTCCTCCACACAGTTTCATCTGAGACGAGGAGCTTTGAGGTTATATTCCTTACCATCTTAATGAATTAATGACTTTTAATCTTTTATCTTTTTTTCTTCCTGAAAGGGAACCTGTCACCAGTTTTATGGTGTCCTAACTAAGGGCTACATAAATGAGTGACTGATTCTCTTAGCAAAATGCTGGGTCACTTTCTTTAATTGACCCAGTCAATCTGCCAACATCTTGTATTGAACAGCTCCAGCTCATAATGATGAGTCCTGAATATTCATGAGCTCCTGACTCTCCCCGCCCACCTGCTGCTGATTGACAGTTATTTTCCATATGAATCAGCAGCAGGCGGGCAGGGGAGTGGCTATAGCTCTGAATAAAAAAAACGCTGGACTCACTGACATCACGCTGGACTCAAATCAGCTCATTAGCATGCGGCATCTTTGTGTGTATATTATGAGGTAACCATCTGTCACACCAGTAATTGAATACATCTAAGGCACTTTTTAGTAGTTAATGATTGTATATAATTACTTAGATTATAATCAAATATCCATATGACAGGTTCCCTTTACTCTTCATATCATGCATTGACTTTTTGAGCAACCTAGAGCATCTTAGTTTGTATATACTGTATCTGCAATAGGTTATAAACAAGAAAAATACAAAAAACAGTGCCTCATGTGCGGCATAGTCTTAGTAGCAGTATAAGTACAGTACAGAGCAAAAGTTTCAGTTGGTCTGGTAAGAGCAATATGCACCATATACTGTATACATATATATATATATATATATATATATATATGAAAAGCATTACTGATATATAGACTAGATGGAATGAAATGGGCCCTAGTGAATACATTGTTTATTATCATAAAATGGTCTAGCTAAATTCGTCGAGTCCCTGTGGGCTAAGCGTATCTAGTTGGTTTATCCAATAAACGTCTCTTTTTTGTAGGTTGTCAAAGCGAAAGCGAATATAAAATTTAAATTCGTAATTAGAATATTTGCGCTCAACACTAGTTGGTTTGCGCGACAGTGGAGAGCTTGTGTAGTGCGGCCTACATATTGTAGGCCACATCCACATTCAATGAGATATATCACATAGGTAGAGTGACATGTCAGTTGATATTTTATTGAAAATGTTGTGCCATTTTAGTTAGAGGTGAACGATGATTGTTTGTGTGTGATGATTTTGCAACAAGAAAATTTTTTGGTCCACATCTATAACTCCCTTTTTCCGTGCGACGATTATGTATACTCCCCACTTGTATTTGAGTATGTTGTTTTGGTTTACTCGGGGCTAGTATGTTTTTGATGGTAGGTGCGCGTCTATATGTAATTTTTGGAATACTAGGGAGATGTTTGGCTAGATATGGGCCCTGCAGAAGGACATGCCAATGTTTTTCAAGGCTTTTTTGTATGTCTATTGGATGTATTGTACTAGGTAATTAACCAAACTTCTTCCATTGTTCGTTGAGATTTGATAGTTGGCACTAGGCTTTCCTCCTGTGACTGTACTGTTGTTTGGGGTAACCTTTTTCTTTGAATCTTTTTTCCAAGATCTTTGTTTGTAATTTGAAGTTCTCATTATTAGTACAATTCCGTCTAATAATTTTGCATTGGCTGTAGGGTATATTTTTTAACCACTTTTTATGGTGAAAACTTGAATAGTGGATATAACTGTTGGTATTTACTGTTTAAAAATATGTTTTTTTAATGAGTTTGGTTATTTTGACAGTAAATGACGATATCTAGGAATTCCATTTCCACTTTATTGCAATTCGGGGTAAAGGAGATCCCCCAGTCTGTTTTGTTTAGGGACTCTCAGAAAGTTTTAGCTGTTTCCTCATCGCCATCCCAGATGATAAACAAGTCATCAATATACCTAATATGTAATATTTGATTCGTTTTTAGAAGGTGGGGTGATTTAAAATAAATTTCCTTTTTCGAATTTCCCCATAAATATATTTACGAATGCCAGCGTTACTCGTGTCCCCATAGCGGTCCCTTTACACTGGTGGTAGATCTTATTATTATATATAAAGTAATTATTCTCGAGGATAAAGTGTAGGCTCTCGAGGAGAGAGCTAACTTGTGAGGATTTTAATGAGGCATCATTTTCTAAGACCGTTTTCACACACTTTATTCCTAAGTCATGTTAAATAATGGAATAGAGAGATGTGACCTCCATTGTTAATAGAACATATGTGTCCTTCCAGTCTATTGTTTTTAATTCTCGGATCAACTGGCTAGAATCATGAAGATAACTTGGGAGGCTTTTCACGTAGGGTTGTAAGTACATGGGGTGAAAGGACCAGTACCCCATCGGACCTGAGGAGGAACCGGTATGGGCGACCACACATTCTGACCACAAGCTGTAAGTAGAGACATCATTCCCTTGCTTTATTTGGTATTAGGATTAGATTGCTGGTTTTATTGAATGTGCCCTGTTTTGCAATCCAGGATTTCTAATGTGGCTATTGCCACCTGCTACCCGGCTGGATACCTGCAATCTCGTTGAGACTGTGAGTTATCTGGGTGATCTGGGTGACCATTGGTGGAGGTCACTATAGAGTATGCGCATCACTGCTATTAGTGTAATTGTGTCTCTCCCCCACAGATATGTCTCTTGAATATGTGACTGTATGTAGCAACCATCTCCCTCCGTTTTGGTCGCTGGATCGGACTGGTTCTGTCCTCCTTCTCTTATCAATTGATGGTCCTTTCACAACTATGATAGATACATAATTGAGACCGATTTATAAATATTGGTGGTCTTCACCCTGTTCACGGATATCGCATTATAGTATGGGTATCCGTTATCCTGTGATATCAATTATTTAACCTTACCTACCCCCTGATGATCCCACACCGTGGGGGAAACGTGTTGGGGGTTTTCTTCGTACCTATTGTATTATATGTTTGGGGTGTGTTTTATATCTTGATGTACTTTGTACCGTTGACCAGTACCTGCATCAATAGGGATGTATACAAAGTCCATCCATTCAGCCTATGATTATAGGGCTATATGTGTGTAATGTATTGTGTGTATCTTGTCATCTACCATTAGGCGAGTGTTCTACCCTCCATCACTATCCTGGCGGTAGGGTTATATTAGGAATTTTTAGTCCAGGTTCGAGGACAGGGAGTCCCCACCATCAGGGGCCGTCCCTGGGCTGAGCATGAGACTAGGGTGAGACTTTAGGGACAGCTTCCCCACCCATCAGTAATTAGCAACGCCTTTGGTAGATTTACTTTAGTAAATGTGTTCTGTACGTCATATGTGTAAGTATTACTATTAAAGTATATTATTTTAGAGGGTTACTACGATTGATGGAATTTTGTAAGTACATGTCCATGAATTTTGAGAGGTTGCTGGTAGCACATTTTGTATTTGATACAATAGGTCTCCCAGGAGGGTTATAGATGTTTTTGTGAATTTTGGGTAGATGATAGAAGTATGGCGTACATGGGGTCTTGGAGAGTAGAAAATGTTGTTCTTTTTTTATTTATATACTGTTTTTTCATACCCTTTTTTTTACCAGATCGTTTATTTTTTGGGTAATTTCGGGAAATGGGTCGTGTGTAATCTGTTCATAATAGGTCCTATCGCTGAGGATATTATGGGCCTCTCTTTTATAATCCTCATAATTCTGAATGACAACTCCCCCTCCCTTGTCTGCAGGGCGAATAATTAATTCCTTGTTATTTTTCAATGCATCTAGCGCCTTACGTTCTTGGTTCATAAGGTTCCCTTTCTGGAAACTGATTGGAGGTTCCTAGTGATCTTCAGATCAGTAGATAAAAGGTAAAAGAAAGTCGGAATGCACTATCCCTGGCTTTGTAATGGAAAAAAATTGGATGTAGGACAGACATCTATACGTTTAAAATTGTCAATGCTTGTCAATTGGGTTTCTGTATTGGTTCCAATGGTATTTTCTTCCTCTTCATTGATTTCAATGTTTTTTTTCTTTTGTTCTACTTTGTGTATGTATTTAGTTTTTTTATATATAAAAATGCCTTTTTATTGTTAAATTGCATCTGAATTTTTGGACGTCTATAAACAACTCCAGAATATCAACATTATTCTGGGGACAAAAGGATAATCCTTTTTGTAAGAGACTGGTTTCATGGGCTGATAACATATGTGTGATAAGTTAAATATTCTTACTGTAGATATTTCCTTGGATCGAGTGGAAATGTTATTTTTTATTTTATTTATACGACTCTTCCTTTTTTGATGTTGTCCCCCCTCCTTCCTCGTGTTTTAATTTTTGTTGTTGGGAAGTAATGGGTAATCTGTGAGTTTAATTTCGATGGTGGAAGGGGGTTGAGCTTCATTTCTTCTAAAAAAGGAACAGTAGTTGTATCCAGACGTCCAACTTGATTTAACAATGTCACAAGGGCATTTACGCCCCACTCTATGTTATCAATGATAGTGATATGATCATTTTTGTCAATTAGAGAATAAGGGGGGGGGGGTGGACTGGAGGTTAGTGAAACATGAAAAGTATAGTTATTAATAGACATATCAATGAGGTCCTTTGTGGTTTCCTTGTGGGAGGACTCCAAATTAAGGTTAATGGGATTGGAGGTCTTCCTTGGTAGGAACTCAGGTGCCAATGTGTATCTTCTTGATTTATTTTCAAAGTATTTTGTTTTTAGGGCTCAGAATTTTTCCCAAAAATTCATCTGTGTCTGTGGAGCTGGTGTTGGGTATCATATTGGCATTATCACGTTGTGTTCTGGTATTGTCCTCTGGCTTGTTGTCTTTCTTAACGTTATTATTATACTGGTTCTGTATTTGAATCTGGCCTATATTTTCTCCAGTGGTACTCATGACCTTAGGTGTAGCTTTCATGTGGGAAGCTAAAGGGAGTTTTTTGTTTTCTGTTTGAATTTTCATATTATCTGTAGAATAATCAGATACCTTTTTCTTTATATTGTTGGTTTGTGAAAAGTCTTGTTCTTTGAGTCCCTGTATTTTGTATTATTTCATGATTTGTTATATGTCTCATTGTTTGATAGCTGGTATAATAATTTTGCATTGATGAATTATGAGTATCAGTGGCAGACCTCTATTTATTACTATTATTTCCTGTCGTGTGGTATGTACCCTGTTCCCTTTCTATTCTATCCCTAATCAGTTTATGAGATTTTTTTGCAATAATATCTTGTTCGTTTTCATATATTCATATATTCTATTGGTTAAACTGTGATTAATGGTACATAAATCTGAGTGTGATTTAAACTGTTGCAGGCTTAAAATGTCTGCCTCTATTTCTTTAGTGTGTAAATCAACTAGTGTTTTTCTTTTATTTAAGATAATTCTAATGAGGCCTGCAGCACACTGATCCAGATAATCGTTCCATTCATTTACAAACTCTGGGTCATCAGCAAAAGTCAGTTTCATGAACATTCTTAGACCTCTGGGGGCTAAATTTTCCTTTTGATACATGTTTAGAAACATTACATCTAATTGATGAAAAAGTTCATTTTTAAGATTATTTTCTAGACATTTAAATAGATCCAACATATTTTCAGTTTCTTCCCTTGAGAAGCTTGTTAGATTTGTGCTTGTAGCCGCGGAGGCTACCGTAATATTCTCAAAACAAGTAGTGTACCTTGATATTATAAGTTTGCGCTGCTGGATTCTTTGCGAGAAATATTCCATAGTGCGAAAAAAAACTTTTTTGACCAAGACGTGTCGCTTTCAGGGCAGCTGATTGGACGTACGTCCTCCGGTATCAGTATTACGTGACTGCTCCTAAACAATCATAAACAAGAAAAAGACAAAAAACAGCGCCTCATGTGCGGCATAGTCTTAGTAGCAGTATAAGTATATGGTGTGTATTGCGCTTACCAGATACTGTTGTGAGCAGTCACAACAGCTTTATAAGCCTTGCTGGCATCTGGCCCCACCAGCATCAGGGAATGCCTTGCTGCTGCCTGGCCTCTTCCTGCCTCGATTGCATGGGCTTCAGGAGGATTATTGGTCGGATAAAATGTAAAAGATGTGAGACCACTTCTTAGGTGCTGCTGGCATATAGAGGAATCTTCTGGATAGTCAACGCGTATCAAGGGCGGAGCGCTCGATTCATCAGGACAATTCACAGGATAAAAGTTTGTTACATCTTGTACAATTTAAATAGCAATTTTGGCGGGCTTATCTGGAGGGGAAGGTTCAGGAGCAGGAGCAGGCATGTTTAGCATAATGAGGCTCTTTATCAGTGAACCTCCTTATCAGAACACGCCGCTGTTGCTCTGTTCAATCCAATACATTCCTTATGTGGTTACACCAGCGAATTAGCACATTGGTAGGATACATAGTATTCAATTGTATTTGTTTGTTGTCACGGGAGCGCTACATGTGATACATCATACTCCATTCTTTCTGGCCGCATGAGCGCTGTATCGGGCGCTAATCAACACCTATCAACCTATCTATTGGGGCTGGTAACCTCTTTACATCTTCTTTGGGCGCTGTGAGGTAAACTGCCTCACTGCGCTGTACACATCGTGTAGCGCTGGAGCTTTTTCTACTGCCCTTATGTACTCACTGCTGGCCAAAAAAGTTCGAGTTCAGGACCCAAACTTGACCCCGAACTCCATTGAAGTCAATAGGGACCCGAACTTTGGAACTCTAAAATGGCTATAAAAAAGTCATGGAAAGGGCTAGAGGGCTGCAAAAGGCAGCTAAATGTGGTTAAGAGCATGGCAAGTGCTCAGCAAACAAATGTGGATAGTGCAATGACTTAAAATAACATAAAATACGTAAACATAAAAAAATAGTAATCTTGATCTAGGAGGTGGAGGTCCATATGGAGTAGGAGGTTGAGGAGGCGGTGGACATGGCGGTGTAGGTGAAAGCGGCAGTGGAGGAGGAGGAGGCAGCCAACCCTGGTATTATTTTTTTTTGTTTAAATTAGAGTACACCCCCTAAACATTGGGACATATAAAAAATAAAGCAATGAGAAAGTGCGCTGGAGTACAACAATGGCTGGGTGAGGCCGGTATACATGTCTATTCTGCCCAAGGTACGGACAAGTCCTGTGGGATCCATGTTTGGTTCCTTTTAATAAACATGAGCTTGTCCACATTGGCTGTGGACAGGCGGCTGCGCTTGTCTGTGATGACGCCCCCTGCCATGATAAACACACGTTCAGATAATACACTGGCTGCAGGGCAGGCCAGCACCTCCAAGGCGTAAAGGGCAAGCTCAGGCCATCTGCCCATTTTGGAGACCCAGAAGTTGAAGGGGGCAGACATTCAGTACGTGTAGGCGTGTTCACACATACTGCTCCACCATGTTGGTGAAATGCTGCCTCCTGCTAAGAGGTTCCATGTCAGCTGGTGGTGCTGGTTGTTGTGGCATGCTGACAAAGCTTTTCTGCATTTCGGCCATGCTAACCCTGCCTTCTGAGGTGCTGGCGGTGCCCCAGCTACGTTGGCAACCTCTTCCTCCTTTTCTGCCTTCGCCTTGTGCTTTCACTGTGCCCCCGCTGTCAGGTATGAATGCCATCAGCAGCACGTCTACCAGGGTGCACTTGTACTCGCGCATCTTCGATCACGCTCCAGTGACGGAATTAAAGATGGCATGGACCTTATGGACCTTGATTCCATGTGGGGTCGAGGATCTCATCGTCCTCCACATCTTCCAGCCAGTCTTCACCCCTGCCCTCCCTGTCGGTTTGCACACATTCGAAAGCCCCAGCAGTTGGCACCTGTGTTTTGTTATCATCCGAGACGTGCTGCGGTGGTCCTCCCATGTACTCATCCTGAAACATAAGTGGTTGGGCATCGGTGCACTCAATCTCTTCCACTGCTGGGGCAGGGCTATGTGGATGGCCCTGGGAAACCCTGCTAGCAGAGTCATCAAAAAGCAGAAGAGACTGCTGCTTGAATTGGGGCTCAAACTGCTTGGCTGATTTGCAAGGGGGTAAGGTGAAAGACTGATGGCCATGGGCTGCAGGTGCCAACTCTGATCTTTCAGCATGAGACTGGATGGGAGACAATGTGAATTAACTGGAGGCACTGTCAGCCACCCAATCTACTATCGCCTGTACTTGTTCTGGCCTCACCATTCGTAGAGCGTCATTCGGGCCTACCAAATAATGCTGAAGGTTCTGTCGCCTACTCGCACCTGAGGAAGGTGTTTCACTTGTACATGTAGCTAGCACAGATCTACCATGTCCTCTCCCTGCAACAGGAGCTCCACCAACACCACGACCAGGGCCACGTCCCTTATTTGACGCTCTCCTCATAACAGCAGTATTTAACGGTTTTATTGGACTGTCAGAAATGCAGCGCAGGCCGCAAACGTACTATCTAGCACAAAAAGGGTGTTTTTTTTTTCAAACAATATAACAGCAAAAACACAAATGCAATGGCACTCTGCAACCAGCACTCTGCCCTGCCTCTATGCTGGATGTTGAATAAGGCATTGGTGTACATTTTGGCCAAAGCATAATAAGCCAATCACCACGTCAAGGTCACCTCTATGAGTGGTCCCTAACACTAGTTCCTACCTGTTATGGGCCATGACAGCCACACAAAGTCCAGCGAGCGCAGGTACAGCATGCTTTTAACCCCGTACGGTGCCATAACAGCTTCCATCGGATCCAGGGATGCAAGTACCAACATGCATGCTGAGCCCACTATATACTTCTCCTGGAGCCAAATGGCTACTGGTAGGCGCTATAAAAGCAGACTCAGTTTTATACTGACTTTAAAACCAGCCTCCAGGGCAGTCTAACTGGTCAGGTGTGCATGACTGCATGGAGATCGCCACGCCTCCAATATATACTACAAAGAAAAAAATGTGGGGGGTTCAGTCAGCACAACCCTGTATGCAGGTGCACATTCCTATGGCGAAATACACATACAAAAGCAAAAGCACAAATGCAATCGCACTCTGCAACCAGCACTCTGCCCTGCCTCTATGCTGGATGTTGAATGAGGCAATATAACAGCAGTAGTTAACGGTTTTATTGGACTGTCAGAAATGCAGTGCACGCCGCAAATGTACTATCGAGAACAAAAAGTGATTTTTTTTTTCAAACGACAATGTAACAGCAGTATTTAACAGTTTTATTGGACTGTCAGAAATGCAGCGCAGGCCACAAAGGTACTTTATGGAGAAAAATTAAAAAAAATTTGACCCACAATGTCCCAGTTGTATTCACTGATTATATTTCACTATCAGATTTGCAGTGCAGGCCGCAAAGGTACTTTATAGAAAAGAAAACATGATTTTTTTCACTCACAGTGAAACAGATGGATTTAATTGACTTTCTTTCACTATTACAAATGCAGTGCACACCGAAAAGATGATTTATGGCCAAAAAAATGTGTTTTTTTTTACCCACAATGTCTAAGTTGTTTTTACTGATTATATTTCACTATCAGATTTGCAGCACAGGCCGCAAAGGTACTTTATGGAAAAAAAAAATATGATTGTGATGATTTTATCATCACAAATGCAGTGCAGGGCGCAAATGTACTTTTTTGAAAAAAAAATATATATTTTCCCCCCAGAATTTAACAGATGGATTTACTGAATTGATTACACTCACATATGCTGCACAGGGATAGTTTACAGAAAAAATTTGAATATGTCACCCCCTGGGTCCCTGAACTCACAGATGGATTACCTATATTATTTTCCCTTCGCCTGGCACATATGCAGTGCAGGTGCACTTAAAAAATGTGTATATGTTGTCCACTGAACTAAAAGAACAGGATTAAATTATTGTCCCTGGCACATATGCAGTGCTGGTGCACTGCACTTGCACAAAATGGCCGCCGACGCCCACCTAACTAACAGACGGATAAAACTAATTTTTCTGTGTCACTGGGCTCAGGGCAGGGTACAAAAATGTTGCATTGCACCCACAAAAAAAAAAAAATCGCTGTAGATCGCAGAGTTAACAACAAGTTCTGATATCAGATTCTTTCCTATTCTCTCCCTCACAGAAGCAGCATCCTCTCCCTACACTAGTAAGAGCTGATGTGACATGCGGCGCTACGTGACTCCAGCTTATAGATGCTGGCTCACATGCTGCACTGGCCAATCACAGCCATTCCATTGATAGGCATCTAAGGGCACACTAGTTAAACGCTTGTTGATTGGCTGCCCTGCAGCCTTTCAAAAAGCGCAATTAAATCGCCGAACACCGAGCTCGAACCCAAACTTTTACTGAAATGTTCGGGTTCGAGTCCGGGGTCAAAAAATCGTAAAGTTCGGTACGAATCCAAACTTTACAGTTCGGGTTCGCTCAAACCTAGTGACAACAAACAAATACAATTAAATACTAAGTACTGTATCCTACCGATGTGCTAATTCTCTGGTTTAACCACATAAGGAATGCATTGGATTGAACAGAGCAACAGTGGCGTGTTCTGATAAGGAGGTTCACTGATAAAGAGCCTCATTATGCTAAACACACCCGCCTTTTTTTTCTTGTCGGGTTAGGGATGGACTTGTGGGAGGGCCGGGGAGGGATGGACTGCTTTGTAAGATATTTATGAGGTATTTTTTCCTCGTGAATTAAGGTGAAGGGTTCGGGGAGGGGTTGGGGTTGGGAGGGTACGTAACCATTATCTCGGGAGCCATTGACTATAAGTTATGTGGAAATGGAAGTCACAGGACCTCATTCTTATCATTTACTTTTCTTTAGAACTCAATGCACCGAGTTTTAGTCTGGAACGTCCCGTGGGTTGGCCGACAAAATAAAAAGGTGTATTGTTTTTGACCTTGTTGTGAGACACCATCCTGAAATCGTTTGCCTCGTTGAAACTCATCGGATAAGGTGAAAAAGAGGTGGGCACAATACGAGTATTATTTCTGCCTCTCAACCTACTCACATGGAGTAAGTGTATATATTCATAATAGGGTAGATTTTGTTCCACTGAGCCGGTTAAAAGATGGGAATGGTAGATTAGTTTTCCTGTATGCCCGCTGGAACGGGGGGATTTGTATTCTTGCTTTTATATATATCCCCCCTCCTTTTTCACTCTATGTGATGTCTCGCCTCACTGAGTTTGCAGATAGTAAGAACAAATGTCCGATTCTGGTCATGGGAGATTTGAATAACATTATGGACATGGAGAAGGACAGATGCTCTGCCTCATTGAAGCGGAAGGTAACAGGGGGTTCCCCCACTCTTCTTTATAGAGAGATGGCATTAATAAATATTTGGCGGCATCTATATGGTGATAAAGTTACATTCTCCTGCTACAGCCAATCCTATGGGGTTATGTCAAGAATAGACCTGCCACTTTCCAGCCTCGGACTTTATAGATGTTATATCTTCTATGAAGTACGAAGCTCATAGTGTATCTGACCATTCAGCTATTTTGCTTACATTTAAAGATAAGGAACCTGTACAGAAATTTGTGAATTTCAGATTTAATCCGCACTGGATTATTCTTGTTAAAGAACGTGATCTAATTGCTAATGATATCAAAGAATTTTTCGCTCAAAATATTGGGTTGCCCCATATTCATTTTGTCTGGAATTCCTTAAAGGCTTTCCTCCAGGGATTATATAAGAGTAAAATAAAGAAAGCTAAAGCAATATTTGCAAATACTGAGAAGCAAACCTGGGGAAAAAGTGAGGGCATTGGAGGTAGATATCATTAAGAATAATAACCTGGAAACCCAACATCAGTTATATATGACTAAGGAGGAGTATAGAGCTAACTCTACTTACTTACAAGGCGCAACACAGAGTTTTCTTCTCTGGTCAGAAATACTTCTGTGAGTCCGGCAAACCAGGACGGTTATTTGCATCGATAACTCAAAATCAAAAGATACATAATAAAATTACTTGTATCAGAATGAGGAATGGTAAAATACCACACGACCTCAATGATATTAAAAACGAGTTCTTGGCCTATATCTCTAGTTTGTATAAATCTGAGGTGGTGGAGAATGAAGTGTATTTTGATTTATTTTTAAAGGAGACTGCTATCCCCCCGTTATCAGAGAGTGAAAGCGCTATGCTTAACGCTCTAATCCAACTGCGTGAGTTTTAAGATCAATCAGATGGAACTCTGTCCATGGCTCTTATGGGCTTCTATTTGAAATGTATAGGCACTATGGAGTTGCTCCCTTGTTTACTTCAAGTTTTTAATGAGTCATGTGTCTTGGAAAGCTTATCCCGGTCTTAGTTAGAGGCTATCATCACATTCATATTTAAAAAAAAAGGGAGGGACGAAAGAGAGATAGGATCATTTTGGCCAATATCATTACTTAATACGGATTTTAAAATATATGCAAAAATATTGGCAAATAGACTCAAAAGTATTATAGATAGGCTGATCCATCCCGATCAGACCGGGTTCATCCCCAAGCAGCATGCCCAATTGAATATACGAATATCCAAGTAGGGGAGGTGAAGGACCACTCCATCCTGTCATTAGGCTCCACTAAAGCATTTGACAGGGACAATTTTACTCCTACCGTAACTGGGAATCTGTTCATAAGAATGTAAAAAGAGCCTCAATTTCTGGAACTCATAGATTCATTCAATTCAAGATAGTTCATTGTTTATACTACACCCCTTATTTTCTATCTAAAATATATAAAGATCTAGACTACAGGTGTTTAAAATGTCAAGGCAAGCAAGCTGATCTACTACATCTGCTATGGAGTTGCCCGATTATACAGATATATTGGAATAAAATCTTTGCGGAAATTAGCAGGGTGTCTGGCATTAGTTTTGTACCCGGGATTGAATCTGCAATCTTCGGCCTTCTCCCTCTAGACTAGTGGTCCCCAACCTTTTTTGCACCAAGGACCAGTTTCATGCAAGACAATTTTCCCCAGGTACATGGAGGGGGGGGGGGGGCTTAGGAGTGGATGGGGCTTAGAGTTTTTATTTATTTTTTCTGTAACAACGCTTACCACATAGGACATTTTTTTGATATTTTAATAGTTTGGACTTTTCAGATGTGGCAATATGTAATATGTTTATTTATTTATTGTTCATATATTTTATATGTAAAATTGGGATAGGGGATGATTTATACTTAATATTTTGGTGTTTTTTTATTACTTTTCATTTAATAACTATTTCCCCCCTTAGGGGCTAGAACCTGGGATCCCTTGTCCTATTCACTCTAATATAGCTCTATTAGGGTGAATAGGACTTTACATTGTCCCTGCTGCCTTGTGCATAGTACACACAGCAGCAGGGAGCTTACCATGGCAGCCAGGGCTTCAGTAGTGTCCTGGCTGCCATGGTAACCGATCGTAGCCCCAGGATTACACTGCTGGGGCTCCGATCAGAAGCTGACACTGCCACCAATGAGGAGGAGGGGAGGGGACCTGATGGGGGGTGCACTGCTCCACCATTAATAATGAACCATTAATAGAGGAAGCAGGTGTGGCAGAATCACATAGGGAGATGCGATCAGCGGCAGTTAACCCCTCAGGTGCCGCACCCACCTCCTGTATCTATAAGAGGACCTTTCATGGATCCATACTTTATTAACTAAGTAGCAGGACATGTAGATCAGGGCCCAGCGGTCTCCCTGCACTTACTATTATTTCTGGGCGCCGCTCCGTTCGCCCGCTGTGGCCCCCGTTACCGTCTCCTGTGCTGTATGCTAAGTAACAGCATCGGAACACCAGGGAGGAGACATCAGCTTCTCTCCCTGGGTATTCCTTCTCCCTGGCTGTAGCGCTGTCCAATTGCAGCGCATAGCGTCACATCCAGGGAGAAGGTGAGTTTTTTTTCTCCCTGGCTGTGACGGTCTGCGCAGTGTTTGGACAGCGCTACAGCCAGGGAGATGGAACGGCCAGGGAGAAAAGCTGATGTCTCCTTCCTGGTGTTCAGATAGTAGTAATTAGCATCCAGCACGGGAGAATGTAACGGGGGCCACAGTGGGCGAACGGAGCGGCGCCCCGGAATAATAGTAAGTGCAGGGAGATCCCTGGGTGCCGCTCTACATGTCCTGCTATTTAGTTAATAAAGTCCGGACCCATGAAAGGTCCTTTGGTTAATTATCATTGGTGGCACAGTGGCCACAGTCCCTCCCCTCCTCCACCCACTCTCTCCTCATTGGTGGCAGTGGCTGGCCAGCATCACAGTTGGAAGAAAGGAACGCTCTCCTTCCTTCCCGCTGTATGACCTGCGAGCATGTGCCTGGCATCTCCGCTCCTCTGTATTGCTGAAGCCCAGCAAACAATCTTCTAGGGCCCGGTCCTGGGCCGGGCACCACTGCTCTAGACAATATTAGCAAGAAGGATGAAGCAATATAGCTTAAGAGATTAATGCTTGCTAGAGTCAATATAGTTAGAAAATGGGGATCTGAAAGTCATACTGAATTTGATGAATGGGAGAGTTTGATGACCAAGATAATGTATTATCAAAGGGTTTATGCTTGTAAAAACCAACAGCTAAAACAATGGTACCAGATATGAGCTAAATGGATTTAGCCATCTGAGACATCGTCTTGGCCCAGCGGAGAACTGCCTGAGATATTATAGAGTTTGGGTCAATGAGTGCGATGGCTCCTGAGATAATGGGGACGGATGGGGGGGAAAGCATACTGGGGAAACGTTTATATTACTTGTGATTCACTTTATTGATACGGAATGTATGTAATGAAATTCCATTGGCTTTGATGCCAATTGGATGGATGATGTATGTATTTTCTTTTTTGCTTAATAAAAAATAAAATAAAAAAATATATAATTTTTTATTCTCCATGTGAAGCAATTCTGCAATTTTCATCAGTTTATCATTGTTTTTATATACACGAAAGAAAAATATCAGCAAGCACTTTATTGGTTTAGAACACAGGTCTATTTTCCACTGGGAGAAATTAAGTGCAGTGTTAGAAATAAAGCAACAAAAAAAATTGTAATGTCTTAACTGTAGAGAAATTCCAGTAATATTAATATTACAAAATATATCCAGTACTAGCAATAAATTGTCACTTAATTTCTGGACCCACTGTGCCTCTGAATGGATTTGACTTGGGGTTACTGCTGAAAGTATTGTCAAGGTGGTTCCCTGGTATTCACTCTTTCACCCCCCTACGGGGATCTGGACTTCAATGCAGGGACCACCAGACTATTACCTCTAGGTGTAGTCTCCAATTAGATTTTGAAGACCAAGGAGGGTCAATAGACTCTGGTGTGTGGTGCCAAGTGAGAGCAAGCTGGGGTCAGGACTAGTGGAGTTCATGCAATATGGTAAAACAGGCAATAGGTCAGGGCAGGTGGCACAGAGTCAATACAGTAATCAGACAGAGGTCTGGACAGACAGCATAGGGTAAATGTGGTTATTAGGCAGAGCTCAGACAAGAAAGGTCAGAACATAGAATAACTGCATGAACTCGATAAGCTAGGAAACATTTCCTGAGACACATTCCCAAATGGGAAGTGGAAGGTGCCATATATACCAGAGGGAACTCTGGCATAGGCTGGGGACTGATTATCTAGTGGGCATGTTGACCATTAAAGAGACAGACAGAATACACACACCATACTGGCTTTATGTATAGGAATATTAAACCTATCACTGGTTATTCTACTTTAGTTAAAGGTATATTTCATTCACACTAAATAACCAGGGTCATATCTATAGTGAAATCAGGGAAAGCGGCTACTATGAGGCCCAAACTCTGAAGATTTTATTGTCAGGGTCCCTCAACAGTATTATATAGAGTGACAGAATATACAGGGACATGACATATAGTTTATATGTGTAGGTAACATACAGAATAACTTAAAATGGTTAGCCTCACAAATGTACTAAACACCTCTCTTAACCAGGGGTGTAAACAATTTGTACAGGGTACATGGCGGCACCCAACCAGCAGAAATAGAAGAAAACCAATAGTTCTTCCTGCAACAAGTGTGTTGGTGAGGTGTCCATCAGGCATGAACCGGAACTGTAGGGGGCCAAAAGAGTGCAGGGATTAGATAAACACTTAATCCTACAATCGCCCTACGGATAGGTGTTGTGTTGGCTCTTATAAGCCTAACCACAGAGAGCCTCCCTGAAAAAGGCAACCTCATCTGGAACCTTATCCTAGAACTAAATAATCCCAAAAATAGGATTGTGAAGTTCCCAGAGGTCGAACCCCCCACTGAACATAAAATGATGAGAGAAAAAAAGACATGCTATAAAAATACTGGGAAATTCAATCTTCAAATCCTGCATGCTTGGGGTAGAATTCAAGAATGGACTATAACTGTTTAAAAGTAATAAGCTTATGATCAAATGCATTAAGAATTTCTAAAACATTATGAGCAGCTTCTGAAGCCATAGTTATTTTATAGTTATATATTTAAAAAAAATATATATAGGACGCTAAATTAGAAAATACACCTAGATGTTTTGCAGAATTTCTTTTTTCCAAAGCTCAATTGCAAGTCAATTAATTTTGATTAATTAGAAATTTTGAGCTTATTAAAGCTCTTTAAAAAGAATAGCTTGTAAAGTCAGTAATTGGCATACGTTCGGACTGCAACCCAGCATACGAAATAAAAGCAATTGCCATATTATACTGCATTTCATGCTTTTGAAAGTAATATTATTAAATTCTTCAAGTCAGAAATTTTTCATATATGCAAATGCTAAATAAGATTTCACTGGTTTTGGCTTTAAAAAATGGTTTATCAGGCTGTAACAGTAGGATGCATATATTCTTAGAGACATCTCACAGTAAAACATCTTCAATGATCAAGTCATAGTTATTTGTAGTTGAGAACACAGCTGCATCATTTATTGGCGAAACCATTTAATTTGCAACACAAACCATGACAAATTAGCTTATAAGTTCCACTCAATTGGTCATACTGGTTTAAGTGCTGAATTTACAGGAATAGGAATTCTCAACATGGTTCTGTTTAACTCCTTCCAACCGATTTACAACTAAGATGTCAAATGCTGCAGATGTTTCGTAGATAACTTTGAACCATGATTGGCCAACAATTATGCTTTGTCTTGTGTCCAGTCTAGTTGGACCCTTGGGCACCACATGCTGCCTCCCTTTTTTCTGGAGTCCTAACAGAGAAATTTGCATAATTAGCTTCCAGGCTGCATGTGGGATGTCGTGATTAGTCCTTATTCTTTAGTGTAGAGGTGGTTTCCACAAGTGGGCACAGAGGGGTGGGTATGGGAGTAACACATACTGTATATGACACACAAAAGAAAATAATTTCTGTTGAATATTATGGGCATACTCTTTGTAATATTAAGGAGAGGAAGGAAGAAGTGAGCTTCCCCTAGAACCTATTTTTAATTGAGTTATCTATTATAATAGATGTGTTACCTTTTTTTTTAAAGGGGTTGTGCAAGAATGTCCTTTTTTTTGCAAACTCCTCAGTTGGATGAACTTGTAAAGGGAAGGTTACTTACCTATTTCTCTGTGTAGGCTCCCCACTCCTTCTCCTCCCATCCTGTGATGCTCTAGTTGGGATCCCTCACTGAAAACATCCGGTTTGATCCCACCTGCAGCCAATCACTGGCCACAGTGGTAAACAGCTACCCTTAGGCCTCATGCACACTACAGTATTTTTTCACGGTCCGCAAAACGGGGTTCCGTTGTTCCGTGATCCATGTCCGTTTTTTCTTCCGTGTGTCTTCCTTGATTTTTGGAGGATCACCAGACATGAAGGAAAGTTAAAAAAAAAGTAGTTTTGGTGTCCGCCTGACTGTGTGGAGCCAAACGGATCCGTCCTGACTTACAATGCAAGGCAATGGGGACGGATCCGTTTGACGTTGACACAATATGGTGCAATTGCAAACAGATCCGTCCCCCATTGACTTGGAGTTTTCTCCAATCCGATGGTATATTTTAACTAGAAGCTTCCCCATCACCATGGGAACGCCTTTATGTTAGAATATACCATCGGGTTTGAGTTACATCGTGAAATTCAGATCTGACAGTATATTCTAACACAGAGGCGTTCCCATACTGATGGGGACGCTTTAAGTTAGAATATACTAAGAACTGTGTACATGACTGCCCCCTGCTGCCTGGCAGCACCCGATCTCTTACAGGGGGCTGTGATCCGCACAATTAACCCCTCAGGTGCTGCAGAGCAGCCAATCAACAAGCGTTTAACTGTGTGACCTTAGAAGCCATCACAGCCATGCCTACTAATGGCATGGCTGTGATTGGCCAGTGCCGCATGTGATCCAGCCTCTATAAAAGCTGGAGTCACGTAGCGCTGCACATCACTCTGCTGTGCTTAGTGTAGGGAGAGGATGCTGCTGCTGTGAGGGAGAGAATAGGACATAATCTGTTATCAGAACTCCAATTGAACTCAGCGATCTACATAGATATAGTTGTGTGGGTGCAGTGCACCCACACAAGCCTGCCCTGGGCCCAGTGCCAGAGAAAAATAACTTTTATCCGTCTGTTAGTTGGGTGGGCGGCGGTGGCCATTTTATGCAAGCTCAGTGCACCAGTACTGAATCTGTGCTTTTGTGACGTTCAAATCCAAGCTTAAAATACTGCAATAATATTCTGGCTTTGAAAAAACACCCATTTTTGGCAATATCTAACATCTGGTGCCTTTGCAGGATTAGTCAGTGTGCAATTTAAGCTAGAAAAACAGCTATAATTTTCTGGGTTTTTAAAAACACCCTTTTTGGGCAAAATACACAATTTTACAGCCCTTGCTGCATCTGCAAGTGTGAAATTCAAGGGTCATATACTGCTGTCATATGCTGTTATTAAGCAAACACCCATTTTGGGTAAAAAACTTAATTTTGCAGCGTTTGGTGGATATGTCATTGTGAGATACACACTTTAGATACTGTGGTTCTGTTCTGTTATTTGAAAAACAAAAATTTTGGGCAAAAATAAATAAATTGCGGCCTAGTCTGGATCTGTACGTGTGAGATACACACTTTAGATATTGTGGTTATATTCTTCTATAAATAAAACACCCTTTTTGGGCAAAATACACAATTTTACAGCCCTTGCTGCATCAGCACGTATGAAATTCAAGGGTTATATACTGCTGTCATATTCTGTTATTAAACAAACACCCATTTTAGGCAAAAAAACTTTAATTGCTGCCTAGTCTACATCTGTACGTGTGAGATACACCCTTTACATACTGTGGTTCTATTCTGTTATTTAAAAAACAGCCATTTTGAGGAAAAAAATTCAATTGCGATAGAGAAGCGGCCACCTTCATTAGATATAAAAGGAATCCAAGAGTCAATATATTAGGCATAAATTAATTCAAGATGTAACACATATGGAATAAGTAACATATATCCCATAAGGATTAAAACATGTGAACATGCATGTGAAAAAAACATATATCAATTAATACATATATATACACACGTGTTTACCCTTGTGATATCCACATATATATCTGGCCTACGCCACAATGTGGAAAACCCCATATGTGTTCAAATTATAAATGAATAATTAATAATTAAATACATACACCAATTATGTGATACTCCATTTGATAATTTGGTCCAATTATCGTAATAAACCATTAAGATACGTGCCCCTTGCTATTCCACAAACAGCCATATCATTAAAAGTGCATAAGTGCATTACAAAGGTCAAAAAAACAAAAAGAAATACATAATTCATTCAGTTTAAATACCTAAGATATTCATATTCATTAATTGTCTCTAAAAGAGACATCACAGTTCCTGTGCAATACACTCTATTAAATGAGAAAAAAGGGGATTATCAGTGGCCATCATTTATCCCATGACATGTTAAGTTGGATGCCATATACTCAAAAAGAAAGAAAAGGGAGATAGTGGGTCAAAATAATTGTGAAAAAGGGATGGAAGGGAGGGAAGAAAAGAAGGGAAGGGAGGGAAAAATGGAAGAGGGAAGAGGGGAAAGGGGAGGGAAAGAAGTAGGGAGGGAGGGGAGGGAAAGGGGAAAGTGGAGAAAAAAGTGAGAAGAAGCCTACAGCCCACTGGCCAGCCCATTATCAATACATATACTATATTGAAACCTATCCCATACAATACTCCTAGTGATCCTTAGGATGCCGGTGTCCAATGTCAAAAGTCATTTCCGGCACGATCGCAGTGACGGATAAACTATCAAATAGATGGTATGTACTGATTGGTCGGCATTTGTATATAATCTGTGTCTCCTAGTGATGACGCTACTCCCAGACAAAGGTACGCCGAAACGCGCGTTGGGGTTGGCGCAATCCTGGAGGAGACACAGTATGGGTAATTGTCCGATGTTCCTTCTTTCTATCCATGAATTTCTGCATATGCACTTTAATGAATGATCATGTTGGACGAATAAGGAACTGTATCAGCTGTATGTTTCCTCCAGTGATGTCGTTTTTATCTCCTGCACCAATTTCTTTTAATCATGTCTTTAATAAATTGTGATTTTTTTGTAATAAAGGATTTAATTTAGTATAAGCGGTCTGGCCTTTTCTATGTAGGTTGTATGTATTATGATGGCTGCCACAGGCTTAATCAGTTACTTGAATAAGTAATTATCCCATGGTTGGGGTAGATATCAGACGTTGCACTTATGTTTCAAGATGAGTACATGGGAGGACCATTGCAGCACATCTCGGATGATGACGAAACACAGGTGCCAACTGCTGGGGCTTTCGAAAGTGTGCAGACTGACAAGGAGGGCAGGGGTGAAGACTGGGTGGAAGATTATGTGGAGGACGATGAGGTCCTCGACCCAACATGGAATCGAGGTCATGCGAGTGACCTGTGTAGTTCGGAGGAAGAGGCGGTGGTCGCACAGAGCCACCAGCACAGCAGAAGAGGGAGCAGAGTGAAAAAGCGGAGCGGCCACCCCCTAGACAGTACGCCTGCTACTGCCCACCCGCAGCAAGGGACTGTGTACACCAAAGCCGGCTCCAAGGAGTTCCCTGGCGTGGCAGTTCTTCAGACAATGTGCTGACGACAAGACAAGGAGGCCAGTGTATTATCTAAACGTGTGTTTAGCACGACTGGAGGGGGTTATCACAGGTTATATTTTCCAATGTTTTGGGGTGTACCCTAATTTAAAAAAAAAAAAAAAAACATTTAAAACTAAAAAGAAGTGTAGGCTACCTCCTCCTCCTCCACCGCCACTTCCACCTACACCGCCACATCCACCGCCACATCCACCGCCTCCTCAACCTCCCTACTCCATATGGACCTCGTCCTCCTTGATCAAGATTATTATTTTTTATTTTTACGTATTTTATGTTATTTAAAGTCATTTCCCCATCCACTTTTGTTTTCAGAGCACTTGCCATGCTCTTAGCCACATTTTGCAGCCCTCTAGCCCTTTCCCTCACATTTTTACAGCCATTTTAGTGCTCAAAAGTTCAGGTCCCTATTGACTTCAATAGGGTTCGGGGTCAAGTTCAGGTTCCGAACTTGAACTTTTTTGTGAAGTTCGGCCGAACCCGTCGAACCCGAACATCCAGGTGTCCGCTCAACTATACTCATATCCTTTTTTGATGTTTGCCATGTGCTCCGCTACCCTCTTTTTTAAGGTCCTCTTTGTTCTCCCAATGTACTGCTTCTGGCAAGCACATTGCATGGAATCAAGGTCATGCGATCAACCTGTGTAGTTCGGAGGAAGAGGCAGTGGTCGCACAGAGCCACCAGCACAGCAGAAGAGGGAGCAGGGTGCAAAAGCGGCGCGGCCACCCCCCAGACAGTACGGGTTTGGGGTCAAGTTCGGGTTCCGAACTTGAACTTTTTTGTGAAGTTCGGCCGAACCCGTCGAACCTGAACTCATATCCTTTTTTGATGTTTGCCATGTGCTCCGCTACCCTCTTTTTTAAGGTCCTCTTTGTTCTCCCAATGTACTGCTTCTGGCAAGCACATTGTAAGAGGTATATAACATCTGTAAAATCACAAGTTAACCCTTCTTTAATGGTTAAACTAAATGAATTCTGTGTGGAATTTACTTTTAATATTTTCTTTGGAAAAGAGGCAACCCAACAATTTAAACAACGTCCACATCTATAAAATTCCTTGAGTGACATCCAATGTTGCCTGCTATTAGTCTTCTCATTCCTGACCGACGGAGCTACTTTTAAACCTAAATTTGGTACTTTAGTGTAAGTAATATGCGGGGTGTTTTTTAATTCGGGTCCAATGATTTTATCATTAAGTAGGTGATACCACTGCCTTTTAATAATCTTCTCTACCATTTTATATTCAGAATGAAAGGGCAGAATCATTCTAAATGTCTCATCTTTTTCAGTCTCTGGCTTAGGGGAGATGAAGTCCTTTCTATTTATACCCCTCACTTTATTTAATGAGTTTTCAAGTAGATGCATGGGGGAATCTTTATCTAAAAATTGTTGTTTGAGATTTATGGCTTCATTATCATCAGTACAATTGCGTTTTAACCTTCGAAACTGGCTTAAGGGGATATTTATCAACCATCTAGGGCGGTGACAGCTGGAAAAACAAATAAAACTATTCTTCTTTACTGGCTTGAGGTAAGTACTACATATACGTTTTTGTACATCTACTCTAATATTCAAGTCCAGAAATTATACATTAGTTCTACTAATAACGGGGGTAAATTTAAGATTTCTATCATTTGTGTTAATGTCTTGTAAAAAATTATTCAAAGATTCCATCGTATCCTGCCAAATAAATATAATGTCATCTATATACCAACGCCACAGCACCAGACTCAATCCCCAGCTTGGGTTGGATGATATCCGCCTCCCATTGTGCCATAAATAGGTTGGCATAGCTGGGGGAGAATCCAGTGCCCATGGCAATTCCTCTTTGTTGTACATAGTATTAATTTTTAAAAACAAAATATTTATGGGTCAAGATGTATCTTACACCCTCTAACTGGAAGAGTAATTGTTCCTCTTTCATTGTACTATTTGTAGTAAGTTGTTTATGTAGCGCTTTCAAACCTGATACATGGCCAATTATGGTGTAAAGAGAGCTTACATCTAAAGTCCCTAAAATCCATTCTTTCCCCCAAACCAATTCTTCCAATGCTCTAACTATATCTGTAGTGTCCTTGATATATCAAGGTGTAATCCTAACTGTAGGCTGTAGTAATTTGTCAATATATTGGGACAAATTGGAAGAAATAGAATTTGTACCTGATACAATTAGCCTGCCAGGTTGTGATTTCAGATCCTTATGTATTTTGGGGATGCAGTAAAATATAGGTGTTCTTTTTTTTTTATCAGTAATAAATCTGGCCTCTTTTTTCAAAATAAAACCTGCATCTGTTCCCCTTTCACAGTAATCAACAAGTTCATTATGGCAATCCTCAGTAGGGTTCTGACTGAGCTTCCTATATGTGATCTCATAATTAAGTTGTCTCCCACATTCTTGTAAATAATGTTCAGTATTAAGGATCACTATAGCCCCTCTTTGTCCGCAGGTCGAATTGTGATCACATTAGTAGATTATAACTGTTGTATGGCTTCTATCTCTTTTCTTGTAAGATTATTCTTTTCCTTTTGGATCTTAAGTTGCCTTAGATCTCTTTCCACATTCAGTTTGAATGTTGCCATTTCATGGCTGATCTCCTGCTTCGGGTATTTTTTTTATTTTACTCTTAATTCTGCGTGTTGGTACCTATCATTATTAGGGTTAATACTGTACTCCCTAATAGCTGGATTTTTTATATAATATTTCTTTAGACATAGTTTCCTAATTTTCTTTTCTATCCCAATGTAGGTGGAAAATGTATCTACAGTAGTAGAAGGGGCAAATTGGAGACCTCTGTTTAAAAGTGCTGTCTGTGCATCCGTGAGTTGTGTTTTACTTAAATTTACTATTTTTGACGTGATCTGTGTTGACTATAGTTGATTTTTCTTATTCGAGTGTCTGGTAAGTGTTATGTTCTGGTTAGTGTCCTTGTGGTGTGCCTGTTGAACTCGTGTCTTTGTGATTCCTCGTGTTTCTTCATGGTGGGGTTGGTGAACATGTTCATCTTGACCTTGTCTTGTGATGAAGGGGAGTTTGGTCTAAAAAGGGGTGAAGACAGTGATTCATATCTATTTTTGATAGACACGTTATATTGGTTAGAAGGTCCTTCTCTACACAAATTAGATGTGTCTCGCATCTACTCTACCAATTGAGTATTCTCCTCTTTATATTGGTCTTTTTGGTGTTAATTTGGCTAAAAGTAAAAAAAAAATGGGATTTTTTATTAATAATATCCTTTTCTAATGCATCTAAATTCTTGCAAATTTTCTCCTGCCACTTACGGACCTGTTCCCTAACCGGAAATTGATCTATTTATTTTCTTAATAAAAACTATTTGTTCCGTAATCTCACTTGTAATTTGTATCCGTCTATTTATAATAATTTGTATTAGATTATATGACTGTGTCTTCAAAAAAAAGTGTCATCCACCAAATCCGGAGCTGGTATTTTGGTTAACGCCAAGCCTTTAGGTATGTGACCCCCTTGTAGAAATTACGTAAGTTCTAACTTCCTATTTATTACGCAATTGTCTTTGTAATAATTTCTCCAAATCCCTGAAGGTCTCATCCATTGATCTATCTATCAGGTTCAGTACAATTATTTTCATGTGTATCAAAAACATATCTGTCTATTCATTACATTTGTTGTCCACGTATTCCTAGATGTCTATTCTGGAAAAAATAGGGAGCTCAGCCAGCGGGTCTAAACTTCACTGGTCGTGTTTGGAGGAAAAAGAAGGATGGGGTGGTAACATCATGCTTTGGGGGTGATTTTCTGCGAAGGGGACAGGACAACAGCACTGTATTCAGGAGAGGATGAATGGGGCCATTTATTGTGAGATTTTGAGCAACAACCTCCTTCCCTCAGTCAGAGCATTGAAGATGGGTCGTGGCTGGGTCTTCCAACATGACAACGGACCGAAGCACACAGCCAGGATAACCAAGGAGTGGCTCCGTAAGAAGCATATCAGGGTTCTGGAGTAGCCTAGCCGGTCTCCAGACCTAAATCCAATAGAATATCTTTTGACTTCTGTAATTGCAAACAAAGGCTTCTGTACCAAATATTAACACTGATTTTCTCAGGTGTTCAAATACTTATGTTCAGCAGTGCAAGACAAATACATTCTTTAAAAATCATACAATGTGATTTCCTGAATTTTCTTTTTAAATTCTGTCTCAGAGTGGGAATGCACCTACAATGTGAATTTCAGACCCCTCCATGATTTCTAAGTGGGAGAACTTGCAAAATTGTAGGGTGTTCAAATACATCTGTTCCTCACTGGATGTTCACATAATGCAAGGGGATCTGGCGTCAGAACCAGCAATTGGATACACAAATTCTTGCACAACCCCTTTAAGCTGAAAAGTTTTCTACAAAACAAAATGGGGCAAATATACAGTACTAAGAATAGCATTATAAACGCCAGCTTTAGTATAAAATCCGTTTGCACAAAATGCGCCAAATTTAATAAGAGACACAATTTAACCATCTTTGCGATAAATAAATTTTTTGGAGAAAAAAAAATAGGAAACAGCTCATACAGCATACCTGACAAATTCTACAATGGCTGTCACATACATATTGCAGATATAAAACTTCATTATAATCAAAAATATGTTTCACTATATAATAAGGCGCATTTGTCAGTCTTGAAAAACTGTGACAACTCATGTAGGGGCCATATTGATGTCCTTACTGGTTGTCACAATTGTCCCAGATACTGTACATATATTATGAAAAATAAAATGAAGATTACAACTATTAACAACCACCCAAGGACAAAATTGAAGATCATATTTCTTATTTTCGGGTGAGTACATAGTGAAAAACATTAACAAGGTAACTACACGCTAAAATATAAAAGACATACTGTATAGGTGCAACTAAGCCAAGTGAAGTATCTATAAAGCTCTGTGCTTACTTGCTAGTTTTAGGTCTGCTGCTTGTCAGAAAAAAAACGAGATTCCATTACCGAAAATCCAGGTAATGGAAATGCAAAGTGCTTAAACTTTCCCAATTATCATCTAGTGGCAGATGGCTTGTTAGTGATGCAGTCATGGGCATAGCTACAAATTTTCTAGGAAGGATGACAACATTTGAAATGCTGTCTCAAAACTAGATATATGTATTGAGAACGTTATAACTTCAAAGTGTCTTATCATTTTAATGGGCAAAACATCCACTCTTAAATCCGTAACACCATGTGAAAACGGAGACAGGATGATCAGGAAAATGTCAGATAAGGTTCAATGTTGTTAAAAATAAGGGAATTAGTGTTGATCGAGCACCATAGTTCTCGGGTGCTTGGGCCGAACACATCAGGATGCTGGGGTGCTCTACCAAGCACCCGAGTATAATGGAAGTCAATGGGAGAACCAGAACATTAAACCAGGCACCCTGCTCTGAAGAGGGGAGGGTGCCTGGTTCATAGGAAAAGGTCAGAAATGTATGGAAACACCACCGAAATGGTTCGGGAACAGCATGGGGAGGATGTCTGGATGCATCTTGGACTCGCAGGTCACTGCTGGGAACGATGTTGTCCGAGTAGTACGCTACTTTTACAGACTGACAATAACACGCACAAAACCTAGGAAATGTTAGGAAACATTCTTTCCTGTATATTTACTTGTATATAAAGTGCAAGTGCTGCCAAAGATTACAAGGAAGAGGCACTCCGATCCAACCTGTATATCACATAAAGGAGGGCCTCATTCACATTGTGATACAATTGTTCATATGGTGGGACTCCTACACTCATAAAGCCTATGCACTAAGTGAAAGGGCTGCCAAAAATTACAAGGAACCGTCACTACAATACACCTTTTGTTACACATAAAGGTGAGCATCATACACACCCTTGAAAAATTATGATTGATGGCCTGCTAGTGACCCTTAATTTGGAGCAAGAGCCTACTGATTTGACCATCTAAAACATTATAGGTGAGGGCCTGCTGCCGCTTTGGTGACTCTAGATAACCTGGGGCCGATCTCAAGTCCCTGTGACGGCGACAATCTATTTGGATGTCTGGCCTTTCAACTTTTGATGTTATTGTCAGCGCAAATCATGGTGACTATGGGTAATGGGGAATTAGGGTTCGATTCCAGAGAGGGAGCCTGAGAAACAGCTACGGCTACCATATACAAGCAAGGCAGCATGCGTGCAAATTACCTATTAGGTATAATTAGATGAGGGCCTGCAGGTGAGCTGACTCTGTAAAAGATTGTAGGTGAAGGCCTGCTTGTGAGCTGACTGTAAAAAATTATATGAGAGGGCCTGCTGGTTAGCTGACCCTGTAAAAAATTATATGCGAGGGCCTGCTGGTTAGCTGACCCTGTAAAAGATTTTAGGTGCGGGCCTGCTGGTGTGCTGACCCTCTAAAAGGTTGTAGGTGACGGCCTGCTTGTGAGCTGACCCTCTAAAACATTATATGCGAGAGCCTTTAGGTGAGCTGACCCTGTAAAAGATTGTAGGTGAAGGCCTGCTGGTGAGCTGACCTTAAAAAAAATTATATGCAAGGGCCTGCTGGTAAGCTGACCCTCTAAAAAATTATATGCGAAGGCCTGCTAGTGAGCTGACCCTGTAAAACATTTTATGCAAGGGCCTGCTGGTGAGCTGACCCTGTAAAAGATTGTAGGTAAAGGCCTGCTGGTGAGCTGACCCTGTAAAACATTGTATGCGAGGGCCTTCTGGTGAGCTGACCCTCTAAAAAATTATATACGAGGACCTGCTTTTGAGCTGACCCTGTTAAACATTATATGCGAGGGCCTCCTGGTGAGCTGACCCTCTAAAAAATATATGCGAGAGCCTGCTGGTGAGCTGACCCTGTAAAAGATTTTAGGTGCGGGCCTGCTGGTGAGCTGACCCTGTAAAAGATTTTAGGTGTGGGCCTGCTGGTGAGCTGACCCTCTAAAAGGTTGTAGGTTAGAGCCTGCAGGTGAGCTGACCCTCTAAAATATTATATGCGAGAGCATTCAGGTGAGCTAACCTTGTAAAAGATTGTAGGTGAAGGCCTGCTGGTGAGCTGACCTTGTAAAACATTATATGCAAGGGCCTGCTGGAGAGCTGACCCTTCAAAAAATTATATGCGAGGGCCTGCAGCTGAGCTGACCCTGGAAAACACTATGTGCAAAGGGCATATATGCAAGGGCATTATATGCGATGAATAAGCATGTGTTGATATGATGGAAGAGGAGAAGGAGGATGAGAAAAGGAAGATTCAACCATATACCCTTGTTTGTGGTTGAAGGGGTGCATGGGAATACAGTGTATTCAGTAAATTATAAGCAACACATTTAAAGTGCCTTTATGTTCATCAGCTTTCCTCTGATGGAGTTGAGAAGTCATAGTCAATCCAGGCCTTGTTCATTTTTATAAGAGTCAACCTGTCAGCATTTTCAGTTTACTTATCTGTCATAAGGCCACCAGCAGCACTAAATACCCGCTCAGAAAAAAAAAAAACGGGCGGCAGGGCAGTCCAGCACCTCCAAGGCGTAGAGCGTCAGTTCGTGCCACATGTTCAGCTTGGACACCCAGTAGTTGTAAGACACTAAGGGATCATTAAGGGGGCTGATACGGTCTGCTATGTATTCCTTCACCATCTTCCAAAATATTGCCCTCCTTGTGACACTAGGCCGCGCATCAGGGTGAGGGTGCTGATGGGGTGTCATAAAAATGCCCCAGGCTTTGGAGAGTGTTGCCCTGCCTCTGTTGGAACTGCTGTGTGTTACCCTTGTCTCCCCTGCTCGGTTGGCCAAGGAACTACGAACTCTGCCGCCAGCATTGTCAGATGGAAATTTTTGGAGCAATTTTTCAACAAGGACGTTCTGGTATTGCACCATTTTGCTCGTCTTTTCCACCAGAGGAATGAGAGATGAGAAGTTCTCTCTGTAGCGGGAGTCGAGAAGGGTGACCAACCAGTAATCCGTGTTGTCTAAAATGCGTATAAAGGAAAGGCAGCCTAACTGGAAGTCAGCCATGTGTGCCAGAGTACCAACAGGCAAGACTTCGCTGTCGTCATCTGGAGGATCACTCTCAATCTCATCATCTTCTTCCTCCTCTTCTGCCCACCCACGCTGAACAGATGGAATTAAACTTCCATGGGTACTACCCTCTGTAGCGGAGGCAACCGTCTCCTGCTCCTCCTTCTCTTCATCGTCCAATTCGCGCTAAGAAGACGAACTGAGGGTGGTCTGGCTATCACCCAGTGTAATGTCTTGCCCATTTCCACCTCTTCCACATGCAAAGCGTTGCCATTAATTGTGAGTAGAGAGCATTTGAGTAGACACAGAAGTGGGATGGTTACGCTGATAATAGCGTTATCACCGCTCACCATCTGTGTTGATTCCTCAAAGTTGCGTAAAACCTCACAGAGGTCAGACATCCATGCCCACTCCTTGCTTGTGAAAAAGCGGAAGCTGACTGGAAAGGCGACGACCATGTTGCAGATGGTATTCCACTACTGCCCTCTGCTGCTCACAAAGCCTGGCCAACATGTTGTCACGGCAGACGTACACCCAGTATCAAAGACAACACACCAACAAGGTTCTGGATGAGAGACAGGGGAAGGGTCACCTCCTAGCTTATCCCTGACCTCTTTCCCTGCACTGCTCAGCCCACAGTAGACCTTGAAGGTAGGTGTACTAGTGTCCTCCAGCCTGGGCTAACAAAAACCCTGAACTCCCTAAGATGGTGAAGTGGGGAGATGGGAGCAGTCTGCTCGCACAGAACCTGGATGGACAAGAAGACACAAACAACCGAACAAGCAATGACACTTATCTCTGAGAGCAGGAACAGACAGCCAACCTTCTCTCCAAACTTCCCAGACAGAATGAACAGTATAATCCGCTCAGGGCACTGGGCAGTGTGCTATTTAACCTAAAGACCCCACCCAGTGCACCTAAGAGAGAGGCGGATCCAGCACGGCTCCAAAGCAATCACTAAACTCGTGCTGCTATCCTGGCTGACCTCCGCACATGGTCAGAGTGGGGCATGACACATGTGGAACGTGGAGTTCCAGGGCATGCTCACGTCGCACAATAGCCAGTGAGCTGGCAATTTTAAGCGCTGTTGCGGCGTTGACAGACCGGCTGAAGCTGTTGATGACTTGCGGAAATGTGCACACACGCGGCGCACCTTCATCAGTAACTCAGGCAAATTAGGGTAAGTTTTGAGAAACCGCTGAACCACAAGGTTTAACACGTGGGCTAGACATGGGATGTGTCTGAGCTTGCCGAGCTCCAAAACCCGCAACCAAGTTACGGCCATTATCAGACACAACCATACCTGGATGCAGGTTGAGTGGCAAGAGCCACAGCTCAGTCTGGTCCCTTATCCCCTGCCACAGCTCTGCGGCAGTGTGCTGTTTGTCCCCTTAGCATATCAGCTTAAGCTTGGCATGTTGCCACTTCCACACTGCAGTGCTACACGCGAATAAATCGGAGGTGGAAGTGGAGGAGGAGGCGGAGAAGAAGTGGGGTTTGGAGCCACTAACGTAGGTGCTGGCGGAAGCCCTGATGGAATTGGGTCCCGCAATCCTCGATAGCACCTGTGCCATCCCAGGGTACGACTAGCTCCCGGCCTCCACAACATTCACCCAGTGTGCCGTCAAGGAAATGTAGCGCCCCTAGCCGAATGCACTTGTACATGTGTCTGTGGTTATGTGGACCTTCACAGTAACTGTGTTGGTTAAGGTACGTGTGTTGTTACTGGACACATTTTGGTGTAAGGTGGACACGGCGCACCTTGAAAAATAGTGGCGGCTGGGGACTGCGTAACGCGGGACGGCCACCAACATCAGGCTGTGGAAGGTCTCAGTGTCCACAAGCCTAAATGGCAACAATTCCATAGCCAGTAATTTGGAAATCTGCGCATTTAGTGCTATGGCCTGTGGGTTGGTGGCTGGGTATTTTCGCTTGCGTTCAAAGGCCTGGGGTAAGGACATTTGGACGCTGCACTGGGACACAGAAGCGGATGTGGTCGCTGATGGTGCTTGCGAAGGTCCAGGTGCAGGGAGGGAGGCATCCAGACCTGCGCCTTTGACAGGGGATTGGCCAGCACGTAACATAGGGGAAGAGGAGGCAGTGGTGTGACCCGCAGACACAGATTGTGGACAAGGCGTTCGTCCTACTTATTACGGTGCTTGGATGCCATGTGGCGGATCATGCTGGTGGTGGTGAGGTTGCTAGTGTTCACATCCCCGGCTCATTTTCATATGGCACAGGTTGCAAACTACTATTCTTTTGTCGTCCGCACTTTCCTCAAAAAAGCACCATACTGCGGAACATCTAGATTTCTGCAAGGGGGTGCTCCGTGGAACAGGTGTGGCCTGCCTTCTCCCTTTTGGCACCCCGCTGCCTATTTCAGCCTGCTGAGGTGCTGCAGATCCCTCCCCCTCTGTACTGTTGTCCTTGCTCGGCTTTCCACCTTCCCTGGTTGGGTCAGTGACCTCATCGTCCACCACATCCTCTTCCACTTCCTCACTCTGATCATCCTCCTGATTTGTTGACCTAACCACAACCTTAGTGATTGACAACTGTGTCTCATGAACCTCTTGAGGCAGTAATTGCGGTTGACTCATTGACAACTGTGTCTCATCATCATCCACCTCATTAAACATTAATTGCCATTCCCCACCGTCATCTTCTTGTGACTGTGGATGCTCAAGAGGTTGGGAATCAGGGCACAAGATCTCATTTCCCTTTTCAAGCGTGCTTGGAGAGAGGGCCAAATCAAGTAATGGCGATGAAAAGAGCTCCTCGGAATTTCCGAGTGTGGGATCACTTGTTTGGCCAGACTGTACATGGTGGGAGGAAGGAGGATCAAGGTGAGGATTGGGTTCACCAGACTCCTGGCTACTGAGACTGGACTTGGTGGAAGACAGGGTGGTGCTTAACCGACTAGAAGCGTTTTCTGTTGCAATCCAACCGACCACCTGATCGCACTGGTCTGACTTCAAGAGTGGTGTCCTGCGCCGCCCTGCAAACTGGGACATAAAGCTACGTATCGCGGATGATTGTTTTTCTTGTGCTCTGGAAGCAGGCACAGTTTCTCCGCACCCAGGGCCATGGCCTTTGCGCGCACCATCAGCATCACAGCCACTTCCCCATCCCTTAGTGCTCGCCTTCTTAATTTTAAATGTGGTATATGCTTGAAAGTATGTCACACGTACAGTAGCGTAGGATTTAGAAGTGTATGCGCAAAAAAATTTACAAAGATATTTGTGATTAGGAAACATTATAAAGGACAGGTACCACAGGTAATGTCTCTGTTCGCAGTGTCTACGGAAAAAGGTACACTGATATTTTAGGGATGCACACACTTTAAACAGGAGATGTTGCGCGGATGATTTAACTGTCCGCAGCGGACACCATCTCCGAAAAAAGTGCACTGGATGTCACTGATATTTTAGGAATGCGCACACTTTAAACAGGAGATGTGGTGTGGATAATGTAACTGTCCGCAGCGAACACCATCTATGGAAAAAGTGCACTGGATGTCACTGATATTTTAGGGATGCGCACACTTTAAACAGGAGATTGGGCACAGATAATTTAACTGTCCGCAGCGGACACCGTCTACGGAAAAAGTACACTGGATGTCAAAGTTATTTTAGGGATGAGCAAACTTTACACAGGAGATGTGGCTCAAATAATTTAACTGTCCGCAGCAGCCTATTACATGGTATTTAGTGCAGGATGCGCTAAAAATATATATTGCTGCTGTCACACACAATAGTCCTTACAAGGAATTTTGGGTCTCTGAAATGTTTTTGTACAAAGAAAATATTCAATTACACCCCCAACACTCTATGTCCGTTTCTATGCTCAGCTCTCCCTGACTTCGAATGAGCCGAACATCCGTCATCGGGTGCTATATAGCACCCGATGACACGTTCCAGCCAGCCACTAACTGTAATGCCAGTAGCCAACATGGCCACTGGCATTAAGGTGATGGCGGTACCTACCCGCACGTTTATTGGCCGAGTACCGCCATGTGCCGAGCATCGAGTTGCTCGAGCCGAACAGGTGTTTGGCCAAGCATGCTCAATCATCACTAAAGGGCATACATTTTAGAATAAAAATATGCATGCCTTTTACACCCTAAACTGGTGATTACTGGGTATATCTACAATGGAGAATTTAGGACTACTGATAAAATAAAAATGATTACCATAATTTTCACTTTATAAGGTGCACCTGATGATAAGCTGCACCTAGGTTTCTGAGGAGGAAAATAAGAAAAAAAATATTTTGAACCAAAAGGTCTGCTTTTGAACTAATGGTGGTCTGTGGATGACACTATTATGAGGGATCTGTGGATTACACTATTATGCGGGATCTGTGGATGACACTATTATGGGGTATCTGTGGATGACACTGTTATGGAGGGGATCTGTGGATGATGCACTGTTATGGGGATCTGTGGATGATGCACTGTTATAGGGATCTGTGGATGACACTGTTATGGGGATCTGTGGATGACACTGGTATGGGGATCTGTGGATGACACTGTTATGGGGATCTGTGGATGACACTGTTATGGGGATCTGTAGATGACATTGTTATTGGGATCTGTGGATGACTCACTGTTATGGGGGATCTGTGGATGACAGTTTTGGGGATCTGTGGATGACACACTGTTATGGGGGCATCTGTGGATTACACTGTTATGGGGATATCTGTGGATGACACTGTTATGGGGATATCTGTGGATGACACTGTTATGAGGGAGATCTGTGGATAACACTGTTATGGGGGATCTGTGGATTACACTGTTATGGGGGTTATGTGGATGACACTGTTATGAGGGAGATCTGTGGATAACACTGTTATGGGGGATCTGTGGATGACACTGTTATGGGGGATCTGTGGATGACACTGTTATGGGGGAATCTGTGGATGACACTGTTATGGGGGAATCTGTGGATGACACTGCTATGTGGGATCTGTGGATGACACTGTTATGGGGGATATGTGGATGACACTGTTATGGGGGGATCTGTGAATTACACTGTTATGGGGAGATATATGGATGACACTGTTATGGGGAGATATATGGATGACACTGTTAAGGGGAGATATATGGATGACACTGTTATGGGGAGATATATGGATGACACTGTTATGGGGAGATATATGGATGACACTGTTAAGGGGAGATATATGGATGACACTGTTATGGGGAGATATATGGATGACACTGTTATGGGGAGATATATGGATGACACTGTTATGGGGAGATATGTGGATGACACTGTTATGGGGAGATCTGTGGATGACACTGTTATGGGGATCTGTGGATGACACTGTTATGGGGGGATCTGTGAATAACACTGCTATGGGGGGATTTGTGGATGACACATATATAGCATTGTATGCTATATATGTGTCATCCACAGATTCCCCCCATAAAAGTGTCCCTGTGTAAATAGTAACCTCCAATACAGGGGGTGGCGGCCGGCACATGCTGTTGGAATCACAGCGGGGCCCGTGCAGTCACTGTACTCTATTAACCGGTCCCCGCTCACAGCAGTCTTTATATGTAAAGTGTAGTCATGAGAGCTTTGTTAAAGTATCACAATCCTCTGTAGTACTCACTATCAAACTACTGTAGCAGGCATGCCAGCCGGCAGCGTAACATCACTCACTCCGTCACACGCCTGCTCCTCTCACTTTATTAATAAAGCAGGTGGAGCAGGCAGGTGAGTGAGCGAGTGACGTTACACAGCCGGCCGGCCGGCCTGCCTCCTACGGTAGTTTGATAGTGAGTACTACAGAGGATTGCGATACTTTAACAAAACTCCCATGACTACTGTGAGCGGGGCCCAGTGTAATAGAGTACACTGACTGCACCGGGTCCCGCCGCGACTCCAACACCGGTTGCCGGCCTGCAGCCCCTCCTCCCTCCCCGCTAACATATCGCAGGCTGCGCTGTCCAGCATAGTGGCGGGCGATGTATCAGCGTCACCAGAGTAAAAATGGCAGCACTCGCTTTATAAGACACACTGCCATTCCCCCCCCCCCCCCCCCCCCCACACACACACACACTTTTTTTGGGGGGGGGGGGGAGTGCATCTTATAAAGAGAAAAATATCACTTAAATGAGTTGTCTGAGTTTTAATTTAATTTTAGCACCGCACCTCCTATCCTCCCTGCTGCTGTAATTAACTAATACCGCCACATTCTTGGCTCCAGCTATTATGTGCACATACACTCCAGACACTGCTGCCTTTAGGCAATCACTGGCCTCTGCAGTATATGGCATATGACTACTCAGGGCAGCGATTGACTGCACGTGGAGTGTAACTAAAGGATCACAGGCCTCCATGCAAAAGTCAGCTTGGGTCCTCCACACAACTTCTCCTCATGTTCGCCAGCTGCAGCATGTCCATACTATTTTAGCAGCATAGCCAAGTCTTATAAATGGGTTGTCCCATGTTGAAAACTTCAATCACCTATCCACAGGATTGAGGACAAGTGTCTGATTTAGCGGGGGTCTGACCCTTAGACCCCTGCCGATCAGAACAACGGAGAGCAGACCCTGTGTTCATCTTTTGAATAAATTGGTGGTCCCACATGCCCACTGCAGCACCGTACAACTGTATGAGATCACCAGAGATAGATGAGTATTTGTACTATGGTGTCTTTGGTGGTCCCATAGAGTTAAATGGAGCGGCAGCGCACATGTGTGACCACCGCTTCATTCAAACTGGAGAACATGGGCCCCAAGATATATGTTTAAAAAAAAAAAAAAGCTGACAAATTTAATCTACTTCGGCTGTAGGTCGTGATTAACATAAGTTAGTGGACAACCCTTGCATACCTGCAACGGACTGGGTTTCTTCTTTTTTCCCTCCCAGCGTCTGGTATCCCTTGCCCTCTAAGAGGTTTGTACGATATATGTCCCTCTGATACAGCAAGTTGTCGTGACGCCCGTTGCATTGAAGCAACAACGACATGGAGTACCCTTTAAGTATAGTGGTGTTGATACACAGATGTAGGATTGCCAGAGTGGTGTCAGGGTTGCCTATAGTATCCCTTGGGTGTGGCTTTAGCACTTGTCACGATGATCCTACCTGGATATCCCTGGATCCCAGATGTGGTCGTCCAAAGCAGTGAAAAGGGCTGTGATTAACTTGGATGAGGAAGAAATAATTGAGTCTAAACTTTTATTAACATTGAACACAGCTTTACTTGAATAAACTTGCATCACAGAACAATCTTCCAAACTTTATCTTGGTCATCAGCAGATTTAGGCTTAACTTCTGGCAGGCAGACACAATCAGCTCTGCTGCGTCTGTACTCATTCAGCTATGCTATGTTGTCAGATTAAATAGGAACTTTTCCTTTCTCTTCTGCTGTACTTAACTCTCTGTAGTCTGACTCAGTCTTTATCTTGATCTGTATCTTTCTCTTCATCTTTGTCTTTAGCTTTATACTGGGAATCTCTCTTTCTGGCTTAAGAAGCACTTGGTTTAGACCTCTAGGCCCAAAAGAGCAGACAGTGCTCTTCTGGCTGGAACACAATCTTCCCAATGCAGGGGGGACGCTAGACTTCTGCAGGCTTGTCCAGGAAGGACGAGGGCCTGCTGCTTCCCCTTACAGGGGGTAGGCTAGACACACAACCTCTCCCCAAGGAGGGGAAGGCTAGACTCATCTTCACTAACACTAAACTCCTCCCTCTCTAGAAAGGTCTGGAGTGGAATAGAAGGTTCCACTCCAGGGAAACTAACTCTGTCACTATTGCCGCCATCTGCTGGTGAACCAGGTGCATTACACTTGTTGTACAGTTGTTTGCAAGAAAATGTACATACACATTATGCAGGATATGGCAATAAATATGCAAGATGATACAGGATCAACCGTAAGAGATAGTAGAGGGACACAAAATGTCACTCTGGGGTATTACATAACTCCACCGCTGTTAGTAGTGGAAGAAGTGGAGTGTAATGTTCTGCAACAGATGTTTATTTTAACAATAAAGTGCAGTGATCTGGTGGTTTACTGCTAAAAGGGTTAATCCTAAAGTGTACTATGGTTCATTGCTAGGGATAGTGAGATACTGTAATGTGTTTCACTGCAAAATGGTTAAGGTGACTTTATTGTATTTATTGTGTCTCATAGGCTGTGTATAGGAGAAATAGTTAATTTTTCTTGCCCTGGACTCTTACAACTGGAGTTGATAGGAGTGGGCTGGCCCCGTCCCTCTGAGGTAGGTGCTATAGTTTAGAGAGTGTACAACTAGCAGCTGAGTGAGAAGCTTGTCTTTGTAGCTGGTGCCAGAGAAAAGCAGTATATAGGGTTACATCAAATTTTGCAGAAGGTTGTGGGCCATTACAAAAGGGACAGTGCACGGACAAGTTATTTAGTATAAAGTGATGTACAGTACTTTTATGGCTGTATACTTTACTGCACATGGTCTGTGCTATATTGATTTTGGCACCTGCCACACTAATAAGATGGACTGGCTATCCATTTGAGGACTGCACCCTACAGTTGAGCATTGCAGTAATATACAAAGAGAGTATTTGCACCCCTTGACCGAATTGGGAAGTTGTTTCGATTAAGCCCGTCCTACAATGCAACCTGACAGCACCATGTTGTAGAGTGGGAGAAGCCGAGCAGATCAATAAATATTTTTTGTTCCATTAGAAAGTACAATTTGTTCTGAAAAAAGCAAGTTCTCATACAGCTATGTGAATGGAAAAAAAAAAAAAAGTTAAGACTCCGGGAAGGCAGGGAGCAAAATACAAATAAGGAAAATCGTTCCACCAGAAAAGGGTAAAAGGGAATCTGTCACTATAAAAATGCAATGTAAGCTAAAGGCAGCATGTTTTAGAGGAGCAGCTGAGCAGATTAATATATAATTATATGGGAAAAGATTCAATGAAACCTGTATTTTATACATTTAATTCCTGCTCATTCTTGACTTTGAAGACAAGTACTCGGTCCTATCAGTGATTGACAGCCTTCACTCTATGACTGTGTATACACAGATAGCTATCAATTCACTGATAGGACCACCTCCTGGACTTCAAATCCCAGAATGAACAGGACTTTAATTTGTATAAATGAGAACTATTACTGAATCTTTTGCCACAAAACTATATATCAATCTGATCAGCTCCTCCTGCTCTATAACATGCTCCCTACAGCTCAAACACCCTGTTTAACCCCTTAGGGACACAGCCTTATTTCACCTTAAGGACCAGGCCATTTTTTGCAAATCTGACCAGTGTCACTTTAAGTGCTGATAACTTTAAAACGCTTTGACTTATCCAGGCCATTCTGAGATCGTTTTTTCGTCACATATTGTACTTCATGACACTGGTAAAATGAAGTAAAAAAAAAAAATTTTCTTGCATAATAAAATACCTAATTTACCCAAAATTTGGAAAAATTTGCAAATTTCAAAGTTTCAGTTTCTCTACTTCTGTAATACATAGTAATACCCCCAAAAATTGTGATGACTTAACATTCCCCATATGTCTACTTCATGTTTGAATTATTTTGGAAATGATATATTTTATTTTTTGGGGATGTTACAAGGCTTAGAAGTTTAGAAGCAAATCTTGAAATTTTTCAGAAATTTACAAAAACCCAATTTTTAGGGACCACTACAGCTCTGAAGTCACTTTGCGAGGCCTACATAATAGAAACTGCCCAAAAATGCCCATTCTATAAACTACAGCCCTCAAGGTATTCAAAACTGATTTTACAAACTTCGTTAACCCTTTAGGTGTTGCACAAGAGTTATTGGCAAATGGGGATGAAATTTGAGAATTTCATTTTTTAGCCTAATTTTCCATTTTAACCCATTTTTTACACTAACAAAGCAAGGGTTAACAGCCAAACAAGACTGTATCTTTATTGCCCTGACTCTGCCGTTTACAGAAACACCCCATATGTGGCCGTAACCTACTGTACGGCCACACAGCGGGGCGTAGAGTGAAAGGTGCGCCGTATGGTTTTTGGAAGCCAGATTTTGCTGGACTGTTTTTTTGACACCATGTCCCATTTGAAGCCCCCTGATGCACCCCTAGAGTAGAAACTCCATAAAAGTGACCCCATCTAAGAAACTACACCCCTCAAGGTATTCAAAACTGATTTTACAAACTTTGTTAACCCTTTAAGTGTTGCACAAGATTTAATGGAAAATAGAGATACAATTTCAAAATTTCACTTTTTTGGCAGATTTTCCATTTTAATATTTTTTTACAAAGCAAGGGTTAACAGCCAAACAAAACTCATTATTTTTGGCCCTGATTCTGTAGTTTACAGAAACACCCCATATGTGGTCGTGAAATGCTGTACGGGCACACGGCAGGGCGCAGAAGGAAAGGAATGCCATACGGTTTTTGGAAGGCAGATTTTGCTGGACTGTTTTTTTGACACCATGTCCCATTTGAAGCCCCCCTGATGCCCCCTAGAGTAGAAACTCCAAAAAAGTGACCCCATTTTAGAAAGTACGGAATAGGGTGGCAGTATTGTTGGTACTAGTTTAGGGTACATATCATTTTTGGTTGCTCTATATTAGACTTTTGTGCGGCAAGGTAACAAGAAATAGCTTTTTTGGCACGTTTTTTTTTTTTGTTTATTTACAAAATTCATCTGACAGGTTAGATCATGTGGTAATTTTATAGAGCAGGTTGTCATGGACGCGGCGATACCTAATATGTATACAATTTTTTTTATTTATGTAAGTTTTATACAATAACTTTATTTTTAAAACCCCAAAATCTTTTTTTGTCTCCATAGTCTAAGAGCCATAGTTTTTTCAGTTTGTGGGCGATTATCTCGAGTAGAGTCTAATTTTTTTGCAGGATGAGATGACAGTTTGATTGGCACTATTTTGGGGTGCATATGACTTTTTGATCGCTTGCTATGACACTTTATGTGACGTAAGATGGGAAAAAATTGCTTTTTTTACACCGTTTTTTTTTTTTTTTTTTTACGGTGGTCACCTGAGGGGTTAGGTCATGTGATTTTTTTATAGAGCCGGTCGATACGGACGCGGCGATACCTAATATGTATCCTTTATTTTTATTTATGTAAGTTTTACACAATGATTTTATTTTTTAAACAAAAAAAAATCATGTTTTAGTGTTTCCATAGTCTAAGAGCCATAGTTTTTTCAGTTTTTGGGCGATTATCTTGAGTAGGGTCTCATTTTTTGTGGGATGAGATGACAGTTTGATTGGTACTATTTTGGCGTACATGCGACTTTTTTGATCACTTTTATTACCTTTTTTGGGAAGTAAGGTGGGCAAATTTTATCTTAACTTTTCTCACTTTATTTTAAATTTTTTTGACCCAGACCCACTTGGTTCTTGAAGATCCAGTGGGTCTGATGTCTGTAAAATACAGTACAGAACCCTATAGGGTTCTGTACTGTATTTTACTTACACTGAACAGATCTATGCTTTTAGCATAGATCTGTTCAGCACCATGGACAGCAGGACGCCTGAGCCATGGGAACCTTCCCCGTCTGCAAAGGCACAGCAGCCCCCCGATGGGAGAGGGAGGGAGCTCCCTGACCGATGACAGTTAACCTTTTCCATACAGCGGTCCGTACGGACCGCGGTATGGAAAGGGTTAAACGGCTGACATCTGCACAGATGTCAGCCGTTTATTCCAGGGTGTCAGCAATGTGCTGGCACCCTGGTATAACCCACTAGATGCCAACGATTATTCAAGGGGAGGCGGGCGGGGATCGCGATCCCGCCTGCCGCACCGCCCACCTCCCGCAACGCCCCCACCGCCTGCGACACCCCCCCTGCAACACCCGCCGCCATCAAATCGTGCAGGGGTGCAGGGGTGGGTGAAAATCTCTAATTTAGGCACTCTAAAGTTTCTGATCCCCGCGAACAGGGACCGCGGGGATCAGAAACTGCAAAAAGCGCAGCAAACCGCAGGTCTGAATTGACCTGTGGTTTGCTGCGATCGCCGACACGGGGGGGTCACATACCCCCCCTGGCGTTGTGACAGGATGCCGGCTGAATGATTTCAGCCGGCATCCTGTTCAGATTAACCCCTGGGGCGCCGGAATGCCTATTTAAAGTTAGGACGTACCGGTACATCCTGTGTCCTTAAGGACTCGGGAAACAGGGCGTACCGGTACGTCCTATGTCCTTAAGGGGTTAAAGGTGTTGTCCCACGATAATATTCTACAGTTTTCAAACCAGCCCTGGATCTGAATACTTTTGTAATTACATGTATTTGAAAATTTAGCATAGCCACTGAGTTATTCAGTAAAATATATCTGTATAGCACCACCTGCTGTTCGTTTTTTTTTCTTTTTTTTTTTGTCCAGCTCACAGAGATGGCCGCACATGCTCAGTTTCATCCTTCAACTGTCTCCTGAGCTGTGATAGGGAGAGCTGAGACACGCCCCCTGAGCTGCAGCAGAAAATACACTCCCCTTGAGCTGTCAGCTTGATTTAAATCTGGCAGAGCAATGAAAGGGGAGCTCTGGATCAATGTGAGGTACAGGGCTGGTTCTAGTTTTATTAGAAAAAGGTTGTCATGTACAATATGATGTCTGATATTAATTTTTTATATTAGTCAACGGATAACCCCTTTAATGTGACAGGTTCCTTTTAAGAAGAGACTCATACAGCTTTAGGAAATCTGTGCATGTAACCTGGACAGGCTGAGCTTAATTTTGCAAGTGCATGTGTTCCTGTGTGTGACATATGCCCAAAGTGCGTCAGTAAAGTACTGTGAACTTGTTACCCTGAAAAACGGTCTCCTGGTTGCCTTGCATCGCCTAATTGAACTGTCACATTATTGCCCCCCTTGCCAGTGCCTCAAGGAAGTTCTGCCTTGCACCCCAAGAACCCATCAGACAGGACACAGCGGCGTTGCCAGGGGGGGCCGGAGGGGTCCACGGCCCCCCCTACATCACGCTGTGCCCCCCATGTGCCCCACCAACTAAAATGCTCCCCCAACTGAGCGGCTGCAGGCGGGCACAGGGAGATGAGCGCTTCCATTGCGCTCATCTCCATAGTCATCTGCCTGTGCTGCGGCGGGGCAGGGGAGGGAGAGGCGTGTCCTTTCCCCTTCCTCTGATAGGCTGCAGGCACTAGGCCAGCAGCCTATAAGAGGCCGGCGCAGGCGGCGCAATGACGTCATCGCGCCGCCTGAGCCATACAGCGCAGGACATATTTTTTTTTTACAATAGTTTTACAGGCACATTAGGGGGGCTCTTGTTACTGGCACATGATGGGGGGGGCTTATTACTGGCACATGATGGGGGGGATTATTACTGGCACATGATGGGGGGACTTATTACTGGCACATGATGGGGGCTTATTACTGGCACTTGATGGGGGGCTTATTACTGGCACATAATGGGGGGCCTATTACTGGCACATGATGAGGGGCATATTACTCGCACATGATGGAGGCTTATTACTGGCACATGATGGGGGCTTATTACTGGCACATGATGGGGTTATTACTGGCACATGATGGGGGGCTTATTACTGGAACATGATGGGGGGCTTATTACTGGCACATGATGGGGGCTTTTTACTGGCACATGTTGGGGGCCTTTTACTGACACATGATGTGGGGGCCTATTACTGGCACATAATGGGGGGCTTATTACTGGCACATGATGGGGGGCTTATTACTGGCACATGATGGGGGGCTTATTACTGGCACATGATGGGGGCTTATTACTGGCACATGATGGGGGGCTTATTACTGGCTCATGATGGGGGGCTTATTACTGGCACATGATGGGGGGCTTATTACTGGTACATGATGGGGGGCTTATTACTGGCACATGATGGGGGGCTTATTACTGGCACATGATGGGGAGCTTATTATTGGCACATGATGGGGGCACTTATTACTGGCACATTATTGGTGGGTATTATAGGGGCATCTACTGAGGCCACAAAGAAGGGGTATTTTATATGGGGGGCTCTGTACAGTAGCATTTTATACTGGGACACATTATGGTGGGTACTATGGGGAAGGGGGGAGAGGAGTACTATAGAGTCATCTACGGGGCACTAAGAAGGGGTATTTTATACTTGCAAATTATGGGGGACACTAAGGGCATCTACTGGGGCACGATATATGGGGCATTTTATACTGGTACATTATGGGGCACTAGGAGGAAGGGGGAGAGGAGCACTATGAGGGCATTTACTGGAGCACTATATAGGGGTATTTTATACTGGCACATTATGAGGACATTAGCTCAACTGGAGGCATTACAAGGGGGTATTTTTTTTTGCACTGTCACATTATAAGGAGAATTATTTCTACTGGGGGAGCATTATGGTGGGCTTTATTACTCCCCCATGGTATGAGATCCCTAGTAGCATCCCCAGCCTCTCCCTGCTCTGCTATCCCTCTGCCCCTTCTCCAAATCCTTATTATGAAATCTTTCTCATTAGGATAAAACACAAGATCAGCTCAGCCGAGCCCCCGGCCAAAGTGTTGAAGTGGTGTCCGAGATCCCCAAGGGCCAAGCCAAGTAACTGTAAGTTTTCATGTGAAATATGTTTGTTATACACATATAGCATACACTGTGCCCCACAATATACAGTATACCTCTACACTGTGCCCCACAATATACAGTATACCTCTACACTGTGCCCCACACTATACAGTATACCTCTACACTGTGCCACACAATATACAGTATACCTCCACATTGTGCCCCACAATATACAGTATACCTCTACACTGTGCCCCACAATATACAGTATACCGCTACACTGTGCCCCACAATATATAGTATACCTCTACACTGTGCCACACAATATACAGTATACCTCTACACTGTGCCCCACAATATACAGTATACCTCTACACTGTGCAACACAATATACAGTATACCTCTACACTGTGCCCCACAATATACAGTATACCTCTACACTGTGCCCCACAATATACAATATACTTCTACACTCTGCCCCACAATATACAGTATACCTCTACACAGTGCCCCACAATATACAGTATACCTCTACACTGTGCCCCACAATATACAGTATACCTCTACACTGTGGTGTCTGTTCTATAAGCACCCTTGTTCTGTGGAGGCAGACAGAAAAATATCTGGAAGTGCCCCTCCCGAGACCAAGCTCTGGATCCGCCACTGGACCGCTCACAGGAGTGTACATTTCTTCTAAACTGTAATCCGTATGCTCTGACCTGCAGAAATCGGCACTCGCTCGGTAACAACTAACAGACAGTGCCTGTAGGCTGTAGCCTGGCCCTGTTACTGAAGCTAGCCGAGCGGTGTAAGGTTAAGGTACTAGTAGAGATGAGCAGCCGCTTAATCCTGATTTAAAGTTAAAGTTACTGCAGGACATGGATTACAGTTTAGAAATGTCAAATGTACACTCCTGTGAGAGGCGGGGAGGGGGATCTGTGGATGACACTGTTATAGGGAGGGGGATCTGTGGATGACGGATGACACTGTTATAGGGAGGGGGATCTGTGGATGACACTGTTATGGAGCGGGGAAATGGGGATGACACTGTCATGGGGTGGATCTGTGGATGACACACATAGCATAAGATGCTATATATGGTATGTGTCATCCACAGATCCCCCTCTCTATAACAGTGTCATCCACAGGCAACTAGGACATGTTGAAATCTCAGTGATTGTTTAAAAAAAAACAAAAAAACACAGACAGCAGCAATTTTCTTCCCTGTTGCGGTTTTAGGTATTGGGTAAAGTATCGCAGCATTTCTAAGCATACTTGTGTAAATGCATAGTTGTTATAGCTGCCCCCCCTACTTTTGTCCTGGCCCCCAGTGTGCCCCCCCAAAATTTGAAAGCTAGAGACACCACTGGACAGGGGCCCCAAAACCATGGTGGGCACCAAAATATTTACAATAGGAGGTCAGAAAGGAGAATCTGTCAGGAGCCAGAGTGGGGGTTGGAGTGGTAGTGGTTCTGGCTGTGAAAGGAGAGGGACCAAACTTGCCTCAGTAATTGGGGTACCCTTGATGCTAGGTGCTTGGATGCGTGCAAGGCAGGGCATGTAGTGTGCAATAGCCAGCTTTTGGTGTAGGAGTCTTTACTGTAGTGCAAACCAGGATCAGTAGTACATCCAACTATAGCACAACACAGTTCTAACTGTTCACAGTACAGTTCTTCTCTCAAATAGTGGTGTATGGATTTTGGCAAGGGTAGGAGTTATCTTTCCTCTCTATCTGGCTAAAGTCTCAATTAATAGATTATGGCAGGTAATATTACTCTGGCAGTAATCGCTGTAATGTCTACTGTGGAAAACAGTGTCTTGATGGCACGTCTGGCCAGGATATGTAGGGTGTCTCAGTATTACTCCACTACATTAGGGTCTGAATTGCTATAATTGAAAATGACCTTACTGACTCCTAGGCTTGGCCATGCAGATTTCAAGTTCTAATCTCTCCTTCTTGCTCTGTCTTTCTCTTTCTGTAGATCTTGCAGAGTCTCTGGAACTTGAGGCCCAAGAAGAAGGAGCACATGGACTTTGCTTCCTTTCGCTATGAAGTCTCTCCTAAGACTCTCCCTAAAGATTAGGGGTGGGGCCGCCCTACAGCGAACCTTCTACAAGGGCTGACTATGAAGCCAGAAAGACAACTGAGCCACAGCCCCTCAGCCACCAGCCCTTTGGCTAGGGCAGTGATAGGCAAACTGCGGCTCTCCAGCTGTTGTAAAACTACAACTCACAGTATGTCCAGTCTGCCTACAGCTATCAGCCTGCAGCAGGGCATGATGGGATTTGTAGTGTTACAACAGCTGGAGAGATACAGTTTGCCCATCACTGAGCTAGGGTAAAAGCCTTCTAAGAAAGAGAGGAACAGCTAGCTCAGGACTTTCCTCCGCACATAACCTTTTGCTACCAGAGGGGAGATTGGAGAACCAGCTCAATGCATAGCCTGTATTGTTTTGCACTTGAGCTTCACCAGTAAAGAAGCACACTGGTTTACTGCAGACCCTGACTTATTTCCCATTTGGATGCACCATGATTTACCATCCCCTATGGAGAGCAAGTGACACATGGTGACACTCCAACAGTGTCTGGGAGATCCAGCATATCATTCGGGGCCACCTCAAACCAGGTGGCTGCAGCAGGATTTTTGTCAAAAATAACAAATCAGACAAAACTGACACAAACTGAGTGCAACGTTTAAGCAAATTGGGATAAAACAAATTAGTATTTTTATTTCTCTGATGGAATAGAAATCCGTTAAATACAACGCTGATGTAAACTTAGGTTAAGTTCACATTTACTGTGGAGGTCTTGGCAGATTCAAACAAAAACAAAAAGGACGGAACATCACTGCATGCTGAAAACTTGACGGATCGCATTATAGTGAATGGGATCTTTCAGGCACTGGTGGTGTCCACCATATGCTGGATCCAGCACCTCTGGTTTTCTTTTTCTATGCCAGAACAGAATACTGGCCCTAGATATGACCCGTTTTATAAATGCAGGTGAACCTGAGCAGTTACAATATTTCTGACCACAATGTTCTCTGGACAATACATTTTCAGCAGTTTTCGCCACTCTGAAAACCCATCTATAATTTTCAGTTTTAAGGGGTGGAGACTAGTTGCTCCCACACTCAGAAACAGTGACTGTCCCTCTTCCATCCATTATTCTGTACCTGCTCTTGAAATCTGCTTGTAGACCCCCATCTCCCACATACTATAGTATACAGTACATAGCAGCAGAGTGTTTAGTGCATTCACATCATGATTTTGATTGTTGCTCGTCTGATCAGTCAGAAGAACAGAAAAATATTTTGAAAAAACAGATCTGTTATTTTGAGCATCAGTCATGCTCAGCATCAGTTAGCACCAAAGATAACAACAATATATAAATGATAAGTGCCATTTTTTTTTTACCTTCAGGGTGCAGGTATGCTTATATATTTGTTTTTTGCATAATTGCATTTTAACAGCAGTAACTTTTATGCTTTTTTTTCCATGTAGCTGAATACTTAAGTTATTTTTGCAGGATGAGATGTATTTTTCTGATACAAGATTTTGAGATAAACATGTATTGATTATATTAACTATATTGCAATGTTTTAAGCCACTCAATGTTTTGCTGGCAGGCTTTTAGACGCACTGACATTGCAGACCTTGGATGCTATTAAGGGGGTTATACAACCAGGCTTAGAATTTTATATCACAGCAGACAATTTGCTCTTCCTGAGGCTTGCTGTACTAAGTGGGCTTCTTATTAAGTGGAGTTAAGGAAAAGGAGTTTAAGACAAGGAACAGGAAACTAAGGTTGGATATAATTTCCTTGTGTGTTGTTGGCTTAATTCTAGGTAGTCCTTCAACTACAGCAGATGGGGTCTAATTCTAAATCATTTTTACTGTTTTACTTTTTTACTGTTGTAATCCCTATTTAGTATGTGTTGCACAATTGACAACGCAGTCCAGTGCACATCTTGCATGATGTATGCAGCCCTGGAACAGCCGTTCGAGGGTGTATATCTTTGTTCAAGATGTGAGCAAATTACCCGTTTAGAAAGCGGGGTAGAGGGAAGAGTGCCAGGGAGGCTAGCCCTGATCTGACAGACCCCAACAAGTTTGCACGTTTGGCAGATGAGGGGGATGTCAGTCCATGGACGGCACTGCTGCAGCCGGACACTTCCTCTGCCAGTCAGGGGAATGTCAGCTCCAGTAAGCAGGGAACCAGGAGAGCAGGGCAGGCTAGATAGGTGCTAGTAGTGGGAGACTCCATTATTAGGGGAACAGATAGGGCAATCTGTCACAAAGACCGTGATCGCCAAACAGTGTGCTGTTTTCCTGGCGCTAGAGTTCGACACATCGCGGATCGGGTTGACAGATTACTGGGAGGGGCTAGAGAAGATCCAGCGGTCATGGTCTATATCAGAACCAATGACCAAATAAGAGGTAGGTGGAGAGTCCTTAAAAATGATTTCAGGGATTTAGGTCAAAAGCTTAAGGCAAGGACCTCAAAGGTAGTATTTTCCAAAATACTACCTGTACCACGAGCCACACAAGAAAGGCAGCAGGAGATCAGGGAGATTAACAAGTGGCTCGAGAACTGGTGTAGGAAGGAGGGGTTTGGGTTCCTGGAGAACTGGGATGACTTCTCTATCGGCTACAGGCTCTATCGTAGGGACAGGCTGCACCTCAATGGGGAAGGGGCAGCTGTGTTGGGGAGAAAGATGGCTAGAAGGTTGAAGGATTGTTTAAACTAGGGACTGGGAAGGAGGGTGTGGCAAACATCGCCACTTATCCAATGTCTTTCTTGTCTGTACCTCTTCCCCTCCCCCCTCAACCTTCCATCAGCCCTTGCTATTGTCTGAACCCACTTTTCCTTGTACCATAGTAATCTATGTATTGTATGTAAATGAGGCTGTTGGAGGTTTGAAACCAGGTGCGCATGCCTAGTAAAGTCAGTTGACTCCCAAACGGTGTGTCGTCCAGTCACTGGGGAATTTGTCTCTTGAATATTGACCTGTTTCTTCAGCTACAAGCGGATTTAAGTGAAGATATTGAGGGTATACCTTGAAGCTCCACAACAATTGGTGGCAAGCGGCGGGATTCAAACCGCACAGCAAAGCAGCAGTTCGTTGAAACAGCCATTCGGATATACCGGAGTTCAAGAATATGTGCAGTCATTTGAACGAACGGTGAATGGAGACGAATTATGCAACATTGAAATGAACTACGTTAAAGGAATTATTGGAAGCAAGGTGAAGAAAAGCCAGCAACAAAACCAAAGCTACTCTTGTGGCCAAACTCATGGAGGGGGACAGAGCGACCACTGCGGCAACTCCACAGGAGACAGAGCCAACAGAATTTACAAGAGAGCTGAATAGCAGGTTAGCTTTTTACCCAAACACCCCCTCCGTGGAGACACTAGAAAGACTGATAGCAGATGTACACGAGTACATTGTAGCTAAGCAAAACGCTATTCAGCGAGTTGGGGAAGGAGCCCCAGCGCCCACCAGCACTACCCAGGGAAAAGCTAAGATTCCCTACCAAGCTTTTAAAAATTACACAGAAGGAGAAAGTGATATTGACGAATACCTACAGGATTTTGAAAGGTTGTGCCAGCTACACGACATCAGCCCAGCCGACCAAGTACCCCTGCTGGCAGGTAGATTGTCAGGCCGCGCCGCAGAGGCATACCGAACCGTCCCAGACGAAGATATCAGGAATTATCACAAAGTCAAACAAGCCATCCTAGCACGGTATGCCATTACCTCTGAGGCATACCGACTCAAATTCCGGGATATCAAGAAACAAACAAAAGACACACTGAATGGGCACACCAACTACAACGAGCCGCCAAGGGGTGGATGGAAGCGACACGAGTTACCACTATGGAAGAGATGTTCCAGTTAATAGTTATGGAGCAGTTTTTTAATGGACTAACCACAGAACTGCAAAAATTGGGTACGAGATCGCAAACCCCGTACCCTACCAGAGGCAGCCAAGCTAGTGTCACTACCAGAGCTTTGAGACGTTCTCACAGCTCTGTGTCTCCACCCCTGTGATGATGTCACTTAGAGTTTGGAGGTGTTCTCACTGTTCTGTCTCTCCGCCCCTGTGATGAGGTCTTTACTCTCAGCTGTTCCTCCTGCGTTTGATTTCCCTGCCTTTAAATCACCCCTCCTCCTATTGCAAGGCGTGGATTATACTTCTCTTTTCAGTTGTAGCTCTGCCTTGAGTATCTTCACTTCTTAAGCTACTAGTTCTCTGGACCTGTGTTCTGCTGCTGTAAGCACTCCGGATATTGCCAGCGGCCCTTGGATCCGTCTTCTCTGCGGCTACAGCTCCATCAGCTAAGTGTGCAGACTTTGTTGTGTACCTGGTGATTTCCTGACTGGATCTAAGGTGGCCACGGTTCCCTCCATATTCTGAGCAGGGCATCGGTGGCCGTGCCCCTTCCACTATTGTAGTGGTTACAGGGCTCATCAGTCTAAGGTACGCGGGCATGCCTCGTTCCACCATTTGGATCCGGGCATGTGCTTTAGCAGCATAGGGAGAGTGTTGAGGGTCTGACAGGGGTCACCCTTTCTCTTCCCTAGTTTGGGTCCGGTCAGTAGCTCTTCTTACTGTGTATGCTCTGGTTACCCTTAAACAGCCGTGACATTATAATCCACCAAAACCGTCCTTGTTGACATGGATCCGCTTTCTAGCTTGGTTGACCGCATGCAGGGTCTTTCTTTGGAAGTAGCGGATCTCCGTCAATCTGTGACTCAGCTACAAACATTGGGCTCTGCTCCGGCTCATGGAGTCTGTTGCGAGCCAAAGGTCTCACTTCCGGAGACGTTCTCCGGGGGCAGTGAGAATTTTGTTTGCTTCAGAGAGGCATGTAAACTCCATTTTTGTTTGTGTCCCCACTCCTCTGGTAATGAGGAACAGAGGGTGAGGATTGTCATCTCCCTGCTCAGGGGTAATGCTCAGACTTGGGCTTTTTCGCTGCCATCAGGGGATCCTTCCCTTCGATCCGTGGAAAGATTGTTTGTGGCCCTGGGGCAGATATATGATGACCCGGATCGTGTTGCTCTGGCAGAATCGAACTTACGTGTTCTATGCCAGAACAAACTGTCTGCGGAGCTTTATTGTTCAGAATTTCGGAGATGGGCAGCTGATTCAGGCTGGAATGATGCTGCACTCCGAAGTCAGTTCTGTCATGGTCTCTCAGAGGGTTTAAAAGATGCCTTTGCTTTCCATGAGAGACCAACGTCCTTAGAGTCTGCCATGTCATTAGCGGTACGCCTTGACAGGCGTCTAAGGGAAAGAAACAAGACCTCTCCGTCCAGCCATTGTCAGTCTAGGGGCAATGGTGCGGACTCATTCATTATGCAGGGGTCTCATCCTGTCTCGCTCCCCTCTGAGGAGGAGCCCATGCAGCTAGGCCGACTTGCCCCTGATAAAAGAGGATTTAGTCCTCAGAATATGGTGTGTTTTTGTTGTGGGGGCATAGGTCATTTGGCAAATGTTTGTCCGTCTAGGAGATTCCTGAACTGTACTAAGAGCGATAATAAGAGAAAAACCTCAAGAGGTAGATCATCAAGTTCTGCTTCATCTGCTACTTTGGGCAAAGTTGATGTGGGAATTGATGCTTTTCCTCTGACCTGCAGTTCCCGTTTGCTCTGACCTGCAGTCTCCTGTCTGCCAGGGTGGCGCTAGAGAGCAAAGTCATTCCTTGTGAGATTTTTGTCGATAGTGGAGCGGCCGTCAATCTTATTGACACTCAATTTGTAGCCTTGCATGGTTTTCAGGTTTGTACATTAGAAAAGGATATACCTGTTTTTGCTATTGACTCTGCCCCACTCTCGCAGAGATCTCTGAAAGGCATTGTTCACAATATCCGGCTAGCTGTAGGTGACACTCATGTGGAGGAGATATCTTGTTTTGTCCTTAACGGATTGCCTTCTCCTCTAGTTTTGGGGCTACCCTGGCTCACTAGACATAACCCCACTATTGATTGGCAAGGAAGGCAAATAAATGAGTGGAGTGACTTTTGTAGAGAGAATTGTCTCACAGCCACTCTTGCAGAGGTGTCTACTAAAACTCTGCCATCATTTCTCTCTGATTTCTCGGATGTGTTTTCCGAGAGCGGTGTTCAGGAGCTACCTCCTCACTGGGAGTTTGACTGTCCCATTAACCTCATTCCCGGTGCCAAGCTGCCAAAGGCACGCCTCTACAATCTCTAACAACCAGAAAGACTCGCAATGCGAACATATATCTCCGAGAGTCTCGAGAAGGGGCATATTCGTCCCTCAAAGTCGCCTGTTGCCGCGGGTTTTTTTTTTGTTAAAAAAAAAGATGGCTCTCTGAGACCTTGCTTAGATTTTAGGGAGCTGAACCGTATCACGATTCGCGATCCCTATCCCCTTCCTCTGATCCCGGACCTCTTCAACCAAATTGTTGGGGCCAAGGTGTTTTCCAAATTGGATCTGAGAGGCGCGTACAACCTGGTCAGGGTCAGAGAGGGGGATGAATGGAAAACGGCCTTTAATACCCCTAACGGGCATTTCGAGAATCTCGTTATGCCTTTCGGCCTGATGAATGCTCCGGCCGTCTTTCAGCATTTTGTTAATAGTATTTTCTGTCAGCATTTTGTTAATAGTATTTTCTATCATTTAATGGGGAAATTTGTATTGGTGTATCTTGATGATATTTTGATTTTTTCCCCTGATGTTCAGACCCATCAGGATCATCTTTTTCAGGTCCTGCAGATACTGCGGGAAAATAAACTGTATGCCAAGCTGGAGAAATGTCTTTTTATGGTATCGGAGATTCAATTTCTGGGTTTTCTCCTCTCTGCTTCTGGTTTTCGCATGGATCCGGAGAAGGTCCGTGCTGTGCTGGAGTGGGAGCTTCCTGAAAATCAGAAGGCATTGATGCGCTTTCTGTGTTTTGCTAACTACTACAGAAAGTTCATTTTGAATTATTCCTCTATTGTCAAACCCCTTACTGACATGACAAAAAAGGGGACGGATTTTTCCTCTTGGTCGGAGGAGGCGCTTGCAGCCTTTTCGAAGATTAAAGAGAGTTTTGCGTCTGCTCCCATCTTGGTGCATCCCGATGTTTCCTTACCTTTTATTGTTGAGGTGGATTCTTCCGAGGTGGGTGTGGGTGCAGTTTTGTCCCAGGGCCCCTCTCCTGCCAAATGGCGACCTTGTGCCTTTTTCTCTAGAAAACTCTCCCCGGCAGAGAGAAACTATGATGTGGGAGATAGGGAGTTGTTGGCCATCAAGTTGGCTTTCGAGGAATGGCGCCATTGGTTGGAGGGGGCCAGGCACCCTATCACCGTTTTTACCGACCATAAGAATCTGGCGTACTTGGAGTCGGCCAGGCGTATGAATCCGAGACAGGCCAGATGGTCTCTGTTCTTCTCCAGATTCAATTTTGTTGTTACTTTCCGCCCTGGGATCAAGAATGTGAAGGCTGATGCTCTCTCTCGCTGTTTTCCGGGAGGAGGAAACTCCGAGGACCCGGGTCCCATTTTGGCGGAGGGGGTAGTTGTTTCTGCTCTATATTCCGATTTGGAGGCCGAGGTCCAGGCTGCCCAGTCTGAGGCACCTGCCCGTTGTCCCTCCGGGAAGTTGTTCGTGCCTCCTGAGCTACGTCACAAACTCTTTAAGGAACATCATGATACGGTTCTTGCTGGTCACCCCGGGAGTAGAGCCACGGTAGATCTCATTGCTCGGAGATTTTGGTGGCCGGCTCTTCGTAAGTCTGTGGAGGGTTTTGTGGCGGCTTGTGAGACGTGCGCTCGCGCTAAGGTCCCTCGTTCACGACCTTCAGGTTCCCTTCTCCCGTTACCCATACCTTCCCGTCCTTGGACACACCTGTCCATGGACTTTATCACGGATCTTCCTCGTTCCTCGGGGAAGTCGGTGATCCTGGTGGTCGTGGACCGTTTTAGCAAGATGGCTCATTTCGTTCCTTTCCCTGGTTTACCCAATGCTAAAACGTTGGCGCAAGCTTTTGTCGATCATATTGTTAAATTGCACGGCATTCCCTCTGAGATTGTTTCCGATAGAGGTACGCAGTTTGTGTCCAGGTTCTGGAAGGCTTTCTGTTCTCGCCTGGGGGTTCGGCTGTCCTTCTCTTCTGCTTTTCACCAGCAGTCGAATGGTCAGACTGAGCGCCTCAATCAGAATCTGGAGACATATTTGCGCTGTTTTGTGGCAGAGAACCAGGAGGAGTGGTGTTCATTTCTCCCTCTTGCTGAGTTTGCTTTGAACAACCGTCGTCAGGAATCTTCTGATAAGTCACCATTTTTTGGTGCATATGGGTTCCATCCGCAGTTTGGGACATTCTCGGGAGGGGCTCTTTCTGGTTTACCTGAGGAGGAGAGATTTTCCTCGTCTTTGTCTACCATTTGGCAAAAGATTCAGAGTAATCTCAGAAAGATGAGTGAGAAGTATAAGCGTGTGGCTGATAAGAGACGTGTGCCTGGTCCGGACCTGAATGTGGGTGATCTGGTGTGGTTGTCTACAAGAAATATTAAACTGAAGGTTCCCTCCTGGAAATTGGGTCCCAAGTTTATTGGGCCTTATAAAATTTTGTCAGTCATCAATCCTGTTGCCTTCCGCCTTGATCTTCCACGGGTTTGGAAGATACATAATGTATTTCACAGATCTCTCTTAAAACCATATGTCCAGCCCACGGTACCCTCCTCTTTGCCTCCTCCTCCGATTTTGATTGATGGCAATCTGGAGTTTGAGGTTTCCAGAATTGTGGACTCTCGCATTGTCCGCGGTTCTCTTCAGTACCTCGTTCATTGGAAGGGTTATGGTCCTGAGGAGAGGATGTGGGTTCCGATGTCGGACATTAAAGCCACTCGCCTTATCAGGGCATTTCATAGGGCTCATCCTGGGAAGGTGGGTCCTGGGTGTCCGGAGTCCACCCGTAGAGGGGGGGGTACTGTCACTACCAGAGCTTTGAGACGTTCTCACAGCTCTGTGTCTCCACCCCTGTGATGATGTCACTTAGAGTTTGGAGGTGTTCTCACTGTTCTGTCTTCTCCGCCCCTGTGATGAGGTCTTTACTCCCAGCTGTTCCTCCTGCGTTTGATTTCCCTGCCTTTAAATCACCCCTCCTCCTATTGCAGGGCGTGGATTATACTTCTCTTTTCAGTTGTAGCTCTGCCTTGAGTATCTTCACTTCTTAAGCTACTAGTTCTCTGGACCTGTGTTCTGCTGCTGCAAGCACTCCGGATATTGCCAGCGGCCCTTGGATCCGTCTTCTCTGCGGCTGCAGCTCCATCAGCTAAGTGTGCAGACTTTGTTGTGTACCTGGTGATTTCCTGACTGGATCTGAGGTGGCCACGGTTCCCTCCATATTCTGAGCAGGGCATCGGTGGCCGTGCCCCTTCCACTATTGTAGGGGTTACAGGGCTCATCAGTCTAAGGTACGCGGGCATGCCTCGTTCCACCATTTGGATCCGGGCATGTGCTTTAGCAGCATAGGGAGAGTGTTGAGGGTCTGACAGGGGTCACCCTTTCTCTTCCCTAGTTTGGGTCCGGTCAGTAGCTCTTCTTACTGTGTATGCTCTGGTTACCCTTAAACAGCCGTGACATTATAATCCACCAAAACCGTCCTTGTTGACATGGATCCGCTTTCTGAGCTTGGTTGACCGCATGCAGGGTCTTTCTTTGGAAGTAGCGGATCTCCGTCAATCTGTGACTCAGCTACAAACATTGGGCTCTGCTCCGGCTCATGGAGTCTGTTGCGAGCCAAAGGTCTCACTTCCGGAGACGTTCTCCGGGGGCAGTGAGAATTTTGTTCGCTTCAGAGAGGCATGTAAACTCCATTTTTGTTTGTGTCCCCACTCCTCTGGTAATGAGGAACAGAGGGTGAGGATTGTCATCTCCCTGCTCAGGGGTAATGCTCAGACTTGGGCTTTTTCGCTGCCATCAGGGGATCCTTCCCTTCGATCCGTGGAAAGATTGTTTGTGGCCCTGGGGCAGATATATGATGACCCGGATCGTGTTGCTCTGGCAGAATCGAACTTACGTGTTCTATGCCAGAACAAACTGTCTGCGGAGCTTTATTGTTCTGAATTTCGGAGATGGGCAGCTGATTCAGGCTGGAATGATGCTGCACTCCGAAGTCAGTTCTGTCATGGTCTCTCAGAGGGTTTGAAAGATGCCTTTGCTTTCCATGAGAGACCAACGTCCTTAGAGTCTGCCATGTCATTAGCGGTACGCCTTGACAGGCGTCTAAGGGAAAGAAACAAGACCTCTCCGTCCAGCCATTGTCAGTCTAGGGGCAATGGTGCGGACTCATTCAGTATGCAGGGGTCTCATCCTGTCTCGCTCCCCTCTGAGGAGGAGCCCATGCAGCTAGGCCGACTTGCCCCTGATAAAAGAGGATTTAGTCCTCAGAATATGGTGTGTTTTTGTTGTGGGGGCATAGGTCATTTGGCAAATGTTTGTCCGTCTAGGAGATTCCTGAACTGTACTAAGAGCGATAATAAGAGAAAAACCTCAAGAGGTAGATCATCAAGTTCTGCTTCATCTGCTACTTTGGGCAAAGTTGATGTGGGAATTGATGCTTTTCCTCTGACCTGCAGTTCCCGTTTTCTCCTGTCTGCCAGGGTGGCGCTAGAGAGCAAAGTCATTCCTTGTGAGATTTTTGTCGATAGTGGAGCGGCCGTCAATCTTATTGACACTCAATTTGTAGCCTTGCATGGTTTTCAGGTTTGTACATTAGAAAAGGATATACCTGTTTTTGCTATTGACTCTGCCCCACTCTCGCAGAGATCTCTGAAAGGCATTGTTCACAATATCCGGCTAGCTGTAGGTGACACTCATGTGGAGGAGATATCTTGTTTTGTCCTTAACGGATTGCCTTCTCCTCTAGTTTTGGGGCTACCCTGGCTCACTAGACATAACCCCACTATTGATTGGCAAGGAAGGCAAATAAATGAGTGGAGTGACTTTTGTAGAGAGAATTGTCTCACAGCCACTCTTGCAGAGGTGTCTACTAAAACTCTGCCATCATTTCTCTCTGATTTCTCGGATGTGTTTTCCGAGAGCGGTGTTCAGGAGCTACCTCCTCACCGGGAGTTTGACTGTCCCATTAACCTCATTCCCGGTGCCAAGCTGCCAAAGGCACGCCTCTACAATCTCTCACAACCAGAAAGACTCGCAATGCGAACCTATATCTCCGAGAGTCTCGAGAAGGGGCATATTCGTCCCTCAAAGTCGCCTGTTGCCGCGGGTTTTTTTTTTGTTAAAAAAAAAGATGGCTCTCTGAGACCTTGCTTAGATTTTAGGGAGCTGAACCGTATCACGATTCGCGATCCCTATCCCCTTCCTCTGATCCCGGACCTCTTCAACCAAATTGTTGGGGCCAAGGTGTTTTCCAAATTGGATCTGAGAGGCGCGTACAACCTGGTCAGGGTCAGAGAGGGGGATGAATGGAAAACGGCCTTTAATACCCCTAACGGGCATTTCGAGAATCTCGTTATGCCTTTCGGCCTGATGAATGCTCCGGCCGTCTTTCAGCATTTTGTTAATAGTATTTCTGTCAGCATTTGTAATAGTATTTCTATCATTTAATGGGGAAATTTGTATTGGTGTATCTTGATGATATTTTGATTTTTTCCCCTGATGTTCAGACCCATCAGGATCATCTTTTTCAGGTCCTGCAGATACTGCGGGAAAATAAACTGTATGCCAAGCTGGAGAAATGTCTTTTTATGGTATCGGAGATTCAATTTCTGGGTTTTCTCCTCTCTGCTTCTGGTTTTCGCATGGATCCGGAGAAGGTCCGTGCTGTGCTGGAGTGGGAGCTTCCTGAAAATCAGAAGGCATTGATGCGCTTTCTGGGTTTTGCTAACTACTACAGAAAGTTCATTTTGAATTATTCCTCTATTGTCAAACCCCTTACTGACATGACAAAAAAGGGGACGGATTTTTCCTCTTGGTCGGAGGAGGCGCTTGCAGCCTTTTCTAAGATTAAAGAGAGTTTTGCGTCTGCTCCCATCTTGGTGCATCCCGATGTTTCCTTACCTTTTATTGTTGAGGTGGATGCTTCCGAGGTGGGTGTGGGTGCAGTTTTGTCCCAGGGCCCCTCTCCTGCCAAATGGCGACCTTGTGCCTTTTTCTCTAGAAAACTCTCCCCGGCAGAGAGAAACTATGATGTGGGAGATAGGGAGTTGTTGGCCATCAAGTTGGCTTTCGAGGAATGGCGCCATTGGTTGGAGGGGGCCAGGCACCCTATCACCGTTTTTACCGACCATAAGAATCTGGCGTACTTGGAGTCGGCCAGGCGTATGAATCCGAGACAGGCCAGATGGTCTCTGTTCTTCTCCAGATTCAATTTTGTTGTTACTTTCCGCCCTGGGATCAAGAATGTGAAGGCTGATGCTCTCTCTCGCTGTTTTCCGGGAGGAGGAAACTCCGAGGACCCGGGTCCCATTTTGGCGGAGGGGGTAGTTGTTTCTGCTCTATATTCCGATTTGGAGGCCGAGGTCCAGGCTGCCCAGTCTGAGGCACCTGCCCGTTGTCCCTCCGGGAAGTTGTTCGTGCCTCCTGAGCTACGTCACAAACTCTTTAAGGAACATCATGATACGGTTCTTGCTGGTCACCCCGGGAGTAGAGCCACGGTAGATCTCATTGCTCGGAGATTTTGGTGGCCGGCTCTTCGTAAGTCTGTGGAGGGTTTTGTGGCGGCTTGTGAGACGTGCGCTCGCGCTAAGGTCCCTCGTTCACGACCTTCAGGTTCCCTTCTCCCGTTACCCATACCTTCCCGTCCTTGGACACACCTGTCCATGGACTTTATCACGGATCTTCCTCGTTCCTCGGGGAAGTCGGTGATCCTGGTGGTCGTGGACCGTTTTAGCAAGATGGCTCATTTCGTTCCTTTCCCTGGTTTACCCAATGCTAAAACGTTGGCGCAAGCTTTTGTCGATCATATTGTTAAATTGCACGGCATTCCCTCTGAGATTGTTTCCGATAGAGGTACGCAGTTTGTGTCCAGGTTCTGGAAGGCTTTCTGTTCTCGCCTGGGGGTTCGGCTGTCCTTCTCTTCTGCTTTTCACCCGCAGTCGAATGGTCAGACTGAGCGCCTCAATCAGAATCTGGAGACATATTTGCGCTGTTTTGTGGCAGAGAACCAGGAGGAGTGGTGTTCATTTCTCCCTCTTGCTGAGTTTGCTTTGAACAACCGTCGTCAGGAATCTTCTGATAAGTCACCATTTTTTGGTGCATATGGGTTCCATCCGCAGTTTGGGACATTCTCGGGAGGGGCTCTTTCTGGTTTACCTGAGGAGGAGAGATTTTCCTCGTCTTTGTCTACCATTTGGCAAAAGATTCAGAGTAATCTCAGAAAGATGAGTGAGAAGTATAAGCGTGTGGCTGATAAGAGACGTGTGCCTGGTCCGGACCTGAATGTGGGTGATCTGGTGTGGTTGTCTACAAGAAATATTAAACTGAAGGTTCCCTCCTGGAAATTGGGTCCCAAGTTTATTGGGCCTTATAAAATTTTGTCAGTCATCAATCCTGTTGCCTTCCGCCTTGATCTTCCACGGGTTTGGAAGATACATAATGTATTTCACAGATCTCTCTTAAAACCATATGTCCAGCCCACGGTACCCTCCTCTTTGCCTCCTCCTCCGATTTTGATTGATGGCAATCTGGAGTTTGAGGTTTCCAGAATTGTGGACTCTCGCATTGTCCGCGGTTCTCTTCAGTACCTCGTTCATTGGAAGGGTTATGGTCCTGAGGAGAGGATGTGGGTTCCCATGTCGGACATTAAAGCCACTCGCCTTATCAGGGCATTTCATAGGGCTCATCCTGGGAAGGTGGGTCCTGGGTGTCCGGAGTCCACCCGTAGAGGGGGGGTACTGTCACTACCAGAGCTTTGAGACGTTCTCACAGCTCTGTGTCTCCACCCCTGTGATGATGTCACTTAGAGTTTGGAGGTGTTCTCACTGTTCTGTCTCTCCGCCCCTGTGATGAGGTCTTTACTCTCAGCTGTTCCTCCTGCGTTTGATTTCCCTGCCTTTAAATCACCCCTCCTCCTATTGCAGGGCGTGGATTATACTTCTCTTTTCAGTTGTAGCTCTGCCTTGAGTATCTTCACTTCTTAAGCTACTAGTTCTCTGGACCTGTGTTCTGCTGCTGTAAGCATTCCGGATATTGCCAGCGGCCCTTGGATCCGTCTTCTCTGCGGCTACAGCTCCATCAGCTAAGTGTGCAGACTTTGTTGTGTACCTGGTGATTTCCTGACTGGATCTAAGGTGGCCACGGTTCCCTCCATATTCTGAGCAGGGCATCGGTGGCCGTGCCCCTTCCACTATTGTAGGGGTTACAGGGCTCATCAGTCTAAGGTACGCGGGCATGCCTCGTTCCACCATTTGGATCCGGGCATGTGCTTTAGCAGCATAGGGAGAGTGTTGAGGGTCTGACAGGGGTCACCCTTTCTCTTCCCTAGTTTGGGTCCGGTCAGTAGCTCTTCTTACTGTGTATGCTCTGGTTACCCTTAAACAGCCGTGACAGCTAGCTGACGAGTTCCAAGACACCAGACGAGACCAACGCACACCGGACCACGTATGGATCTACCACCCCTCTGCCAGCAGTGACTACCTTGGCTCACCCACGACCAGCCGCGAGCCACAACCAGTACCCTCCTAGGTACAATACCCGACCACCGATCCGCTGTCACACCTGCAACCAACAGGGGCACATCCAGAGAGACTGCCCACGTAACCGACCTCGCCAGAACTGGAACCACCAGGGTCCTCCTCCCCCCAATCGGGCTGCAGTACACTGCTGTCAAAGAGAATCTGTGCCCCCAACATCCACAGTCACCTCAATAGAAGAGCCTCTGGGGATCCTACACAAGGTAAACCCCATACAAGCCGCCTCAGACAACCGCCAGGGGCACCGCCAGGTGGTACACATGGAGGGGAAGAGTATACAAGGATTACGTGACTCTGGGGCCACGTTAACCCTGGTCCGAAATCATTTGGTGCCTAAGCACACCCTCACTGGAGACTGTGTAGCTGTACGGGTGGCAGGGGGAGCAATTTACAAAGTTCCCACTGCCAAGGTGCATTTGCATTGGGGGGCAGGGCATGGAAACGTGGAGGTGGGAATTATGCAGGATTTGCCCGCTGATGTTATTTTGGGCAACGACTTGGGGGAGCTCACCTCTGCTTTTGTCCCTCAACCAACTATCCAAGAGGCCTACCCAGTTGTTACCCGGCAGCAAGCACGCACCACGGCCCCATCCGATCACTCTGAGGCTCAGGTAAACAATATGTCACACACCCCTCCTATTCTCCCCTGGGATGCCCCCCTGGAATTTGGCAGTGAGGTGGCCCTAGATCCCTCCCTGCAGGTATATAAAGATAGGATAAACAAGGACCAAGGAGGGTTGGAGGGAGAGAGATATGCTTGGGACAAAGGTCTCATATACCGCTATGCAGAGAAGGTAGTAGCAGGGTCCATACCCGTGCCCACTAAGCAGTTAGTGGTACCACGAAAGTATAGACAAGAGTTGCTGCACATCGCGCACGATATACCATTATCAGGACATTTAGGAATCAGCCGAACGAAACATCGGCTGACGCAGAACTTCTTCTGGCCAGGTATCTCAAAGGATATTAGACAATACTGTCAAACGTGCGATACCTGCCAGAGGGTAGGGAAGAGAGGGGATCGCTATAAAGCCAAACTCAGATCCCTGCCCATAATTGAAGAACCCTTCAGTCGAGTAGCTGTAGACATAATAGGACCCCTAGCGAAACCCAGTCCCTCCGGCAAGAAATACATCTTGACCGTAGTGGACTACGCCACTAGATACCCAGAGGCAGTGGCGTTGACCAATGTACATGCAGAGACTATAGCCGATGCCCTTATGCAAATATTCTCCCGTATGGGATTGCCCCGGGAGATTATATCGGATAGGGGCACCCAGTTCACTGCAGAGGTCACCCACCAACTCTGGAAAGTGTGTGGGGTGAAACCGATCTTAACCTCTTAAGGACATAGGGCGTACAGGTACGCCCTTGTGCCCTGGCACTTAAGGACACAGGGCGTACATGTACGCCCTGTGTATTTCTGATCACTGCCGTGCGGCTGGCAGTGATCGGAACCCGGTGCCTGCTCAAATCATTGAGCAGGCACCTAGGCTAAATGCGCGGGGGGGTCCCGTGACCCCCCCATGTCGGCGATCGCGGCAAACCGCAGGTCAATTCAGACCTGCGGTTTGCTGCGATTTCTGCAGTTTCTGATACCCGCGGTCCCTGACCGCGGGGATCAGAAACTTTAGGATTCCAAAAATGTTCCTGCATCCCTCCCCCCTGCACCCCTAAGTTATTTGAGCACGGTGGGAGGTGCAGGGGGAGGGTTGCGGGCGGTGCGGGCGGTGCGGGAGGCGGGCGGTGCGGTAGGCGGGATCGCGATCCCCCGCCCGCCTCCCCTTGAATAATCGTTGGTTTCTAGTGGGTATACCAGGGTGCCAGCACATTGCTGGCACCCTGGTATAAACGGCTGACATCTGTGCTGCGATGTCAGCCGTTTAACCCTTTCCATACCGCGGTCCGTACGGACCGCTGTATGGAAAAGGTTAACAGCGCAGGGAGCTCCCTCCCTCTCCCATCGGGGGGCTGCTGTGCCTTTGCAGCCCCCCGAATGGAGAGGGAGAGAGCTCCCAGGCAGCCCCCCCAGAGCCCCGTCCTTACCCTTCCCCGTCTGCGCAGTTCTGACCATAACTGAGCAGACGGGGAAGGTTCCCATGGCAACAGGACGCCTCTCAGGCGTCCTGCTGTCCATGGTGCTGAACAGATCTGTGCTGAAAGGCATAGATCTGTTCAGACAAAGTGTAAAATACAGTAAAGTACTATATATTGTACTGTACTGTATTATACAGACATCAGACCCACTGGATCTTCAAGAACCAAGTGGGTCTGGGTCAAAAAGAAAGTGAAAAAAAGTGAAAATAAAGTAAAAATCAAAAAACACATTTATCACTGATTAAAAATAAAAAAAATTAAATTCCCTACACATGTTTGGTATCGCCGCGTCTGTAACGACCTGATCTATAAAACGGTCATGTTACTTTACCCAAACGGTGAACGCCATAAAAATAAAAAATTAAAAACTATGATGAAATTGAAATTTTGCCCACCTTACTTCCCAAAAAAGTTAATAAAAGTGATCAAAAAAGTTGTATGTACTCCAAAATTGTAACAATCAAACCGTCATCTCATCCCGCAAAAATCATACCCTACCCAAGATAATCGCCCCAAAACTGAAAAAACTATGGCTCTTAGACTATGGAAACACTAAAACATGATTTTTTTTGTTTCAAAAATGAAATCATTGTGTAAAACTTATATAAATAAAAAAAGTATACATATTAGGTATCGCCGCGTCCGTATCGACCGGCTCTATAAAAATATCACATGATCTAACCCCTCAGGTGACCACCGTAAAAAAAAAAAAAAAAACGGTGTAAAAAAAGCAATTTTTTGTCATCTTACTTCACAAAAAGTGTAACAGCAAGCGATCAAAAAGTCATATGCACCCCAAAATAGTGCCAATAAAACCGTAATCTCATCCCGCAAAAAATGAGACCCTACTTGAGATAATCGCCCAAAAACTGAAAAAACTATGGCTCTTAGACTATGGAGACACTAAAACTTTTTTTTGTTTTAAAAATTAATTCATTGTGTAAAACTTACATAAATAAAAAAATTTGTATACATATTAGGTATCGCCGCATCCGTGACAACCTGCTCTATAAAATTACCACATGATCTAACCGGTCAGATGAATGTTGTAAATAACAAAAAAAAAAAACGGTGCCAAAAAAGCTATTTCTTGTTACCTTGCCGCACAAAAAGTGTAATATAGAGCAACCAAAAATCATATGTACCCTAAACTAGTACCAACAAAACTGCCACCTTATCCCGTAGTTTCTAAAATGGGGTCACTTTTTTGGAGTTTCTACTCTAGGGGTGCATCAGGGGGGCTTCAAATGGGACATGGTGTCAATAAAACCAGTCCAGCAAAATCTGCCTTCCAAAAAACGTATGGCATTCCTTTCCTTCTGCGCCCTGCCGTGTGCCCGTACAGCAGTTTACGACCACATATGGGGTGTTTCTGTAAACTACAGAATCAGGGCCATAAATAATGAGTTTTGTTTTGCTGTTAACCCTTGCTTTGTAACTGGAAAAAAAATATTAAAATGGAAAATCTGCCAAAAAAGTGAAATTTTGAAATTGTATCTCTATTTTCCATTAAATCTTGTGCAACACCTAAAGGGTTAACAAACTTTGTAAAATCAGTTTTGAATACCTTGAGGGGTGTAGTTTCTTAGATGGGGTCACTTTTATGGAGTTTCTACTCTAGGGTTGCATCAGGGGGCTTCAAATGGGACATGGTGTAAAAAAAACAGTCCAGCAAAATCTGCCTTCCAAAAACCGTATGGCATTCCTTTCCTTCTGCGCCCTGCCGTGTGCCCGTACAGCAGTTTACGACCACATATGGGGTGTTTCTGTAAACTACAGAATCAGGGCCATAAATAATGAGTTTTGTTTTGCTGTTAACCCTTGCTTTGTAACTGGAAAAAAAATATTAAAATGGAAAATCTGCCAAAAAAGTGAAATTTTGAAATTGTATCTCTATTTTCCATTAAATCTTGTGCAACACCTAAAGGGTTAACAAACTTTGTAAAATCAGTTTTGAATACCTTGAGGGGTGTAGTTTCTTAGATGGGGGTCACTTTTATGGAGTTTCTACTCTAGGGTTGCATCAGGGGGGCTTCAAATGGGACAAGGTGTCAAAAAAACTGTCCAGCAAAACCTGCCTTCCAAAAACCAAACGGCGCACCTTTCACTCTACGCCCCGCTGTGTGGCCGTACAGTAGTTTACGGCCACATATTGGGTGTTTCTGTAAACGGCAGAGTCAGGGCAATAAAGATACAGTCTTGTTTGGCTGTTAACCCTTGCTTTTTTAGTGGAAAAAAATTGGTTAAAATGGAAAATTAGGCAAAAAAATGAAATTCTCAAATTTCATCCCCATTTGCCAATAACTCTTGTGCAACACCTAAAGGGTTAATGAAGTTTGTAAAATCAGTTTTGAATACCTTGAGGGGTGTAGTTTCTTAGATGGGGTCACTTTTATGGAGTTTCTACTCTAGGGGTGCATCAGGGGGCTTCAAATGGGACATGGTGTCAAAAAAACAGTCCAGCAAAACCTGCCTTCCAAAAACCATATGGCGCACCTTTCACTCTACGCCCCGCTGTGTGGCCGTACAGTAGTTTACGGCCACATATAGGGTGTTTCTGTAAACGGCAGAGTCAGGGCAATAAAGATACAGTCTTGTTTGGCTGTTAACCCTTGCTTTGTTAGTGGAAAAAATGGGTTAAAATGGAAAATTAGCCAAAAAAATGAAATTCTCAAATTTCATCCCCATTTGCCAATAACTCTTGTGCAACACCTAAAGGGTTAACGAAGTTTGTAAAATCAGTTTTGAATACCTTGAGGGGTGTAGTTTATAGAATGGGGGCATTTTTGGGTGGTTTCTATTATGTAAGCCTCGCAAAGTGACTTCAGAGCTGTAGTGGTCCCTAAAAATTTGGTTTTTGTAAATTTCCGAAAAATTTCAAGATTTGCTTCTAAACTTCTAAGCCTTGTAACATCCCCAAAAAATAAAATATCATTCCCAAAATAATTCAAACATGAAGTAGACATATGGGGAATGTAAAGGCATCACAATTTTTAGGGGTATTACTATGTATTACAAAAGTAGAGAAACTGAAACTTTGAAATTTACAAATTTTTCCAAATTTTTGTTAAATTAGGTATTTTTTGGTGCAAAAAAAATATTTTTTTTTACTTCATTTTACCAGTGTCATGAAGTACAATATGTGACAAAAAAACAATCTCAGAACGGCCTGGATAAGTCAAAGCGTTTTAAAGTTATCAGCACTTAAAGTGACTCTGGTCAGATTTGCAAAAAATGGCCTGATCCTAAGGTGTAAAAAGGCTGTGTCCTTAAGGGGTTAAACTCCGCCTACCACCCCCAGTCCAACGGGCTCTGTGAACGGTTTAACGGAACACTTAAACAGATGATCCACACGTTCATAGACACTCAAAAAGACTGAGAACGGTTTTTGCCCCACTTGCTCTTTGCCTATAGGGAAGTACCCCAAGAATCCACGGGATTCTCCCCTTTTGAATTATTGTTCGGGAGGAGAGTGAGGGGTCCCTTAGACCTTATCAGAGAACACTGGGAGGGAGGGGTAACTACGAATGGTACCCCTATTGTCCCATACGTGCTGGAGTTTAAGGAACGCTTGGAGGCTCTGACCCAGGCGGTACGTACTAACCTCCAAGCGGCCCAACAACGACAGCGCAGATGGTATGATAAGGGGGCCAGGGACCGCAGCTTTCAGGTCGGGCAGAAGGTGTTAATCCTACGGCCAGTCCCTAATGACAAGCTGCAGGCCTCCTGGCAGGGCCTATACAAGGTGGTGGAGCAAATCTGCGATACCACCTATGTGATCGGCCCGTGCGCTGGAGCAGGGGGCAGACGCATGCTCCATGTGAACATGCTGAAGCCCTACTATGAGCGCATAGAAGAGGTGACTGCTATTTGTGCCTCTGCCGCAGAGGACTTTGACAATTTACCTCTTCCAGACCTCCTAGAGAAAGAGGGCCAGAAAGAGGACCTGGAAGAGGTTCAGTTAGGTGAACGGCTGAGTCCCCAGGAAAGGGCGCAGGCTCATAGTCTAATAAGGGAAAAGGGAACCACTTTTTCTAATCTCCCCGGGTACACCCCGTTAGCCACCCACAGAGTAGAAACACCAGGGCAGACCCCTCTCCGCCAACCTCCTTACCGCATACCTGAATCCGTAAAGGATAATATGCGCAAGGAAATTGAAGAAATGCTACAACTAGGAGTCATAGAGCACTCTGAAAGCCCTTGGGCCTCCCCAGTAGTTCTGGTGCCGAAGCGGGATGGGACTACCCGCTTCTGCGTAGACTACCGGAGGCTTAATGATAAGACCGTATCTGATGCCTACCCTATGCCCCGGATAGACGAGCTCCTGGACAAAATGGCCAGGGGCCAATACCTCACCACAATAGATCTTTGTAAGGGGTATTGGCAGATTCCCCTAGCCAAAGACGCCATCCCTAAGTCGGCGTTTGTCACCCCGTTTGGCCTGTACCAGTTTAAGGTCATGCCATTCGGGATGAAAAACGCTCCGGCTACTTTTCAGAGGATGGTGGATCGGCTATTGGATGGGTTCCAGGAGTTCGCTTGCGCCTATCTAGATGATATAGCGATCTTCAGCCACTCCTGGACTGAACACCTGACCCACATAGGAGTCGTACTAGACCGTATTAGGGAGGCAGGATTAACTCTGAAACCCAGTAAGTGCCATATAGGGATGGCAGAAGTCCAATACCTAGGACACCGGGTAGGGAGTGGCCAACAAAAACCTGAACCGGCTAAGGTAGAGGCTGTAGCCGAATGGCCAACCCCTCGGACCAAAACTCAAGTACTGGCATTCCTAGGTACCGCAGGATACTACCGTAAATTTGTACCCAACTACAGTACCCTGGCCAAACCCCTCACCGATTTGACCCGCAAGAATCTTCCTAAGATAGTAGTCTGGACCCCAGAGTGTGAGCAGGCATTCCAGCAACTAAAAACGGCTCTTGTGAATGCACCTGTACTCGCCGCCCCTGATCCAACGAAACGCTTTCTTGTCCACACAGACGCTTCTATGTTTGGATTGGGGGCAGTACTGAGCCAAGTTGGAAAAGATGGCGGCGAGCATCCAGTGGCTTACTTAAGCAGAAAACTTTTACCTCGGGAAGTAAGCTACGCCGCCATAGAAAAAGAATGCCTGGCCGTGGTGTGGGCCCTTAAAAAGCTGCAGCCCTATTTGTATGGACAACCCTTTTCCTTATTCACAGATCACAACCCGCTGGTGTGGCTGAGCAGGGTGTCAGGAGACAATGCCCGGCTGCTGCGCTGGTGTTTGGCGCTGCAGCCTTTTGACTTTACCATCCACTACCGCCCTGGGAAGCAAAATGGCAACGCCGACGGGTTATCCAGACAAACTGAACTTGAAAAGTGATCTGTGAGCGCTCCTCCGGACATCCCCAAGCCGATCCGTTGGGATCAGACTGTGTATGCCGGCTTGGTTCTGGGGGAGCATTGTGGCAAACATCGCCACTTATCCAATGTCTTTCTTGTCTGTACCTCTCCCCCTCCCCCCTCAACCTCCCATCAGCCCTTGCTATTGTCTGAACCCACTTTTCCTTGTACCATAGTAATCTATGTATTGTATGTAAATGACGCTGTTGGAGGTTTGAAACCAGGTGCGCATGCCTAGTAAATTCAGTTGACTCCCAAACTGTGTGTCGTCCAGTCACTGGGGAATTTGTCTCTTGAATATTGACCTGTTTCTTCAGCTACAAGTGGATTTAAGTGAAGATATTGAGGGTATACCTTGAAGCTCCGCAACAGAGGGAAATTACATTATATGAGGGGAAGATAGTGCAGATAGAGACCGGGGGCAAGGTAGTGGGACTGGAGGAGGAATGGAAGGAGGGACAGTTCAGAAGGAAAGGTGTAGGGTAAAAAATATACATAAACCTCTCAAATGTATGTATACTAATGCCAGAAGCCTGACTAATAAAACTGGGGAGCTGGAATTAGTGATGTGTGAGGAAAACAATGACATAGTGGGAATAACTGAGACATGGCTGGATGATAGCTATGACTGGGCAGTTAATGTACAAGGTTACAGTCTGTTTAGAAAGGATCGGCAAAACCAGAGAGGGGAGGGGTTTGCCTTTATTTAAAGTCTTGTCTAAAGCCCACACTCCGTGAAGATATAAGTGAGGGACATGAACATGTGGAGTCACTGTCGGTAGAGTTACATGGAGCTAAAAACAATAATAAAATCCTATTAGGAGTTTACTATAAACCACCTAATATACCAGAGTCCACAGAAAATCTACTACTAAACGAGATAGACAAGGCGGCAAATCATAATGAGGTGGTTATTTTGGGGCACTTCAACTACCCAGATATAGACTGGGAAACTGAAACTTGTATATCTCATAAAGGAAACAGGTTCTTGGCAATAACCAAAGACAATTACCTATCCCAACTGGTTCAGGACTCGACTAGAGGGATGGCCATACTGGACTTAGTATTAACCAATAGGCCTGACGGAACAACAGACTTGCAGGTTGGGGGACACCTGGGAAATAGTGACCATAAACTAATAACCTTCCAATTATCATTTAAAAGAGCGTTTCTACAGGAAGGAACAAAAATACAAAACTTCAAAAAAGTTATGTTTAGCCAAGAGAGGCCATAGGCCTAACTAACTGGGACAAAGTCCTCAAAAATAAAAATACAGCCAAAAAATGGGATATCTTTAAAAGCATCCTAAAATCTCATTGTGAGAGGTACATACCGTATGGGAATAAAAGGTTAAGGAACAAAAAGAAACCAATGTGGATAAATAGAACTGTAAAGAAAGCAATAAATGACAAAAAGAAAGCATAGAAATTACTAAAACAGGAGGGTTGTGAGGAAGCACTGAAAAACTATAAGGAAAAAAAATTGAATATGTAAAAAACAAATTAAAGCGGCCAAACTAGAGACCGAGAGATTAATTGCCAAAGAAAGTAAAAATAACCCTAAAATGTTCTTCAATTATATAAATGTTAAAAAGTATAAATCTGAAGATGTCGGCCCTTTAAAGAGTAATGAGGGGGGAGTCGCAGAGAGTGACGAGGAGAAAGCAAAGCTGTTAAATATTTTTTCCTCCAATGTATTCACTGAGGAAAATAAACTGTCAGATGACATGCAGAATGTAAAAATAAATTCCCCATTAAAAGTGTCCTGTCTGAACCAGGAAGAAGTACATCAGCGACTTAAAAAGATTAAAATAGACAAATCGCCAGGACCGGATGGCATACACCCCCGTATCCTAAGGGAATTAAGTAATGTCATAGCCAGACATTTATTTCTGATATTTGCGGACTCTAAACTGACAGGGAATGTCCCACAGGATTGGCGCATGGCAAATGTGGTGCCAATATTCAAAAAGGGTCCAAAAACAGAGCCTGGAAACTATAGGCCGGTAAGGGCTCTTTCACATCTGCGTTATTGTCTTCCGGCATAGAGTTCCGTCGTCGGGGCTCTATGCCGGAAGAATACTGATCAGGATTATCCCCATGCATTCTGAATGGACAGTCCGTCCTTCAGGATGCATCAGGATGTCTTCCGTTCCGGAACGGAACGTTTTTTGGCCGCAGCAAATAGCGCAGCATGCTGCGCTTTTTGCTCCGGCCAAAAATCCGGAACACTTGCCGCAAGGCCGGATCCGGAATGAATGCCCATTGAAAGGCATTGATCCGGATCCGGCCTTAAGCTAAACGTCGTTTCGGCGCATTGCCGGATGCGACGTTTAGCTTTTTCTCAATGGTTACCATGGCTGCCGGGACGCTAAAGTCCTGGCAGCCATGGTAAAGTGTAGTGGGGAGCGGGGAGCAGCATACTTACCATCCGTGCGGCTCCCGGGGCGCTCCAGAGTGACGTCAGGGCGCCCCAGGCGCATGGATGACGTGATCGCATGGATCACATGATCCATGCGCATGGGGCGCTCTGACGTCACTCTGGAGCGCCCCGGGAGCCGCACGGACTGTAAGTATACTGCTCCCCCGCTCCCCACTACTACTATGGCAACCAGGACTTTAATAGCGTCCTGGCTGCCATAGTAACACTGAAAGCATTTTGAAGACGGATCCGTCTTCAAATGCTTTCAGTACACTTGCGTTTTTTCCGGATCCGGCGTGTAATTCCGGCAAGTGGAGTACACGCCGGATCCGGACAATGCAAGTGTGAAAGAGGCCTAAGTTAAACATCTGTTGTGAGTAAACAGTTTGAAGGTTTTCTAAGAGATGCTATCTTAGAGCATCTCATGGAAATAAGCAAATAACGCCATATCAGCATGGCTTCATGAGGGATCGGTCATGCCAAACTAATTTAATCAGTTTCTATGAGGAGGTAAGTTCTAGACTTGACAGCGGCGAATCAATGGATGTCATATATCTGGACTTCTCCAAAGCATTTGACACTGTACCACATAAAAGGTTAGTATATAAAATGAGAATGCTCGGACTGAGAGAAAACGTCTGTATGTGGGTAATTAGCTGGCTGAGTGATAGAGAACAGAGGGTGGTTATTAACGGTACACACTCAGATTGGGTCACTGTCACTAGGAGGTACCTCAGGGGTCAGTATTGGGCCTTATTCTCTTCAATATATTTATGAATGATCTTGTAGAAGGCTTGCATAGTAAAGTATCAATTTTCGCAGATGACACTAAACTGTGTAAAGTAATTAACACTGAAGAGGACAGTATACTACTACAGAGGGATCTGGATAGATTGGAGGCTTGGGCAGATAAGTGGGAGATGAGGTTTAACACTGACAAATGTAAAGTTATGCACATGGGAAGGAATAATGCAAGTCACCTGTACATACTAAATGGTAAAACACTTGGTAAGACTGTTACTATGTTACTATGTCACACTTGCTGCTGATGTACAGGCACAGCTACCACACCTGACATCATTGTGTCCTAAATATATAATAAAGCACTGATGCCTACGCTGTAGAATTACAGTATGTACACCCCTAGAAGGGATTATAAGGGTTTGAAAAAATGCTAAAATATTTATTTGATCATAAGAACTTATATCATTATATGTATTACAAGAAATTTCTTTGTAACAAGCAAACATAAGGGGGTTAAGTATGTGTTGATTTGTATTTTGCCAACAATTCTATCTTTCAAAGCAGTTCATTTGTGATTTTTAGAAATTTCTAAGTTCCTCACAAATTGCTTTAGCTGTGATTTATGACACTCAGTACGGATATTCATAGTGAGTTATAGCAACTCGTTTCATTTTGGCTGAAATTCTTCTTTAGTGTCATAATAAATTTCCTGAAATAATTTTCTCATTAGCAGGCGCAGCTAGAAAACACAGTATCACAGTAGGTAATTGTATCACTTTCTGGGGATAGTAAAACGATCTGGAATTCAACATCCTTGAAAGACATTAGTTTTATCTAATGTCACACAACCAGCAGAAACTGAATATACGGAAGTCCCACAGACTTGGGCTTACTACAATGTTCTATATAGTTTTGTGTAGTTTATATTGTTTTATATTATGTTGTTACGTATTTTGTACATATGGATGTATCTACCAGTAAGGAGAGAATAGCAATGCTTGGCAGGAACTGGGCTAACCACTCTGTTCCTCCACTCTTGGTAGGAGTGGGATGGTCCTGCTTCCTGCCAGAAGGGGAAGTTCCTGTTGAACTACAGCGGAGGAAGGAAACAAACATTTGAGCTCCTGCTCCTAAATACGATTCTCCAAAGTGAATTACATCTATATTCTGCCTCAAGTAAATCCTTGAGAGACAGTCAGCAGATAGAACGGCTGTGAGGTGAAGGACTAAGGCTAAGACACCCATCACCCAGAACATTACTAGGCCAGGACAACCTAAGTGTTAAATTGCAGCCACCCAACCTGCCTCCATACTCCTTACTGGTGCCAGACGTTTGCACTCGAAGTCTGCTGCTGTTGGATGTATTTGAAATTCTGTTCTATGTTGCACTTAGTAAAAAGAATGTATTATGTCTATTTCTGGCCTCATTCTTCAAAACTACATTACCACTGGACTGATCCACAGGTAGCAACAGCCTGATGGAGTAAACCATGACACAACACTTCTACCACTCCCATCCTCTATGCCGACTCCTTCAGGGCTCGCTGCCTATCCATGACTATATGTTGTGTGTAGTCTGCATGCCTGATTGTGAAATGTAGCTAATCTCAATAGAAATAGTTATATTTAGTTGATGTTAATCACTATATCATTTCCATTGTCATTGTACACTAATTGTAGAAGTACTGTAAGAGTTTTCTAATCTGTCATTGATGCGACATTATAGGTGTTGCATTATTAGAAATTCTGGAATATGGCATAGTCATAAACAAGGATATAAAAAATTACCTATAATAGCAGAACTTATCATTGCCAGGCTTTGTAGACTATCGGGGGCAGATTAAATTTAAAATTAACTGTAGTTAATCTGTCTATTATGATGTCACCACGGCTGTGAGGTCATTAGCCATGTGATGTCATCACGTGTATTGTGCCCTCCCGGAGACTCATTCCCATTTCACAATGTCATCAGCAGTAAAAGGTAAAGAGATAATGCCAGCAACAATTTCTTCTGAAGAGTATACTTTTATTTCATCCAAAAATTATAATATATGACGCGGCCTGTCCAGCCTTTCTCAACCGCTTAATATAAAAATATCAAAATGACCAAGGACAACATATATAGGTACTCAATATTAAGTACCTATATATGTTGTCCTTGGTCATTTTGATATTAAGCGGTTAAGAAAGGCTGGACGGGCCGAAACGCATCCTGCTAACTTATGATTTTTGGATGAAATAAAAGTATACCCCTTCCCACGCAACACACCCAGGCGTCGTGAGCTGTTGTTTTGACTCAATGATCAGCAGTAAAAGGTCATAAATGTTTCTACCTTGGCAGCATCTAGTGCTGTGCGCAAATATTCGAATTGCGAATATTAATTGTGAATATTGGCACTTCGAGAATTTGCAAATATTTAGAATATACTGATATATATTTGTAATTTCTAATATTCTCAATTTTTTTTTTTTTTATTAGCAACCTCCCTTCTTGCTTGTGGGCCAATGAGAAGGTTGCAATGTCTTTGTCTGAGCTTAGCAACATGCCTAGCAACCAATAGGAAAGTTACCTACCCCTTACTATATAAGAACTTCCCCAGCAGCCATTTTCTACAGTTTTATGGAGTTCTAAGAGAGACAGCAGTGACATTGCTGTGCTCTGTGCTTTACTGTGTCATTACATTAGATAGTTAGTGGGAAATAGTCAGTGTAAGTTAGATCGTGATATATAAAAATAAAAAATACATTTGCTGTTCTGCGGTGCAGTTATTTCTTTTAAAGTATTTAGTGACGTGTGTAAGTGCAAAAAGAAAAAATACATTTGCCACTCAGTGGTGCAGATATTTCTTGTGAAGTCTTTTGTGACTTGTATTAGCGTAAAAAGAAAAAAAATATTTGCCGCTATGCGGGGCAGTTATTTCTTGTAAAGCCTTTTGTGACGTGTATTAGCGTAAAAAGAAAAAAATACATTTGCCGCTCAGTGGTGCAGTTTTTTCTTGTAAAATCTTTTGTGACATATATTAGCTTATATATATAATACAGATAGTTAGTGGGAAATAGTCAGTGTAGGTTAGATTGTGAATATATAAAAAGAAAAAATACAATTGCCGCTCTGCAGTGCAGTTATTTCTTGTTAAGCCTTTTTTTACGTGTATTAGCGTAAAAAGAAAAAATACATTTGCCACTCAGCGGTGCAGTTATTTCTTGTTAAGCCTTTTGTGATGTGTGTTAGCATAAAAAGAAAAAATAAATTTGCTGCTCTGCGGTGCAGTTATTTATTCTTAAGCCTTTTGTGACGTATATTAGCGTAAAAAGAAAAAATACATTTTCCGCTCTGTGGTGCAGTAATCTGTAGTAAAGGCTTTTGTGGGGTATTTTAGTAGAAAAAGATAAAATATATTTGCCGCTCAGTGGTGCAGTTATTTCTTGTTAAGCCTTTTGTGACATGTATTAGCTTAAAAAGAAAAAATATATTTGCCACTCAGTGGTGCAGTTTTTTCTTGTAAAGTCATTTGTGACATGTATTAGCGTAAAAAGAAAAAATACAATTGCAGCTCTGCGGTGCAGTTATTTCTTGTTAAGCCTTTTGAGATGTGTATTAGCGTAAAAAGAAAAAAATGCCTTTGCCCCTCAGCGGTGCAGTTAATTCTTGTTAAGCCATTTGTTATGTGTATTAGCGTACAAAGAAAAAATACATTTGCAGCTCTGCGGTGCAGTTATTTCTTTTAAAGTATTGCCACCCACCTCCACACTATGTCACCTTGTCACTCTGTGGCCTCCTGATGCTGCTGCCACCTCCACACTGTTACCGTGCCACTCTGTGGTCTCCTCATGCTGCCGCCACAGCCACATTCTGTCATTGTGCCACTCTGTGGTCTCCTGATGCTGTCGCCACCTCCAGACTCTGTCATTGGGCCACTTTGTGGTCTCTTTATGCTGCCGCCACCACCACACTCTGTCATTGGGCCAATCTGTGGTCTCTATATGCTGCTGCCACCTTCACACTCTGTCATTGGGCACTCTGTGACCTCCTGATGCTGCTGCCACCTACAGACTCTGTCATTGGGCCACTCTGTGGTCTCCTCATGCTGCCACCACCTCAAGACTCTGTCACTGTGCCACTCTGTGGCCTCCTGATGCTGCCACCACCTCTACACTATGTCACCTAGCCACTCTGCAGCCTCCTGATGCTGCCGCCACATCCAAACTATGTCATCTTGCCACTCTGTGGTATCCTCATGCTGCCGCCACCTCCACACTATGTCACACTGCCACTCTGTGGCCTCCTGATGCTGCCACCACCTCTACACTATGTCACCTTGCCACTCTGTGGTCTCCTCATGCTGCCTCCACCTCCAGACGCTGTCATTGGGCGACTCTGTGGTCTCCTTATGCTAATGCCACCTCCACACTCTGTCATTGAGACACACTTTGGTCTCCTCATGCTGCTGCCAACTCCACACTCTGTCATTGACCCGCTCTGTGGTCTCCTCATGCTATCACCACACTCTGTCAGTGTGCCACTCCGTGACCTGCTGATGCTGCTGCCACCTTTAGACTCTGTCATTGTGCCACTCTGTGGCCTCCTCATGTTGCTGCCACCTCCACACTGTTATTGGGCCACTCCACACTCTGCCACCTCCACAGTCTGTCATTGGCCCACTCTGTGGTATCTTCATGCTGCCGCCACTGCTACCCTCTGTCATTGTGCCACTCTGTGGCCTCCTGATGCTGCCGCCACATTCAGACTCTGTCATTGGGCCACTCTGTGGTCTTCTCATGCTGATACCACCTCCACACTCTGTCATTGAGCCACTCTGTGGCCTCCTGATGCTGCCGCCACCTCCACACTGCTGTCATTGTGCCACTTTGTGGTCTCCTCATGCTGCTTCCACCTCATCACTATGTCATAGGGCCACTCTGTGGCCTCCTGATGCTGCCGTCACCTCTACACTATGTCACCTAGCCACTCTGTGGCCTCCTGATGCTGCTGCCACTTCCAAACTGTTACCCTGCCACTCTGTGGTCTCCTCATGCTGCTTCCACCTCCACACCATGTCACCTTGCCACTCTGTGGCCTCCTGATGCTGCCGCCACCTCAACACTATCTCACATTGCCACTCAGTGGCCTTCTGATGCTGCCACCACCTTCAGACTCTGTCATTGGGCCACTCTGTGGTCTCCTCATGCTGCCGTCACCTCCACACTCTGTCATTGAGCCACTCTGTGGACTCCTGATGCTGCTGCCACCTCCACACTGTCATTGTGCCACTCTGTGGCCTCCTCCTGATGCTGCAGCTGCCACCTCCACACTCTGTCATTGTGCCACTCTGTGGCCTCCTGATGCTGCCGCCACCTCCACACTGTCATTGTGCTACTCTGTGGCCTCCTCCTGATGCTGCCGCCACCTCCAGACTCTGTCATTGGGCAAACCAGTGGTCTCCTCATGCTGCTTCCACCTCACCACTATGTCTTAGGGCCACTCTGTGGACTTCTCATTCTATTCCCACCATCCACACTTCATGACTGGGCCACTATTTACCCTTTTTGGCTTGGCTGACAATTATTTAACCCGTCTTCTGATTTGTCAGAAGGAAGGAAAAATTTGACGCACAACGGATCCTCTCTGTGTAGCAGCTGTAAGGCCTGTATGGTCCCATCAGAATTGGCTTAAGATTTGGTAGCCAAAAGCAGGAGTGGGTACAAAACACAGAAGACATACAAATATTCCGATCACGTGTCATCTCTGTATTGGATCCACTCCTGTTTTTTTGTCATTAGCAATACTGATGGACTGCCCAAATGCTGACTGAGTGAAGGCAGATACTCCACAGAGAGGATCCGTTTTTTGGGGGTTATTGTCCTGACAGATGATAGGAAAGGCAAAAATAATCTGTGACGTTGACACAACCTTACTGCAGACACGCTCTCCACTCTGTTGGGGGACTTTTATAAGCGTTTAATAGAACAGGGTCTGTAGAAATCTATGTGGAATTAGCTGACGACAGTGTAAAAGGGGTGCGCTTCTTCTTGGTGCTAACATTGACCTGTAAGGCTGAGTTCATACAAAGTTATTTGGTCAGTTTTGGCCCCGTGACTGCCCAAATAACTGAAGTGTGCAGTGATTCTAAGTGCGACACCTGTCATCTGCATGTCATACGGACGCACAGTATTATTTCTCTACCAAAGCGTGTTACTGCAAGGCAAAGTGTTCTATACCACTTTAAAGTCTCTTTGCAGCCAAAATACCCGATTTTTAACGTAATTCACCGCAAATTTATTCGTATCAAACCAAATTTTTCCAAAAATGTTTGGTGAAACGGACAAATTTTTGAAAAATTTGCTTATCTCTAGTAACCACTATAAAACTCCTTGAAAATCCCTTTAAATGCCTTCTGTCCCCTTCTCTTGTTCTTATCTGTAATTATTATTCACCTTTTCCTTCAAATCAATTTCTTCCACATAAATAGTGCTCCCACAGTGACTCCATTCTCCACCTCACTTATGTCCTTTGATACTTGCTCTCACTATAGGATAATGTTGATTTGTTACAGTAGGTGCCTATCATTCCGTATATTACTATGACAACACTGTTTCCTCACAAATTCACTGAAGGGAAGCATTTGTTGGACTCATGACTGCCTACTCTGCTTATCTCTCATCCTAGCCCTGTCCTCTACATTGCAGTAATATTTTTTAAGCCCTATTGTAGTTAAGATTTACCCATTAAAATGTAAAGATAACTGTGTTAAAATTATTTTCTGTGCTGGGGTTTGTAACAGAGATTTCTCATATAATAGGTATATTGTATTTTAGTCATGATTTATTGCTAATGTTATTATAACTACCTGGAATGGTGCCATTTAATAACCTATAATTCATCTAAACTTTGGTTTTAGATCATCATTTTAAAGTATTAGTTATTATGAACGTAGTTATAATATTTATTAATCTGTGCCCTACATGATGAATATCCTAGGTCATGTAATAATTTATAGTTCCGAAACGCATAGTTTATTATATGCAGTGAATTGCTTCAGCAATTTGTAAACTGAATTATAAATAATTGTAATTTATTTCTACACATGTGCAAAGAAAACAGTTCTGACACCTTTTAGATGGACTGTGTGTCTGCAATACATTAAAATTCATGATTTAGAAGTTGGCAAGTGAACCGAGTTCTTTAGAAAACACTAGCTGAGTTACACAAATAATTATTTTACATTTATCTTGGTTCTAATTTCAGGACTTAAAAAAAAATAAAAAAATAACAATAATGAAAACAAATGATAAGAAGAATCAAATCACTGAACTGCGGAACAAGTTGAAAATTGACATCCAGAATTGATTATTACAGCAGAAGACAGAAATATTTGTAATGAACGAAATGCACAAAAATGTTAATTCCGACAGTCTCGCTGTGTGGATCCAAGTTTTGTATGCCCCCAAGCCAGTGTAAACACACATTCTGTTTATTTGCTTCTTCTGCAATAAATCTGATGCATAGTCTTCAAAATGTTATTTATAACTATGAAATGCAGAACAATGTGAAACCTTCAACTTTATCCTGACTCACAATGGGCTCTTAAGATAAAATCCCAAATGGTATTTATTATTGAAAGCAGGATTTGACTGGTAATGAAACCTAACTTTAGATTAAATATTATCCAATGAAATAAATTAACCTTAAGATAACCCTGATTCTTCAATGCTCAAGTAAAAGGTAACATATAATGAGAAAAATCCTTAGGCGTTTTCTACTACTAAAAGTAAAAAAGTAATGCAACTGATATACTATATATTGTTAGGAAGTACTAAGGTCACCGTCCAGACCACAGTATGTGAACCCCAAAACCACTACCACCCTTCCAAGATTATTCTGGGTGGTAGAAAGCTAAGCCTTTCCCCTAGGATCTTTAGAGCCTGTCCTGATGCTGGGTGGACTTTGCTACTAGGGACTAAGGATACGTCTGTGAAGTAAATAAAGGAAAACTGATGTCGGCATCCTGATGGTAGACCTTCAGGAATTACCAGGGAAATACAAAGAGAAGTCAGCAATTAGGGTCAAAACCAGAAGAGAAAGACAGGGTCAATGCAGTACATGAGCGGCTAATCCAGAGGCAGGACAAGGTCAGTTACCAGAAAAGTCACTATAAGTAGGATATTGCACAATGTAGAGCCCTGATACAAATTAAAAAACAGCAAGACAATCAGGAATAAGCAGCCAAGGGCTTGATCCAGAGAGAGACCCAGGATAATTACCAGAACAGTCAATATAAGAAGGATATCACAAAGTATAGAGCCCTGATACAAATAAATGAACTGTCAAGACAATAAATAATCAACAGTCTTAAATCCCATCCCCTGACCCCCAGTTCTACGTATTGGACACAGATTTAGAAGCTTCAATGGCGCTGATCCCAATCACACTGAGAAGTTGACCAGCTGCGACTTGGCTGTTTGGCATACCAACCCTCCCAGCCTAACAATGCACAGGAGCTTGTAGAAATAAAGTAACATATTAATATGTTGACATCTGAAATTCCTTTACTAAAGTAATATTTAGAGTTGTACCATTACCTTAGTAGGATTAATAACCTATTTAATGGGTTTTCCTATAATAAGTCACTTTTTTCTTATGCCCTGTGGCCTGCCTCACCTATTGAGAGATTCATACATACCAGCTTCCGACTGCTCAAGCAGCTCCAGCTCATCCATTTTCTGCTTCCTTTCAACCAGTGGTCTGGACATGGTTACCTGTGCCACTGCAGCTAACCACTGACTTCAGCTGTAATACATCTGTCCGACCAGAACATTGGGGATCAGGTAAACACAGGTATCATTCTTTCAGTAGATGAGACAGGTTATTGGACGTAGTCTACGCAGCCTCATTTTTCTAATCTGACATGTGTCATTTTATATGATAATAATTTTGGAATGTTTTCATTTATTCAAGCGAGTCTAAGAGTTTTCTCCTGACACCTCATACTTTATGTTAAACTGTGGTAAATTTTGGGCAAAATTATTTTTTTTTGTTAAAAAAAAAAATCCCAATATACTGAAAATACAGACGTGGACAAAATTGTTGGTACCCTTTGGTCAATGAAAGAAAAAGTCACAATGGTCACAGAAATAACTTTAATCTGACAAAAGTAATAATAAATTAAAATTCTATAAATGTTAACCAATGAAAGTCAGACATTGTTTTTCAACCATGCTTCAACAGAATTATGTAAAAAAATAAACTCATGAAACAGGCATGGACAAAAATGATGGTACCCCTAGAAAACACAGAACATAATGTGACCAAAGGGACATGTTAATTCAAGGTGTGTCCACTAATTAGCATCACAGGTGTCTACAACCTTGTAATCAGCCATTGGGCCTATATATATGGCTCCAGGTAATCACTGTGTTGTTTGGTGATATGGTGTGTACCACATTCGACATGGACCAGAGGAAGCAAAGGAAAGAGCTGTCTCAAGAGATCAGAAAGAAAATTATAGACAAGCATGTTAAAGGTAAAGGCTATAAGACCATCTCCAAGCAACTAGATGTTCCTGTGAGTACAGTTGCACATATTATTCATAAGTTTAAGATCCATGGGACTGTAGCCAACCTCCCGTGGCCGCAGGAGGAAAATTGATGACAAATCTAAGAGACGGATAATCCGAATGGTAACAAAAGAGCCTAGAAAGACTTCTAAAGAGATTCAAGGTGAACTTCATGCTCAAGGAACATCAGTGTCAGATCGCACCATCCGTCGTTGTTTGAGCCAAAGTGGACTACATGGGAGACGACCAAGGAGGACACCATTGTTGAAAACGAATCATAAAAAAGCAAGACTGGAATATGCCAAACTACATGTTGACAAGCCACAAAGCTTCTGGGAGAATGTCCTGTGGACAGATGAGACAAAAATCGAAGTTTTTGCCAAGGCACATCAGCTGTATGTTCACAGACGAAAAAATGAAGCATATCAAGAAAAGAACACTGTCCCTACTGTGAAACATGGAGGAGGCTCTGTTATGTTCTGGGGCTGCTTTGCTGCGTCTGGCACAGGGTGTCTTGAATCTGTGCAGGGTACAATGAAATCTCAAGACTATCAAGGAATTCTAGAGAGAAATGTACTAGCCAGTGTCAGAAAGCTTGGTCTCAGTCGCAGGTCATGGGTCTTGCAACAGGACAATGACCCAAAACACACCGCTAAAAACACCCAAGAATGGCTAAGAGGAAAAAATTGGACTATTCTAAAGTGGCCTTCTATGAGCCCTGACCTCAATCCTATTGAGCATCTTTGGAAGGAGCTGAAACATGCAGTCTGGAAAAGGCACCCTTCAAACCGGACACAACTGGAGCAGTTTGCTCATGAGGAGTGGGCCAAAATACCTGCTGAGAGGTGCAGATGTCTCATTGACAGTTACAGGAAGCGTTTGATTGCAGTGATTGCCTCAAAAGGTTGCGCAACAAAATATTAAGTTAGGGGTACCATCATTTTTGTCCATGCCTGTTTCATGAGTTTATTTTTTTACATAATTCTGTTGAAGCATGGTTGAAAAACAATGTCTGACTTTCATTGGTTAACATTTATAGAATTTTAATTTATTATTACTTTTGTCAGATTAAAGTTATTTCTGTGACCATTGTGACTTTTTCTTTCATTGACCAAAGGGTACCAACAATTTTGTCCACGTCTGTATAACAAAAAGAAAAAAATGCAACAAAAACAAAACTCATAAAGAAATTACTAATTACCATATGTCCCCTTTACGTTGACATAATTTTTCAGAACATACTTTCCTTTTCTGGAGACTTTAAATGGCTTATAAGTTTAGCAGTAGAGATAAGCAAACCACTCAAGATTTGTTTCTAGTCCAGTTTGCTAAATTTAAAAAAAAGTTCGATTCGGACTTGAATCAATTCGTGCCCTACCAATTGCCATGAAAGTTGCTTTATAACCACCTCTATCCTCCTAGGACTCATAATTTTTGGGAAAATTTGTTATCTCTATTTGTTTATTTTTTATTAAAAAAAAACATTTTTCCCTCCCCCTTCCCCAAGCTCTGGAATGCAATGAAAGCAATAGTAAATGATGTTTGAGTGACACTGACATACAAAGCTATGGGTAAATGCATACTACGTTTTTTAAAAACAGACCAAGCCGGCACATGTGTTATGCTTTTTCATATTCCGAAGCTTATCAGGGTCAGATGATGTTTAAACGCACACAGTGTTATAGGATAAAAAAATAAAAAAAAAGGTGGCTTGGGGGGACCAAGCGTCCAAAAGTTATGCCTTGACAGGGTCGGAATGCCTGCCCTGATTGTCAGAAGAAAAAGTGTCTCGTTGTTAACAAGCCTAAAATAATTCTCAATTTTAATTGGGAGCAGCAGTGCAGTGTGGCTATAGAAAGGATATGGATATAGTGGCATGTGGCCGCAATAGTAGTGGCAGCAAAAGCAGCATAGCATGAAACATACAAAGCTGTCTATGGGTAGTAAGAGTAATAGTAGTAGTAGTAGTAGGGGTAGCGATAGTAGTGGCAGATGCTTTGCATTAATGGTGGTGGCAGTAGGGGATTAGCAGCAAGAAGCAGCAGCAGCCATATGGTACATGTTGGCAGAAAGGCAGCAGCAGCCTTACGGAAGATAATGGGCGGCAGGCAGCAGCAGTAGCATGCTGGTGTCGGTGGCATGATGGAGGGGGCAACAGCAGCCATACAGAACGTGTTGGCAGGCAGATGGCAGCAGTGGCATGAAGGAGGCGGCAGCAGCAGCCGTACAGAATGTGATGGTAGGCAGGTTCCAGCACTGGCATGATGGCAGCAGGCAGACAGCAACAGTGGCAAGATGGGGAACCGCCAGCAAGGCCGGATCTATTCATCAGCCTCAACCGGAAGAGTCTGAAAATCCTCCTGAATCCAGGCTTGGTTCATTTTGACAAAAGTGAAGTTTTGGACATTGGCGGAGAACAACTTGGTAAGTTACGGTGTCACCACGCTCCCTGTGGTATTGAAAATACTCTCTGAGATGACACTGAAGGCTAGGCAAGAAATAAAGCATGCTGTGCCAGTTCGGGCCACTGTTTCAGTCTGCCTGCCCAGAAATCCATGGGGTCAGGGAACAGGGTATGAGCCAGAGACTGGCCAGAGTTTAGGTAGGCCAGAACCTGGGCATTGAGGCAGGAACTGGCCTCAGCCTAGCGCTGACTGGCCTCAGCCTGGTGCTGCATGTGGAAAAACTGCTCCAACATGGCAGTGAAATGGGATTGACTCTGCGGTAGGGGGGAGAGGGGTATCCTTTTCAGACACACTGGCAACAGTCATCTGCTCACCGTAAGCACCAGCAAGCTGTGTACACAGTGTTTCCTGGTAATAATGTAATTTGTCCTCCCTTTCTGTGAGATGAAAAAAAAATCCCAAATTTTTCCCTAATAGCGAGGGTCCAAAATATGGCTATCCAGTAACTGATGTCAGACTGCTTGATGTCATCGAACCACCTGTCACTGCATAAGCAAACAATTCTACAGGTCGCCATTCTGGCCTGCATGCCTGAGGAGCCATTTCTTTCCAATACTGCCCTGCAATGAGACGATTGGGTGTTGCGGCCGGTGTCACCATCATCATCCTCTTTCTTCTCCAACTGTGACTCCTCTTCCTCCTCCTCAGGTGGCATCACCCCCTATGCGAGTTTCTCATTGAGGGTCCCCAACAGTTACAGGGCGAACAGCAAGATGTGTTAGCTGTTCTTTTTCCTTCTTCTTGGCCACCTGTTGTATGAGCATCACCGTCTCTTCAAAAATACATATGAGGGGGTAGAGGGACAACTACGGCATGAACAGCACAAGCTGTCACTGCCCGATCTGGAAACAACACATGTTCCCTTGCTGAGGCGGTCTGGTGCATGACCAAATAGCAGTTTCTGCTGCTAATACAGTTGCTTGAGCATGTGTAATGTTGAATTCCAGCAAGTTGGAACGTTGCAGATTAAACAGTGTAGCTGCAGATATTTCTGATGCTGAGTAGTGTTGATTTGATCGCAAATTTTTATTGCGAATATCGGCAAAGATGTAGATTATAGTGCTATATATCCATAATCGCGAATATTCTAGATTATTTTTTTCATCAGTAACCTCCCTTCTTGCTTATGGGCCAATGAGAAGGCTACAATATCTTTGTCAGAGCTTAGAAACATCCCTAGCAACCAATAGGAAAGTTGCCTACCCCTTACTATATAAGAACCTCCCCAACAGCCATTTTCTGCAGTTGTTTTTGCAGTTCTGAGAGAGAGAGCAGTGACATTGCTGTGCTCTGTGCTTTCATCTGGATCCTATTCCTTATCCAATTACATTAGATAGTTAGTTAGCTCATATATGTAATACAGATAGTAAGTGGGAGATAGTCAGTGTAGGTTAGATAGTGATATACAGGTCCTTCTAAAAAAAATTTGCATATTGTGATAAAGTTCATTATTTTCTGTAATGTACTGACAAACATTAGACTTTCATATATTTTAGATTCATTACACACAACTGAAGTAGTTCAAGCCTTTTATTGTTTTAATATTGATGATTTTGCCATACAGCTCATAAAAAAACCCAAATTCCTATTAAAAATTTTTTGGATATCATGAAAAGGTTCTCTAAACGAGCTATTAACCTAATCATCTGAATCAACTAATTAACTCTAAACACCTGCAAAAGATTCCTTAAGGCTTTTAAAAACTCCCAGCCTGGTTCATTACTCAAAACCGCAATCATGGGTAAGACTGCCGACCTGACTGCTGTCCAGAAGGCCATCATTGACACCCTCAAGCAAGAGGGTAAGACACAGAAAGAAATTTCTGAACGAATAGGCTGTTCCCAGAGTGCTGTATCAAGGCACCTCAGTGGGAAGTCTGTGGGAAGGAAAAAGTGTGGCAGAAAAGGCTGCACAACAAGAAGAGGTGACCGGACCCTGAGGAAGATTGTGGAGAAGGACCGATTCCAGACCTTGGGGGACCTGCGGAAGCAGTGGACTGAGTCTGGAGTAGAAACATCCAGAGCCACCGTGTACAGGCGTGTGCAGGAAATGGGCTACAGGTGCCGCATTCCCCAGGTCAAGCCACTTTTGAACCAGAAACAGCGGCAGAAGCGCCTGACCTGGGCTACAGAGAAGCAGCACTGGACTGTTGCTCAGTGGTCCAAAGTACTTTTTTCGGATGAAAGCAAATTTTGCATGTCATTCGGAAATCAAGGTGCCAGAGTCTGGAGGAAGACTGGGGAGAGGGAAATGCCAAAATGCCTGAAGTCCAGTGTCAAGTACCCACAGTCAGTGATGGTCTGGGGTGCCATGTCAGCTGCTGGTGTTGGTCCACTGTGTTATCAAGGGCAGGGTCAATGCAGCTAGCTATCAGGAGATTTTGGAGCACTTCATGCTTCCATCTGCTGAAAAGCTTTATGGAGATGAAGATTTCATTTTTCAGCATGACCTGGCACCTGCTCACAGTGCCAAAACCACTGGTAAATGGTTTACTGACCATGGTATTACTGTGCTCAATTGGCCTGCCAACTCTCCTGACCTGAACCCCATAGAGAATCTGTGGGATATTGGGAAGAGAAAGTTGAGAGACGCAAGACCCAACACTCTGGATGAGCTTAAGGCCGCTATCGAAGCATCCTGGGCCTCCATAACACCTCAGCAGTACCACAGGCTGATTGCCTCCATGCCACGCCGCATTGAAGCAGTCCGACCAAGTATTGAGTGCATAACTGAACATAAGTATTTTAAGGTTGACTTTTTTGTATTAAAAACCCTTTTCTTTTATTGGTCGGATGAAATATGCAAAAAATTTTTGATAGGAATTTGGGGTTTTCATGAGCTGTATGCCAAAATCATCAATATTAAAACAATAAAAGGCTTGAACTACTTCAGTTGGTGTGTAATGAATCTAAAATATATGAAAGTCTAATGTTTGTCAGTACATTACAGAAAATAATGAACTTTATCACAATATGCAATTTTTTTTAGAAGTACCTGTAGTGTAGCTGATTGGTTTCAGTGCAGGGTGTTAGGTAGTGTGATAGGAATTACTGTTTCTCTGCTGTCCATACATACAGGATCGGTTTTAGACAAAATGTGGTCCTGGGCAAAATCAAAAGGGAGTGCCCACATCTTGTAATAATAGACTAAAAACACAGTCTGATGTCCAACACCCCCGCCGAACAGCTGTTTGATGAGACGGCGAGTGCTGTTCACTGCTGCTGGGCCATAGACATACAGCAGCAAAGCAGGAAGAGAGGAGGGATACGGCACTTGCTCACAGCGCACGCCATCTCCTCAAACAGCTGATCGTCTGGAGTTCCGGGTGTCAGACCCCTGCCGATCTAATATTGATGACCTATCCTAAGGATAGGTCATCAATATGAAAAAACCCGGAGAACCTCTTGAAGCTACCCCCATTACTGTGCCTGTTGTGATCCCCCCCCCCCCCCATGTCCACAAACACTATGCAATACTATACCCCCAGACTGCCCTCATTAGTAACGGTGCCCCCAATAGTGATAATACTCCCCAAGATAGCCCACATTAGTAGCAATGCCCTAAATATTGCATCTAATAATAATAAGAATGCCCCTACAGTACCCTAGTAGTAATAATATAACCATAATGCTCCCAGTGGCTCTAATGTCCCCCTGTAGTGCCCCACACTAGTTCCAACATCTAATGCTTCCCACCATAGTGCCAATATATATATATATATATATATATATATATAATATTCTACCGTAGTGCCAGTATGTATATAATGCTCCGCCATTCCTCCCCAGTAGTGCCAGGTATATATAATGATCTCATTCCCCCTTCCCTGGTGCCCCCAGCAGTGTGAACATTTAGTTAAAAAAAAAAAGTCTCCCTCCCGTCCCCCCTCCACAGTTTTATCTGTGGCTTGTGTTGCTGCGTCCTGATGCATGCGGTCCCAATGACATCACCACTCCTGCTCCGGGTCTCACTTGATGATGTGATGGTTGCAGTGACGGCTTCTTGCTCTGTTCTAATGCCTCACAGGCTTAAACGCTAGCGGCCTGATGCTTGTGAAGTTGGGCGGCCATGAGTGCGCCCCCTTTTATGGTGCGAAGTGGCTCCCTAGGCAGATGACTATCGTCCCATATCCATCGCCCCGACCCTAATTCAGAGCACATTACTGCAGGAGGTAGTTAACAGGAGAGGACTATAACTCCCAGCATGTCTAAGCCATTATTATTTAATATCAGAGCACATTACAGGGGAACATATATGAGGATGGGACTATAACTCCCAGCATGTCTAAGCCATTATTATGTAATATCAGAGTACATTACAAGAGGAGGTATAAGAGAAGACTACAACTCCCAGCATGTCCAAGCAGCTATTATGTAATATCGAAGTACATTATAAGAGGAGGTATACAACACCCAGCATATCCAGGGTGTTGTAATGTACCCTGATATTATATAATAATGGCCTGGACATGCTGAGAGTTGTAGCCCTCTCCTCTTATACCTCCTCTTGTAATGTACTCTGATATTACATAGCAAGCTGGACATGCTGGGAGTTGTAGTCCTCTCCTCATACCTCCAACTCCCAGCATTTCACTGGCAATTATATTGAATCCATACTTCTTCACATGCATGGCTGGTCTTCTTCATTATTACTTTACCGTACTGCTAAAGTAATAGTAAGGTCATCAAAGGGCCTTCATCCCCTCTTCTCTGTTGAGCTCCGCCTCCTGCATCCAGGGCCGGTGCAAGGATTTTTGCCAACACAAGCGAAGCTACATTTTGGCCCTGGTCCAGTCTGAGGCAGCTGGCTTCTCTGTGTGGTCCTGGTATCTTCTCTCTGCTTCAGACAATCGCTGGTTTGAAGACCGTATTTTCTAGGTTTTAGAGGAGGATAATAAAAAAAAATATATTTTCCATTAAACCTCAGGTCAGACCAGCAATCAGACCCCCAATGTTAATCAGACCTCAGATCAGACCCCTATGTCAGCCATCATGCCCCCATGTCAGCCATCATGCCCCCATGTCAGCCATCATGCCCCCCATGTCAGCCATCATGCCCCCCATGTCAGCCATCAGACCCCCATGTCAGCCATCAGACCCCCATGTCACATTTCTCCCCCTCCATGTCAAATCACCCCCTATGTCACATCAGCCCTCCATGTCACATTTTTCCGCCCTCCCCCAGGGTGCGCCCTAAGGCAGCCGCTTGGTCTGCCTTATGGTAGCACCGGCCCTGCCTGCATCTGACATTATTGCAGGTCCTGTCAGCACTAGGGTAATGATTTCTCTTATATATGAGAGAGGGGACCGTACACTGCATTGTAAAGTGCAGCTGTTTAGCTGTCCACCCGTTTGCCTCCTCGGAAGTTCAGCTGAACAGCAGCACTGAAACAGGGGGCCCCTTAGACAATGGGGGCCCTGGGCAATTGCCCAGTTTACCCTCCCCCTAACGCCGGCCCTGCATACATACATGCTACAGACACAGTGCTGTGATGTCACAACAACACTTAGTGCACCAATCAGTGATATCTACTCTGACCTGATAAAATGGGAAGTTGCATATATTGCGAAAAAATATGCTCATCATTAGTGCCGATTTGCACAATCACGAAAATAATGACAAGATCATGAATTCTAGAATTTGCTAATTTATTGCAAATATTATGCAAAAAATTTGCGAAATATTTTGAAAACGAATATTGCCTATGCCGCTCATCACTAATGCCGAGACGAGAATGTTCCTCACCATGTGAAAATGGCTGAAAAGAGGGACAGTCCCCTGGACATTGCCAGCACCTTGCTCAAGCCAGAGCATTTTTTTTTAAAGGTCATGCAGGGAGCATGTTCAGGGCAGCCAGGATGTTGCACTTATTGTCGCTCACTAAATTGCCCGGTTGGAGTCGGCAGGGTGACTGCCAGCGGGATGTTTGCTGCTTGATGCACGTTAACTGCAAATGGTCGCCGGTGTGGCTACTGTCGCCCAGGCTGATCAGCTTCAACACGGTATTGGCAATGTGTGACTTGACACATCTGATAGGAAGGAGGGGAAGTGCGAGCGACGCTGTTCCCTGCTGCTGTTCGGGACGGTACAATGTCCATGGAGGAGGACATGGGGGTGGCATATAAGTGCCTGCTGTGGGAGCCAGTCCCATGATATGGTGAAAGGGGTCAAAAGGACCTGGCCATGTTGCTGGGGTGCTTCCTCTCCACTGCTGCAAAAAATATTGACTCAGTGGGCCATGAAAGACATGTACTGTCCCTGCCTGTAACAGCTGTTCCAGGTGTCCACCATCAAGTGCAGCTTGATGCACAGTGAGAATCGCAAGGAGTGGCCTTAATTCTCTGCCACGTGAGATTACAAGGCACTACTACAATGGTACTACAGAGAATGCACTAATGCAGCAATGTGGTCAGGTGGGGGTTCAGTTTGTGGACAAGCTAATTGCTGGTGGAGAATTTTTTTTCATGGCCAAACATTCCATTATAGATGTCTCACAATGGAGCCGAGGACAAGGAATAGTCTTAGCAGGAGAAGAAGAAGGTGATGATGATTAGTGCTCAGCGAAGCATCCGAAGCAGAATTTGGTCCGAAGTTTACGAAAACTTTGATTGTAAACGAATCCAAACTGCATCGCACTTTGTGTTAACGAATCAGTTTTCCTAAAATGGTGGCTGCACGTGTTAGAAAGCGAAAATAATTATAGAGGAGAAAAGTCCAGGAACACAAGATCACCCATAATGCTGTGCAGCCAGCCAATCCACAATAGTGCCCGTAGCATGTAAGCAGTTATACCTTGCGCATTGTGGTAACAAATGAGGCTTCCGTGTTACAAAGCAAAACTAAGTGTAGGTAATGCAAGGTCACCCATAATGCCGTGCAACCAGCCAATCTGTAAATAGCCATCCCGTGTGATATCACAGCCCTATAAAACCCTCATCCTGTGCGGCCTCCACTATTGTCTTTTGAGCTGAGCATAGGGAGACAAGGCAAGTGCTCATACGCTAGGGACAGTGTTCCTGAAAACGATTAATAGAAGAATATTGAAGAGGGAGAGGGCAGGAAGAGTGCAGGGACAGTGTGGGGAGACTTATTCTGCATCAGTTTTATTTAATTATTCCTACATTTACTTATTCCTACATCATCTGCAATTCAATACCAATAAGATGGAAGACTTTATTATTCCACTGCCAGTGTGACAACCTATACCATCCAGTCTGCACCCCTTAGGGGGGCCAGGTCTTTATGATGACATCCTCATATATTGCTGGCTTTACTTCTTCCAAATCATCCTTCAAAGTCTCCATGTCCTAGAAAAGTTAGCTAGATGCAGAAAGAGGAGAAGCTGGATGTTTCTGATAACATATTCTCATCAATATTAGATGATGTGGAAAAGGAGGAAAAGCAGATGGCAGAAGAAGGGCTCCCACCTGTAGGGCAGGAGAGCGCTGGGGTTGAAAAGTTGGGTATGCCAGAGCTGATTAATATTCTGTGTTTACTGTCAAATAATATCTCTGGATGGGCCCTGGTTAAGACCCTCGGGATATATAATGAAAAAACCTATGCTGGTCAATAGCTGGAAAATCCTTGTAGGGGTCCTACCTATACTTATTAAAACATACACTTTATTGATATGATTAAAACCAAATCCTTTACTAACTCAAATTTTAAACTTCAGGCTATGTGCGGGAATTATGTGCGATGCACTATTATAAATAGTATAGCCCTATTAAAAGGTGTTCCTTTAATAAGTGGGCACAATTGTTATGAATTGTTGTGGTGGCAGTATTTTGGTACCGTGTGGCTTGGGGCAGCTGCTCTCTGTTACTGCTGTCACCACAAAATAGCACTGTCGTTGCATACAATATGGCTTCTATTAGTGAGCCACTCTTATATTGCTCGCTTGTCCCTAGCCTACCTAAAATCGCACACCTAACAGGAATATATTGGCAAAAGTCTCAGCTTTTAATATCTGCATTTATGACTAGCCAGTATAGTCAGTGGCATATCCGTTTGGTGCATTTCTTCTGTGATTTATGATTATATTTTCATCCGCACAATGCTCCGTTTTGTGTAGGATGCCTTTGTGGTGCATGTGGACCGCGCCGACATCCTCCACCGTATGCAAAATATTTTTTGCTGGGGATAGTCGTTTGCTGCGGTCCACATGCGGTGGGACTGCTCCCCCAATGAAAAACACGCTACAGTGTTAGGGGTTGAGCAGCTCCCCCAGATTTGCCACTATATTTCTGTGTTTTTGTCATGTTTTAGGCTTAACCCACCCACAGTGTCAGCAGCATCACCAGATCCCAAAGCAGACGTGGCCCTAGCTGTTCTTTGGGAGGTACGTGGCCTCTGCTCTTTATTGCTGCCACCACCGCCCTTCTCCTCTGATGTTGCTGTCTCCTCAGCACCCGATCCATCCTGTCCAGCACACAATCATCATCAGTGTCCTCACCCTCCCTACTGCTTTTATCAGACTGTGAAATATCATGGTGGGCTCCAGGGCCCCACTGCCACTTTGGCTGCCCCCACCACCAATGATGTGGGTACAGGTGCCACTATTACCACCATCGTCAGCACAGATATCCAGCCTCCTTCTCCTCATGGCAGCGCAAACTGTGACGGGGTGCTGGCTCTCACAGAAGCCATCAACAGGGAAACTTTATTGACTATTTGCCATAGGGTGTGGTGGGGTTTTCTTGCCACTTCTTAGGAAAAATGAAGCTGCCCCTCTAGGAAGGTGCAGTGAAGACTGGGAGGACTCCATTGAAAGTTTTCTCTGGGGCTGCAAGGAGGAGGAGCATGAGCAATGCTGTGACCTCTGGCTCCATGGTAAAGTGTCAAACTTCAAAGTCACCTCCACGCACACTAGTGCGACTGAGGAGGAGGAGTGAGCCAACCAATCCACATCCAGCTGTCAAACCACTCCCCCCACGGATTATCTATTCCAGAGTTTCCTTCCAGTTCCTCTGAAAGAGAGGTAAGCCCCTTAAGAGCATTCATGACCTGGCCATTTGGTCCTAAGTTATCGGGAATTACAGTGCAACAGGTTTCACTAATCATTTTAAATACACCCTCTTTTTCAGCAAGTAGCATATCTAGGGCCATTCTATTTTGGAATGCCATAACACTAGTAGCCCCAGCTGTTCTACTATTCCTTTTAAGGCACCTCTGGTATAGTTTACGAATATCTGTTGATTATAATAAATGTAGTTGATCCAATCCACATTTTTGTTTACCGTAATTAAAGGGATGAGGGATTCAAAACATGCTGCCACTTTATCTCTATCTTTGAACTCATCTAGGACCCCCCTGGGCACTCCTATAGCATCAATATACACATGAGAATCAAGGCTGCCTCTTGGATTTTTTTCCCTTTTCCTTCTTATAACTGTTTCTTCTTCTGACAGAGTGGGATTAGAATATTCTAATTTAGGGTTTTTCAAAATTTCTATAGTCTTTTTTCCAGTCAAGAGGGTTAATATGTGGAACGGCATCAACACCAAGGCCAAAGCACATTGTCCATGCCAGACAATTTCCAACATTGTCCTCAGCTTCATATCTGCACATAACCATATCACATCTCCCAGCGCTTGGGTCTGGTTCCACAAGTGAGTTTGGTAGTCTGTCCCAGTGGTGTTTATCACAGTTCCACAGTAACCCTTGGGAAATCTACCCAGGTGCTTTCCCTCTGACCCTTCTATCTTAAAACAGGTATAATTCCCTTTGTATATTTGATTCCTTTTCCAGGTGATGGTGCTTCCCTTAAGATTGGGAATTTCCCTTTTCAAACTTTACATAAGGTCTCATTAATGGTCTGATTCACATACAGGCCAATAAAACAGGAATAATGGCTGGGATCTAGATTGAGGGGTACAGTCCCCAGATGGGGCCTGGCTGTAGAGCAGGTGATACATCCTGACCTATTTACCTGGGATGCTGTATATCTCATCTATTCCAACCCAAAATTATCAGAAAATCCTGTTTTCACAGCCAAAGTTTCCTCCATTGTATACGGGGGCCCTGGCTCGACTCTCCCCTGGGAGAAGAGGATTTCCTGACAAGGAGTCAGGCCTCTCTACCCTGGCTTCAAGATCTCCTAATTGGAACTGTACAAGGGGGACGTTAGGGAGACTGCTTGATGTTTAAAACCTTCCCAACACATATTTCCCCAGGTCTACTTTCTGTGGGTTTTCTAGGGCCAGAATCAGAGGGTGACACTCTCCTGGCTTTGCCTTGGTCAGATCACACCTTTCTTTCCATGATCTTTCTTTGTAAAAAAAAAATGCAGTCTATCCACCAAAGGTGTCCGCTGGTCATCTTTTTGAGACACCCCCTCTGCTGATCGGTGTGCCCAATCTGTTCCTATATTTGCTATCACAACTCCCCATGAGGAACACCATTCATTTCCCTCTCTGGTTACGCAAATGTAATACTGAACTCCTTTTCGCGCATACACATTTCCTTGATGCATTAATGTACAATTTGCCACTTCACAATAGTCAAACTCAAACATCTGTTTTGAAGCACTAGTATTTATCCACAAGCTATATAATGACTACGTCCCCTCATTCAATCTCACAAATCCCAATATCAGCAAGAAAAAAAATATTATTTTTGACAAATATCTGTCTCCAAGCCTGGAACCTTCTTGCAGTGAGATGCATGAATCCACGTTTTCTTGCCCTCGAGTTTCACTGAGGTGGGAGTGGTCAACAGAACCAGGAAGGGACCGTCAAATCTGGGTTCAAGAGTCTTTCTGACGTGCTTCTTCACTAGGACCCAATCTCCTGGTTGAAGGGTATAACTTCCAGGAAACTGGCTGGATCTGGCAATGAAGATAATACTTGAAAATGTAGATTAGCCAGGTGTTTACATAGAGCAGATACATAGGCAGATAAACAATCATATTGCAAAGCAAGTTCTTGGGGAAAATACTGTCCTAACTTAGGGGCACTACCAAACAAAATCTCAAAAGGGGACAGCTTCTCTTTCCCTCTAGGGGTACATATGTCTGACACTGAATAGAGCAATAGGAAGAGCCTCTGGCCATGGCCTTCCAGTTTCTTGTGCCATTTTCAAAATTTTTTGTTTCAATGTGTCATTCATTCTTTCCACTTTTCCGCTGCTTTGCGGTCTGTATGGAGTATGGAAAGCAAGATGGGTCCCTAGTAGAGTTGAGCGAACACCTGGATGTTCGGGTTCGAGAAGTTCGGCCGAACATCCCGGAAATGTTCGGGTTCGGGATCCGAACCCGATCCGAACTTCGTCCCGAACCCGAACCCCATTGAAGTCAATGGGGACCCGAACTTTTCGGCACTAAAACGGCTGTAAAACAGCCCAGGAAAGGGCTAGAGGGCTGCAAAAGGCAGCAACATGTAGGTAAATCCCCTGCAAACAAATGTGGATAGGGAAATTAATTAAAATAAAAATTAAATAAATAAAAATTAACCAAAATCAATTGGAGAGAGGTTCCATAGCAGAGAATCTGGCTTCCCGTCACCCACCACTGGAACAGTCCATTCTCAGATATTTAGGCCCCGGCACCCAGGCAGAGGAGAGAGGTCCCGTAACAGACAATCTGGCTTCATGTCAGCAGAGAATCAGTCTTCATGTCATAGCAGAGAATCAGGCTTCACGTCACCCACCACTGTAAGAGTCCATTTTCATAAATTTAGGCCCAGCACCCAGGCAGAGGAGAGAGGTCCCGTAACAGAGGATCTGGCTTCATGTCAGCAGAGAATCAGTCTGCATGTCATAGCAGAGAATCAGGCTTCACGTCAGCCACCACTGCAACAGTCCATTGTCATAAATTTAGGCCCAGCACCCAGGCAGAGGAGAGAGGTCCCGTAACAGAGGATCTGGCTTCATGTCAGCAGAGAATCAGTCTGCATGTCATAGCAGAGAATCAGGCTTCACGTCAGCCACCACTGCAACAGTCCATTGTCATAAATTTAGGCCCAGCACCCAGGCAGAGGAGAGAGGTCCCGTAACAGACAATCTGGCTTCATGTCAGCAGAGAATTAGTCTGCATGTCATAGCAGAGAATGAGGCTTCACGTCAGCCACCACTGCAACAGTCCATTGGCATATATTTAGGCCTAGCACACAGGCAGAGGAGAGAGGTCCCGTAACAGACAATCTGGCTTCATGTCAGCAGAGAATCAGTCTGCATGTCATAGCAGAGAATGAGGCTTCACGTCACCCACCACTGCAACAGTCCATTGGCATATATTTAGGCCTAGCACACAGGCAGAGCAGAGAGGTCCCGTAACAGACAATCTGGCTTCATGACAGCAGAGAATCAGTCTGCATGTCATAGCAGAGAATGAGGCTTCACGTCACCCACCACTGCAACAGTCCATTGGCATATATTTAGGCCTAGCACACAGGCAGAGCAGAGAGGTCCCGTAACAGACAATCTGGCTTCATGTCAGCAGAGAATCAGTCTGCATGTCATAGCAGAGAATGAGGCTTCACGTCACCCACCACTGCAACAGTCCATTGGCATATATTTAGGCCTAGCACACAGGCAGAGCAGAGAGGTCCCGTAACAGACAATCTGGCTTCATGTCAGCAGAGAATCAGTCTGCATGTCATAGCAGAGAATGAGGCTTCACGTCACCCACCACTGCAACAGTCCATTGGCATATATTTAGGCCTAGCACACAGGCAGAGCAGAGAGGTCCCGTAACAGACAATCTGGCTTCATGACAGCAGAGAATCAGTCTGCATGTCATAGCAGAGAATGAGGCTTCACGTCACCCACCACTGCAACAGTCCATTGGCATATATTTAGGCCTAGCACACAGGCAGAGCAGAGAGGTCCCGTAACAGACAATCTGGCTTCATGACAGCAGAGAATCAGTCTGCATGTCATAGCAGAGAATGAGGCTTCACGTCACCCACCATGTCCGACCATGTCCACGACCATGTCCACGTCCGCGTCCCTTACTAGATGTTTTTCTCATTGTTATGGTTCACCACAACAACAAATATATTATTTGGCCCAATGTATTGTATTCAAATTCAGCGGGATATAAATTTGAGGCCTAGTATTTAGGCGCTGGGTGACCGGTATGGATTTAGTGACAGAATTAGACTTGGAAATGCACAGAAGCGTGTGTGTGTGAAGTTATTCTGAATGACCCAATGTGCACCTTGAATATTATATACCCTTTTAGGGATAGATTTCAAATAGCTCTGATATAGCAGAAACCACTAAATTATGAAATTGTTAAATTGGGAATTGTATTTAAACCCAGAACAAAAAATGTGCTTTGACGGACACTAAATAACTTTCCCAGCCACAACAGGACAGCGTTAACGAGAGATTTAGCAGGATATAAATTTGAGGCCTAGTATTTAGGCGCTGGGTGACAGGTATGGGTTTAGTGACAGAATTAGACTTAGAAATACACAGTAGCGGGTGTGTGTGAAGTTATTCTGAATGACCCAATGTGCACCTTGAATATTATATACCCTTTTAGGGATAGATTTCAAATAGCTCTGATATAGCAGAAACCACTAAATTATGAAATTGCTAAATTGGGAATTGTATTTCAACCCAGAACAAAAAATGTGCTTTGACGGACACTAAATAACTTTCCCAGCCACAACAGGACAGCGTTAACGAGAGATTTAGCAGGATATAAATTTGAGGCCTAGTATTTAGGCGCTGGGTGACAGGTATGGGTTTAGTGACAGAATTAGACTTGGAAATACACAGTAGCGGGTGTGTGTGAAGTTATTCTGAATGACCCAATGTGCACCTTGAATATTATATACCCTTTTAGGGATAGATTTCAAATAGCTCTGATATAGCAGAAACCACTAAATTATGAAATTGCTAAATTGGGAATTGTATTTCAACCCAGAACAAAAAATGTGCTTTGACGGACACTAAATAACTTTCCCAGCCACAACAGGACAGCGGTAACGAGAGATTTAGCGGGATATAAATTTGAGGCCTAGTATTTAGGCGCTGGGTGACCGGTATGGATTTACTAACAGAATTGGACTTGGAAATGCACAGTAGCGTGTGTGTGAAGTTATTCTGAATGACCCTATGTGCACCTTGAATATTATATACCCTTTTAGGGATAGATTTCAAATAGCTCTGATATAGCAGAAACCACTAAATTATGAAATTGCTAAATTGGGAATTGTATTTCAACCCTGAACAAAAAATGTGCTTTGACGGACACTAAATAACTTGCCCAGCCACAACAGTACAGCGGTAACGACAGATTTAGCGGGATATAAATTTGAGGCCTAGTATTTAGGCGCTGGGTGACCGGTATGGATTTAGTGACAGAATTAGACTGGGATATGGCCAAAAAATAACTACACTATTGCTGGTTAAATGCACTTGGTGACGGGCGCAGCTTGCCCCTGATGTAGTATATGGACAAAAAATGAACAGACTATTGCTGGTTAAATGCACTTGGTGTCACAGCTTGACCAACCACACTACTGAGGGTTAAAAGCACTTGGTGACGGGCGCAGCTTGCCCCTGATGTAGTATATGGCCAAAAAATGAACAGACTATTGCTGGTTAAATGCACTTGGTGACGGGCGCAGCTTGCCCCTGATTTAGTATATGGCCAAAAAATGAACAGACTATTGCTGGTTAAATGCACTTGGTGTGATAGCTTGACCAACCACACTACTGAGGGTTAAATGCACTTGGTGACGGGCGCAGCTTGCCCCTGATGTAGTATATGGCCAAAAAATAAACAGACTATTGCTGGTTAAATGCACTTGGTGTGACAGCTTCACCCTGATGTAGGCTTTAGCCAAAAAACAACCACACCATTGAGGGTTAAATGCACTTGGTGACAGGCACAGCTTGCCCCTGATGTAGTATATGGCCAAAAAACAACCACACCATTGAGGGTTAAATGCACTTGGTGACAGGCGCAGCTTGCCCCTGATTTAGTATATGGCCAAAAAATGAACAGACTATTGCTGGTTAAATGCACTTGGTGTGACAGCTTCACCCTGATGTAGGCTTTAGCCAAAAAACAACCACACCATTGAGGGTTAAATGCACTTGGTCGCAGCTTGGATGCACTTGGTCGCAGCACCGCACAAGACACAAAATGGCCGCCGATCACCCCAGAAAAAAGTGACTGACAAACGGTCTGGGCAGCCTAAAAACAGTGAGTGAGCATTTGAATTTCAGCAGCTCAATGATGCACAGCTGCAGATCGATCGATTAATCAAGTGAAGTCCTTTGGAGGAGTTAATCTGCCTAATCTCGCCCTACTGTCGCATCCGCAACCTCTCCCTACGCTAATCAGAGCAGAGTGACGGGCGGCGCTATGTGACTCCAGCTTAAATAGAGGCTGGGTCACATGGTGCTCTGGCCAATCACAGTCATGCCAATAGTAGGCATGGCTGTGACGGCCTCTTGGGGCAAGTAGTATGACGCTTGTTGATTGGCTGCTTTGCAGCCTTTCAAAAAGCGCCAAGAAAGCGTCACAAAAGCGCCAAGAAAGCGACGAACACCGAACCCGAACCCGGACTTTTACGAAAATGTCCGGGTTCGGGTCCGTGTCACGGACACCCCAAAATTCGGTACGAACCCGAACTATACAGTTCGAGTTCGCTCATCCCTAGTCCCTAGTGCAGCCCATATTTCCTGAGCCACGTCTGCTATAAAGGCAGGTCATTGATCACTCTCTATCACTTCAGGTACCCCAAATCTACAGACAATTTCATTTAACAACTTCTTCACTGTTGTCTTTGCCATCTGATACTTCACGGGGTAGGCTTCAGGCCATCCAGAGAACATGTCTATCACCACCAGGATATACTGGAACCCTTGAGCAGGGGGCATCTGTATGTGGTCAATCTGAATCCTTTGAAAGGGGTAGAGACTTTGTGGAAGGCACTTGACAGGGACTTTTTCCATCTTCCCAGGATTACATTTGGCACAGACCATGCAGCTATTAACATGTCGAGCGGTGAATGTAGTGATTGCTGGGGCAAACCATATAGAAGAGATGAGGTTATTCATTGCAGATTTTCCTTGATGTGTGGGCCCATGAGCTCAAGAGACTGCTGCAGGATAGAGACTTTGAGGCAGACAGAAAAGATGTCCTTTCCTACAAATCCGGTCTTCATGAGAGCCTCCTCCGTTTTCAAACCATACTTCTTTCTCTTCTTCTGATGCCGCGTCTTGTATATCCCCCAAAGTTTCCTTTGTGAGGAGGAGTCCACTGGGTATACCTGTCTGATCTCTTGCAGCCCTGGATCATGTCTGCACTGCCATCATCTTCACCTTCTCTCTTTTCCTCATTGCTGCTTCCTTTGCTGCTTTATCAGCTCTCGCATTTCCCTGGGTTTCCGGGGTATCGGCTCTTGAATGCGCCTTGACTTTGAGTATAGCTACTTGCTTAGGGAGTGCCACAACTTCCATCAATGTGTGCACAGCTTCAGCATTTCTTATGGGAATCCTGTTAGCTGTAATAAAATGACGGCTCTTCCAGATGGGACCGAAATCATGGGCTACTCCAAAGGCGTATCTAGAGTCTGTGTATATATTGGCAGTTTTCCCCTCAGCTATTCTGCAAGCTTCAGCAAGAGCAATCAGTTCAGCCTCTTGGATAGATTTGTCAGGAGAAAGAGGGTGGGCTTGCAACACTTCATCTGAAGAGGTGACAGCGTATCCAGTGTGATACCTGCCTTGTTCATCTGCATATCGGGAGCCATCCACAAACAAGTTGAGATCAGGGTTGTCCAAAGTTGTTTCAGTTACATTTGGAAGAGGCTCAGTCTCTTGTTTAATCAATTCTATGCAATCATGACAGTCTTCAGAGTAAAAATCATCAGCAGAATAAACACCTTCCGCCTCAGCTGTACCCCCTTGAGAAAAAGGGAGGAGGGAAGCGGGGTTGAGCACATGACATCTAGCTATAGTAACAGTATCCGGAAGTAAAAGGGAACACTGCATACGGAGATGCCTAGCAGCTGAGAAATGTTTTTGGCTGAGTCTGTTGGAGGATTTCAGAAATGTCATGGGGGGGCTAAAATATGCAGGGCATATGGCAGAAGTTTTGTCCAGGAGGAGATGGCAGGCATGAATAGCTTGAATACAGGAGGGTGTCCCACGACCTACTGAGTCCAAGCAGGCTGAGTAGTAGCCCAGGGGCCTGTGCCTGCCTCCATGACTTTTGGTGAGGACCCCAGTTGCATGTCCCTAACATTCCATGACATACAGTCTGAAGGGTATGTCATAGATAGTCAATACCAGGGCAGGAGAGGACGAGGCCGCTTCCTGCATTTGTTTAAAGCTGTGTTTAGCATCTTCTGTCAAGTAAAAAGGGGCATGCGGTATGCAATCAAACAGAGGCTGCATAAGAATGGAAGCATCCAGGATCGAAGGGCGACAGTAAAATATGAGTCCTAGAAAGGCTTGCAGTTGTTTAGAGGTAGTAGGTTCTTTAATTTGCTAAATAGCTTTTTTCCTCTCCTCTGTAAGGTGTTTAGCACCCGGACTGAAGCAATGTCTGAGGAACACCTCCTTTCATCGACACCAATGGATTTTGTCTTTGGAAACCTTGCACCCCTGAGCTGACAGGAAAAGAAGTTAGGAGAGCGGGGCATCTGAACAGATATGTGTGTCCTGGGCACACACTAAAAGATCGTCCACATACTGGAGCAGCACAACATCATCGTGATTTTGTTTCCATTCATCCAAGATAGATGACATGGCTTTGCTGAATTGAGATGGGCTATTTTGAGCGCCTGAAGGCATGACTGTCCAGGTATATTGGGATTCTGCATGAGTGAAGGTAAAGAGGTATTGGCAAACGGGGTGTAAAGGCACAGCAGAGAAAAAAACATTAGCTAGCTCAATGACTGCAAAGACGGCTGCGTCAGAGGGTATGTTAGAAAGCAGGGTATGAGGAATTGGTACAATGGGGGTTTCTAGGATGGTGGCTTTGTTAACCGCCCGAAGATCATGTACCATCCTATAGGTATCAGGTTGTCCTTTTTTCTCCTTCTTATTACTGGGAAGAGGGGCGTGTTGCACGGGGATGTAGTAGGTATTATACACCGACTTTCAAGAACGCCCACACCTGTTGGGTGACGGCATCCATCTGGGCTATAAAGGGTATTGCGGCTTCCTAAGGAGCACTGCTCCTGGTTTGAGATGTACCATTACAGGTTGCACCCGCAACCTGTCCACATCCTGTGGTCCTGTGGACCACAGTGTCTCAGGTATGACAGACAGCACAGAAGCTGGAAGTGGCTTAGTAGTGGGCGAACAGTTTTCTAAGGATCTAAGGGTGGCCAGCATTACTGTTTCCTCTGGCTGCAGAGGAGTAGAAAGGGTAACAGTGCCATCAGGGTGAAACTGAATACTAGCTTGCATCTTTTGTAGTAAGTCCCCCCCAGAAGGTTAAGTAGACATGTAGAGGAAACTACAAATTGCGAGAGTACTCCAGTACAGGGCTGTGGACCAAAAGAAACATCAAGAGGTTGGTTAGGGGACAGCACCTAGCACAACCATCTATGCCAACAGGGCTGGAGAGCTCAACACGTCGGATTACACTTCTGGCTGCACCAGTATCCACAAAAAAAATTGTGCATATCCCTTCCTATCTGCAGCTGCACAGTAGGTGCAGGACCACAGTGAGGGGGAGGAGGACCATATTGGTGTTGGCTTCTCCGACGTGTAGATCTGGCTTGCCCCAGTCCTATGAGGCGTAGTGATATTCCTCCCTCTCTACTGCTGAGGGGGAGCCCATGGAAACACACAAGGCGGCCCCCCTCTTCCTCGCTGAGGGGGTTGATATGGGCACACCCTTTTAAAATGCCCGAGCTGGCCACACCCATAGGAGAGACTAGCAGGTTTGTTATCTCCTTGGGGGAGGGGGGCATTCTCCCCTGTTACAAGCATAATGCTAGTCCTGGGGGCTGCTTCAATACATTTTGCTATCAGAGTTAATGTCTCAATAGAAACAGAACGATACTCCAGGCGGGCAGTTTTTAGTGACTTTTGAATATTGGGTTTTAGTCCATCAGCAAAAGCACCAGACAGCATCCTAGTCTGTATTGGGTCTTGTTTGTTAAAACCCAGATCTTTGAACATTTGTTCCATTCGATTATCAAATTTCTCCACTGGCTCTCCCTTATCTTCTTTCATGTCTTGAATTTGAATAGCTTGATCTGCCAACCTGATCTTAGCCCATTGTTCTAACAGGTCACAGAATCGTTCCCCAGATTGGTAGCTTTTCAAAAACTCTGCCCCCCATGTTTGGGAGGTGGTAGATCCTTCTCCATTGTGGGGTAGAAAGAATCTCCCGCCTTAATCTGGGTAGGTCCTGCTAAGTCTCTCCAGTGAGTTTTCCTGATCTGTTCCAATGCCCTATAAAAGGGCATGGGGTGCTGTTCAGGGGTCAGGGAGGGAGTTTACCAAATTAGTGGCTTGTGTGGGACTAAAAGTCACATATCTCCCTTCCTGATTTATCTCAGGGGAAGAAGTCTGGGCTTGTCTGGCCAGAAAATCTACCTGTCCGGCCAGTCTGGCAACCAGCCTATCTCTCTCTTTGTCTTCCCTTTCTCTCTCTCTCTCTCTATCTAGCTCTGTCTGTCTCCCTGTGGCTTCCTCGGCTTGCCACCCCTCCTCTGTGCCCTGCAGCTGCAAAATGGGAGGAAGGTGAACCACAGAGTCTTGGGGGGCCTCTGTCTCCCCACCTGCTTCATCTGCTTCTTTGGACTTCTTCTGTCCTCTGGTTTCAGGGTCACCACCTACCATCATAAGAAGTATGATGGGGGTGCTGTAGGTCGTATGGTAGGCCCTCCCGGCACGTAATAGGTGCCATTTTTATTTAACACGGGATATACATAAGAGGGTGATCTGTTTTAGAACTTTCCCTGTCCCTCCAGTCTTTGTCTCCTAAGAAGCCTGTTTTGCCTCTTCAAAAGTTATCAGAGGAGGATCTGAGCAACAAGGGGTGATCTGTTTGCCATCTAGTGGTGGAGGCTGAGCAGGGCTGAGGGTTATGTGTACTGGGGGATGGGCACCTACAGACTGAGGCTGTGACAACATGGGGGTCTGTCCAGCATGAAGAGGATGGGGGCTGGGGGCACTACAAACAGGACAAGAATACAAGGGGTCTGGATTTTGCTGGCCACAATGCACACATGTCCATCCTACAGACCCTCCCTTGAAATTACATTCTGTGAGTGGGGTCTCAGTAGGTGAGCTTCATCCGGTGCTATGGCTCCAGTGCCATTATAGGGTGGTGGCCCTGGATTTCCTATCTTATAAATATAAGTTTTCAAATTTTCAGCCCATCTTTCTGATACTCCATTAACAGCCAGACGATTTGCTGTCCGGTTCCATGCTTGCGCAGCACTGAGCAAGCCTACGTCAATCAGCTTTTAACGACACTGTCTCGTCACTTTCTTCCACACTTCAGAGCTAAGTTCTCCATTCTCATTACATCCAGCTATCGTCATTAACTTCCTATAATGCTTAACATGCTTACTGCCTTCCTCACGTGCTACAAGTTGCGGAGCAGCATACTCGCCCTCAGGCAGAGATTTAGACAGTCCCATGAGTTTACACACGTGTATACAAAGACCACACCCCACCCCCCCCCCCCCTAAACAGCAAGCAGAGTAGACCTCCCCCTCAACAGAATTATTCCCTGGCATCCACGTCTGGTTTCACCAGCCTGGGCTAATACATCTGCCACCGCCTCTGGAGATTCCCCAGTCCAAATTACAGGCAGAAATTTATTGTAGCCCCCGGGAATAATACATCAGCAGCAGAACTTTATTGCAGTCCCCCCCCCTGTCGGGAGTCGTCCCGCTCTGCTTTCCTGTTGTCTGGGAAAAGCAGCCGACACGAAAAACATACAAAACCAGAGCAGAGCAAACTTCATCCAGCTCACTCGAGATTTCAACAATCAGCCGAGGGCTGCTACTTCACAGTGTAACAAGCGACTAGCTGAAAGATTTGCAGCGAGCTGGTACCGCAGGGGGATAACTTGTGAGGTCTACGGTGTACTGAGGAATAATAAACAGTCAGCTCTTTACTCACAGTTGTGACGCTCCCTGGGCTGGGCTGCAGTGAAGGGGAGAACAGCACCAAATTCTCCGGGGCACGCTCTATTACAGGGGACACCGGCCAGGTGGTGATCATAGTGCTCTCGATGGTGATAGGATTTTCTGGGTGCTCGTGTGGCTGGGCCCCTGAATTAGGTAAATGTCGTGATGCTAGCACTTTGGTGGTGCAAATTGATGAGAGTGATTGTAGTATGGACATAGAAGTATTACTGTAAACAGGGTCTTGACAGCAATTTACATCCAGATATAAACAGCTTCTTATGAATATGGAGGTTGGATGTTGTAAAACCAGGTAACAGGCTGTATATGTGGCTATGTCTCAGGCCATGGTAGGAGGTTGTGTACTCACAGGTATTTAGTCCTGAATCTGGTCCTGGTCTCAGTGACGGTGGTTTTAGGATCCTAATATGATACATCAGTGTTGCTACAGATGGCCTTTCTGTACTTGTAATAATAAACGGTGAGGCTGCCGGAAGCTATACGTCCTTCACCTGTATACATAGGTGCCTGTAGCCTAATAAAATGGCGTTTGTCCTCCTTTGTCTTTATATAGAAAATAATCTTTCACTGGGCACCCCGGAAGGGTGTACCGTAGAAGCAAGGTCACACCTTTTGCCTATTCCTTGGCTTTGGTAACTGAGATATATCTGGGCTACTCTGGGCCGTGGAGCCCCAAAGAGCTGAGAGGAGGGAGTCCTCTCCTTCCCCCTGCTCCTCACTCTTCCTTCTACTACATTTCCCACACTCTAGCCCATTAAACTAAGGCCTCTTTCACACTTGCGTTGTCCAGATCTGTCGTGTACTCCATTTGCCGGAATTACACGCCGGATCCGGAAAAACGCAAGTGAACTGAAAGCATTTGAAGACAGATCCGTTCAGTGTTACTATGGCAGCCAGGACGCTATTAAAGTCCTGGTTGCCATAGTAGTAGTGGGGAGCGGGCGAGCAGTATACTTACCGTCTGTGCGGCTCCCGAGGCGCTCCAGAATTACGTCAGAGCGCCCCATGCGCATGGATCACGTGTCCATGCGATCACGTCATTCATGCGCGTGGGGCGCCCTAACGTCACTCTGGAGCGCCCCGGGAACCGCACGGACGGTAAGTATACTGCTCCCCACTACACTTTACCATGGCAAACAGGACTTTAGCGTCCTGGCAGCCATGGTAACCATTCAGAAAAAGCTAAACGTCGGATCCGGTAATGCGCCAAAACGACGTTTAGCTTAAGGCCGGATCCGGATTAATGCCTTTCAATGGGCATTAATTCCGGATCCGGCCTTGCGGCAAGTGTTCAGGAATTTTGGCCGGAGCAAAAAGCGCAGCATGCTGCGGTATTTTCTCCGGCCAAAAAACGTTGCGGTCCTGAACTGAAGACATCCTGATTAGAGTTGAGCGAACACCTGGATGTTCGGGTTCGAGAAGTTCGGCCGAACATCCCGGAAGTGTTCGGGTTCGGGATCCGAACCCGATCCGAACTTCGTCCCGAACCCGAACCCCATTGAAGTCAATGGGGACCCGAACTTTTCGGCACTAAAAAGGCTGTAAAACAGCCCAGGAAAGAGCTAGAGGGCTGCAAAAGGCAGTAACATGTAGGTAAATCCCCTGCAAACAAATGTGGATAGGGAAATGAATTAAAATAAAAATTAACCAAAATCAATTGGAGAGAGGTCCCATAGCAGAGAATCTGGCTTCACGTCACCCACCACTGTAAGAGTCCATTTTCATAAATTTAGGCCCAGCACCCAGGCAGAGGAGAGAGGTCCCGTAACAGAGAATCTGGCTTCATGTCAGCAGAGAATTAGTCTGCATGTCATAGCAGAGAATGAGGCTTCACGTCAGCCACCACTGCAACAGTCCATTGGCATATATTTAGGCCCAGCACCCAGGCAGAGGAGGGAGGTCCCGTAACAGAGAATCTGTCTTCATGTCAGCAGAGAATCAGTCTGCATGTCATAGCAGAGAATGAGGCTTCACGTCAGCCACCACTGCAACAGTCCATTGGCATATATTTAGGCCCAGCACACACACAGGCAGAGGAGAGAGGTCCCGTAACAGAGAATCTGGCTTCATGTCAGCAGAGAATCAGTCTGCATGTCATAGCAGAGAATGAGGCTTCACGTCAGCCACCACTGCAACAGTCCATTGGCATATATTTAGGCCCAGCACCCAGGCAGAGGAGGGAGGTCCCGTAACAGAGAATCTGGCTTCATGTCAGCAGAGAATCAGTCTGCATGTCATAGCAGAGAATCAGGCTTCACGTCACCCACCACTGCAACAGTCCATTGGCATATATTTAGGCCCAGCACACAGGCAGAGGAGAGAGGTCCCGTAACAGAGAATCTGTCTTCATGTCAGCAGAGAATTAGTCTGCATGTCATAGCAGAGAATGAGGCTTCACGTCAGCCACCACTGCAACAGTCCATTGGCATATATTTAGGCCCAGCACCCAGGCAGAGGAGAGAGGTCCCGTAACAGAGAATCTGGCTTCATATCAGCAGAGAATTAGTCTGCATGTCATAGCAGAGAATGAGGCTTCACGTCAGCCACCACTGCAACAGTCCATTGGCATATATTTAGGCCCAGCACCCAGGCAGAGGAGGGAGGTCCCGTAACAGAGAATCTGTCTTCATGTCAGCAGAGAATCAGTCTGCATGTCATAGCAGAGAATGAGGCTTCACGTCAGCCACCACTGCAACAGTCCATTGGCATATATTTAGGCCCAGCACACACACAGGCAGAGAAGAGAGGTCCCGTAACAGAGAATCTGGCTTCATGTCAGCAGAGAATCAGTCTGCATGTCATAGCAGAGAATGAGGCTTCACGTCAGCCACCACTGCAACAGTCCATTGGCATATATTTAGGCCCAGCACCCAGGCAGAGGAGGGAGGTCCCGTAACAGAGGATCTGGCTTCATGTCAGCAGAGAATCAGTCTGCATGTCATAGCAGAGAATCAGGCTTCACGTCACCCACCACTGCAACAGTCCATTGACATATATTTAGGCCCAGCACACAGGCAGAGGAGAGAGGTCCCGTAACAGAGAATCTGTCTTCATGTCAGCAGAGAATTAGTCTGAATGTCATAGCAGAGAATGAGGCTTCACGTCAGCCACCACTGCAACAGTCCATTGGCATATATTTAGGCCCAGCACCCAGGTAGAGGAGGGAGGTCCCGTAACAGAGAATCTGGCTTCATGTCAGCAGAGAATCAGTCTGCATGTCATAGCAGAGAATGAGGCTTCACGTCAGCCACCACTGCAACAGTCCATTGGCATATATTTAGGCCCAGCACACACACAGGCAGAGGAGAGAGGTCCCGTAACAGAGAATCTGTCTTCATGTCAGCAGAGAATTAGTCTGCATGTCATAGCAGAGAATGAGGCTTCACGTCAGCCACCACTGCAACAGTCCATTGGCATATATTTAGGCCCAGCACACAGGCAGAGGAGAGAGGTCCCGTAACAGACAATCTGGCTTCATGTCAGCAGAGAATCATTCTGCATGTCATAGCAGAGAATCAGGCTTCACGTCACCCAACATTGGAACAGTCCATTGGCATATATTTAGGCCCTGGCACCCAGACACAGGAGAGGTTCATTCAACTTTGGGTAGCCTCGCAATATAATGGTAAAATGAAAATAAAAATAGGATTGAATGAGGAAGTGCCCTGGAGTCCAATAATATATGGTTAAGGGGAGGTAGTTAATGTCTAATCTGGACAAGGGACGGACAGATCCTGTGGGATCCATGCCTGGTTCATTTTTATGAACGTCAGCTTGTCCACATTGGCTGTAGTCAGGCGGCTGCGTTTGTCTGTAATGACGCCCCCTGCCGTGCTGAATACACGTTCAGACAAAACGCTGGCCGCCGGGCAGGCCAGCACCTCCAAGGCATAAAAGGCTAGCTCTGGCCACGTGGACAATTTAGAGACCCAGAAGTTGAATGGGGCCGAACCATCAGTCAGTACGTGGAGGGGTGTGCACACGTACTGTTCCACCATGTTAGTGAAATGTTGCCTCCTGCTAACACGTTGCGTATCAGGTGGTGGTGCAGTTAGCTGTGGCGTGTTGACAAAAGTTTTCCACATCTCTGCCATGCTAACCCTGCCCTCAAAGGAGCTGGCATTGACACAGCTGCCTTGGCGACCTCTTGCTCCTCCTCTGCCTTGGCCTTGGGCTTCCACTTGTTCCCCTGTGACATTTGGGAATGCTCTCAGTAGCGCGTCTACCAACGTGCGCTTGTACTCGCGCATCTTCCTATCACGCTCCAGTGCTGGAAGTAAGGTGGGCACATTGTCTTTGTAGCGTGGATCCAGCAGGGTGGCAACCCAGTAGTCCACACAGGTTAAAATGTGGGCAACTCTGCTGTCGTTGCGCAGGCACTGCAGCATGTAGTCGCTCATGTGTGCCAGGCTGCCCAGGGGTAAGGACAAGCTGTCCTCTGTGGGAGGCGTATCGTCATCGTCCTGCCTTTCCCCCCAGCCACGCACCAGTGATGGACCCGAGCTGCGTTGGGTGCCACCCCGCTGTGACCATGCTTCATCCTCATCCTCCTCCACCTCCTCCTCATCCTCGTCCTCCTCGTCCTCCAGTAGTGGGCCCTGTCTGGCCACATTTGTACCTGGCCTCTGCTGTTGCCAAAAACCTCCCTCTGAGTCACTTCGAAGAGACTGGCCTGAAAGTGCTAAAAATGACCCCTCTTCCTCCTCCTCCTCCTCCTCCTCCTGGGCCACCTCCTCTTGCATCATCGCCCTAAGTGTTTTCTCAAGGAGACATAGAAGTGGTATTGTAACGCTGATAACGGCGTCATCGCCACTGGCCATGTTGGTGGAGTACTCGAAACAGCGCAACAGGGCACACAGGTCTCGCATGGAGGCCCAGTCATTGGTGGTGAAGTGGTGCTGTTCTGTAGTGCGACTGACCCGTGCGTGCTGCAGCTGAAACTCCACTATGGCCTGCTGCTGCTCGCACAGTCTGTCCAGCATGTGCAAGGTGGAGTTCCACCTGGTGGGCACGTCGCATATGAGGCGGTGAGCGGGAAGGCCGAAGTTACGCTGTAGCGCAGACAGGCGAGCAGCAGCAGGATGTGAACGCCGGAAGCGCGAACAGACGGCCCGCACTTTATGCAGCAGCTCTGACATGTCGGGGTAGTTGTGAATGAACTTCTGCACCACCAAATTCAGCACATGCGCCAAGCAAGGGATGTGCGTCAAATTGGCTAGTCCCAGAGCTGCAACGAGATTTCGCCCATTATCGCACACCACCAGGCCGGGCTTGAGGCTCACCGGCAGCAACCACTCGTCGGTCTGTTGTTCTATACCCCGCCACAACTCCTGTGCGGTGTGGGGCCTGTCCCCCAAACATATGAGTTTCAGAATGGCCTGCTGACGTTTACCCTGGGCTGTGCTGAAGTTGGTGGTGAAGGTGTGTGGCTGACTGGATGAGCAGGTGGAAGAAGAGGAGGAGGAAGCCGAGAAGGAGGAGGTGGCAACAGGAGGCAAAGAATGTTGCCCTGCGATCCTTGGCGGCGGAAGGACGTGCGCCAAACAGCTCTCCGCCTGGGGCCCAGCTGCCACTACATTTACCCAGTGTGCAGTTAGGGAGATATAGCGTCCCTGGCCGTGCTTACTGGTCCACGTATCTGTGGTTAGGTGGACCTTGCTACAGATGGCGTTGCGCAGTGCACACTTGATTTTATCGGATACTTGGTTGTGCAGGGAAGGCACGGCTCTCTTGGAGAAGTAGTGGCGGCTGGGAACAACATACTGTGGGACAGCAAGCGACATGAGCTGTTTGAAGCTGTCTGTGTCCACCAGCCTAAATGACAGCATTTCATAGGCCAGTAGTTTAGAAATGCTGGCATTCAGGGCCAGGGATCGAGGGTGGCTAGGTGGGAATTTACGCTTTCTCTCAAATGTTTGTGAGATGGAGAGCTGAACGCTGCCGTGTGACATGGTTGAGACGCTTGGTGACGGAGGTGGTGGTGGTGGTGTTGGTGGTACATCCCCTGTTTGCTGGGCGGCAGGTGCCAACGTTCCTCCAGAGGCGGAGGAAGAGGCTGAGGCGGCAGCAGCAGAAGAGGCCGAGGCGGCAGCAGCAGAAGAGGTAGCAGGGGGAGCCTGAGTGACTTCCTTGGTTTTAAGGTGTTTACTCCACTGCAGTTCATGCTTTGCATGCAGGTGCCTGGTCATGCAGGTTGTGCTCAGGTTCAGAACGTTAATGCCTCGCTTAAGGCTCTGATGGCACAGCGTGCAAACCACTCGGGTCTTGTCGTCAGCACATTGTTTGAAGAAGTGCCATGCCAGGGAACTCCTTGAAGCTGCCTTTGGGGTGCTCGGTCCCAGATGGCGGCCGGCAGTAGCAGGCGGAGTCTCTTGGCGGCGGGTGTTCTGCTTTTGCCCACTGCTCCCTCTTTTGCTACGCTGTTGGCTCGGTCTCACCACTGCCTCTTCCTCCGAACTGTGAAAGTCAGTGGCACGACCTTCATTCCATGTGGGGTCTAGGACCTCATCATCCCCTGCATCGTCTTCCACCCAGTCTTGATCCCTGACCTCCTGTTCAGTCTGCACACTGCAGAAAGACGCAGCAGTTGGCACCTGTGTTTCGTCATCATCAGAGACATGCTGAGGTGGTATTCCCATGTCCTCATCATCAGGAAACATAAGTGGTTGTGCGTCAGTGCATTCTATATCTTTCACCGCTGGGGAAGGGCTAGGTGGATGCCCTTGGGAAACCCTGCCAGCGGAGTCTTCAAACAGCATAAGAGACTGCTGCATAACTTGAGGCTGAGACAGTTTCCCTGGTATGCATGGGGGTGATGTGACAGACTGATGGGGTTGGTTTTCAGGCGCCATCTGTGCGCTTTCTGCAGAAGACTGGGTGGGAGATAATGTGAACGTGCTGGATCCACTGTCGGCCACCCAATTGACTAATGCCTGTACCTGCTCAGGCCTTACCATCCTTAGAACGGCATTGGGCCCCACCATATATCGCTGTAAATTCTGGCGGCTACTGGGACCTGAGGTAGTTGGTACACTAGGACGTGTGGATGTGGCAGAACGGCCACGTCCTCTCCCAGCACCAGAGGGTCCACTAACACCACCACGACCATGTCCACGTCCGCGTCCCTTACTAGATGTTTTTCTCATTGTTATGGTTCACCACAACAACAAAAATATTATTTGGCCCAATGTATTGTATTCAAATTCAGCGGGATATAAATTTGAGGCCTAGTATTTAGGCGCTGGGTGACCGGTATGGATTTACTAACAGAATTAGACTTGGAAATGCACAGTAGCGTGTGTGTGAAGTTATTCTGAATGACCCTATGTGCACCTTGAATATTATATACCCTTTTAGGGATAGATTTCAAATAGCTCTGATATAGCAGAAACCACTAAATTATGAAATTGCTAAATTGGGAATTGTATTTCAACCCAGAACAAAAAATGTGCTTTGACGGACACTAAATAACTTTCCCAGCCACAACAGGACAGCGGTAACGAGAGATTTAGCGGGATATAAATTTGAGGCCTAGTATTTAGGCGCTGGGTGACCGGTATGGATTTAGTGACAGAATTAGACTTGGAAATGCACAGTAGCGTGTGTGTGAAGTTATTCTGAATGACCCTATGTGCACCTTGAATATTATATACCCTTTTAGGGATAGATTTCAAATAGCTCTGATATAGCAGGAACCACTAAATTATGAAATTGCTAAATTGGGAATTGTACTTCAACCCAGAACAAAAAATGTGCTTTGACGGACACTAAATAACTTTCCCAGCCACAACAGGACAGCGGTAACGAGAGATTTAGCGGGATATAAATTTGAGGCCTAGTATTTAGGCGCTGGGTGACCGGTATGGATTTAGCGACAGAATTAGACTTGGAAATGCACAGTAGCGTGTGTGTGAAGTTATTCTGAATGACCCTATGTGCACCTTGAATATTATATACCCTTTTAGGGATAGATTTCAAATAGCTCTGATATAGCAGAAACCACTAAATTATGAAATTGCTAAATTGGGAATTGTATTTCAACCCAGAACAAAAAATGTGCTTTGACGGACACTAAATAACTTTCCCAGCCACAACAGGACAGCGGTAACGAGAGATTTAGCAGGATATAAATTTGAGGCCTAGTATTTAGGCGCTGGGTGACCGGTATGGATTTAGTGACAGAATTAGACTTGGAAATGCACAGTAGCGTGTGTGTGAAGTTATTCTGAATGACCCTATGTGCACCTTGAATATTATATACCCTTTTAGGGATAGATTTCAAATAGCTCTGATATAGCAGAAACCACTAAATTATGAAATTGCTAAATTGGGAATTGTATTTCAACCCAGAACAAAAAATGTGCTTTGACGGACACTAAATAACTTTCCCAGCCACAACAGGACAGCGGTAACGAGAGATTTAGCGGGATATAAATTTGAGGCCTAGTATTTAGGCGCTGGGTGACCGGTATGGATTTAGTGACAGAATTAGACTTGGAAATGCACAGTAGCGTGTGTGTGAAGTTATTCTGAATGACCCTATGTGCACCTTGAATATTATATACCCTTTTAGGGATAGATTTCAAATAGCTCTGATATAGCAGGAACCACTAAATTATGAAATTGCTAAATTGGGAATTGTACTTCAACCCAGAACAAAAAATGTGCTTTGACGGACACTAAATAACTTTCCCAGCCACAACAGGACAGCGGTAACGAGAGATTTAGCGGGATATAAATTTGAGGCCTAGTATTTAGGCGCTGGGTGACCGGTATGGATTTAGCGACAGAATTAGACTTGGAAATGCACAGTAGCGTGTGTGTGAAGTTATTCTGAATGACCCTATGTGCACCTTGAATATTATATACCCTTTTAGGGATAGATTTCAAATAGCTCTGATATAGCAGAAACCACTAAATTATGAAATTGCTAAATTGGGAATTGTATTTCAACCCAGAACAAAAAATGTGCTTTGACGGACACTAAATAACTTTCCCAGCCACAACAGGACAGCGGTAACGAGAGATTTAGCAGGATATAAATTTGAGGCCTAGTATTTAGGCGCTGGGTGACCGGTATGGATTTAGCGACAGAATTAGACTTGGAAATGCACAGTAGCGTGTGTGTGAAGTTATTCTGAATGACCCTATGTGCACCTTGAATATTATATACCCTTTTAGGGATAGATTTCAAATAGCTCTGATATAGCAGAAACCACTAAATTATGAAATTGCTAAATTGGGAATTGTATTTCAACCCAGAACAAAAAATGTGCTTTGACGGACACTAAATAACTTTCCCAGCCACAACAGGACAGCGGTAACGAGAGATTTAGCGGGATATAAATTTGAGGCCTAGTATTTAGGCGCTGGGTGACCGGTATGGATTTAGTGACAGAATTAGACTGGGATATGGCCAAAAAATAACCACACTATTGCTGGTTAAATGCACTTGGTGACGGGCGCAGCTTGCCCCTGATGTAGTATATGGCCAAAAAATGAACAGACTATTGCTGGTTAAATGCACTTGGTGTCACAGCTTGACGAACCACACTACTGAGGGTTAAATGCACTTGGTGACGGGCGCAGCTTGCCCCTGATGTAGTATATGGCCAAAAAATGAACAGACTATTGCTGGTTAAATGCACTTGGTGACGGGCGCAGCTTGCCCCTGATTTAGTATATGGCCAAAAAATGAACAGACTATTGCTGGTTAAATGCACTTGGTGTGATAGCTTGACCAACCACACTACTGAGGGTTAAATGCACTTGGTGACGGGCGCAGCTTGCCCCTGATGTAGTATATGGCCAAAAAATGAACAGACTATTGCTGGTTAAATGCACTTGGTGACGGGCGCAGCTTGCCCCTGATTTAGTATATGGCCAAAAAATGAACAGACTATTGCTGGTTAAATGCACTTGGTGTGATAGCTTGACCAACCACACTACTGAGGGTTAAATGCACTTGGTGACGGGCGCAGCTTGCCCCTGATGTAGTATATGGCCAAAAAATGAACAGACTATTGCTGGTTAAATGCACTTGGTGACGGGCGCAGCTTGCCCCTGATTTAGTATATGGCCAAAAAATGAACAGACTATTGCTGGTTAAATGCACTTGGTGTGATAGCTTGACCAACCACACTACTGAGGGTTAAATGCACTTGGTGACGGGCGCAGCTTGCCCCTGATGTAGTATATGGCCAAAAAATGAACAGACTATTGCTGGTTAAATGCACTTGGTGTCACAGCTTGACGAACCACACTACTGAGGGTTAAATGCACTTGGTGACGGGCGCAGCTTGCCCCTGATGTAGTATATGGCCAAAAAATAAACAGACTATTGTTGGTTAAATGCACTTGGTGTGACAGCTTCACCCTGATGTAGGCTTTAGCCAAAAAACAACCACACCATTGAGGGTTAAATGCACTTGGTGACAGGCGCAGCTTGCCCCTGATTTAGTATATGGCCAAAAAATGAACAGACTATTGCTGGTTAAATGCACTTGGTGTGACAGCTTCACCCTGATGTAGGCTTTAGCCAAAAAACAACCACACCATTGAGGGTTAAATGCACTTGGTCGCAGCTTGGATGCACTTGGTCGCAGCACCGCACAAGACACAAAATGGCCGCCGATCACCCCAGAAAAAAGTGACTGACAAACGGTCTGGGCAGCCTAAAAACAGTGAGTGAGCATTTGAATTTCAGCAGCTCAATGATGCACAGCTGCAGATCGATCGATTAATCAAGTGAAGTCCTTTGGAGGAGTTAATCTGCCTAATCTCGCCCTACTGTCGCATCCGCAACCTCTCCCTACGCTAATCAGAGCAGAGTGACGGGCGGCGCTATGTGACTCCAGCTTAAATAGAGGCTGGGTCACATGGTGCTCTGGCCAATCACAGCCATGCCAATAGTAGGCATGGCTGTGACGGCCTCTTGGGGCAAGTAGTATGACGCTTGTTGATTGGCTGCTTTGCAGCCTTTCAAAAAGCGCCAAGAAAGCGTCACAAAAGCGCCAAGAAAGCGACGAACACCGAACCCGAACCCGGACTTTTACGAAAATGTCCGGGTTCGGGTCCGTGTCACGGACACCCCAAAATTCGGTACGAACCCGAACTATACAGTTCGAGTTCGCTCATCCCTAATCCTGATGCATCCTGAACGGATTTCTCTCCATTCAGAATGCATTAGGATAAAACTGATCAGGATTCTTCCGGCATAGAGCCCCGACGACGGAACTCTATGCCGGAAGAAAAGAACGCAAGTGTGAAAGAGCCCTAAGCCTGAGCTGAATTATATATACTGTGGTGCTATCCCCATCTAGTGGTGGAATCTGTGTAGTGCACCTAACAGCCTGTTAAGAGGGATCTTTATACAAAAGTGCAATACAACATGATACAACATACATCATAACAATATTTGCAGTGCCCACGTATACAAGTGGGACGCTGCAGATTACCACAGCACGGTGGGGTCCAACGAGAGGCATGCAAGATAACGAGTTTTCTTACCGTAATCGTTCGTAGTGCTGCAGTCCCCGTCCCCACGGGTCATCCACTGTGCTCTGGGAACCCAAATCTTCGGCTACTGCTGTTATATTCTCTCGAGGTCCACGCTGGGCGCCAAAATGTTAAAGGTGCTCTAATCAGAGCTATAACGTTTTCTTCTGCTGCTCCAAATTAATAGCTTAATTCTAGGATTTTGTGTGCACAGAAGAAACAAGTTGACACCAGCAGGGTCAATTCATTTCTCAGCTTTATTACATAGCACATTCCTATACATATTGAGGAAGGGGGAGGGGGAGGAGTACATTGTGTCCTAATTGGTCAGTAGTGGTACTACATACGGTATATCACAAATGACCACTCCAGAACGGAGGTCTTCTAGGATGGGCTGAGACCCTCATGCAGTCCTTTGTTCTGAAAAATGATGTACATATATGCACATCCCTATCAGGTCTGCTACACACATACAGTTCTGTTACATACAAACAACTCTGCTACAGACCATACATCACTCACATTTCCCTAGTGCCGACTGTATAGTTCTTCTGTTCTGGCTGCTCCTATTGATGACATCATCAAAAGTCCTTAAAGGATAACTGTCACATTTAGACCCTAATTTCAATTTTCATATATGTAGTTATTAATAACATGATATTCCAGAATCAGTTACTATTAGACTGACTTACCCCATATTTAATAAGATTCAGCCCTTAGCAACCAGTCTGCATAAAACTGCAATCTCACTATTCAGTTAAGATGGCCGCCACTGCCCTCACCCTGAGGCTAATCCCGCCTGCCCTCACTAGCCAGTAACAATAGCCCCCCAAAAGTGTCAGTAACCAGAGCCCTCCCCCTAAAGGGTTAATCTCCTGCAGCACAAAGGGGTCCTCTTACCACATGTTGCTTTCATTTATACACTGGGCAGATGACAGATCTCCCTTCCCTGTTGTGCGCTGCTCCAACTCTGCATTCTCCAGCTCTGCTGAGTGAAGGAGCATCTGCCAAGCGCAGGGACAGGGAGAAGTGCACACAGCCCAGGCACTGTTATCAGCTGCTGGGGAGGACCTGGCTCTAATCATTTACTTACAGTCCCTGGCTGTCAGTAATCTGACCTTGCACACTACGTGCTTCTGCGTCCTCCGTCCTTCAGCACATAGACGGACCTGCCTAGCAACCTGATTTTAAGCACAGGTAAAAGTAGGCAGTACAGGGAACAAAACTGTGGAATTAAGGGGTAATTGCGTACACAGTGAAAAGTTTAAATAGGGCCACCAAGGTGATATTAATCACCACAATCCAATACTCCCAAAAAAATAAATATGACAGTTATACTTTAAGCTGTACTTGAAATTTTCATTTCCTTTCAGTACAGCTGTAGGACCTTCCTCCCCATGTGGTCACCTGCTGCCACTGATCATACAGATCGGTGTTGGCAGGGAGAGAGAGGTGCATGCACAAGTGCTGAATGTGCACCCTGCCAGATCGTTAAAGAGGACATTACAATATAAATACCTGGCAGTGTAGGACATACTGATGACGTGTGATATTGCTTTTTTTTCTTTTTTCTATAAGCTGCTCCGTTCACCCGCTGTGCCCCCCGTTCTGGTTTCATACCTGGTATGTAAATTGATACCATGGGTACAGGGAGGAGGAGACGGCTGTGTTTCTCAAGGGGCGTCTCCATCTCTCCGACTGTGAGCTGCCCAATGGCAGCGGAGCGCGTCACAGCCAGGCAGAAGGTGAGCTTTTTTTCTCCCTGGCTGTGATGCTCTCAGCTGTAATTGGGCAGCTCCTTGAGAAACACAGCCGTCTCCTCCTCCCTGTACCCATGGTATGAATTTATATAAAGCGAAAAACACAGTATTTTGACTGCCTAATTGGAGTCAAGAAATGATTTTTTTTTTCCCCCTCTAAAATGAGGAAAATTGGCTTTTACCTCACAGGGATTTTTTGCCTTCCTCTGCATCAATTTGCAGGATAACAGGCCGAACTGGAAGGACCGATGTCTTTTTGCAGCCTTACAAACTATGTAATACTGTGTATTAAGGAAAAAATAATGGTCTTGGAAAGCAGGGAAGAAAAAAAAACAACTAAAATTGGCCTAGTCCTTAAGGGGTTAATATTGTATAGCATATCTAATTTTCTCAGAACTTCTACTTAAAAAAATGCTGTATTATAACAGAGTTCACACCTTCATGGAATAATTTACTGCAGTTAATTGTGGGATCAAAAGCCACATAAATCCATTAGTGCAGGAACCTCCCTGACAGCTTCATTATTGCATTTAGCCGGGAGAAAAGAACAATTACACCCAGGAACACTATAGCAACCAGAGAGATGGCGGTGTCTTTTCTGTGTCTTGCACAGCCTTGTGTAAAATGTAGTCAATAAAAGTCGTTTGCGAGTACTGTATTAAGTGGTATACACAGTAAAGCAAGATCTGCGACATATGTATGGACTGGCATGCAGGCAATACTGACAAATACCCCAACAGTGCGGGAAAAGATGGCGTCGGTAGGGATCCCTGACTGTTTGCTGTACATTAAAGAGTCATTGTACTTTCATTTAGGGTCCATTCACACGTCCGCAAAATGGGTCCACATTCGTTCTGCAATTTTGCGGAACAGGTGAGGACGCATTCATTTTCTTTGGAGCTGTAAAAGATGCCGACAGCACACAGTGTGCTGTCCGCATCCGCACTTCCACTCCGCAGCCCAGCAAAAAAAATAGCACATGTCTTATTCTTGCCCTTAGACACAGACAAGAAAAGGCTTTTCTATTAGAGTGCCTGCCATGTGTGTTCCGCAAAATGCGGCCGGTGTCCATGTTTTGCGGATCCGCAATTTGCGGACCTCAAAACACTTGCGGATGTGTGAATGGACCCTTTATGTAATAGAAATAAATCTACCGGCATCCACCTGAAAAAAAAAGCTGTAAAGTCATGGCCACTAGAGGTCTCACTTCGTTGTCAGGCAAGTTCCGTCTCTGGTAATCGAGACACAGAAGTCGGTTCACAGGAAATTAGGGCATGTCAGACCTGAGCATGATAGAAACAGGTCCTCTACATTGCTTCTATAAAGTAGAGAAGCTACTGCGTGTCTGTAAGCACTGGCGTAACTCCAGTAGAGGCCGACCATGAAGCTGTTATGGGGCCCATGGGGGAAGGTGGACCCACTGTGGATACAAGGCCGCCCCTAATTACACTTACATAGCTACCTGTGCAGAGAAGACAGAATGTGGAGAAAGACCTTTGATGATGTCATCATCATGTGACCAGAGCAGGAAGCCAGAGCACAGCAGTACAGAGGAGACGTCTGAAGGACCTTTGATAATGTCAACATCATGTGACCAGTGCAGAGAAGTGCTGAAAGACCTGTGGGATGTTGATGTAGTGGGGGGGGGGGGGGGCAGGTTGGTGGTGTCCAAGCATAGCCCATAATAACATCCTAGAAAAACTGGGAGTTGTAGTTCTGTCCTATTATATCCCTCTCCATGTATTTTCAACTGATGCCCTATAACAGTCTGGTAATGCTGGGAGTTGTAGTCCTCTCCTCTTCTGCCCCTCTCTCTATAATGTCTACTGGGCCTGTAATAACAGTCTGGTAATGCTGGGAGTTGTAGTTTTGTCCTATTATATTCTTCTCCATGTAATGTCAACCAGTTTCCTATAAGTCAAAGCACAAGGGCCGAATCCGACCCACAAGGTGATTTTATGTTGCTCACACTAGGTTGGGCGATTGCAGAAAGACATAGAAGCACTGCCAGGAATAGCAATCATTATACCTGGAGGTGGTCTCATCGAACGTCAGGGCTGCACTGGAGCAATGTCACAGACAGAGGGAAGGCAGGAGCAAAGCACCGGAGCTGCCTGCACTCTGCCCTGTATATCTGGCAAAGTGAAAGCAACCATGACGCTGATGTGGCCCTTGGTGAAAAGGAGTTTCACACCCCCTGCCCTTTAATAACAGTCTGGTAATGCTGTGAGTTATAGTTATGTCCTATTATACGGATGTAGTAGAGTCAACACTCAGACTTTATGAGACGTGTTATCTAAATTAAATGCGTTAGGCCTCTTTCACACGGGCATCGCGTGTGAGGGCTGGATAGGACGTGGGTGCGTCGCGGGAAAATGCGCAATTTTTCCGCACGGGTGCAAAGCGTTTTATTGCGTTTTGCACGCGTGTGAGAAAAATCGGCATGTTTGGTACCCAGACCTGAACATAAGAGAAAATAGTAGCATTCTTAATACAGAATGCAAAGTAAATTAGGGATGGAGGGGTTAAAAAAAAATGTAAAAAAATAAACTCACCTCATTCACTTGTTCGCGCAGCCCGGCTTGTCTTCTTTCTTCTTTTTTGAGGACCTGGGAGGAAAAAGATCTTTGGTGACATCACTGCGCTCATCACATGGTCCGTGATGGATCATGTGATGGACCATGTGATGAGTGCAGTGACGTCACCAAAGGTCCTTTTCTCCCAGGTCCTCAAAGAAGAAGAAAGAATAGAAGCCGGGCTGCGCGAACAAGTGGATGAGGTGAGTTTAATTATTTAGTTATTTATTTTTTAACCCCTCCATCCCTAATTTACTATGCATTCTGTATAAAGAATGCTATTATTTTCTCTTATAACCATGTTATAAGGGAAAATAATAAAGATCGGGTCCCCATCCCGATCGTCACCTAGAAACCATGCGTGAAAATTGCACCGCATCCGCACTTGCTTGCGGATGCTTGCAATTTTCACGCAGCCCCATTCACTTCTATGGGGCCTGTGTTGCGTGAAAAACGCACAATATAGAGCATGCTGCGATTTTCCTGCAAAGCACAAGTGATGTGTGAAAATTACCGCTCATGTGCACAGCCCCATAGAAATGAATGGGTCCAGATTCAGTGCGGGTGCAGTGAATTTACCTCATTGCATCCGCGCGGCTCCCCCGTGTGAAAGAGGCCTAAAGCAAATACCTTCAATTGCTTTTCAATGGCTTTTGTCTCGAGATAACAAAATGAGTTAAGAAATTTGAGTTAAAGGGATTCTGTCATCAAGATTTTTGATATGGAGCTGTTCATATCCTCCTCTCAGTCTCCATTATCTAATTAAAAATATACTAGTTTTACCCCCACCTGTCCTTTCATTTTGGATAAAAATTTTGGATACAAATATGCTAATTACCTTACTAGCGTGCCCAAGGGGCTGTCCCTCCGGCCGTTTGTGCCCAGCCGCGCCCCTTATCTCATAGCCCTGCGCCGCCCAACTGCTAATTATGCACTCCTCTCATCGCCTTGGTGCGCCGTAATCTCGCGCATGCGCCCTAAATCCACTGGTCAGTGCCCGCGCAGTGTCCTGGCAGCAGCCTCAGCAAACGAAGCGCGCATGCACCAGCTGTCTGCGCACTTCACCCACGGGAGCTGACCACTGGATTTAGGGCGCATGCGCGAGATTACGGCGCACCATCAGCTGTAGGAGACTGTAAGGGGGAAATAGGGTATTTGTTTATAGCAGACACAGATCTGGGTATATGTGCTGCTCTCTGCAGAGTTCAGAGTGGCATTGGGGGGACTCTGCCCTAGGTCCCCCCAATGCCGCTGCTTTAGGTGTAACCCTAATATTGCCTCTTCTCCAGTGTCCATCCTAACACCTCTGCTCTAGGATCACCACTATTACCCTGCCTCAGGTGACCCTAATGCCCCTGCTTTAAGTGCACCGCCATAAATGCCCCAGCTCCAGATGCCCCCACATATTGCTTCTTCTACGGTTACCCCTGCTCCAGGATCCCCACTACTACCCTGCTTTAGGTGACCCTAATCTCTCTGCTTCAGGTATGACCCTCCGTGTGTGCCCGTTGCCAACGTTGTTCCTCTAGCACCTTTGCTTGGGCTTTGTTAAAAGTTATGACCTGCAAAGGGGGTTGGACTTATGACTGAAAAATTCTGCACAGTGCGTCACATTCTCCAGTATTGACATGTATGATTTACATGGCGGCAGTGATGATATTTCGTATTTACAGGCATCACTGCTGCCGTGTAAATAGAAACTGGTGGTGGAGTGGTGGAGGATTTAAAGGGGTTTTCCAGGTTTTCAAGTTATCCTCTCCACACTATAGGGCATAACTATATGATTAGTGGGGTCCGATTCTGCGACCCCCACTGATCCCAGGAACGGGTCCTGTCCCCCTTTTTGATGGTGTGGCAGGACACACATATGCCCTGCTGCTCCATTTATTCTCTTTGGCACCACTGGAATTAGCCAGCGCTGTACTCCGCCATCTCCAGTGACCCCATAGAGAATGGATGGAGTGGCAGGGCATATGCTCGACCTGCCACTCAATCAAGAAGGGGGATCAGTGGGGGCTCCAGCGTTCAGACCCCCACGGATCACTTAGTTATCCCTGATCCTGTGGATAGAGGATAACTAGAAAAGTGGACACATGCCCTTTAACAGGCGAGAATTTCTATTTTAATTCGACACATATTTTGGGCGGGATTTTTAATTAAATTTTTATTTTTTACACCCAAAGAAAACCTTTAAGGATAGGGAATGTGAAAAGGTCCAACAGCTATGACACGACAGGCGATAAGTGTCTGATTGATGGGGGTCTGACTGCTGGGACCCCCATGATCAAGGAAACGTGGTCTAAGTTAAGATCATTGTGTACATAGATTAGTGGTAATGTAATTGACTGTCTCATGACCCCCTTTTTCATGATCATTGGATGTTCCAGCAGTCAGACCCCAGCAATCTGATATTTATAACCTATTCTGTAGATAGGCAATAGGGCATTATGGTAGGACAACCCTTTTAATTATACTGTAGATTATGTGCAATCTGAGGAGGTTACGATTTGGTAATTTTCATAGGTTACAGGGTTTGTCTCACTTCAGTAAATGGCATTTATCATGCAGTTAATACAAGCCACTTACTAATGTATTGTGATACTCCATATTGCCTCCTTTCTATCACATTATACACAGCACGTATCTGTGGTTATTACTACTGTGTAATCCAGCAGTGGTGGATGTGCTTACACATGATAGGGAAAGGCTGTAAGTGCGCATAGGCCAACACCTTTACTTATAGTGTGTAAACACGGCCACCGCTGTTGGATTGCAGAGTGGTCAAAACCATGGATACGTGCTGTGTGTAATGTGAGGCAACACACCTAATAGGGTTAGGCATAAATGTCTTGGTGTGTTTCCTATGTGTGATTGGTGTGTGCTATATATGTTCTATGTATTAGTCTTGTATGTGCAGCATGTGATATATGCATTAATGGCATGTGAGCCATGTATAAGTTTCTTGTGTCCCATATCTGTCCAATGAATGTGTGCGCTGCATGTGTCTTGTTTTTGACTGACTTAAAGGGGTTGTCCGGGTTCAGAGCTGAACCCGGACATACCTTTATTTTCACCCAGGCAGCCCCCCTGAGGCTATCATCGGAGCATCTCATGCTCCAATGTGCTCCCTTGCCCTGCGCTAGATCGTGCAGGGCACGGGCTCTTTTGTTTATCATAACACACTGAAGGGCAGAAGCTTCCGCCCAGCAGTGTGTTCGGTGACGTCTACGACTCTGATGGGCGGGCTTTAGCGCTGCCCTAGCAGAGTTACTGGCTAGGGCAGCGCTTAATCCCGCCTATCAGTGCCGGCGACGTCACCGAGCTTCCTGGCAGCCCCATGGAGAGCCCTGGTACGTCACCGGATCTCCAAAAAATGCCTTTGCCCTGCGCGATTTGCTCCGATGCTCATGTCAGTGGGGCTGCCAGGGTGAACCCGGACAACCCCTTTAGGAGCCGGATATCCATATATGTGTAAATTCTGCCACATGTATGTTTGTTCATATTGCTGTGAATGTCTGCCATTATACTTCATCTCTAATATTTCTGTTATCACTGTAAGGGCTCATGAACATGACCGTTGGATGTTTTGCAGTCTACAAATTGCGGATCCGTAAAACATGGTTACCGGGTGTGTGCATTTACATTATGCAGAACAGAACAGCCGGCCTCTAATAGAACAGTCCTGTCCTTGTCTGTAATGCCGACAATAATAGGACATGTTCTATCATTTTGCAGAACGACCATGCGGACATACAGACACAGAATGCACACAGAGTCATTTTTTTTATTTTTTTGCGGCCCCATTGAAATGAAGTGAACGGTACAGACATGAAAAAAAATAAGTTAGGGTGCAGAAGCCTTAAGGTGGGCCCCCAGAATCAGATACACTGTTGGGCCCTAAGTACCCCAGTCGGACACTGGGCGTAGCTATAGTAGAAGCAGTGGAAGCGGCTGCTACAGTGACATGACATGCCGCATATATGTGTAGGAAACAGACGGATCGGCTGCCGAGCCTGGTCTGAGACAGAGATCTTCAATAGCCACAGGAGTGGGGGGTTGCATGGGAGGAGGGGATTGAGAAGAAGTTGCTGGGGGAGGGGGGCCCATTTAAACATTTGCTGTGGGGACCAGTCATTTCTAGTTACACCACTGGGGTTGTAGTCCTCTCCTTTTAAAACCCCTCACCCAGTCATGCCAACTGATGCCCTATAATAATAATTTGGACATGCTGGGAGCTGTAGTTCCCATCTCTTATACCCTCTCCCTGTAATGTCCACTTGTGTCCAATAATAACAGCCTGGAAATTCTGAGAGTTGTAGTTCTCTCCTCTTTTATCCCTCCCTATATTCCCCCAAATTTCCAATAATAACAATCTGGTGATGATGAGACTTGTAGTCCTTTTGTCACTGTTATGATGTTCTGCAGCATCTGAGGTGTGTATTAGGCTTTGTTCACATCTGCACTAGTGACTTTCGCTGTTTTGCTCTGTCATAGGAGCACAACAACAGAAATCACGGTAGTGCCGAATCTGGCACATCATGGATGACAAGACCCGACAGATGCCCAGGACTATGATGAGATCTGGAGCCTGGTAGGCTGCAAAATTGTGTCCAGCATTTATGATCTGATCTGCGACTAAGGCCCCAAACACAGGTGTAATCAAACCCTAATGTGTTCTGTAGCATCATGTTCTGCAGCAGCTGAAGTAAGTATTATGAGGTTCTGCAGCAGCTGAAGTAAGTATTATGAGGTTCTGCTGCAGATGAGGTGTGTGTTTTGATGTTCTGCAGCAACTCTGGTGTATATTATGATGTTCCACAGCAGACATAGTTCATGGGGGAACATGATAAGACTGCAAGACATCATGATGGTGGGTGAGGGGAAATGGCAGGTAAGTATGTAGCAGCCGATGATGGGTTGGAGGAAGTCTGAAGAATTTGGACTTTCATCGCATGGATGGCTATATGATGGTTAAGAAGACTGAATAGTACTTTTTTTTCTTCATTGGTCAAAAGGGGCAGGCAGGAAGGAGCCAGGCAGGTAGTGTGAGGGGCTAGGAGAGGGTAGTGTGAGGTGCCCCAATTATTTCTATGTACAACCCTGCCCTAGCAATTTTTATAATGGGACTGCAGATTGCATCTATAAGCTATCTGTATGTTGCAGATCTGCAGTTTCCTGAGCGCAAAGCGGATATGGTTGCATGCATGTAGACTATTCATTCAGATAAGTATAGGCCCCCAACACAGATAGGTGCAGTTACACATACTAAGGCCTCATGCACACGACAGTTTTTTTTCACGGTCCGCAAAAACGGGGTCCGTGGGTCCGTGATCCGTGACCGTTTTTTCGTCCGTGGGTCTTCCTTGATTTTTGGAGGATCCACGGACATGAAAAAAAAGTCGTTTTGGTGTCCGCCTGGCCATGCGGAGCCAAACGGATCCGTCCTGAATTACAATGCAAGTCAATGGGGACGGATCCGTTTGATGTTGACACAATATGGTGCCATTTCAAACTGATCCGTCCCCATTGACTTTCAATGTAAAGTCTGGAGTTCTTTTATACCATCGGATTGGAGTTTTCTCCAATCCGATGGTATATTTTAACTTGAAGCGTCCCCATCACCATGGGAACGCCTCTATGTTAGAATATACTGTCGGATATGAGCTACTTCGTGAAACTCAGATCCGACAGTATATTCTAACACAGAGGCGTTCCCATGGTGATGGGGACGCTTCTAGTTAGAATACACTACAAACTTTGTACAAGACTGCCCCCTGCTGCCTGGCAGCACCCGATCTCTTACAGGGGGATATGATAGCACAATTAACCCTTTCAGGTGCGGCACCTAAAGGGGTTAATTGTACTATCATATTCCCCTGTAAGAGATCAGGGCTGCCAGGCAGCAGGGGGCAGACCCCCCCCCCACACACACACACACACACACACTGTGCCACCAACGATATTCAAACTGGGGAAGGGGGGGGTATGCCCCCTGCTGCCTGGCAGCCCTGATCTCTTACAGGGGAATATGATAGTACAATTAACCCCTTTAGGTGCCGCACCTGAAGGGGTTAATTGTGCTATCATATCCCCCTGTAAGAGATCGGGTGCTGCCAGGCAGCAGGGGGCAGTCTTGTACAAAGTTTGTAGTGTATTCTAACTAGAAGCGTCCCCATCACCATGGGAACGCTTCTGTGTTAGAATATACTGTCGGATATGAGTTTTCACGAAGTGAAAACTTAGATCAGAAAAAGCTTTTATGCAGACGGATCTTCGGATCCGTCTGTATGAAAGTAACCTACGGCCACGGATCACGGACACGGATGCCAATCTTGTGTGCATCCGTGTTCTTTCACAGACCCATTGACTTGAATGGGTCCGTGAACCGTTGTCCCTCAAAAAAATTGGACAGGTCGTATTTTTTTGACGGACAGGATACACGGATCACGGCCTCGGCTGCAAAACGGTGCATTTTCCGATTTTTCCACGGACCCATTGAAAGTCAATGGGTCCGCGAAAAAAAATGGAAAACGGCACAACGGCCACGAATGCAACGGTCGTGTGCATGAGGCCTAAATGTGAAAAGAAAGAGTCATAGAGAAAGCAAACATGTGAAAAACACATGCAGTTTATCCCTCCTTCTAAAAAGAATACTGAGTGTCTATCACCAGCCAACATAGCATAGCCATCCAAAATGCATGCATTAAACAGGCCTCCAAGGATAGCAGCCAAGCCACCTACAAATAGTTCTTTCCAGGTAAAAACCCTTTATCAGAGCACGCAGAATACAAAGTTGCCTTTCATTTTTAACCTGAGAGTCCTAGGGGGGCTTCTGGGCGGGTACTGTTTCTATTATGGAGACTAGTATACATGAGGTGTATTGTAGGCAAGGTAACACTTATCTTGATTTCTGGGAAAATATATGCAAATTCGCCATACAGAAGACTGTTAAATGATTTCTTTATCAAAAGTCTATGTGCTGATAGAGGGTACCTTTCTAAATCCATATCCAACACAATTTAACTGCACTGAAAGAAGCCAGGCCCTGCTTGGATCTGCGATGTTCCAGATGGGAAGAGAAGGAGAGGTAGAGACCTGATTCTACAGAAACCACATGTGAGTCTTGTGCTGGGATGTAAACACGGGCTGCAAGTCACAATCACAATTATGCTGGAGGAGTCACAATGTACTCAGAACTTTATCATCTGATTTATATAATGTAGTAAGGCTCAATGCAGGTTTTTTGTTTTTGCTTTTTTTGTGTAGCTAAAAAAAACACTTTAATATAACTAAATGAGGGAGGAACGGCTGTGGTAGAAATCATCTTTGTATAATAGGCTGATGCAAATGAGCTCCAATGGACACTCATCCTGCCTGAAAATTGGGCAGTCTAATAGGACCCTCAGAGAGGGATGCTGGTTTGTAAAGGGTTTATTGATGTCAATTTACATCTAAACTGTTCGGTACCGCTGTATAATTACCTCCATTACTGCATCTGTTTCTGATGGTTTGGTAAAGAGAGTTAGGGAGCAGATTTTCCTGTTACTCCATCTGCAGTCTATGGGCAGACAATATTTCAGCTAGTCTTCATCCACCAGCTGAGAAAAAAATAAATTCAAATTTCAAATAGGCTCCTTAGGCCTAGTTCACACGAACATATGGCTTTTAGGCCCCTTTCACATGGGTGAGTATTCCACGCAGGTGCAATGCATGAAGTGAACGCATTGCACCCGCACTAAATACCGACCCATTCATTTCTATGGGGCTGTTTCACATGAGCGGTGATTTTCACTCATCACATATGCGTTGCGTGAAAATCGCAGCATGCTCCTCTTTGTGCATTGTGGTGCGATAGAAATGAATGGTGTTGCGTGAAAATTGCAACCATCCGCAAGCAAGTGCGGATGCGGTGCGATTTTCATGCACGGTTGCTAGGAGACGATCGGGATGGAGAGCCGATCATTATTATTTTCCCTTATAACATGGTTATAAGGGAAAAAATTAGCATTCTGAATACAGAATGCATAGTAAAATAGCGCTGGAGGGGTTTAAAAAAATAAATAATAATTTAACTCACCTTAGTCCACTTGTTCCCGCTGCCCGGCATCTCCTTCTGTCTTTATCTTAGCTCTGTGTAGCAACAAGGACCTTTGGTGACGTCACAGTCATCACATGATCCATCACATGATCTTTTACCATGGTGATGGATCATGTGATGACCGGAATGACGTCACCACAGGTCCTTGTTGCTACACAAAGCTAAGATGAAGACAGAAGGAGATGCCGGCTACGCGAGCAAGTGGATTAAGGTGAGTTAAATTACTTTTTTTTTATTTATTTGTAACCCTCCAGCGCTATTTTACTATGCATTCTGAATTCAGAATGCTATTATTTCCCCTTATAACCATGTTATAAGGGAAAATAATACAATCTACAGAACACCGATCCCAAGCCGGAACTTCTGTGAAGAAGTTCGGGTTTGGGTACCAAACACGCGCGATTTTTCTCACGCGAGTGCAAAACGCATTACAATATTTTGCACTCGTGCGGAAAAATCGCGGGTGTTCCCACAACGCACCCGCACATTTCCCCGCAACGCCCATGTGAAAAGGGCCTTATAGTTTTTTGCGGTCCGTATTTCACGGATCCGTTGTTCCGTTTTTGAGTTCCGTTGTGTTTGCTTCCTTTCAGTTTTTCCGTTCCGTTTTTTCGTATGCTATGTACAGTATACAGTAATTACATAGAAAAAATTGGGCTGGGCATAAAATTTTCAATAGATGGTTCATAAAAAACGGAACGGATGCGGAAGACATACGGATGCATTTCCGTATGTGTTCAGCTTTTTTTGCGGACCCATTGACTTGAATGGAGCCACGGAACGTGAGTTGCGGCCAAATATAGGACATGTTCTATCTTTCAACGGAACGGAAAAACGGAAACGGAATGCATACGGAGTACATTCCGTTTTTTTTGCGGAACTATTGAAATGAATGGTTTCGTATACGGAACACAAAAAAGCGTCCCGTACACTCGCAAAAAAAACTTTGTGTGAACTAGGCCTTACAGAGTGATAAGGGAAGAGTTGTAGTGAGCAATGAGGAGAACGCAAAGCTATTAAATATTTTTTTCTCCCCTGTATCCACTGATTAAAATAAACTGTCAGATGAAATGCAGAGTTTCAAAGTAATCTCCTCATTAAAAGTGCCCTGTCTGACTAAGGAAAAAGTACAGCGGCGCCTTGATTAAAATACACAAATTACTGGGTCCAGATGGCATACTCCCCCATATCCTAATAGAGGGTTGTCTCACTTCAGCAAATGGCATTTATCATGTAAAGAAACGTAATACAAGCCACTTATTAATCTATTGTGATTGTCCATATGGCTTCCTTTGTTGGCTGGATTCATTTTTCTATCACATTATACACTGCTTGTTTCCATGGTTACAGACCACTCTGCAATCCATCAGTGGTGGTCGGGCTTGCACACTATAGGAAAAAGCATCAGCCTCTCTGGTGGCTGGGACCATAGGAGCACATATGAGCTGGTGCTTTTTCCTATAGTGTGCAAGCACGACCCCCACTGATGGATTGCACGGTGGTCTGTAACCATGGAAATGAGCACTGTATAATGTGATAGAAAAATGAATCCACCCAGGAAAGGAAGCAATATGGATAATAACAAAAAATTAGTAAGTGGCTTTCATTAACTTTCTGTACATGATAAATGCCACTTACTAAAGTGAGACAACCCCTTTATGTAATGTAATAGACCCTTATTTTTGATATTTAAAAGGGTTGTCTCACTTCAGCATACAGCATTTATTGTAATTATCTATATTGCTTCCTTTGCTGTCTGGATTCATTTTTCCATCACATCATTGTCACTGACATTCCCGCAACAGGTGGCAGGAGATTGGTGAGACTGGCAACACGTGGTTTGATCTGACATGTTTTCCGTTTGGATAAAATGATGTCTGTGTTGTATCAGGTGCTTGCCACACCTTCTTTCCCCAGGTGTGGCTATTATGGTCATTTAACCTTCTCTAGTTATTGTTGTTTCTCCCACTATGCGATGCGGTTTATATAGCTTCTGTTGGAGTTGTGGATAGCTGGTGTGTGGATCTCAGCTGAGTTCCTGGTGCTGCCATAGCCACTTGAAGTTAAGTGCTTTCTTTCCCTTTTGTATTTTGTTTAGGCTGTGTGTTGAATTTTCCTGTCATAAGTATTAAGGCCTGAGAGAGACTCCTGTTTGTCCTCCCTTTTGGAGGAAAAGTTTGTCACCGTCCTGACATTAGTACCAGGATCCTATAGGGTGAGTTAGGACACTAGGTATTCCGGTGTATGAACTCACCTACCTCTGGGGTCTGCTCATACTGGTAGTTAGTTAGGACTTTGATTAGATTTTTACTAGGAGGTGTCCATCTCCTTTCCCTAGTTTCCAGGTCTTATTCCCTCACCCCTTTCCCTCCTATGTTCAATGTAGTGTTTCCCTCTGACACCCAAACGTGACAATTATACACTGCTCATTTCCATGGCTATGACCACACTGCAATCCAGCAGTCGTGGTTGTGCTTTCACACTATAAGATAAAGCATCAGCCTCTCTGGTGGCTGGGAACATGGTTGCGCACATAGGCTATTGATTTTTCCTATAGTGTGCAAGCACAACCACTGCTGCTGGATTTCAGGGTGGTCGTAACCCCTGGAAATGAGCAGTGTATGATGTGATGGAAAAATGAATCCAGTCAGCAAAGGAAGCAATATGGACAATCACAATATATTAGTAAGTGGCTTGTATTAACTTTTTATATATGATATATGTCATTTGCCCAAGTGAGACAACCCCTTTAAGGTCTCTATAATGATAGGGATTGTTCCACAGGATTGGTATTTAGCAAATGTGGTGCCAATATTCAAAAAGGGGTCAAAAACAGAGCCTGGAAACTATAGGCCAGTAAGTCTTACATCTGTCGTAGGTAAACTGTTTTTCTAAGAGATTGTATGCTGGAGTATCTCAATGAAAATAAGTGTGTAACGCCGTATCAGCACAGCTTCATAAGGGATTGGTCCTGTGAAACTAATTTAATCAGTTTCTATGAGGAGGTAAGTTCTAGACTTGACCAGGGTGAGTCAATGGATGTCGTATATCTTGACTTCTCCATGGATATCATATATCTTGACTTCTCCAAAGCATTTCACACTGTACCAAATAAGAACACTTGAACAGGAAAAATGTGTATATGCATTTTCATTAATGATCTTGTATAAGGATTGCACAGAAAAATATAAATTTTTGCAGATGACACTAAACTGTCTAAAATAATTAACACGGAAGAAGACAGTATACTACTACAGATGGATCTGAATAGATTGGAGGCTTGGGCAGATAAGTGCCAAATGAAGTTTAACTGACAATGTAATGTTATGCACATGGGAAGGAATAATGCAAGTCACCAGTACATACTAATTGGTGAAACACTGAGTAAGGCAACTTTAACACTCGCGTTTTGGCTTTCCGTTTGTGAGATCCGTCATGGGCTCTCACAAGGAGTCCAAAATTGATCAGTTTTTCCCTAATGCATTCTGAATAGAAAAGGATCCGCTCAGAATGCATCAGTTTGCCTCCGATCAGTCTTCATTCCGCTCTGGAGGTGGACACCAAAACGCTGCCTACAGCATTTTGCTGTCCGCTTGATGAAACTAAGCCAAAAGGCATCAGTCCTGGCACACAATGTAAGTCAATGTCAGAGATAATACAAATGGATCCGTTGCATGCGGTTGTATGCATGCGGTTGTATTCTTGTAACTGATCCGTTTTTGCAGATCCATGACGGATCCGCCCAAAAAGCGAGTCTGAAAGTAGCCTAGCTGAGTTCACATCAGCGTTCAGCTTTTACGTTCTCCTGCTCCGTTATAGGAGCAGGAGAACGGAAAAGATGGATTTGCCACAGAACTGAGTCAAACGGAGCCTACGGACCCTATAGACTATAATTGGGTCTGTTAGGCTGAGTTCACATGGGCGAGTGTTCCACGCGGGTGCAATGCGGGAGGTGAACGCATTGCACCCGCACTGAATCTGGACCCATTAATTTCTATGGGGCTGTGCACATGAGCGGTGATTTTCACGCATCACTTATGCATTGAGTGAAAATCACAGCATGCTCTATATCAGTGATGGTGAACCTCTTAAGACCGAGTGCCCAAACTATAACCCAAAACCCACTTATTTATCGCAAAGTGCCAACACAGCAATTTAACTTGCACACTAATATCATATATCTTCCATGTACTTTATCATTTAGCTATAATAACCTGCCTACATTCAATGTGCTGCCTGTGCTGTTCATAGCATGTCCTGCACTGATGAATGGCAGGAAAAGTCCAAGGCATATTGGTACACCGTAGACTTTCTCCAGGGTGCGGGTGCCCACAGAGAGGGCTCTGAGTGCCGCCTCTGGCACCCGTGCCATAGGTTCGCCATCACTGCTCTATGATGTGCGTTTATCACGCAACGCAGGCCCCATAGAAGTGAATGGGGCTGCGTGAAAATAGCACGCATCCGCAAGCAAGTGCGGATGCAGTGTGATTTTCACGCACGGTTGCTAGGAGACGATCATTATTATAATGGAAAATAATAGCATTCTGAATACAGAATGCATAGTACAATAGCGCTGGAGAGGTTAAAAAAAAATAATTATAATTTAACTCACCTTAATCCACTTCTGTCTTCTTTTTTGCTGTGTGCAGGAAAAGGACCTGTGGTGACGTCACTCTGGTCATCACATGGTCTGTCACATGATCTTTTACCATGGTGATGGATCATGTGATGACCGAAGTGACGTCACCACAGGTCCTTTACCTGCACACAGCAAAAAAGAAGACAGAAGAGATGCCGACTGCGCGAGCAAGTGGATTAAGGTGAGTTAAATATTTTTTTTAACCCCTCCAGCCCTATTGTACTATGCATTCTGTATTCAGAATTCTATTATTTTCCCTTATAACCATGTTATAAGGGAAAATAATACAATCTACCCAGCACCTAACCCCAACCCGAACTTCTGTGAAGAAGTTTGGGTACCAAACATGCCGATTTTTCTCACGCGAGTGCAAAACGCATTACAATGTTTTGCACTCGCAGGGAAAAATCGTGCATGTTCCCGCAACGCACCCGCACCTTTTCCCGCAACGCCCGTGTGAACTCAGCCTTAGGTTTCCGCTCAGAAGATCATTTTGGAGCAGAGACAAAAGTCCTGCATGCAGGACTTTTGTCTCTGCTTCAAAAATCTTCCTCTGAGGGGAAACATAATGGACCTTATTATATTCTATGGGGTTTATAGGCTCCGTTCGTCTCAGTTATGTGCCGAATCCGTCCTTTCCGTTCTCCTGCTCCTATAACGGAGCAGGAGAATGGAAAGGCTGAAAGCTAATGTAAACTCATTGAAAAATAAGTTTACTGACATGGAAAAGGACTTAGGAATTTTGGTAGACAGCAAACTTAAAGTGGTTGTCAAGTCGTTAATATTGATGACCTATCATCAGGATAGTTCATCAATATCTGATTGGCATGGGACCGACACCCAGCACCCCCACAATCAGCTGTTTGCAGAAGAGCGGCTCCTCCATGCATGCTCTGCTTCCTGTTCATTACACTGCATTGTATCTTGGAAAAGCAGTGTAATACAAATACCCACTCCATTCAAGTGAATGGAGAGAGCGCTTGTAATTACACTATGCCACGGCTCCACTGGAGATGAGGCATAGTCTGAAGACCGGGAAGCAACATGGAGCACGGTCTCCACGTCAAACAGCCTATTGGCGGGGGTGTCGGTTGTTGGGCCCCCACAGATCAGATATCGATGACCTTTTTCTTATGATAGGTCATCAATATTAATGGCTGGACAACTCCTTTAACTGTAGAAAGCAGTGTCAGACAGCTGCTGCCAAGGCAAATAAGACTGTGGGTTGCATTAAAAGGGATATAGACACACGAGAGGGTTCAGAGGAGGGCAACTAAAGTAATAACTAGAATGGGAGGACTACAATACCCAGAAATATTATTAACATTAGGGTTATTCACTTTAGAGAAAAGACCACTAAGGGAAGATCTAATTACTACAGTGGGATGCGAAAGTTTGGGCAACCTTGTTAATCGTCATGATTTTCCTGTATAAATCGTTGGTTGTTACGATAAAAAAAGTCAGTTAAATATATCATATAGGAGACACACACAGTGATATTTGAGAAGTGAAATAAAGTTTATTAGATTTGCAGAAAGTGTGTTATAATTGTTTAAACAAAATTAGGGAGGTGCATAAATTTGGGCACTGTTGTAATTTTATTGATTCTAAAACCTATAGAACAAATTGTTGGAACTCAAATTGGCTTGGTAAGCTCAGTGACCCCTGACCTACATACACAGGTGAATCCAATTATGAGAAAGAGTATTTAAGGGGGTCAATTGTAAGTTTCCCTCCTCTTTTAATTTTCTCTGAAGAGTAGCAACATGGGGGTCTCAAAACAACTCTCAAATGACCTGAAGACAAAGATTGTTCACCATCATGGTTTAGGGGAAGGATACAGAAAGCTGTCTCAGAGATTTCAGCTGTCTGTTTCCACAGTTAGGAACATATTGAGGAAATTGAAGACCACACTCAGTTCAATTTAAGGCTCGAAGTGGCAGACCAAGAAAAATCTCGGATAGACAGAAGCGACGAATGGTGAGAACAGTCAGAGTCAACCCACAGACCAGCACCAAAGACCTACAACATCATCTTGCTGCAGATGGAGTCACTGTGCATCGTTCAACCATTCGGCGCACTTTACACAAGGAGATGCTGTATGTGAGAGTGATGCAGAGGAAGCCTTTTCTTCGCCCACAGCACAAAAAGTGCCACTTGAGGTGGGCTAAATCACATTTGGACAAGCCAGCTTCATTTTGGAATAAGGTGCTGGGGACTGATGAAACTAAAATTTAGTTATTTGGCCATAACAAGGGGCGTTATGCATGGAGGAAAAAGAACACAACATTCCAAGAAAAACACCTGCTACCTATAGCAAAATATGGTGGTGGTTCCATCATGCTGTGGGGCTGTGTGGCCAGTGCAGGGACTGGGAATCTTGTCAAAGTTGAGGGACACAGGGATTCCACTCAGTATCAGCAGATTCTGGAGACCAATGTCCAGTAATCAGTGACAAAGCTGAAGCTGCATCGGGGCTGGATCTTTCAACAAGACAACGACCCTAAACACTGCTCAAAATCCACTAAGGCATTTATGCAGAGGAACAAGTACAATGTTCTGAAATGGCCATCTCAGTCCCCAGACCTGAATATATTTGAAAATCTGTGGTGTGACTTAAAGAGAGGTGTCCATACTCGGAAGCCATCAAACCTGAATGAACTAAAGATGTTTTGTAAAGAGGAATGGCCCAAAATACCTTCAACCAGAATCCAGACTCTCATTGGAACCTACAGGAAGCATTTAGAGGCTGTAATTTCTGCAAAAGGAGGATCTACTAAATATTGATTTCATTTCTTTTTTGTGGTGCCCAAATTTATGCACCTGCCTAATTTTGTTTAAACAATTATAGCACACTTTCTGTAAATCCAATAAACTTCATTTCACTTCTCAAATATCACTGTGTGTGTCTCTTATACGATATATTTAAATGACATTTTTTATCGTAACAACCAACGATTTATACAGGAAAATCATGACGAATAACAAGGTTGCCCAAACTTTCGCATCCCACTGTATGTATAAATATATCAGGGATCAGTACAGAGCTCTCCCATCATCTATTCATTCCCAGGACTGTGACTGACGAGGGGACATCCTCTGCGTCTGGAGGAAAGAAGGTTTGTACACAAACATAGAAGAGGATTCTTTACGGTAAGAGCAGTGAGACTATGGAGCTCTCTGCCTGAGGAGGTGGTGATGGTGAGTACAATAAAGGAATTCAAGAGGGGCCTGGAGTGTAATAATATTACAGGCTATAGCTACTAGAGACGGGTCGCTGATCCAGGGAGTTATTCTGATTGCCTGATTGGAGTCGGGAAGGAATTTTCTCCCCTAAAATGAGAAAAATTGGCTTGTACGTCATGGGAATTTTTGCCTTCATGTGCATTAACTTACACGATAACATCTGAACTGGATGGACAGATGTGTTTTTTCAGCCTAACAAACTATGTTACTATGTTACTAAATTGCAGAGGGAAAAACTGCTGAAAAAAGTCGGGCAAAAGTCATAAAGTCGGCCGGGCAAAAGTCATAAAATAAAGACAAAGGGGAGGGTTTAATAAAACTGGTGCAAATGAAAACTGGCCTAGTTGCCCATAGCAACCAATCAGATTCTACCCTTCATTTTCCAAAGGAGCGCTGAAAAATGAAAGGTGGAATCTGATTGGTTGCAGTGGGCAACTAAGTCAGATTTCATTTGCAACAGCTTTGATAAATGTCCAACAAATAGTTTTACTGTATTTCTCTTGAACACACACAACAACTTAGACTGAAACATTGCCTGAAACAACAGTTACCACAGTATGTACTAAATTCCTGAGATCTCATTATTATAGGAAATCGGCAGTCATTATGTTTGTTAAGGGGATTTGAAACAATGTAGCAGAAAAACAGAGCTCTGATGGCTAAAAAGATCTATTGAGTAATCAGTACAGCATACTAATGACAATATGTAAAAATGTAGTCTTTATATACAACTATAAAGTATCTAAGTGACAAACAGAGTTGCATTTGTTGCAGATTTCATTATACTCTTATAACTAAGTCAGCTTCTGAAGTTCACTCTGTCTGACACATTCATACCAAATACAATTACTTCTATAGTAACAAATCTATTTCCAATTGCATCTACATCCCAGTTACTAGATTTGATGACTAAATTGTGGTAGCGCTTGAATTTGAATAGCACACTAGCGCCATCTGGTGAAAACCTGTAATAATCCAGCTGGATCATTCAATGTCGAATTAATAAATATAATTGTGATATTTATCAGAATTACAATAAAAAAAAAATCAGAGAGCCATGATACTGTATCAATATATTAATTATCTTCCAGTAATTGATGTGACCTCCTACTCTTATGTATTGAGTACAGGCTTCAGATCAAAATATATAGGGGCAGATTTATTAAGATCAGTGTATGATACGCTGATATTGATATACCCTGCACTGCAAGAGGTAGCATCAAATCTATGGTGTGCGGCGGAGCTTGTGATAAATTAGGGGCATCCTTCAGCGGTCCATGCACCAAAACTAATCTACGGCAGCTTACAGTTGGAGTACATTTCTGTCTTTGATTACGCCAGAAATCTGGCATAAATGAAGATAAATATGTAAGACCGGCTGGTCTTGACCCCTCCGCCTTCAACACATTCTCCTTTTGGAAAATTCCAAGAGGAGCGTAGAAATGCTACTTGCTGCACACTTTTTAAAAATCACAAACACAAGGATTGCAACTTTTTTATACCATAAAAATGGCATAGAGAGATAATAAACTTCACCCTTAGTTGTACCTATAATTAGCAACACTAGATATTATATAAAGATATGTCATGGAAAACCTTCACGGTAGGTAAGATAAGGGAAGGAAACAGAACACGGCAAAGCAAAATGCTTTCCCTCGATGGTACACATGCACATGCCCACATACCTAAGACTATAACACACTGAACCAAACCCCCAGCTATAGGGAAGAGGGAAAGAGGCACCCAGCTCCTTCAACAACCGAAGGAGCTAGCGTCACCCTAGAGGCCTAATCAAAACAGACACAGAAGGAACAAGGGAAAAGGACTTATCTAGAGATGTGTTGGAGCAGACGATCCACCAAACTTCCAGAGCTCACACAAGGCAGAACTATAACCCACAAAGGCTATAGGGAGAGGGAGCAATAAATAGCCTCACCAATTACCTAAAGAGCAACACCTGGGAGGAGGTGGGATTCTGCTCACAGCCACAACAAAACAAACTGTCAGATCGAGTCACGTGCAGCAACTCTGACAGATCTCCTCAGAACACCCACAGGGCAGGGCGTGACACCTTCACATAGCAAATATTCAAAACAATCTTCAAACATAATTTGACAGTTTTTATAAGAAAGTATTGCGGCAGATTTGGTAATCCTGTATAAAATGTTGACAGCATAAACTTAGACTAGACAGTCTAAAGATACACCAAATTTATCACAATGGCTCATGCTGCATGTCTAACATTATACCTTCTTTTGGCCGGCTTACTTTAATTTTGGAACAAATTTCAGCGTCCTTTCCCATTAAAACTCTCTAAGGGTGTTGCCATATGTGCAGGTTTTTTATGCAGGTTTTAATGCCAACATCAGTTGTGGATCATAAAAGAAGAGAAAATATTAAATACAGATACTACTTCTTTTTAATCAAACCAGTCCTAGTCTTGCCAAAAGTGTTGGGATACCCCTCTTTACCCCTGCTCAACCAGCATCGTATTTGTATGGGGCTGGCTGTATCATTAAAGATGCTGCTCGCAGACTGCTAGGGCAGGGATGGTCAAACTGCGGCTCTCCAGCTGTTGTAAAACTACAAATCCCATCATGCCCTGCTGTAGGCAGACTGGGCATACTGGGAGTTATAGTTTTACAACAGCTGGAGAGCTGCAGTTTGTCCATCCCTGTGCTAGGGCTAAAGTCTGCAATTGGTGAATGTGACCACAACATCATAGACAGGAGCGCATTGGGAACTAAAAGTGGTCCTGTAAAAAAATCATAAAAGTGGGCCCATGTTGTAGGTAGGTCCAAGCTGACAGAAGGTGGGGCAGCGTCATTAGGTAGAGCCAGAAATACCATAGTGCAGACCAATATAACACCCCAGCTGACCCAAATACCACAGTACAGTACTAAATACCGCTACCTGCTGAACAGTATTCAACTGTATCGCTGTCCTAAAGACATAGATACAGTTGAATTTAGGAGGACACCCGCGGCTGCTGGACACGTGCATAGGAGAGAATTGGATCATTATGTACCTGGCTGTTGGCCATGAGGAGGGCTCGGGTAGCCCTCCTAGGGATTGGCTCACCGTGAAATTTCCCTGTAGTGTCTATGGCCAATCCACCCCTGATCTTAGAGCTAAAAAACCTAGGAGCATGGGCTCCTCGGCCTGTAGCAGCTCAACTCTTCATTTCCTGTGACAGGCCATGTCCAAGTGAATGATCCGAGGCTGCTCCAGCTATGTTCCTATGCAGACCCTTCCTGTGGTGATGCAAACAAATCCAGCCATTCAGTCTACCTTTACACACGTTTGTGATAGAATGGCTCATCATAAAGAGCTCAGTGAATTCCAGAGTAGTCTTATAATAGGATGTCACTATTGTAAAAAGTCAGTTCATGAAACGTATTCCCTCTAGGATATTCCACTATCAATGGTAAGTGGTATTATTGTAAAGTGGAAGCCTTTAGGAACCACAGCAACACAGCCATGAGGTGGAGAGGACATTAAGCTACGGAGCAGGGTCACCAAGTGCTGAGGAGCATTTGTATAAAAGTCACCAACACTCTGCTGAATCAACAACTGCAGAGTCCAAACCTCCTATGGTCAAGACAGAAACTGTGCATCTGGAGCTTTGTGGAATGGATTTTGTGCCAGGCTCAGCACTATGAAATGCCTTTTGCGCTGTGGCATTAGAAGAATTTTTAGATCTCTGACTTTTAGTTTAAAGTGCACACCAAATGCTTGAAATAACTTCTTTATTAACTTAAACTTTTCTTCATATATAACTCTGCCGCCTCCGCAGCAGATAGTCCATGTACATAACATGTGTTGAAAAGATATCACAAAATGGCAGTATGCATAAGATGGTGGTTCAACTGTTAAATCTTTTCATTCAACATAAAATGGTGGATATATTTCTCTCTTGAGTATCTGTACTGTCACTTTAAGTTATTTAAGCACTTTATGATCTCTCTTTTACATACCTATTTTGGCCTCTTGCTTCTATAAAACACATCTACCAGTGAAGCGAATGTCTGTTCAGCTCCTCTCTCTGGTAAATAATGATTCCAGCAGCTCCTGCTAGGGAAATTTTCCACACAAGCTGTGTGTGAGGCTGGCTGTAATTGGTCAAAACTCCTGGTCTGTGTGAGGCTGGCTGTAATTGGTCAAAACTCCCGCTTAGCAACAACAGTTTAACTCTATGCTTTCTGTTGTGTCTGCTGCGTCATTGAGCTTACCTTACATTATATAATGAATCTTAAAGGCATATTATCTTTTCTGCTTCTGTGAGCACAATATATATGACAGTTATATGACATCCAAACATGAAGTCACTGTAAATAACTCTGCCCTTGTCTTTAACACACAAACATAGGAACTGTATTAAGGTTATTGGCAGGTTTAGCTATATAAACATGTAAGCTATATTAGCAACCTAGGACAGGTTTTAGCTGGCCAGCTACAGGTTTCCATGGCCAAGCAGATGGATATAGGCCTTACATTAAAAAGCACAAGGTCAAGCATTAGATGGAGTTGTGTATAGCATGCCACACCTGGACTCTGGAGCTGTGGAAATGTGTTCTGTGGAGTGGAGAATCACATTTGATGAAAGCTGTTAAATATTTTTTTCTCCAATGTATTCACTGAGGAAAATAAACTGTCAGATGACTTGCTGAATGTTGAAATAAATTCCCCATTAAAAGCGCCCTGTCTGACCCAGGAAGAAGTACAACAGCGACTTAAAAAGATTAAAATAGAAAAATGGCCAGGACCGGATGGCATACACCCCCGTATCCTAAGGGAATTAAGTAATGTCATAGCCAGACCCTTATTTCTGATATTTGCAGACTCTATATTGACAGGGAATGTCCCACAGGATTGGCGCATGGCAAATGTGGTGCCAATATTCAAAAAGGGTCCAAAAACAGAGCCTGGAAACTATAGACCGGTAAGTTTAACATCTGTTGTGGGTAAACTGTTTGAAGGTTTTCTGGGAGATGCTATCTTAGAGCATCTTAACGGAAATAAGCAAATAACGCCATATCAGCATGGCTTCGTGAGGGATCAGTCATGTCAAACTAATTTAATCAGTTTCTATGAGGAGGTAAGTTCTAGACTTGACAGCGGCGAATCAATGGATGTCGTGTATCTGGTCTTCTCCAAAGCATTTGACACTGTACTACATAAAAGGTTAGTATATAAAATGAGAATGCTCGGACTGGGAGAAAATGTCTGTATGTAGGTAAGTAACTGGCTCAATGATAGAAAACAGAGGGTGGTTATTAATGGTACATACTCAGATTGGGTCACTGTCACTAGTGGAGTACCTCAGGGGACAGTATTGGGCCCTATTCTCTTCAATATATTTATTAATCATCTTGTAGAAGGCTTGCATAGTAAAATATCAATTTTCGCAGATGACACTAAACTGTGTAAAGTAATTAACACTGACGAGGACAGTATACTACTACAGAGGGATCTGGATAGATTGGAGGCTTGGGCAGATAAGTGGCAGATGAGGTTTAACACTGACAAATGTAAAGTTATGCACATGGGAAGGAATAATGCAAGTCACCCGTACATACTAAATGGTAAAACACTCGGTAACACTGACATGGAAAAGGATCTAGGAATTTTAATAAACAGCAAACTAAGCTGCAAAAACCAGTGTCAGGCAGCTGCTGCCAAGGCCAATAGGATAATGGGTTGCATCAAAAGGGGCATAGATGCCTGTGATGAGAACATAGTCCTACCACTTTACAAATCATTAGTCAGACCACACATGGAGTACTGTGTACAGTTCTGGGCTCCAGTAAACAAGGCAGACATAGCAGAGCTGGAGAGGGTCCAGAGGAGGGCAACTAAAGTAATAACTGGAATGGGGCAACTACAGTACCCTGAAAGATTATCAAAATTAGGGTTATTCACTTTAGAAAAAAGACGACTGAGGGGAGATCTAATTAATATGTATAAATATATCAGGGGTCAGTACAGAGATCTATCCCATCATCTATTCATTCCCAGGACGGTGACTGTGACGAGGGGACATCCTCTGCGTCTGGAGGAAAGAAGGTTTGTACACAAACATAGAAGATGATTCTTTACAGTAAGAGCAGTGAGACTATGGAACTCTCTGCCTGAGGAGGTGGTGATGGGGAGTTCAATAAAGGAATTCAAGAGGGGCCTGGATGTATTTCTGGAGTGTAATAATATTACAGGCTATAGCTACTAGAGACGGGTCGCTGATCCAGGGAGTTATTCTGATTGCCTGATTGGAGTCGGGAAGGAATTTTTTATTCCCCTAAAGTGAGGAAAATTGGCTTCTACCTCAGTTTTTTGCAGGATGACAGGCCGAGCTGGATGGACAAATGTCTTTTTTCGGCCTTATGTACTATGTTACTATGTTACTATTTCTCTGATGGACAGGTCTGAGTTTGGTGAATGCCAGCAAAACGTTACCTGCCTGCATTGTTCTAACTGTAAAGTTTGTTGGAGGAGGGATAATGTTATGGGGTGTTTTTAATGGGTTGACCTAGGCCCTTTAGTTCCAGTGAAGAGAAATCTTAATAGCATAAGATGCTATGTGTCATCCACAGATCCCCCCCATAGCAGTTTCATGCCATTTCCAGATGCCCCCATAATAGTGCCATCCCCAGATGCCTCCATAATAGTGCCGTCCCCAGATGCCACCATAATAGGGCCATCCCCAGATGCCACCATAATAGTGCCATCCCAAGATGTCCCCATAACAGTGCCATCCCCAGATGCCCTCATAACAGTGCCATCCCCAGATGCCCCCATAACAGTGCCATCCCCAGATGCCCCCATAATAGTGCCATCCCCAGATGCCTCCATAACAGTGTCATCCACAGATGCCCCCATAACAGTGTCATCCACAGATGCCCCCATAACAGTGCCATCCACAGACCCCCATAACAGTGGGTCATCCACAGATACCCCATAATAGTGTCATCCACAGACCATATGACAAGTGCACGGGTCAAGCTTGGATTCTTGACCAAAAATCCCAATTTGAATGAATTATATAACCTGATCCATTGAGGGGATCAAAGGGATTAAAACTTAACATTTAATGGTGATCAAATAGAAAAAATGGCACAAAAGAAGGAACATAAACATAAATAGACAGGCCCGAAAGGGCCAGACACACTTGCACAATTGTACCCCAATAACAGGAAATGGAACGTTCTCACCCGAGTAGTTGAATGGTGAACCGATCTCTGTAGATGGAACCTCAGTGACAGGGTCGCAGGTAAGGAGTCTGGTTCAAGGCGGGTGCTGGTTCCAGGAGTACGTGCAATGAGGATGGTACCACAGGTACTGGATGGTAGGCCGGGTCGGGAAAGATGATTCCCTAGTATATCCCTGAGTAAGGGGAGGGGCTAGTCGACCCTGCCTACCTATACGGAGTGCTTGCTCCGCAAGGAGCGACCCCGTCCGGATACCTAACCCTGGTGGGGCCGGTGTCCCTAATGAGCCCTAGCGATGTCGCTAGGGCTCATTAGGGACACCGGCCCCACCAGGGTTAGGTCTCCGGACGGGGTCGCTCCTTGCGGAGCAAGCACTCCGTATAGGTAGGCAGGGTCGACTAGCCCCTCCCCTTACTCAGGGATATACTAGGGAATCATCTTTCCCGACCCGGCCTACCATCCAGTACCTGTGGTACCATCCTCATTGCACGTACTCCTGGAACCAGCACCCGCCTTGAACCAGACTCCTTACCTGCGACCCTGTCACTGAGGTTCCATCTACAGAGATCGGTTCACCATTCAACTACTCGGGTGAGAACGTTCCATTTCCTGTTATTGGGGTACAATTGTGCAAGTGTGTCTGGCCCTTTCGGGCCTGTCTATTTATGTTTATGTTCCTTCATCCACAGACCACCATTAGTTCAAAACCCACCAAAAGCACACCTTTTGGTTAAAAATATTTTTTTATTATTTTCCTCCTCAAAAACCTAGGTGCAGCTTATGGGCCGGTGCGTTTTATAGGGTGAAAAATACAGTAGTATTAAAATGTTGTTAGGCATGCAAACATTTTCAATACTGCACCTGGTATACAGAATAAGCGGTCTAAGAATTACACATGGGCCCCCATAGCAAGGCTTCAAATAGGGTTTGGTTCCATCAATCCATATGTAGCAGAAATTTTGTTCAGGACATGTAAAAGTTGAGATTATGAGCCTATTTCTTCATTCCTTTATCTGCTAGTGTTCAGGACTCATTTTTTCAGAATGCAAGTTGCTTAGAATGTGCACATATTGAGGCAATACGGCAATAGTCAATGTGATATATTAAATCAGTACCATAATAACAGCCCCAAAGCACACATCAGACGAGGGCCTGCAACTAAAGCATCCATCTGACATGATTCTTGTTGTGTTTCCCCTCCACTAATGATTATTACAACATATGCACTTTGACTAAGCCACGCAATAAAACCACAAAAGCATTCAGTGGGAAACCTCCTAAATTATTTATATTGCATAGGAATTTATAATGTTAGGCTTGCAAAAGAAATACATTATTCAACACCAAGGCTAAAACATGCTCCAACAGATGGAAAATTTAGTAAAGGACAGTAAAAAAAATTGTGAGTAGATATTATGTACAGTATTGCACCTCAACCCCAAAGCAAAAATAAATGTTTTGCTGTTGTGATTGTAATGTAGTTTTTAACCATCTTTTAAAAAAAAAAGAAATAGTAGAAAGAGTTACAACATATAAAAACCAAGTGGAGAATTTATCATCCCTTGCTTAGCAGAAACTGGCATTAACAATTGAATTTAGTGCGTGCCTAGCTTGTGCAAAATTTTGCAACTTAGGGGTTTTCAGACCTGCTTGCCACTTTTCCAAAGAGTGGATGAAGAATGGGGTGGGGGGCAGTACAGCCATGCACAATTAATATAATCTATGCCAGAAAATTATACCGTACCTGAAATCTACACCAGACCCCTTGTTGATGTAGATTTAATTTCTGTGGTGTGCATATGTGTAAAACACTAGTCTTGTAATATTGTATGTCCCTGTTGGTGTACAACCTGTGATGGCATGGCTGGCCTCATGCGGCCAAACCAGACCCACCGAGGCAGTCAATGGTCACACAATTTTGTGGTAGAGTCATATGGCCATTAGCTCCTGCAGGTGGGCATGACTTGGCAGTATGTAGACAGCTGCACCATTGGATTGTACTCTAAGTTAGTACAATTGTGAAGTTCCAACTCACCATGAAGTGCCCAAGGCTATGCATGAAACATATACATGAAAAGAGTCAAACATGTGCCGTATCTGTTTATGATTTTTATATATATATATATATATATATATATATATATATATATAAATAGAAAAAAGAGAAGCAGCACACAAGGATGGAAAAAGGCTCCATAGTGAGAGCCGAAACGTCGCTGAGCTGATGAGTGAATAAACCGTCCACTTTTTCACTTTCCATTGGAGTGCTGCCTTCTTTTCTCTACATTATATATATATATATATATATATATATATATATATACACACACTTTTTTTTTTCTTATATAAAAAACTAGGCATTCAGGGGGTTATTTACTAACTAATATTATATCATATCCCTGTATTATAATGCCCCCTTGTTGTGTCAATATATATATATATATATATGGGGTTGTACTGACGGGAACTAGCCTTCCTAACATTTGTGCCAGGAAGCAAGGTAAGTACAACCTGTGTGTGGGGCCCAGGCATTAGTGGGGGCATTATAGGGGTTGGATAACCCCATTAATGATCTGTCAATTTTCCATTTTTTTTATTTATGTTTTTAACTCAGTCTTTCCAAAGCCATAACTTTTTTATTTTTCCATTCACATAGCGGTAAGAGGGCTTGTTTTTTTGTGGGACAAGTTGTACTTTCTAATGATGCCATTTGCAGTTGCATGTAGTGGGAAGCAGGAAAAAAAATCCAAATGGGTAAAACTGTAAATAAAAAAAACACAATTCTTCCACAGTTTTATGGGTTTTGATTTTACAACGTTTCCTAGGTGGTAAAACTGACCTGTTGCTTTCATTCTGTGGGTCAGTATGATTACAACAATGATGTACAATAATGTATCTCTATGCACCAGGTGTATATTATGCAGAGATATGTCACACCTCTAATAGACGTATTTTACCACATGTGGACTGAGTATGTGTCAAAATATAACTTTTACTCTAATTTTACTAAAAGCATTGGTGGTTGCAGTGGGACAAGGACAATTTGACATACATACCTATAAACACATATATTACCTCCATCCAGAATCGTTTGTAAGAAATTAATAATTATGGGTGGATCTTACCTTACTGTATGGGGCCATACAGTGAGGGAAACTACAGGGAATAGGCCCCATTTAGGAACAGGATCCGTATGGGGTCGCCCCTGTCGGGGCGGGTGCTCCGTGTCGTTGAGGCAAGTCTATGAGAATAGCCCCTAATCATCCATATAGGGAGGGCTCTAGACCAGGGCATTGTAGGAGTGTCCAGTCTGCCATATTACCTGAAGCATCCTTGCCAGATTACCACATCATCTGAAGCACTCTGACCATCATTGCCTATTACCACACAGGAGCACTACGCCACCCACCATCTGTTGAATCGTATGTCCATCGGACGGGGTAAGATCCACCCATAATTATTCATTTCTTACAAACGATTCTGGATGGTGGTAATATATGTGTTTATATGTATGTATGTCAAATTGTCCTTGTCCCACTGCAACCACCAATGCTTTTAGTGAAATTAGAGTAAAAGTTATATTTTAATACATACTCAGTCCACATGTGGTAAAATATGATTACAACGATATGTGCAGATTTTCTTGTGTTTTAAAACCCCCATAACTATTATTTTTATGTGTACAGAGCTGTGTGAAGGCTCATATTTTGCGGGGTGATCTGTACTTTTCATTGATACTATTTGGAGTGTGTATGACTTTTTTTTAAATCAATTTATATATATATTTTTTGTGGAAAGTAAAGCAACAAAAAAGCAAATTTTTAATTGTTTATGTATTTTTATTTTTATTTGGGGGAAAGGGGGTGATTTGATTTTTTATATTTTTTTTATTTGTTTCTAATATTTTTTTAAACTTTTTTCTTTTTTTACACTATTTAATAGTTCGCCTAAGGAACTTGAACAATCAATCATTAGATTACTTCTCTCACAGACTACAATGCTTTAGCATGGGAGTTTATGAGAATTTAACTGTGTTTTTATGGAGTCCTGCCACAGGGCTCCATGTGCGGCAGCTTTGGATCATTCAGGAGGACCGAGGCTGCTGCACACACCATCCAGCTCCTCCATTCCTCGCTATGGGGAGCTGACCAAAAGCATGCACTCACAGTTTTCGACCTACCAAATGTTGTGGTCACATTTGACCATGGCATCTGAGGGGTTAAATGTGCGCACTCAACATTATCGTCGATCACATACATTAGCCCTGGGTGTCTGCTGTTCAAAACCCGGTGGCTATGATAACCCCTCCGCTCGTGAGTAGAAAATGGGTTAAAGTAAAAAACATGTCGATCTCCCAACCACAGCTTGTTTATAAGTAGCAGCAGTAACATGCTGGCATACAATGATGTGCACAGTGACATGCAGGTGTATGACACATGAACACTGCAGCCAATCATTGTTCTCCGCAGTAGACCACTGCAGCGGTTACATGCTGTATACTGGCACATCACACTGTTATTTTACAAGCAGCAGCAGGAGAACAGAACCAGAAACACAGAGAACGGTCCTGAAATGATAGGTGAGCATCACATGTGTAGTGTCCCACTAGGTAAAGGTGGGCACTACACAAGGGTCAATTGGGCCACATTGTCCTCCTACTCCTAAGGGACAGTGGCAGTGCATTTAACAGTCCATTTTAATGCATTGTAATATGTATTTATGTGTATTCTCCCCTGTGATGTGTGCAGCAGGCCTATTAGGGTGCAGTTATTCATCCTAGACACTAGAGGGAGATAGGGAGCCCCTAATATAAATATTCAGACCCAGACAGGGAGGAGTCAGTCTGTGTAGTCAGGAGTCTGTGGAAAGACAGAAGTGAGAGGGCACCAGCCAGAGACAAGCTGAGAGCCTCCTCCTGACATGCAGCTAGACAGCCCAAGCTTCTAGTTGCCACCAGGAGGCTAGGGAAGGATTCCAGCCTGCCTGAAGTCCTGAGCCAGGGTTAGTTTAGAAGATTCACCCCAAGAGAAGAGTTTGCCTCCTGGGAGAAACCTGCAGTACCCACAAACAGAGCAGAGCCAGTGTTCCAGCTAGTCAAGTAAGCTGTAGGGCAGAAGGATTATTAATTTAAAGCAAGGGATATATACCGGAGGAAGGTTGTTACCAAGGATAACAGCCAGCATTAGGGCATCCGGGCCTTGGGATGAGACCAGACAGGAGTTCTAAGGAACAGTGTACAGTATTTCTGAGGAGAAGGTACAACCTGATCTGTGTGTGTTGTTGTTACCCTCTGAGTATCTTGCAAGGAACATTATTACCTGCCGTTGATATGAAAGCCTGCTTGTGATGTGAACCTGCTATATGGAACTGTGCTTACAACAAACTGTACAAAGTTAAACTGTTGCTAGTAAAGAAAAGTTTGGTTCACCATACCATTGTGTTCCTCACTTATTACAACTATAAATCGGTGTGCCACCGTTACAGGCACTGGCATCACAAACCTTAAAGGGACCTTGCCCCAGGCACATTAAACACCTGCAACATCCAGGGCACCTCATCCACCATCAGGCCTGGTCCCTAAATACAGAGAGTGCCCCAGAGGTCTCCTGTGCCAGCCTCTCCATCACTGCTGTACGCCTGCCCAGGGTTTTCCTACAAAACTGTGAGTAACCCTCGCTTGCCCATTAACCATGACCTCACATCGCCATACCCTGCAGGTCTGCGTACTGCACATGTAGGACTTATTTTGGACAACTCTGTTAAATCAATTTGTTAAAATCTTTTCCTAACTTAGACCCCCTCCCCCATGAACCTTATCAGTTTAGTTGTTCTTCTGTACATTTTCCAGCTCCAGTCCATGTTTAGGCCTGGGTTTTAACTGCAACTTTTTGTAGCACTGCAGATTTTAAATCTAGCTTTTAGTTTAAAAAAAATGGGTTATGAACAGAGAACTTACATGGTTCCCTATTTTTCATCTTTTTAGCTGCAGATCCGCCAATTCCCAGGCTCCTTTTCTGCCATCCATGATAGCTGTTCCGCTTTTCAGCAAGCCCAGGGTGGGTAGCAGAGGATGGTGGTGGCAGTGGTGGCTCTGAGGATAATGGTAGTACTCCCAGATTATGGTAGCAATCACTATGCCGGTACTCCCTCAGGGCTGTGCAGTGAGTGACAAGAGGGCGCACCCTTTCTTCTTTCAAAGCACTCCCTGGAGTTGGGGCACCTGCCTTGTAGTAGTTGGGGTGCTCTTGGTGTTAGGAGTTTGTCTGGGCGCAAGGCAGGAGAGTAGATGAAGTGGCCAGCAGATGGTGGAGTCAGTAACCAAGCCAGTTGGTTGCAATAAATAAAGTCTGTCTTTACTAAAGTGCAAAATTGGAGTAGTAGTTCATCCGGCAATAAGGCAGAGTTTCAAAGCATACAGTATATATATATCTATATATATATATATATATATATATATATACTGTATATAGTGCAGTGCAGTGCAGTACAGTGTTTTCTTCAGACAGCGAATGGTCAGCAGCAGTAATGATACAGGTTGTAGTAGTCCTTTCCATTTCTCTCTAAACATGCACCATACCTTGCAGACTGACTCCAATGCACAGCCTTAGGCTGCATTCACACGTCCGTGGTGTGTTGTGGACCCACAAATTGCGGGTCCGCAACACACCAGCCCGTCACCCCCATAGAAATGCCTATTATTGTCCGCAAGCTGCGGACAAGAATAGGACATGCTCTATCTTTTTGCAGAGTTGCGGACCTAAAGATCGGGGCCGCGCACCGCAAATGCGGATGCGGACAGCACACTGTGTGCTGTCCGCATCCATTACGTCCCCATTGAGAATGAATGGGTCCGCACCCGTTCCGCAAAATTGCGGAACGGATGCGGACACATTCTGCGGACGTGTGAATGGAGCCTTATATGTTCTGGACATTCGAACTTCTTTCTTTCTGCAGTACTCTAATGGTAAAAATGCTTTCTTGGCTGTAGAAGGCTCAGAGATGGAGGGTCTCTGAACTTGGGCCCAGCTCTGAGGAGTTTGCACATGTACTGCAGGTCTTCACTGTTCCACAGCAGACACTAGACTCCACAAACTCTAACTAATCAGGGGGCAGACCCAGGTCCATCTCCTGACAACCTAACATAATGAGCCAAGATAATAACTATTAAATTGTCCACGGTGCCAATAAGTACACATATATAATAAATCACAACATTTTCACTCAGCAGTATAACATTATAGCAATTAAACCCTTGCAGTAACCCTACTGCACCAGAGCAGCAAAAAGTGTCCCAAATGCACAGTATTGCTCAGGTAGTCTGAGAACCAGTACGGTCGGTTGAAGCCTGGGAATTGACAGATCTGCAGCTAAATATATTGAAAGGAGGTTACCAGGTAAGTGTTCTATATGTTCACCAGGAAATGGCCGTGTGCATGAGGCCTTATACTGTAGTAATCTCTTTCTGCAATATTGCACACTGGACAAGTATCTGGCCCAACAGGAGAATGGTTATTTGAGTGTAATTGTCTGTCTATAAATGAATGAGAAACTCATATCTACAAAGTCCCTTTATTATGCAAAAATCACATTAAAAAATTAATAAGAAATTATGGATTTCAAAATGAATCTTAGCAATAGTTGTGTTTTTCTTTCTGTTAAATAGTGCAGCTTTTACAGCGTTGTAGCCCGTTCTCGTTGCACGCTGTGCACTTTAAAGCCTTGAAAGAATCCGTGAAGCAGTTTCGGAACACTGACATCTTGCTTCCATGGCACACGAGACAAGGAAGGAAGCCAAACCCCCCACAAGAGGCACATGCGTGAGGGTGCTGCACTCTCTGCATACAAAAAGGAAGATAAATATTATACACATGGTCACTATTGGGGTGCATTAGTATACATAGCACATAAAATACACAGACAGTGATCAGTAATCTGTAGGAAAATAAATAAAAACTGTTGAGAGTGAATATCCCCATTGACTTGTTTAGGTCAATATGCATTCCAGGGGCAGACTGGCCATAAACCCAAGAGGGAAATTTCCCAATGGGTCGATGCTCAGGAGACCACCCAAGCCTTCTTAACTGCCACTGGCTGGGTACATAACGATCTAATAATTAACACTGGGAGCATCAGGTACTTTTGTACCTGGCTGGCAGCCGCGTTTGCCCTCCTGAATTCAATTGTATGGCTGTCCCCAGAACAGTGATAGAGTTAAAGACTGTGGTGGGACATTGCTCCATGCCATGCAGTTCACCTTCATAGGCCACTATATGAGGTAGTGTACAAATTGTACAGGAATTTGGTCTGTGCTGGAGATAGTCAGTTGGAACAGGACTCGGGTATTTTATTTTTTCTTCTTTCCTTGGCCACTTGAGGAGCATACTACTATAGGGGTCATTACTAGGGCAGTCTAGGCAGCATGCTGAAGATAGAGGTGGCAAGGGGCTGTGGTCTGCATCTCACATACTAACCCTCTTCTCCATATCTTAATTAGAGATAATGTCACCACCAGACATCTGAGAAGCTCTGACAGATGCCTTTCAGAACCTCCTCCTTGAGCTTCCTTTGTTTTGCTTTCAGTTCCTCATCTCGTTAGCCTCTCTCAGCTGTCATGTAGTTGTACTGATTGCATCCCTTTAAATTCCTCCCCATAGTGCATTAGTGTGCGGTTTATCGTTCTTCCTGGAGTGTGTGTGCATGCTGATCCTACTTCCCAGTCTTCTACAAGATAAGTGTTGTGCATTCATTTGTGATTTTCTGTTTGCTGGATCCCAGGTGACCCTGACTCCCTCCGTATCTAGTGTAGGGAGCCGGTGGTCGTGTCCCCTCACTATTATAGGGTGTTCAGGTGTTATACAGTCGAGGTACGAGGATATGCGATCATCTACCATTGGGATTTTCGCATAGGCTGAGCAGTCAGGGAGAGTGCCAGGTCTGATGCAGGGGTCTCCCTTTTTGTTCCTTAGTTTTGGATCCAGTGAGTCGTATATTCATTTTGTGTTGTCTTGTTTCCTGTACACCTTCGTGACAGATAATTGGAGAAGGACAGAACCTGGCAGCTATTGATAACCACCAGAGGGACAGCTTCTGGGGCAGTGTGATGTGTTGCACTGTGGTATTTGGTTTTGCTGGGATGGTATCTTGTGCTACACTATGGTATTGCTGACCATGCCTACTTGTGTTGGCCTCATCTATATGTGTTGGCCCTGCCTGCTTGTGTTGCTCCACCTTCTCAATTTGGACCCACCTAAAATATGGGGCCACTGTTAGTTTATGTTCCAAGGCCACATTAAGTTTCCAGTCCACCGCTGATGCATTCAGTTTTAAAAACGGATACCACACTGAAGAAAAATAAGGTTGTGAGACTTTACTCTGAAATATGGAAAGGGTATGTCCTGGACTGCAGAAGAACGCCATACAATAGTTTCCTAAATCTGTTTCCTGTTATGCTGCTGTATCTAGTTCTAAAATGTCATCTCTGGGAACCAAGCAACAAAGCCTTCACCCTCCATAAAGGGGGTTCACAAAGGCAATAATAGGAAATAAAATACTTATTTAAAACCCCTCTGCTTCCAGCACTGCCTCTACAGTCCTCTCAACGGGATTCATTTACTTGCTGTATATTGCATATGACCGCTGAAGCCAATTACTGGCCTTCTCAGTATATAAGACCAGTGAGTGGCTGCAGCCGTCACGTCAGGTATATAGCAGGTCAACTCCTGCAGCCAAGTAAAGCTTGGTGGGGGGAACCAGAAAGGCATTAGAAGTGGAGTGAGATGGTTATTCTATCACAATTCCTGCCTTTGGGGAGCTTTTTCAATAACATGGACAACCCCTTTAAATAGGGGTAGGACTTCTCCTACTAGCACCAATTAATAAATTTTGTTCAATGGAGACTAAGTTGACTATTTTTAATATGTATTCACTGCCTATAAAAAAAAAGTTAAGAGGAAAAAAATAAGCTTTATTAAAAGCAAGATTTAAAAACTAGGGCTCAAACTCAAATGAAAAACAAAGAGGCAGAAGACCCCTATCGAGCAAAGCATGGAGACAAAGTAGTAATGGAATTGAACATAGAAACCATGTTGTGAAAGTGAAAAAATGTATTACTTGTGTACATTGATGCATTGATCGCAAAAAGTGGCAAAGAGCCCATTACTCATACCCCGCTAATGGCCACTATAGCTTTTAAATATATATTGCTGAACGACTATGATCTAAAGAAAACATGGCCTTTGTGGTCAATACCATTACTTTGTCTTAATGTTCTGCTAGCTTGGTGTCTTTCTTGTTCATGTGGGTTAGTGCCCTATTTTTTAAATTTTCCCTCTAATACATCGATTTTGTTTTTGTCTTAATGTTTTCATAGTCAGTAAATAGATTTTTCTTTTCTGAAAATGTCCACATTTGTACATTTATCTGTGATTTTTTACTATTTTTAATTTGTGCCAAAAATTAGGTTGATTAGCAGATATAATAGTGGTCTTATGAAGACAACACCTTTTGGTACCTGAGAAGGCCAGGGCAACCTGTTTTTTTTTTCACATAGTAGCCAAGTGACTATAAGTTACACAAAGTAGAGAATGGGCATGTTTCTTTTGGCTCAAGTACATCATGGTACACCTGTGATTTCCAACGTTCTCCAGCATGCCTCATGGCTGTCAGAGTATGCTTAAAGGGACACTGACAGGCCCAATAACCATAATTAGCTGTACATATGCATGCACAGGTCTTCTAATGTGCATTAAAAACATATAAGTATAACCCCTGTCCACCTTATGGATACAGTAAACTTACGTTTTATAACCTGAAGTAATCGCTTTTATTTCTGCCCAAGGGGCGGGGTTTCAGCTCCACTTGCGCCCAGCCAGCCTCAGCCCAACCGCCATTTTGAAGCGCCGCCCAGCTCATCAATATTCGCTTCGCTGGGCGGCTTTTGCTGTCCCCGACCTTCCGAGATCTGGCGCATACCCAATAGAAAGCAAGTCCGATGCCCATAGCTTTCTATTGGGCATTGTCACGGAAGGTGTACAGGAAACAAGACAACACAAAATGAATATACGACTCACTGGATCCAAAACTAAGGAACAAAATGGAAGACCCCTGCATCAGACCTGGTACTCTCCCTAACTGCTCAGCCTATGCGAAAATCCCAATGGTAGATGATCGCATATCCTCGTACCTCGACTGTATAACTCCTGAACACCCTATAATAGTGAGGGGACACGACCACCGGCTCCCTACACTAGATACGGAGGGAGTCAGGGTCACCTGGGATCCAGCAAACAGAAAATCACAAATGAATGCACAACACTTATCTTGTAGAAGACTGGATAGTAGGATCAGCATGCACACACACTCCAGGAAGAACTATAAACCGCACACTGATGCACTATGGGGCGGAATTTAAAGGGAAGCAATCAGTACAACTAAATGACAGCTGAGAGAGGCTAACGAGATGAGGAACTGAAAGCAAAACAAAGGAAGCTCAAGGAGGAGGTTCTGAAAGGCATCTGTTAGAGCTTCTCAGATGTCTGGTGGTGACAGGCATGCGCCGGATCTCGGAAGGTCGGGGACAGCAGAAGCTGCCCAGCAAAGTGAATATTGATGAGCTGGGCGGCGCTTCAAAACGGCGGTTGGGCTGAGGCTGGCTGGGCGCAAATGGAGCTGAAACCACGCCCCTTGGGCAGAAAGAACAGGGATTACTTCAGGTTATAAAACATGAGTTTACTGTATTCATAATGTGGACAGGGGGGATACTTATATGTTTTTAATGCACATTAGAAGACCTGTGCAGTCATATGTACAGCTAATTATGGTTATTGGGCCTGTCAGTGTCCCTTTAAGGTTGCGGTTTTACAACAGGTGGGGTACCATAGGCTGGGCCACCATGACACTGCTGTGAAATTGATGGCAATGACGCAAGACACAATTGCTCGAAAATGTTTATGTAATTAAAGTCAACTGTAATATAATACACAATACTGCATAGTAACTGCTCACGTATATATCTATGTACTGTACACATACAGTACATGCCGTAGGGTAAATACAGTATGAGAAAGCATAAACCACATCACACATATTTAACAGTCACCTCAATTTTTATGAGCAGGTCCTGAAGTTCTCCTGATTCATTCATTGATAGTATTTTTTCAGCACCCTGAAATAATATATAAGAACAGAGCCACTAAGAGCTTTATACATTGTCCAATATTCTGATGCAGAGCATTATAGAAATCCTATGTACAAAACATACAAACATACAGTTTACCATTTGAGCTTTGTAGAATAATTTAGGAAAACTAAAAGCTTAGACGCCTCTATATTTACATGGATTACAAGAGTTAAATGGATATAACCTGGACATTATATTTAAATTTGTAACTCTTGTGCTTTAAGGGGTTTTCTGTGACTTAAATATTAATAATTGATAGGGGTACTACAGGGGTCATTATAACTACAAGGGGTGCTACATGGGTACATTATAATTACTGAGGTCACTACAGGGGGAATTATAGCTACTAAGGGCACTAGAGGGGGCATTATAGCTACTAAGAGTACTAGAGGGGGCATTATAACTACTGGGAGCACTATAGGGCATGATACCTATATGCCAGTGACTGCCCACAGCGATGCACGTGACTCCACTTTGAAGTTGAATGAATGAAATAAAGTAGGTGGAACAAAGTGGCAGTGAACGGGTGAATGAGATTTTTTTTTAAATGGGTTCAACACGCCTCTGGCCTCCGTTAATAAAAAAAATAAAGTCTAAATGGCTGGACAACCCCTTTAAAGCAGATATTTTTTGTTATAAATGTTTCATCTAGTGTTATACTGTCATTGATCTGGTATGTTATTATACATATATCTGAGCACAGAACATGTTCACAAGATTAAGACAACCAGTATATAACCAGTACTATAATGACTAGGTTTTAATGTCCTTTATTGCTTGCAGTGTCTATGGTTATTAGGCAGGGGGTGCTGTGCAGCAAGGCGGAACACAAGCAACCATAAAAAACTACAGTATGAAACATTACTATAAAAATAAATGTCCATAAAATATAATAGGGAAATGGAAATCATTTAATGAGTTGATCTTACATTGTTCCCTAAATTTCTGCCATGATCCATCTCTTTTAAAAAAAAGTTATTATTGCTGGCTAGGAAAAAATGTAAAGTCCTAAGAACCCAAAATTTTACCTTTAACCTGCACAAAGAGGTATGGCTTTACTGTAGAACAAATCCTAGGTTGAAACTTTAAGTGGCCTTTTACATGGGGCGATGACTAGACGTGCAAACATTTGTCGCGTGATCAATGCCCCATGTTAATGGTGCCAATCACACAAGAAATCATAATAAACATATATTGCTGATGATTACTCCATGTAAATGGAGCTCAACGACCAGCAATCAACGTGTTACTTCATCAATCAGTTCTTATTTCAGGCAAAAAAATCTTCCCATGGAAAAAGAAAGAAAGAAAAATCTCCAAATGTGGAAGATCAAAAGGTAAAGGAAGCAAAGGACAGATAAAAGTCCCAAAACCAGAGGCCAGAAAACAGAGCCGGAGAACAGAGCAGACCCAGGACAAGAAGACAGAGCACATGATAAAGCAGATTATTATACAGGACAGGATTAAGAGGGGCTAGAGCACTGAAGCCTGAGAAATGAATGTCTGATTGGATCTGGATTAAAAATCCACCGCCCGATGTCATCAGGTCATACCGCATGCCATAGCAACACAGTATTACAGGGATGACAAGTGCTGAAGTTCTCTAGATGAGTGATAGACACAAGTTTATTGTGCACTAGGGAAGAAAATACAGGGGAATGAGGAAAGATGAATAATAGTAATTCCATGAGCTGGTATTGGCATATGAGAGTGACAGAACAGGGACATTCTCTGATATATTATTGCCGAATAGAATCGACGTAATCACCGACATTATACAGATGCAGCCGAGCTAAACCTGATGGATAACGCGTTAAGTAAACAATGGCAAGAAAATGTTAATCGGCTTTTTCAATGGATAAGAGATCATGCACACAAACTTATTTTTTTTCAATGTCCATTCCATTTTATTGCGGCTCATATGTGAAACCATTCACTTCAATGGGTACGCCCAAAAAACTGAAATTACTCTGTGTGCATTCTGTTTCCGTATGTCCGCACAGTCATTGTGCAAAAAAGATAAATGTTAGCTGACGTCTGATTGAATTCTGACACGAGGTCTAATGAAAAATATTTTTTTCTTATTGTCCTCTTCTAAAACCTAGTTGTGTCTTAAGGGCCGATGCATCTTATAGGGCGAAAAATAGGTATTTAAATAACCAAATGAAAAAAAGAAGTTAACGGGGTTGTCTCACTTCAGCGATTGGCATTTATAATGTAGAGAAAGTTAACACAAGGCACTTACTAATGTATTGTGATTGTCCATATTGCCTCCTTTGTTCTCTGGATTCATTTTTCCATCGCATTATAAACTGCTCGTTTCCATGGTTACGACCACCCTGAAATCCAACAGTGGTGGTCGTGATTGCACACTATAGGAAAAAGCACCAGCCTCTCTAGTGGCCGGACCATGGGAGCACACATAGGCTTGTGCTTTTTCCTATATTGTGCAAGCACGACCACTAATGCTGGATTGCAGGGTGGTCATAACAATGGAAACGAGCAGTGGATAATGTGATGGAAAAATGAATCCAGTCGACAAAGAAGGCAATGTGGATAATCACAATACATTAGTAAGTGCCTTGTATTAACTTTTTGTACATGATAAATTACATTTGCTAAAATGAGATAACCCCTTTAGTGCTTTTGAAACCACGTGTACCAAACAAAAAAAAAGTGTCTGGTCAAGAAGTGAGGAAATTGGCACAGTCTTGAACTTGTTAAAGACCAATCTTTAAGGCCTCATGCTCACGACTGTATTTTGCATCTGTGTCTGATCCACATTTTTCCACAGCCTTCAATATAAAAGTCTATTCATGTCCGCAAAGTGCGGACAAGAATAGGACATGTTATATTTTTTTGCGGGGCCACGGAACGGAGCAACAGATGCGGACAGCACACAAAGTGAATGGGTCCGCATCCGAGCCGCCAAAACGGTGGCTCAGATGCGGACCAAAGCAGTGTGTGCATGATGCTTTATTCAGTAGACTGCCGCTGTTCTTAAAGTGGATGGGTGATTTTCATTTGCATTCCAATATTTTAAACACTTCTTTTAGTCCCCCTAGGGGACATGAATATGTGATCATTTGATTTCTCGTACCATAGACTTTTTAAAGTATGCTATTGCAATTTATGGGATTTCTGCTAGCGTCCCTTTAAGCCCGGCCTGCAGCAGGCTTAGTGGGCATTTTGTTTTAGCGGATCTGGGGGCCTTGAGAAACCAATCAGCACCATGGTAGGTGATTCGCAGTGGGGGTTCCATCCAGAGAGGTTCTGAGGTGTTAACTGACCAGGAATGGAGTTATCTCCATATCCAAGTCATTGCTAATGGGTGTCAGCTGTATTACACAGCTGGGCCCAGCTACATATGGGCTCAGCTCATAGACACGCTCCATACATCCCAATCTGCACACCTGACAAATATTAATGTGGCTCTATTGAGAAGGGGTTAAAATGTCTTAGCGGTCCCGCACAGTTTCTCCAGTCCCCATTAGGCCTCTAGCTGTAGTCATGATGTCAAGTTCATCATTCCCGTGGACACTGAAGCCAATCACTGGCCTCAGCAGTCACATCTACTTGAATGGAACATGACCATTGAGAACAGTGATTGGCTGCAGAATTCATGGGAACAATACATTTTAACTAATATACCAGAAGTTCCTTTAAAGTTATCAAAACTGTCTAGGTGTATGCCAGATTATGTATAATATAATTCACTTACCCCTAAGTAATGACCATCAATGAATACAACAGGTAGAGATGGCATTTCAGACACCCGGCGACATCTTTCATCAAGCTCTTTCCCATATTCACTATTGAGGGCAATATTCTTTTCTTCAAATTTTACTCTGCGATTCTGGAAGATTTTTCGAACCATTTCGCACCTTTCAAAAGTATTTCGAACCACACGCAGACTTGTGGTATAAATGACAATGCGCCCATATTCTAAGTTGGTAGTGGACTACAAAAAAAATGGAAATTCAGTCTTTGTAATGAAATCTTATATTATACATACTGTACATTATGAGGTTGAGAGGGAAAAGAAAACTAAACAATGATAAAGTAAAACTTCTAGTAATTGCATTTTCAGTTCTGTGTTCTCGTTATCAGTACAATCCTTTCAATGTATAAACTTTATCAAAACCGTGAGAAATGATAATTAATGTTATTTAACAAAATTAAGTTATACATTTAATGATTGATCTTCAATTTATATTTAAAAACAGAATGCATGGTGTGTGGATACTGTATTAGTAAAGTATATAATTTCTTTAGAATTCTAATAACAAAACTACTGTAAGCATCTAATTCCTGTGACCCATGGGGGTAGTGCCAGGAGTGGTACTTGTTGCACCGCTAGAAGTTGCAGGGGTTAATGGTGGCTGTTCTAGCCCCAACACTCTTTGGGGGCATGCAGTGAATGCAGGGTGTCACCCTTCATCCCTCAGGGCACTCCCTAGTCCTTCTGGTGCTCCTGCCTGGTGTCAGATGGGGTACCCTTGATGTTAGATAGAGGGGTACAAGGCAGATGTAGGGCCCATGGATAAATGGTTGAGTCAGTGACCAGGCCCGTTGGTTGCAATAAATCTCTCTTTACTGAAATGATGACAGGAGTAGTAGTAAAAATAGCAGAAGTAGGCACAGCTCCAAAGTATTACAGTGTAGTCTTTTCCCAATAGCTGTGTCCAGGCAGCAGCAATGATGGCAGTAATCCTCCCTGAGGATTTGCAATTTTTCCTAAAAAAACACAATTCGATTCTCATTAACACATTCTGTAATCCCCAGGCTACTGGTTGCAGATATTACATCTGGATGATCGGTCCATCTCAAAGCGTGGTGAGCACCAAAGCAATATACCCTTTCCTCAAGAAGTAAAGTCTTATTGCCATATGCGTGCAGTACCTTACTATCTCAATCCAGCATGGTCTTGATGGTTCTTAATAGGGATGGACGAATCGACTTCGGATGAAACATCCAAAGTCGATTCGCATAAAACTTTGTTTCAATACTGTACGGAGCGAGCTGCCCGTACAGTATTACAATGTATTGGCTCCGATGAGTCGAAATTATTACTTCGCAAAGTCTCGTAAGCCTTAGCATAATAACTTCAGAAAATGATTTAGACTGTAAAAAAACTTTTCCTGAACTCGGGTTCGGTTCCAAGTGGTACCTTAGAACCCAACCAGTTCGGGATATGTTTTTTTTGCGGTCTAAATCAATTTCTGAAGCTATTATGCGAAGTCTCGCTAGACTCATTGGAGCCAATACATTGTAATACTGTACGGAGCGCTCGCTCCGTACAGTATTGAAACAAATTTTATGTTTTATCCGAAGTCGATTCGCTCATCCCTAGTTCTTAACCTTCTGTTTATGTCTGTTCTTTTTCCCTGAGGGGTATTCTCTCAGTTAAGATTTTCTCAGGGATGATGGTTTCCTGGACCAGGCTTATCTCTAGGCCTTCTTCTCAGGAGCTCAGACATGCACAAGTTGCTTCTAGCTCTCATGACTAGACACTCTCTGACCAGGGGGCAGACCAGCCCAACCCCTTGGAAACTAGGCAATTCTGCCAGTGTTAATTATTTGTTGCCCATACATAACCATTTGGGATATACATAGTGCACAAGCAAGTACTTTAACAATAAATCATAACACTTATGTGCAACTCTGTAGCATGAGGTTAACTCCTAGCATTAAATTAACCACTGCAGTGAACCTCTGGGTCACTGCATAATAACTATTTCACTGCTGTAGAGGTGACTTGTCCCTCAAGCTGCACATCACTGGGTCACATGCCACTGATTTGGCCAGTCTCTGGCTGCAGTGGTACATGTGACCCTGTCCATGCTGAAAGTTAAAAGATAGGGACCAGAGAACACTGCAAATGCAGCTGTGGATCAAATGAGCAGGTAACTATGCTTCCATCCAAATGATACCAAGCAGAATACCTTTAACAGTCTTCAGGTTCACCACAGATACTAGGGACACAATGCGAATCAAAGCCAATTTCAGGGAAAATTCGATTTGCCTTAAAACCGAATTTCCCCGTGCTTCGATTTTCCCTGAAATGGGGTAAAAAAAATAATAATACTCACCTAATCCATTTGAGCACTAAGAGCCTGCTGCTGCCATCTTGATTGAAAATCCCACACAAAATCTTGTGCGCTGTGACGTCTGGACGCGGTGTGTGAGATTTTCAATCAAGATGGCGGCTGGCTCTTTGTGATCAAATAAATGAGGCAAGTATGATTTTATTTTAATTTTTTTCATTATAGACCTTAATATTAATCTCAGATGCCGCATTTAGCAAAGAACAGGGGCATCTGAGGGGTACAATGACAGAGAGCAGCGCAAACGTTATTCCACCCACTACTTAGTAAAATTTGGCAAAGCAGCCAAATCAAAATTGAGAGAACTTCGCTCAACATGAACAGACATAGCAGAACAATGTGAAAAATATCAGGGATGAATTTCCCATGTTTTATGGTAGTAATGGCTGATATGGCAGTGGGTGTGGAACCACTGTGTCAACCAATATATTTTACATTGCGCTACTCCTGCTCTTAACGGCATTATCCTTGCAGTCCCCTGGTTATTACCTTTTAACCCGTTTATAGGGATCTGGACTTCGCTGCAGGGGAACCACCAAACTGCTACATCCTGGAATAGTTTTATTGACAGCTGCCCCATGGGGCGCAGGTCACCGAGGGATCAGACAAAACTGTAGTCAAGGACAGGCCAAGATCAGGTTGATAAGCAGTCCATGGTCAGAGCAGACAGCGAAGGGTCAATACAGAAGTCAAGCACAGGTCAGGGCAGACAGCAAAGGGTCAAAATACAAGAAATGGGCATAAGTTGCAGACAAAGAAACCTATTGCTCACACACTTTGACAGGGGATTTCGCCTAAAGTTCCCCAAGCCTTGAAAAACATTACAGAGTAAAATATGCTGGGATTGGTAAAAAACAAACAAACAGGGGATGAAAACAGGAAGTTCTGCATGTAAACATCTGGTCAGGATGCAGTAATGCTAAGAATAGGGGAAGGAATGTGCTGACATAAAAAAAAACTAATGGCCAGATTTAAAACCCCTTTAAAAGGTAACAAATGAAAATCAGGCATCATATAATACAGCACATGATGATCTTTTTCTAACAAAGCAATTACCGGCCCTGTACCTGACATGGGTCCAGAGATCTTCATATTGACTGCTCCAATTGCTCTGCTCTGCTAGATTATCTTCAGCCTGGCAGCCAAGGGATCGTGTCCTTTCTGCTGCAGCTGTCTCCCTGTAACTACCACCGTTTCTAACAGGACATATAGCTGCTGGCAGTTGAAGATTTGAACTGAGCACATTCAACCAGCTCAGTGAGATGGACAAAAATAAGGTAAAGAACAAACAGCAGGTGGTGCTATACATTCTATTAAAAAGCTCACTGACTATACTACATTTTCAATTACTTGCAATTACAGAAGTATTCAGATCCAGGTGCTGGTTTGACAAATGTAGAACATGTTTCATGACACAATCCGTTAAAGGGGTTGTCCAGGTTCAGAGCTGAACCTGGACAGCCCTCCATTTTCACCCAGGCAGCCCCCCTGACATGAGCATCGGAGCAGTTCATGCTCCGATGCTCTCCTTTGCCCTGCGCTAAATTGCACAGGGCAAAGGCATTTTTCAGAGTTCCGGTGACGTACCGGGGCTCTCTATGGGGCTGACAGGAACCCCAGTAAAACGGCTAGGGCAGCGCTAAAGCTCGCCCCTCAGAGCCAGTGACGTCACCGAACACACTGCCGGGCGGAAGTTACCGCCCGGCAGTATGTTATTGAAAACAAAAGAGCCCGTGCCCTGCGCGATCTAGCGCAGGGCACGGGAGCGCATCGGAGCATGAGATGCTCCGACGCTAGGCTCAGGGGGGCTGCCGGGGTGAAAATAAGGGTATGTCCGGGTTCAGCTCTGAACCCGGACAACCCCTTTAAAGCTTATTTTAACCTTTTAGATCATATTTATTCCTGCACACATATCCAGGAATCTCCAGTCCTATGGATCTCAAACTTCTTTATAATATTAACGGCGTTGGTCATAGTAATATCAAGCTCTGTGGAAACAGTCTTATAGCCTTAAAGGTGTTGTCTGGGATTTTAAGAAATTGACTTCAAAATATTGGATGTGGCCCTCTAAATGACGAGTAAAACTCGTAAGCACAATAGCTAGATATGAAACACAATAGAAGTAGAAAATATGTCGGAATATTAGCAAAAAATGGCTGGATACAATGTTATACCATTCCCCTGCTGACCTGTAATACAACCTTACTGTCCTCTCCTAGATATACGTGTCCCGATTCGTCTCCTTTGTATGCTGTCCACAGGGTATTACAGCATTTATCTAGTGTCCCATAGTCTATACATACTTTGTGCCGGAGATCATTGATGATGGAAGAAGTTTCTTCAGTGATACGTTGAAGAGGACTGACCGCACTATTATATGCAGTGGCGTCACACACAATAAGCGGGACGGTCTTGTCTGGTGTCATGTGTAGCTAGCCCCTGAGGAGCTGGAGCAGAGGATGCGAGTGGTAGTGGCCCTGATCAGATGTGTCACAGTGTACTCCCTCAGTCCATTGCTCCCTGGAGATCAATACACTGAAAAGATGATATAAGGAATCAGGCCAGAAGTAGAAGAATAAAAGTTTCTCTTTACCAAGTACAAAAGATAACTTGTAGTACATCCAACAGTAGTTAGTACAAAGTGCACTTTCTATCCCCAGATGATTAGGTACAGTGGCAGGCAAAGTGGCAATTTAGGGCACCTCTTTTATACTATCTTGCTGATAACTCTTTCTTGCACTTCTGGCTAACAGCTATAAACTGGCACTGGTGGATATAGGTGTCTACTATGTAATACAGGCTTTGAGTTGGTGGGGCCTGGATGTTATCTACAGTAGTTGATGGGTGTGTGAACCATAGTCCCTCACCTGCAACATGGTTCTTAAAGCTGTGGTTGCTGGTCAATTTGCTGACCATATAATGCTATAAACTCTCAGCTATCCTAGTATTCTTTCAGTCTCTCTGGACAACTGATCTCATAGGAGAATTGGATGTTAAGCTGAGACCCAAGAAGTAGGAGCAATTGGACATACTACCTTCCGCTGTGCTGTCCTAGCTAGCACTCTCCCTCCTGGCAGGAAGCTGGACAAGTTGGTGTTGTTCATGCAGGTCTGGGGTACTGCACATGCTACTGGCCCAGGCTTCTACTACACAAAGTACTGCCTAGGAGACACTAGATGGATGTTCTACTTTCCTTGTGAATTTGTATTTGTCAATATACAAAGGAAATAAATAGAGACACATCTAGGAGAGGACATCAGCGGTGGATTAGAGCTTAGCAGGGGAACTATGCACTGTCGCCAGCCTTTCTATGCGAGCATTGTCCTGAATCCATGAGAGATTGCTTGTATATATGTGTACTCCTATTAGGTGCATCATGTTAAACCTTTGTATTAAGAAGCCTGCATCAATATTTTATCAGAGCACAGCGTTAGCGAAAAAAAATTGGTGTTATGTGACAGTGAGTTTGATATGAAAACAAATGTGGATCTGCTGTGTGGCTGAACAGATTTGGCTTGGGACTACTCATAAAGACATTATCTAAGTGTCTCCCTGGTCTTTACTCTTTCACTTCTATACAGGGATAAGGTCTCCGCTACAGGGGAACTGCCAGGCCACTACATCTTCATTTTGTCACTGTTCAGTTACTGTTGACCCACGGGGGTCAATAGACACTGCTGTGTAGCACCAAGGGATCAGGCAAACTATAGTCAGGAACAAGCTAGAGTCAAAATCGGTCAAAAGGTTGGGGCAGGCAGCTAGAGTCAAATCCGGTAAACTAGGAGCTAGACACAGGGGATAAATCCACATATACCCAGAAAAAGTCAGCCATAGGCGGGAAAGGATTAGGGTGCTCGCACTGGCCCTTTAAGAGCTGGCATCAGTGCATGAGCGATCCGCTAGTGTCTGCTCTACCAAACAATGCTATTATAATACCTTATAATCTGACCGCTCCCTGCACAGACATCTCCAATGCCGGCGCAGGGAGCGTTCAGACAGTCACTGCGCCTGCACCGAATACAGACGCGCACGGCGCAGGCGCGAGAATTCGTCCGCTGGCTCAGAGGGAGGATCGCATTCCAGAGGAGATGGGCGGGCTGGAGGGATGCGCTGGGTGGCATTTTGTGTGAGTAGACCGAGCCTCTAGGTGCTGAAAGACGCCCCCATAGCACCTAGAGGCTCATTAGCATATCAATAAAAGTTAGTTTTTTAGGCAAACGGCTGTACACAAAGGTATTATAATGGAATTGTTTGGTAGAGCAGACACTAGCGGATCGCTAGTGTCTGATAGCTAATTATGTCAAAACGATACCCTTTAAGTATAGAGAAGGAGGAGACAGACAGGAGACATCCAAAGAGCATGACAGTGCCACTGCCAGTATTTGTCTAGCTAATTTTAAGAAAATCCTTATCTCAGCCTCTTCTTCCGCTCACTTATGCAGTCTAGCAGTGTCCCCTAATAAAACATTGCTCCATATCTATAGACATCTAAGGGCTCTGACTGTTCCCCTTATTTACAGTTTCTAGCTGAATTAAAACCTTCTAGAGGGAGGGGTGGAGTGGAGAAGCACAGCGTTAAGGGAAACATTGTTACAATTTCTATCTATCATAGACTTGTATAGAGCTTCAGTGCAGGCCTATGGGAATGAATCAGCAGTTTTTTTTAGAATAAACAAGTCTTCAGACATAAACAACCTAGCTAAACCAAGCAGTTAGAAGGTCAGTGTGTCTGTTTTTTCCCTCCAAATTTGTGTATAGGTATAAAGTCATAAAGTCTCTTAGTACTAGCTGGCTGTGCATTAACCCTTTCCGCAGTGCAGCTATAAAGTAATAGTTCTAATTAGCAGGATATATAACAATAAACATATAAATGCAGTTCAAACATATGAAACAATATAAGTGCACACAACAGCATAAACAAAAGTGCAGATTAAAGGAGTTGTCCCACGAAAAATATTATTTTTCAAACCAGCACCTGGATCTGAGTACTTTTATAATCAATACTAATAAAAGCCCTGTGTGAGTGCTCAGGGCTGGTGTCCGTGTGTGTGTGCCGATTATTTAAGTGCGCATGCGAGGCGCACAGACCAATCGGTACACACTCCAGGGACCGCCCAAAGCACCGCGCCGCCTGCCAATGAAAACACGGCGCAACACATGCAGCCCGGACAGCTCATAGCAGCACAGCGCAGCCATCCAATCAGTCGCTTCCCAGACCGCCCACAATTGTGCCGGCCAATTAACACACGGCGCACCACACGCCGTACAGACCCCCCACAGCACGGATCGGTCCAATCACAACATCCCTACAACTGCGCCACTGGCCAATAACCACCTCTAATGTTGTGCTGTGTCAGTCGGAGTAGAGTCATTTTGTGCATTACATGCACTGAGTGACATAAATTACAGAATTAGCCAGCACCAGCAGTCATTGCCAGCCAGCAGTTATTGTCACCAGTCACAGTGACAGCAGTCAGTGCCAGTCCTATCAGCCACCAGTCACAGTGACAGCAGTCTCAGCACCACCAGTCAGTGCCAGCAGTTAGTGCCAGCCGCATTAGCCACCAGTGACAGCAGTCTCAGCACCACCAGTCAGTGCCAAGCGTATTAGTCACCAGTCACAGTGACAGTGGTTTCAGCACCACCAGTTAGTGCCAGCTCTATCAGCCACCAGTCACAGTGCCCGCCGTCTCACCACCACCAGTCAGTGCCAGCAGTCAGTGCCAGCCGTATTAGCCACCAGTGACAGCAGTCTCAGTACCACTAGTCAGTGCCAAGCGTATTAGTCACCTGTCACAGTGACAGTGGTTTCAGCACCACCAGTTAGTGCCAGCTTTATCAGCCACCAGTCACAGTGCCTGCCATCTCAGCACCACCGGTCAGTGCCAGCAGTCAGTGCCAGCTGTATCAGCCACCAGTCACAGTGCCAGTGGTCTCAGCACCACCAGTCAGTGCCAGCCGTATCAGCCACCAGTCACAGTGCCAGTGGTCTCAGCACCACTAGTCAGTGCCAACCATATCAGTCACCAGTCACAGTGCCAGTGGTCTCAGCACTACCAGTCAGTGGCAGTCATATAAACCACCAATCACAGTGCTCGCAATCTCTGCCAAAAGTCAGTGCCAGTGACGCATATTACAGCTACATATAAACCAGTATTACAGTAACAGAAAATATTATAAAAATATAAAAGTACAAGCTTACAGTATATTACTTGGACTTTTTACTAACTACATGCCACCCAAAAAAAGGAGACGTCAAGTCAGGTCAGCAAGTAAAAATCTAAAAAAGAAAGGCAGAAAAAAAACAAAATAAGCAAATAGATCAATTGAAGAAAAAGAAAAAGAGCGTCACAAAAACGCTGAAAGACAAAGACTCAGAAGAGCAAATAGATCTATAGAAGAACAGGAAAATCAGCGTAAAAAACTATCTGTAATAGAAAGAGAAAGACGAGCAAATAGATCTATTGAAGAAAAGGAAAATGAGCGTCAGAAAAATGTGAAAGCACATAGATCTAGGAGAGCAACACTACGTCAGCAACAAGCAATAAAAAGAGGCAGGATAACAGATCTACAAACAGACGCAACACATTTTTCAACAGCCACACAGGAGAGGATAAATGATATAAGAGAAAGACAAAAACGTAAGAGACATGCTGAAATAGAGAGGGCTAGGAGAGCAAGATTTACACCAGAAGAACGACAATTACATTGTTTGTGGCAAGCATAATTAATAAGACTGGCCCCAAGTAAACGAGTGAAAAATAATGAATCTAGGACCACAATAGAAAGAATGGCACTGATAAATGATATAGTTAATATTATTGAGGGTAACATTATACCCCACACATGTGGAGATTTAAATCAGATAAGCAATTTTTGTCAAGCAAAACAATTTTAAGGAGAAAGACCATCTGATCAAAAATGTACACAGTGTTCTTCAAAAGGAAAAGGAAATCTTCAACCAATTCGAACAAATCCTTTTATACAACAGCTCATGATGGGTCAGCCTCATTACAGCAAAAATGTCATGCTAAATATAAGGTCAATAAATAGTGCTCTAGCATTTGCATCTATGGGAGATAACATTAGTCCGCCTTCTGGCTATGGGCCATACTGTTTTCGAATCCATGGTTAGATTTGTCACAGAGCAGGAACACTGCATCCTCAACAGGGTAAAAATAGACAGTTTGCACAATTATACATTTTAGATCCCTCTGAAGCTGCAGACCAAGGAATGCAAATTTCTGCCAACTTAGGAATAAATTCGGAGCTTATGCAAATATTAAGTACATTTATGGCACAATTCAGTCCTTATGCCGAGGCCTGTAAAATGTTGTACCAAGTTGAAAAAGAATAAGAAGAGTATGCTGCCAATAATGACAATGTAACTAAGGAAGTGTCCATGACAATGGTACAAGATCGCAAAAATGACCAAAGGCGCTATAACGCACCAAAATATAATGAGGTTGCTTTTATTTTTCGAAATGATGATGGAGAACCACCACTTGAAAGAGATCTTCTTATACACTGCAAACCAAGTGAAGATTATACAAATAAATAAGAAAAATCAAAAGAATTAGTGTCCTTAATCCTAATTTGGAACCCATGGTTTATCTATTGTTATTCCCATATGGGGATCAAAGCTGGGGAATTGACATTCCATTGCAAAACAGACCACAAGCTTTATTAAATTTACCAAACCAGTCACACAATCCTAGAGTTAGAGTCACTCAAATGCAATACTACGGTTACCGTCTTTCCACTAGAGAGGGTTTTATTCCTTCTTAAATGCAGGCCGCCTTACACAGCAATATATAGTTGATGCATATGCAAAAACAGAAGCCAACAGACTCAATTATATACGTCAAAATCAGCCTAAATTGTGTGTTGAAAAATACTCTGGATTAATGGATCATTTACTTAATGAAGCCAATGAAGCAGGCCTGAGTCCTGGAAAAATGTATATTTTGCCTTCTTCATTTGCAGGGAGTCCCAGAAACATGCAAGAAAATTATCAAGATGCTATGGCAATTGTCAGAAAATATGGAAAACCCAGATCTTTTTATTACAAAGACATGCAATCCAAAATGGGAAGAAATTGTACATAACCTACAACATGGCAAACTGTTGATGGACAACCACATTTAGTTGCAAGAGTATTACACCTAAGACTTAAAGCTCTAATTGAAAAAACATATTTTTGGAGTCCCAAAAGCAATGGTATAGGTCAGTGATGGCGAACCTTTTAAAGGCCGAGTGCCCAAACTGCAACCCAAAACCCACTTATTTATTGCAAAGTGCCAACAAAGCAATTTAACCTGAATATTATAGTCAAATATAGTATATCCTCTATGTACTTTATTATTTAGCTATAATAGCCTGCCTACATTCAGTGCGCTGCCTGTGCTGTTCATAGTGCGCCTGCGCTGATGAATGGCAGGAAAAGTCTAAGGCATATTGTACACCATAGACTTTTTCCAGAGTACGGGTGCCCACAGAGAGACCTCTGAGTGCCGCCTCTGGCACCCGTGCCATGGGTTCGCCATCACTGGTATAGGTGATAGAATTTCAAAAGAGAGGTTTACCACATGCTCACATACTTCTCATTCTTAAAGAAAGCTGTAAACCAAAAAATGAAGAACTGATAGATAAAATTGTCTCCGCTGAAATCCCTAACATAGAAGTCACTCCTCGCTTACATGCAATTGTAACAAAGCATGTGATTCATGGACCATGCGGAGCACTTAATCCTAATTCTCCATGTATGGCAAATGACAAATGCTGTAAGGATTTTCCGAAGGAATTCCAACAAAAAAACTATTGCTAATAGCAATGGCTATCCAAAGTACAAGAGAAGAAATACAAGCCAAACTATAATTCTTGGGTTGTAATATATAATCCTTATTTAGCATTGAAGTACAATTGCCACATTAATGTGGAAGTTTGCGCATCAGTGAAAGGTGTAAAATGCCTTTTTAAATATTTGTACAAAGGTCATGATTGTGCAAATGTTGTCATTCAAGAACAAGGTACTTTGAATCACGATGAAATAAAGACCTTTATTAATGCAAGGTATGTCAGTGCTCCAGAAGCAGCATGGCGTTTGCATGGGTTTGAAATGCATTATCAATTCCATACCATCCATAGAATAGCTGTGGATCTGCCTGAAGAACAATCAGTTTTTTTCAACCCAAATAAAATTACCACAGCGGTACAGAGAGCTTTAAACCGTTATACTCAATTGACAGCTTGGTTCAAATTCAATCAACAAAAAGAGGAAGCAAAGAATATATTATATTCTGACATTCCTTTGCACTATGTGTTTGACTCTCAAAATTGTTGTTAGAAATTGTGTCAATGTGGTGCCGAAAAAATGATTAGACGAATGTATTCTGTAAACTTAATATCAGATACAGAGTTACTGTCTGAGTCTACTATTGCTGCATGTAGCTGGTGCAGTATCCTTTGAAGATCTGAGGACAGTACATGGAAATGTCTACCCTACTTTCTAAGACTCTGCAAAAGCAAAAGGACTTATAAATGATGATGACATGTGGGAAAAGACTCTGGAGGATGCTGTCCACTTCACAATGCCTAAACAACTTAGGGAATTATTTGCATATGTCTGCGTTTTTGCATCATTGCAAAATATGAATGCACTTTTTCTAAAATATGAGCAATATCTCATTGAAGATTTAGTTCACAAACAAACAACACGATGATGATTGCACAATTTGTCGTAAGATCGCACTTACAGAAATAGCCAACATTCTGGTACTACATGGCAAAAACGGTGAAGATTTTGGATTGCCTTCCACAATGCCAAATACTGATCAACTTTGGCATTACAAAAATACAAAGCTGAAGAAATGGAGAAAACATTAAACATAGAACAAAAAAGAGCTTCAGAAAAAATATTGTCTGCAAGCAAAAATGACAATCTTTGCAACCGTTGTTTTTTCTTGGATGATCCAGGAGGTAGTGGTAAAACCTACAGTATCTTTACAAAACTCTTCTCAGCACAGTTCGTGGAGAAGGTAACATTGCACTCCCTGTAGCCTCAACAGGTATAGCAGCCAATCTTCTTGAGGGTGGAAGAACACACCACTTTCAGTTCAAATTATCTGTTCTGATAGTAGAGAACTCAATATCAAATATGCGTCTCAATTCTGATGATGCTAAAAGTTTGAGATCATCTACAGTACTCATTTGGGATGAGTGTACAATGGCCCCGTCTATTGCTCTTACAGTGGTTGACAAACTGCTACAAGAAATAATGGATAACCAGAAACCCTTTGGAGGAAAAGTTTTATTACTTGGTGGAGATTTTCGACAAACATTTCCAGTGGTTCCTCATGGTGACCGGACACAAATTGTTGAAGCATGTATAAAGTATAATAAACTGTGGCATAACTTCCAAATACTTAACTGTAAGATCCTCACCTGCTTTGCACTCCAGGGGAACCAAGAGGGGTCCTCGTGGAGTTGCGGGACAGGTTATGCGTGTCTCTGATGCACCAGCGCTGACCCCTTTGCGAGCCAGTGCGGAGATGCGTTCGCGTGGACATCGGAGGGGAGGACCGTCGGAGTCCCAGGGACAGAGTGGCCAGGCGAGTGACAAGACGCCGCGGCCAGGGTTGTCTCCGGTGTCTCCTGCGACTTCCGTTTCCGCATCTGGGTCCACGCACTCGCATACTCGCGCTGAGTCAATCATGCGTCCGTGCATACGCACGAGGGCAGGTTCGCAAAGGGATACACGGTCGCGAGTACGCGCTTCTTATGCACTTCGTCGACCAGTGGCGCATATTATACTGACTCACAAGAGCAAAGTGGATTAGGGAGCCAGCCATGGGTTAATCAACTTGTGATTGCCTTAGGCCTTGTACTCAGGTGCAGGGCAATTTGTTCACCTATGGGAGTGGACACTTGGCACCCTGGGATTTCTCAGCAGGCATTTAAAAGGAGGTCTCTCAGGGTGATCAGTGCCCACTGTTATTTTCCCTCAACCAGGTATAGGTCACAACTCCTAGTGACTGAAGACTGCCAGGAACTTTGTCCTTTACAGCGGACCCAAGATCTGGAGTGACTCGACTGCCAAGTGCACAGCATCATTCAGCACTGGTTGGGACTATTCCTGGAATCCCCTTGCCTGGTTTTTTGTTATTATTCCTTGCTACCAGCAAGTGTCCTGGACGTTTATGTTTCTGGTGAATAAACACCTTTTTGCTTTCATCACTGGTCTGTTTGTTGGTGCCTTGCATTACATTAACCTTACAAACAATATCCGTTCAGTTGATACTGAATTCAGCAATTGGTTGATCCAGGTTGGCTATGGTGATACACCACACATTGATGGTTTGCCTGAAGACATAATTGAAATCCCTTCAAAAATTTTATGTACAGGAAATATTGTCAACGACTTATTTGAAGAAAGAATTGTAGTTGCTGATGTCTCAAAGATAACAAAATAAATGCCCAAAGAACTCTGATGTTGATAGCATAAATGAAGAGGTGCTAAACATTTTGGAAGGAGATACTGTGACATTCCTTAGCTCAATCTCAATTGATGACTCAACTGAGGAAGATATACAGAACTATCCTATTGAGTTTCTTAATGAGTGTGACGAAACCAACCTCGCCACGGTGTTTTGGAGGGGGCTGGTTGCTAGCCTCCTGCCTCAGGATTATGGCCCATACTAACTTTAAAGAAGACAGGCCGGCCGCACAGCTTAAATCTGTCTTTGGAATTGTGTTTTATGTTATTATGCGTTCGGTTAAATTGTATGTTATGTGAGGGCACCCAGATAGCTAATATTATTGTATTCGTGTATTCTGAGTGCCATTCACCTAATGATATGCACTCAGACTTGAGCTATCTGGGGATATGTTACATGTCTGTGTTTGCTGTGGGGGTGTGACATTGTGTGTTTGGGTGGTGATTCCTGTCCTGTTGTCTCCACGTGTGTATTGGTGTTTTTCCTTTGTCCTGAGACATAATTGGATTGCTCCTCGGGTGTCGCCAGGCAGAGAGGAGGAAACCATGATGCATTGTGGGGATGTGTTGTGTCTGTGTATCCTGAATTTCTGCATATCTGTCCTGTGTCGCAGTCTCCATTCTGGTCCCCTAAGGGCGTGGCCACCAGATGGGGACCTGCATAAATACGGGCGGGTAGCCCTCAATAAAGAGTTCCTGTTTTATCCTTCATCATGCTGAGACTGGTGTTTGGATAACTGATCAAACTGGGGGATTGCTATACGCTGAAGATTTGCTATACTCCCCCTGCATAACTACTAGCTCTTGTAAGAGCTGTTCCTGCTCTCTGGCTGTAGGAGAGGTTCACCCACTGGAGCCTGGAGCCTCGTAGTAGGTCCAGCGTGGGTGGAGGACGGTGAGACCCCAACCAAGCTGCGGCGGTTCGTGGGGTCTGTAGGGCGTACGGTGTCAAGTGGAGTGCTTGGAGTCCTCGGAAAGCACTAGGAGCATCTATCGACGGAGGTACCCGGTCGGGGTGCTAGGCGTTCCGTTACATTGGTGGCAAGCAGTGGGATGGCGTCCTAGTGTGAGGAGAAGCAGCTCGGAGACACCGGTCGTGGAGTATATTGAGGGCAACGCTAGTATCCGTACAGCGCCCCTGGCTACAGCAGGATGGAATCGGCTAGTCTTCGAACAGCGTTCCACTACGAGGAGGATGATGACCCGGACTGGAGGGATGCAGACAGAAAGGAAGTCTGGTATGATGCCCTGGAAGATGCCCAGCGGCGGCGAGGTGAGAGTCTCCCCAGTTATGAGCAGCGGCTACAAAAGCGTGTGGCGATGCGGATGGGTCTCTTGGGAGAGCAGCCCCTGGATGACTGGATAACAGAGCTCCAGAACCTGGTATGTAAGGAGCTTTGGCTAGAGGACGCTTACCAGGCCCTAAGGTGGCATGTCATTCAACATTCCCCCTGGATGGCTGAGCACGACAGACCCGAGGGTGAGGATTATGATGGACCTGGGTTACTATGGGATGCCTTGGAGGAGGACATTGATCTTGGCAGCACGGAGGAGTCTAGGTTTTGGGACATCTACGACTACCGGATGGGCATGCATGATTATGCTGACAGAAGGGAGGTGAGCAAAGACATGATCCACCTGGTAACAAGGGAGTGGGAGCTGGAGCAGACCTACCAACACCTGCTCAGCTCTGTTTATCCCCAACCTACTCGACAAGTAGAGCCAGATCTGCCCTCCTACAACTGGGAAGACTTGCCGGCAATACCCCCTGCTTCCCTACCAACTCCCAAAGTAGGGAACTTCATTGACTGGTTCTGGGAAGACGTCCCGACGGCAGGTAGAGATGGGACCGAAGTCTCTCCACCGGCCCTACAGGGATGCTGGGTAGCCGGCCCAGATCCCCAACTACAGCCAGCATTACCTGGAGTCCAGACAGTCGATCTGACTTCCCATCGACAGCTTAACTTACAGGGAGAGATGACAAACGGTCTCTCTCCCCAGCGGCAGACAGGATCACAGGGAGAGGAGATTGTCAGTCCCCCGTCCCTGCAGCAACCAGCATTACTAGGAGTGGAGATGGTCGCACCCACTACCCAGCACCAGGCAGCGTTACAGAGAGTTGAGACAGTCGGTCTGACTCCCCAGCAGCAGTGTGTTGTAAAGAGAGAAGAGACAACCGGTCTCTATCCCCAACCACAGGGGGACAGCACCCCTAACTTCGATGGTGCAGATGGGACCGCGGTCTCTGCACCAGGCCTACCGGGATGCTGGACGGCCGGTTCAGATCCCCCACCAACCCTGCAGGAATGCCTGGAGGAGGAGGTAAGCGATTCCTCCTCTCCACAGCCGATCTGCAACAAGGTCCTGGGGATAGGATTTCCTGATCCCATCCCAGCGGAAGAGCTGGCATCTGGGCAGAGCGCAGTCGGCCTCTGCCCTCCCCTATCCTCTACTCCAGAGCCGGACTTCCCACAGGCTACCCCAGCGGAAGAGCTGGCCTCTGGGCAGAGCGCAGTCGGCCTCTGCCCTCCCCTATCCTCTTCTCCACAGCCGGACTTCCCACAGGCTACCCCAGCGGAAGAGCTGGCATCTGGGCAGAGTGCAGTCGGCCTCTGCCCTCCCCTATCCTCTTCTTCAGAGCCGGACTCCCCACAAGCAACCCCAGCGGAAGAGCTGGCATCTGGGCAGAGCGCAGTCAGCCTCTGCCCACCAAGTACCTACAGCTCCAAGCTGGAGAACCACAAGGCAGCAAGGAGTCGCAGATGCCCACTCAACAGCTGGGGACATACGGAACAGAGCCAGGCCCCAAAATTCAACAGGTCCAGTATGGGGTTGTGGTTGGACTGCCAGACTAACTCAGGTACTGACCGTGAGGTCAGGTATCTGGTTAGTCTTCCCTGGAAGGGGGAGATGTGTGACGAAACCAACCTCGCCACGGTGTTTTGGAGGGGGCTGGTTGCTAGCCTCCTGCCTCAGGATTATGGCCCATACTAACTTTAAAGAAGACAGGCCGGCCGCACAGCTTAAATCTGTCTTTGGAATTGTGTTTTATGTTATTATGCGTTCGGTTAAATTGTATGTTATGTGAGGGCACCCAGATAGCTAATATTATTGTATTCGTGTATTCTGAGTGCCATTCACCTAATGATATGCACTCAGACTTGAGCTATCTGGGGATATGTTACATGTCTGTGTTTGCTGTGGGGGTGTGACATTGTGTGTTTGGGTGGTGATTCCTGTCCTGTTGTCTCCACGTGTGTATTGGTGTTTTTCCTTTGTCCTGAGACATAATTGGATTGCTCCTCGGGTGTCGCCAGGCAGAGAGGAGGAAACCATGATGCATTGTGGGGATGTGTTGTGTCTGTGTATCCTGAATTTCTGCATATCTGTCCTGTGTCGCAGTCTCCATTCTGGTCCCCTAAGGGCGTGGCCACCAGATGGGGACCTGCATAAATACGGGCGGGTAGCCCTCAATAAAGAGTTCCTGTTTTATCCTTCATCATGCTGAGACTGGTGTTTGGATAACTGATCAAACTGGGGGATTGCTATACGCTGAAGATTTGCTATACTCCCCCTCATAACTACTAGCTCTTGTAAGAGCTGTTCCTGCTCTCTGGCTGTAGGAGAGGTTCACCCACTGGAGCCTGGAGCCTCGTAGTAGGTCCAGCGTGGGTGGAGGACGGTGAGACCCCAACCAAGCTGCGGCGGTTCGTGGGGTCTGTAGGGCGTACGGTGTCAAGTGGAGTGCTTGGAGTCCTCGGAAAGCACTAGGAGCATCTATCGACGGAGGTACCCGGTCGGGGTGCTAGGCGTTCCGTTACAATGAGCTAACTCCAACAGGAATGCTGAGGCATAAACTGAATCTTAAAAAGGGAGCAATAATTATGCTCCTTAGAAATATAAACACCAAAAGAGGATTGCGCAATGGAACCTGCCTCTTTGATAAAGACTTGAAAAGAAACCTCATTATTGCTCAAGTAATAACAGGTTCAGCTGAAGGGGACATGGTCTTTATTCCACGTATTGATTTAGCTCCATCCTCTACTAATTTGCCATTTACATTAAGATTGCGTCAATTTCCCGTTGCATTAGCCTTTGCCATGACAATTAATAAAGCTCAGGGCCAAACCTTAGAAAAAGTTGGCATTTACTTGCCAGAACCAGTATTTAGCCATGGTCAGTTAGATGTTGCATTATCTAGAGTTAGAACTTTTTCTGATGTGGTTGTAAAGGTTGTAGATGGTTCTGAACAAGGTAAACTGTTGCCAAATTCAGAGAGAATATTTACAAGAAATGTTGTGTATAAATACATTTTATAAAAAATTTCAAGAGGTAAAAAAATACAACATTTTTCCTGAATATCTGCTTCAGGTATTGTATATTGCAGATTGTTACAAACTATACTTACTGTATTGTGATATATACGTTTCTATTTTAATTTTATTATTAATTAACTTTTGACTTCTTTCCAAAATATAAAAAAAAAAAAAAAAAGACAGAAATACAATGTGGTTAAATTATCTTACTATTTAATATAGACTGTTCCTACTAATGTTTATGCACTACTGTTCTAGCGCCCGTTATTGTAACGGGCTTAATGTCTAGTTGCATGTAATTAATTTGGTATAGCCACAGAGTTATTCAATGAAATCTACCTGACTAAAGCGACCTGCTGTTTGTTCTTTTCCTTGTCCACCTTACTGATGTGGTTGCAAGTGCTCAGTTCAAATCTTTAAAGGGGACCTGTGTGAAGTTGGCACCCCATGTACTTAGATTTCAAAAAGAAATACACTATTCGTTTGTGCTGCGTTTGTGCTGGTTTGTGCCGCAAAAATGAACGTTTGCGCCGCTTTGGTTTCCGAGATATTGCACGCTTGATTTGCTGAAACCCCGCCCACTTTCCACCCCATGTTTTTAAATTTCAAAAAGAAATACACCATTTGTTTGTGCTGGTTTGTGCCGGAAAAATGAACGTTTGCTCCGCTTTGGTTTCCGAGATATTGCGCACTTGATTTGCTGAAGCCCCGCCCATTTTCCACCCCATGTTCTTAAATTTCAAAAAGAAATACACCATTCGTTTGTGCTGTGTTTGTGCTGGTTTGTGCTGCAAAAATAAACGTTTGCACCGCTTTGGTTTCTGAGATATTGCGCGCTTGATTTGCTGAAACCCCACCCACTTTCCACCCCATATTCTTAAATTTCAAAAATAAATACACCATTCGTTTGTGCTGTGTTTCTGCTGGTTTGTGCCGCAAAAATGAACGTTTGCGCCGCTTTGGTTTCCGAGACATTGCGCACTTGATTTGATGAAACCCCTCCCACTTTCCACCCCATGTTTTTAACCCTGAATCTAGACCCCCCAGGTGTGCTGCAGCTTGCCCCCCTACAACTTTTTTTGGGGCACAAGCATATTATTTTATTTTTTTCTGCGTACGCTGACTGTGGCCGGGACTCTTAGCGTCCGGCCACTGTTAGCGCATCTCACACTGTCTGTTAGGTTTAGGGTAAGTTCGCAAACACCCGTCCCCCCACACACGCACACCAAATAAAGTTTATCACGCACACACATACTCCTCTATGGCCCGCTGGATGTTCTCGGCTAAGGAGGCATATGCCCAGCTGAGTTCGAGAGCCCCAGTGAGGACGAGGATGACCCCACTTTCCTTTTGTCATCGGCGTCCTCCTCCTCATCTAGGATTATGATGAGACCCCAAGGCGGAGCAAGGGGGCCGCCATGCTAGGGACCCTGTGGCCCACACTAGTACGAGAAGCTCTGGGGCTCGTACTAGTTTTCCAGCCCACCAGTTAAGTCCACCGGAGCCCCCTACCGGTGAACTTGTCTGGTATACCCAAGAGCGTTTTGAGCCCGTGATTCCTGATTTTGTAGGCCAACCAGGAATCCAGATTTCCACAGTGGGCTTCACTGAATACGACTACTTTAGTCTTTTTTTCAGTGACCCATTTGTGAATCTGATGTTGGAGCAGACGAACCTGTACGCCCCACAGTTCATTGCTCAACATCCGGGCTCCTTTTTGGCTAGGCCCGGTGGCTGGACTCCGGTCTGTGTAGCCAAGATGAGGACGTTTTGGGGCCTCATGCTGCATATGGGCCTAGTCAAGAAACCTAGTGTCAGGCATTATTGGAGTGGGGACGTCCTCTTCCAGACCCCACTTTACAGTACGGCCATGACATGTACCCGGTTTGAGGCCACCCGGAAATGCCTGCATTATGCAGATAATGCAGCATATCCCCCCCAAGGTGATCCTGCCTATGACTGCCTGTACAAAATCAGGCTGGTCATCGATCACTTTGGGGCCAAATATGTGCAGGCCTATGTACCTGGAAGAGAGGTCGCGGTTGATGAGTCTCTCATTGCTTTCAAGGGGAGACTCATTTTCCGCCAGTATGTTCCCTCTAAGCGGGGGAGGTATGGCGTGAAGCTGTACAAACTTTGTGAGAGTACCTCGGGGTACACTTACAGTACAAGTTTCGTGTGTACGAGGGGCGAGATTCCTGTATTCAACCCCCAGAATGTCTCCCCACTCTGGGTGTTAGCGGGAAACTTGTGTGGGACCTTATGCACCCACTGCTAGATAAGGGTTACCACCTGTACGTGGATAACTTTTATACTAGTATCCCCTTGTTCCAGTCCCTCGCCACCAGTTCCACGTCCGCTTATGGGACCGTGCGGAAAAATCAACGGAGCCTCCCTACCCACCCCCTCCAGGTACCTATCCCCAGGGGTGCGACCCGTGCCCTTACCAGTGGAAACCTGTTGCTGGTCAGATATAAGGACAAGAGGCATGTCCTTGTACTGTCCACAATTCACAGTAACAGCATTACCCCTGTCCCCGTGCGATGTGGCAACGGTCCTCAAGCCCGATTGCATTGTCGACTGCAATTTGTATATTGGAAGAGTTGATCTCCCTGATCAAGTCCTCAAGCCATATAAAGCCACGCGCAAAACCCGGGCATGGTACAAAAAAGTTGCGGTCTGCTTGGTGCAGGTTGTACAACTCTTTTGTGCTGTCCCGGAGCGCTGGCAACACAGGGAAATTCCTTCAGTTCTATGTGGCAGTCCTCAAGGACCTGATCTTTTCTGACCGGGAAAGAGCAGGCCGGAGTACCTCGGGAACTGGAGGCGTCCGGATCGTACCTGGCCAAAACTTTCCAGGTGTGTTCCCACATACTGGAAAGAAGGGACGGACCTAAAAAAGGTGCAGAGTGTGTCACAGGAAGGGGATACGGAAGGACACCACTACTCAGTGTGAGATGTGCCACGATCATCCGGGCCTCTGCATTATTGGTTGCTCCAGGGAGTACCACACTAAATTTATGTTACCCTTCCCCAATTTAGCCACTGACATTCGGATAAAAAACTATGGTTCTCAGACTTGAGACACTAAAACAAAAACAAAAAATTTCTAAAATATTTAGTAAAACTAAAATAAATAGACATATTAGGTATCGCCGCGTCCGTAAGAATCTGCTCTATAAAAATACCCCATGACCTAACCCCTCAGATGAACATGGTCAAAAAATAAAATAAAAACAGTGCAAAAAAAGTTTTTTTTTGTCACCTTACATCACCGTTGCACCATTATTATTTTATTTTTTGACCATGTTCATCTTAGGGGTTAGGTCATGGGGGTATTTTTATAGAGCAGATTCTTACAGATGCGGCGATACCTAATATGTCTACTTTTCTGGTACTCCCTGAAGCAACCAATAATGCAGAGGCCCGGATGATCGGGGCACATGTCACACTGAGTAGTGGTGTCCTTCCGTATCCCCCTCCTGTGACACACTCTGCACCTTTTTTGGGTCCGCCCATCTTTCCAGTATGGGGGACCACACCTGGAAAGTGTTGGCCAGGGACGATCCGGGCGCCTCCAGTTCCCGAGGTACTCCGGGAAGGAATGTCCCTGTGTTGCCAGCGCTCCGGGACAGCACAAAAGAGTTGTACAAGGCAACCTGCACCAAGCAGACCGCAACTTTTTTGTACCATGCCCGGGTTTTGCGCGTGGCTTTATATGGCTTGAGGACTTGATCAGGGAGATCAACTCTTCCAATATACAAATTGCAGTCGACAATGCAATCGGGCTTGAGGACTGTTGCCGCGGTACCTCGCACGGGGACAGGGGTAATGCTGTTACCGTGAATTGTGGACAGTACAAGGATATGCCTCTTGTCCTTATATCTGACCAGCAACAGGTTTCCACTGGTAAGGGCACGGGTCGCACCCCTGGGGATAGGTACCTGGAGGGGGTGGGTAGGGAGGCTCCGTTGATTTTTCCACACGGTCCCACAAGCGGACGTGGAACTGGTGGCAAGGGACTGGAACAAGGGGATACTAGGATAAAAGTTATCCACGTACAGGTGGTAACCCTTATCTAGCAGTGGGTGCATAAGGTCCCACACAAGTTTCCCGCTAACACCCAGAGTGGGGAGACATTCTGGGGGTTGAATACAGGAATCTCGCCCCTCGTACACACGAAACTTGTACTGTAAGTGTACCCCGAGGTACTCTCACAAAGTTTGTACAGCTTCACGCCATACCTCCCCCGCTTAGAGGGAACATACTGGCGGAAAATGAGTCTCCCCTTGAAAGCAATGAGAGACTCATCAACCGCGACCTCTCTTACAGGTACATAGGCCTGCACATATTTGGCCCCAAAGTGATCAGTGATCCATGACCGTCCTGTTTTTGTACAGGCGGTCATAGGCAGGATCACCTTGGGGGGGGACATGCTGCATTATCTGCATAATGCAGGCATTTCCGGATGGCCTCAAACCGGGTACATGTCATGGCCGTACTGTAAAGTGGGGTCTGGTAGAGGACGTCCCCACTCCAATAATGCCTGACACTAGGTTTCTTGACTAGGCCCATATGCAGCATGAGGCCCCAAAACGTCCTCATCTTGGCTGCACAGATCAGAGTCCAGCCACCGGGCCTAGCCAAAAAAGAGCTCGGATGTTGAGCAATGAACTGTGGGGCATACAGGTTCGTCTGCTCCAACATCAGATTCACAAAGGGGTCACTGAAAAAAAGACTAAAGTAGTCGTATTCAGTGAAGCCTACTATAGAAATCTGGATTCCTGGTTGGCCTACAAAATCAGGAATCACGGGCTCAAAACGCTCTTGGGTATGCCAGACAAGTTCACCGGTACAGGGCTCCGGTGGACTTAACTGGTGGGCCGGAAAACTAGTACGAGCCCCAGAGCTTCTCGTACTAGTGTGGGCCACAGGGTCCCTAGCATGGCGGTCCCCTTGCTCCGCCGCCTTGGGGTCTCATCATCATCGCTAGATGATGAGGAGGACGCGGGTGACAAAAGAAAAGTGGGGTCATCCTCGTCCTCACTGGGGCTCTCGGACTCGGAGGCAAGCTGAGCATATGCCTCCTTAGCCGAGAACATCCGGCGGGCCATAGGGGAGTGTGTGTGTGTGTGCGTGATAAACTTTATTTGGTGTGCGTGTGTGTGGGGGGACGGGTGTTCGCGAACTTACCCTAAACCTAACATACAAAAAAATTAAAAAAAATTTAAAAATAAAAAAGGCCCAAAAATGTTTTTTTATTTTTTTTTTATTCAAACTCGCTGATCAACCGTCCGAAGTTGATCAGTGGTGGGGTGTGCGATGCGCTAACAGTGGCCGGACGCTAAGAGTCCCGGCCACAGTCAGCGTACGCAGAAAAAAATAAAATAATATTCTTGTGCCCCAAAAAAAGTTGTGGGGGGGGGGCGGGAGGGGGACAAGCTGCAGCACACCTGGGGGGTCTAGAGTCAGGGTTAAAAACATGGGGTGGAAAGTGGGAGGGGTTTCATCAAATCAAGCACGCAATATCTCGGAAACCAAAGCGGCGCAAACGTTCATTTTTGCGGCCCAAATCAGCACAAACGCAGCACAAACGAATGGTGTATTTATTTTTTTAATTTAAAAACATGGGGTGGAAAGTTGGCGGGGTTTCAACAAATCAAGCGCGCAATATCTCGGAAACCAAAGCGGTGCAAACGTTCATTTTTGCAGCACAAACGCAGCACAAACGAATGGTGCATTTATTTTTGAAATTTAAAAACATGGGGTGGAAAGTGGGCGGGGTTTCAGCAAATCAAGCGCGCAATATCTCGGAAACCAAAGCGGCGCAAACGTTCATTTTTGCGGCACAAACCAGCACAAACGCAGCACAAACGAATGGTGTATTTCTTTTTGATATTTAAGAACATGGGGTGGAAAATTGGGCGGGGTTTCAGCAAATCAAGTGCGCAATATCTCGGAAACCAAAGCGGCGCAAACGTTCATTTTTGCGGCACAAACGCAGCACAAACGAATGGTGTATTTCTTTTTGAAATTTAAGAACATGGGGTGGAAAATGGGCGAGTCTTTAGAAAAATCTAACGCGCAATATCTCAGGAACGGAACCGGCACAAACGTTCATTTTATTTCTGCGGCACAAATCAGCACAAACGCAGCACAAACGAATGGTGTATTTATTTTTGAAATTTAAGAACATGGGGTGCCAACTTCACACAGGTTTAAAGGGGCTGTCTTATCATAGACAATGGGGGAATATTGCTCCCCAAAAAAGTGAATGGGAGCGCACTACGCATGTGTCACAATATAGGGGGAGGGGAGGAACACCAGAATGACAACAGAAGGAAAATGACCCAAAACTAGGCCTCACTAGGGAAAGGAAAAGGTCACCACCTAGGAAACCCTAAAACTAGGCCAGACTCCTGTTAGTATGAATAAACCCTGAAGGGGGGAATATTCATACACCGTACATCTAGGCCCTAGAAACAGTACTGACCACAAGCTACACCTGAAACAAGAGGTGTGGTCCTCCCAACAACAACACTGCAAAGTAAAAACCGATAGGCTGTCAGATAACCTCACGTGATGCAAGTCTCTCAGATCTTCTAACCTCTGTCATAGGAGGGATCGTGACAGCATGACTAGCCACCACTCCCATTCACTTCTATGGGCTCGACAGAAATAGCCGAGCCAGCGCTGTGCACCCTCCGTCACTTTCGGGGCTCCGTTCTCTATATAGGTGCAGGTCCCAGTGGTGGGACCCACACCTATAAGACAATGGGGGCATATCCTAGCGATATGCCCCCATTGTCTATGATGAGACAACCCATTTAACTGCCACTGATGATACTGTCAGAAGAGGATTTACTGACTTTTTATTACATATCCAGAGCTCTTTGACCTTAAGGGTTCAGCTACACGATGATCTTGGTTGCACAACTCTGCTGGATTTTTCTCGATTCTGGGGTCACGGTTGTGGCAAACATGCGAGTCAAGCTACAACCTCATTCATGTCTATGCTAGCACCACTATAAAGTGATCCTTGGGTGTGACAGCTGATGCACGTCCAAAATAGCAGTGTAGCCGAACTCTTACATTGTTACCATCTGGATCCTTGGTAATAAATACAATAGTAAGAATAAAGGTGGATTTAAACCGGCAGATTATTGGAAATGAATATTCCTGTGAATAATAATCTGCCGTGTAACTGTGCCGCCGATCACCCAATAAACGATTGAAACGCATGTCAATAAACGAGCAGCTGACCATTGGAAAGTAACGTTTCCTTCTCAACAATCGGCTGTTACACAGGGACGTGTAAACCCACCTTTAGACTAATCATAAAGTAATTTCACCTCTGAGATAAAGCTGTATGAGATAACCTTAGCTCTTAGTGACATGGTTCTACTTCACCTGAGGTGCACTAGAACCTAGTAATTATTAATGAATAGCACATATTAAACCATCACGGTAATGAACTGTGGACTAACTCTCTATGTTTGTTACATAAAGCTATTATCTATTTAAGAGCAACATATTAACCATTAGTGACCAGCCTGTTTTATTCTGAGGTACACATAACTCACTGATTAAAGGGGGTGTACAGCAATATACACTACTCACAAAACGTTAGGGATATTTGGCTTTCAGGTGAAATTTACGGAAAACATAAAAAGTTCATGCTACAGTGATATTATATCATGAAAGTAGGGCATTTAAGTAGAAGCATGCAATGGTGATTTCCTCATCTCAAACAATTTATTGAAACAAAAGCCAACACCAGTGGTGGGTATACCCCCACAAAAAATGTCAATGTCTCAAAAGCTTGTCATGTGGTTCTCAGCATCAATTACAGCTTGACAACAGCAGATGTCTCATGCTGTTCACAAATCAACTTATTGTCTGCATGACATCACACTCTTCTTGACGGGTGGCCCTCGGGTCTTTGAGATTCTGGTGTACAGAGTTACGACCCTCTACACAGCGATTCAGCTGATTACATAGGTTTTCAATGGGATTCAGGTCTGTAGAAAGTGCATGCCAACCCATTTGAAGTAACCCAGTCTCCAGAAGCCCTTTCCCTAATGATACAACCTCGATGAGCTGACGCATTGTCGTCCATGAAGATGAAATAAGTTTGTGTTGTTCATGCAGAGGCTGGATTAATGATGTTATTAAAGTAGTATGGGCTGTATTGACTAGACACACCTGCCCACACTGTAACACCACTACCACCACCAAAGGTTTGTCTGGTGACAACAGTGGCTGATGCATAGCGCTATCCTTGACATCGTTGGCAGCCATTATTTTTGCTCAGCACGAATAGACTTTCATCAGTGAACAACACTGAGGCTCACTGGTCCCTCGTCCAGCGTAGATGCTCCCTGGCCCATGCAAGACAGAACATTGAACAGTTAGACATGCACATTAAAAAGTTTAGAGAAGGTCACATTAAGTTCACCAGTAAAGGTTAGAGTGCATTTTAGGTTAATCCGAAAAATTTCATCCAAAAGCCAAATATCCCTATCTTTTTGTGAGTAGTGTATATTGATGACCTATCTTCAGGATAGGTCATCAAAATGAAATCGGTGGGGATCTGACCACCAGCACCCCGCCAATCAGCTATTTGAATAGGAGGCAACGCTCATAGGAAAGCTACTTTCTCTGCTCTGTTTACCTGTTCACCGCAGCAATTGCAGTGGTGAGCAGGTGTAATTATAATTATGGTGTCCCCATTCACTTCTATGGGATGGCTCTGTCTGTTCAAGTGTATACTACAGAGTTGTCCCATAGAAGTGAATGGGGATGACATACTTGTAATTACACCTGCTCACCTCCGCAGTTGCTGTGGCAAGCAGATAAACAGAGCAGAGAAGCCAGCGCTGCTTTCTCTTCAACCAGCTGATCGACGAGGTTGACGTGTGTCAGACCCCACCAACCTGATATTGATGACCTATCCTGAGGATAGGTCTATAATAGTAAAAAGCGGATAACCGCTTTAAAGACATAGTACTTGGAAAACATTAAATACAGCTCTACAAATCATACAGGAATATCTGATGTACTGTAGATATTCTCTTTCCTCATCTTTTCCTCTCACACCAGACCGCCATTATGATTTCTTTCAGCCATTTCTTCTCTCTGCAGAGTTTAACAAACAGACATCTTATTTTTCTACTTTTCTATCATCCCTCCACCGTCTGAACACCCCATCCTGCTATCTCTAATACTGTGCTCACTGTGCTCCCCAATACTTTACTGCAGAAGCAGTCCTCATGAAAAAGTCCAACACTAATAGTATTAAAAATAATTTTGTTAAGCTGATACTGTGCCAGGGTGCCCCCAAAGTCCCACCAATGCAAATAATTATCTGCATAATGTTAACAGTGTCCCCAATAGTAATAATGCCCCCATTGTGCCCATACTAGTAATCACGTTCCCCATAATCCCCAGTACTAGAAATAGAAAAATACCCCCTAATGTGTGCCAGTACAAAAACTACCCCCTAATAATTTGCATAAGTGCAAATACAACCTTATAACCTACCCGATTATAAAAAATATCCTCTTAGTCTTGTGGCCAGTGCAAGAAATACCGTGGCACTTTAGCTGTGCATGCTGGTAGCAACGTGTAGTTGTAGCATGTTTGGACACTTTCCCTTTATGTCTGGTTCCCTTCCCATTTCTGGTGTGTATGGGGTTAAGGTGTGGGCAAGATGGAGCTGGATGTGGCCTCTTGGCTCTTATAGTACTGGTGTTTGGAGCCTAAGGTTGGAGTTGACTTGAGCTTCTGGTGGAGCTGGAGTTATGCTGCCATCCTGGACCTTTACATCTGTCCATCTTGAGGGCCACCTTGTTGAACATAGTTTGTCATCCCTTTTGTATCCTCTATGTTCCCTACCTTATCTGTGTTGATGTTTGGTGTGGGAATATGTTCAGGGTGTGATGTACGTCTTGTAGTTGTTTCATGTCTGGTCTTTTGATGTTGTTTGTCCAGCATGAATGCAAGGCATTTCCCTGTGTGTTGTACCTCCAGAAGGGGGTCTCAGGGTTTCCTGGAGGGGGAACCAAAAGTCAAGTCAGTGAGCTGTTGCTGGAGTGCTGGTTCCTATGTGTGTCAGTACATACTGAGTCTGGGATGGTGTTCGGATTGCAGTCCATTTGCATGGGCTCCAGTTCACATCTCCAGTTGTTGTGGCAGGTAAGTGCTGTTGTTCCAGTGTGTGTTGTTTGCGCTGTGTGCTTACCTGCCAATCTAGTTTTTGCTCACTGGCTTTCCCTTCCTCTGTTGCTAGGCCTGTGGGAGACTCTGATTCATCCACGTTGTGGATGAATCGGTTGTCTCTTATTCCTGTCTCCTATTTCAGGGATCATTAGGGTCAGAAGGTCCCAAGTTCTGGTTTATGAGCCCCCATTCCATCGAGGCTGGCTCATACAGTAAGGAGGTCAGGGATTGGATTAAGGTGGTGTTAGGAGGTGACCTGCTTCCCTTATCCCGGTTTCCAGGCTTAGTGTCATATCCCACCATTCATCATTGTACGGTGGGAGGTTTCCCCTACTCCCCATCGTGACAACCTCCATAACAGATCCTCAGATCAGACCCCCATATCAAACCTCTGATGAGACCCACCATCTCAGATCAGACCCCAATATCAAACCTCTGATGAGATCCCCCCATATCAGACCCCAGTTCCAGACCTCAGATCAGACCACCATTAGACCTCCATGTCATAAACCCCCATATTGGACATCAGACCAGACCCCCATATAGGACCTCAGACTAGACTCCCATTAGTCCTCTCACAATCCCATTAGTCCTCTCAGAACCCCATATCAGAACAGACCCCCATTAGACCTTTAAGACCCCATTAGACCTTTCAGACCCCCCATTAGACATCCAGACCCCATGTCAGACCCCAGACCAGATCCCCATTAGTCCTCTCAGACTCCCATTAGTCTTCTCAGACCCCCCTTATCAGACCTTAGACCAGACCCCCATAAGACCTCTCAGACCCTCATTAGACCTCCAGATCCCCCATATCAGACCTCAGACCAGAACTCCATTAGACTTCCAGACCCCCATATCAAACCTCAGACCAAAGCCCCATTAGGGCTCTCAGACCCCCATTAGACCTCTCAGACCCTCCCATATCAGACCTCAGATCAGACTTTTAAATAAATAAATTGACTTACCTCTCCTGCTCCCCCGCCACTCTCCTGGTCTCCCTGGCTCTCTTGCTGTTCTTGGGGCCTGAGCTGCACAGTCACCTGACTGCCTGCAGTGTCAGGTCATAGTGTACTCTGTATGTCCTGATGCTGTAGGCAGCCAGGATACAGCAGCGTGGGCCCCAAGAAGAGCAAGCAGAGACTAGGAGTAAGTACAGGGCTCACAGAGCTTCACTCCCCCGCCTCCTGCATACTATTATTCCATTATGGAGGCGCTCAATAGTATTCCCTTTATAAGATGCATTGCATCTTATAAAGCGAAAAGTACAGCACCACTGCCAAGGTGAGTCCTATAGCTATGCCAGTGTCCAGTATCTGATATGTATGTCTGGGTTCCTGCATGTCCATTCCTGTGTGTCCAAATTCCCATAGTCAGTATGTCTATCTTTTGTGCATTCAGTGTTTGCTCACCAGTATGCACCTCTTACCAAGCGTAAAAGGGTTCCTGCATCACTTACCGAGTGTGAACATAGAAGATTGTTGTATTGGCCTGCTGCATTTCTTTTCTTCCGGCAGATTGCTTTATTATTGTAAAGAACAGCGCAGTAGACTGAACTATTCCACGTAGAGGCATCCAGTAAAAAAAAAAAAAAAAAGACCAAATACTGTACTATACTTTTTTTTAACACTTTGTTAAATGCATACGTCTTTGAAAAGACACTACATACAAAATGCGAAAGTAGCCACACTGATAGCACTTGCAGCATTGCTCTCACCCCAAGGGAATGTGTAATACCTCTGAGTTGGGGTTATGGGGGTATTACAATTTCTGCATTAGTTTACTGTGTTTTATGCATCACTTACATAATTGCATTGTAATAACATGTTATTCACCTGGTTTACCAGCACATGGAATATAGCTGGCAGTGTTTTGCAACAGGAATGGAACTTTCCACTACATTCCTCCCCCCTTTAGTAGAAGTGGGCTGGGCCGGCTTCCTGCCAAGGGTAGGGGCTGAGCTAGGAAGATCAGTCTAGAGGAGAGTGGGGCAGTAGAGGGGAGTCATGTGGACCCTCTCCTGCCAGAGCGAGTGAGGAAGCAGCTCTTAGAGCACCAACTACCCTGAGCTGAAGTGAGGACTAAGGCTGTAGAGAGAATTGCTATATACAGCTTCTACAGACTTTGCTTTGCAGTGAGGGAAAATGGGCCAAGGAGACCCTCATCACCAAATTGTTTCTAGGCCAGTATTATCTGAATGCAGAACCATAATATCTAGGTGCAGAACCATTACCAATCAGCCATCAACCATGTCTCTTCTGCTGGTGCCAGAAGAATATTGCACTTCTACCCTGCTGTTTGGATTGTATTCTCAAGTTCAATGTTGCACTAGTAAATGGACTTTGTTTCATTCAAGCCTGGCCTTATTCTTCAGTGATAAAACATTCACTGCTATTGGAACATATCATTTCTACTGGTGTGAGTTACCAGTTGCCACCCCAAAAAAATGAATGAGGCAGGGGTGTTATATATCAATAATATACTTTCTTTATAGTGCATTTAAGTAGTGCATAGGGATGAGCGAACTCGAACTGTATAGTTCGGGTTCGTACCGAATTTTGGGGTGTCCGTGACACGGACCCGAACCCGGACATTTTCGTAAAAGTCCGGGTTCGGGTTCGGTGTTCGTCGCTTTCTTGGCGCTTTTGTGACGCTTTCTTGGCGCTTTTTGAAAGGCTGCAAAGCAGCCAATCAACAAGCGTCATACTACTTGCCCCAAGAGGCCATCACAGCCATGCCTACTATTGGCATGGCTGTGATTGGCCAGAGCACCATGTGACCCAGCCTCTATTTAAGCTGGAGTCACATAGCGCCGCCCGTCACTCTGCTCTGATTAGCGTAGGGAGAGGTTGCGGCTGCGACAGTAGGGCGAGATTAGGCAGATTAACTCCTCCAAAGTACTTGATTATTGATCGATCTGCAGCTGTGGATCATTGAGCTGCTGATACTCAATTGCTCACTGTTTTTAGGCTGCCCAGACCGTTTGTCAGTCACATTTTTCTGGGGTGATCGGCGGCCATTTTGTGTCTTGTGGTGCGCCAGCACAAGCTGCGACCAAGTGCATTTAACCCTCAATGGTGTGGTTGTTTTTTGGCTAAAGCCTACATCAGGGTGAAGCTGTCACACCAAGTGCATTTAACCAGCAATAGTCTGTTTATTTTTTGGCCATATACTACATCAGGGGCAAGCTGCGCCCGTCACCAAGTGCATTTAACCCTCAGTAGTGTGGTTGGTCAAGCTATCACACCAAGTGCATTTAACCAGCAATAGTCTGTTCATTTTTTGGCCATATACTAAATCAGGGGCAAGCTGCGCCCGTCACCAAGTGCATTTAACCAGCAATAGTCTGTTCATTTTTTGGCCATATACTATATCAGGGGCAAGCTGCGCCCGTCACCAAGTGCATTTAACCCTCAGTAGTGTGGTTGGTCAAGCTGTGACACCAAGTGCATTTAACCAGCAATAGTCTGTTCATTTTTTGGCCATATACTACATCAGGGGCAAGCTGCGCCCGTCACCAAGTGCATTTAACCCTCAGTAGTGTGGTTGGTCAAGCTATCACACCAAGTGCATTTAACCAGCAATAGTCTGTTCATTTTTTGGCCATATACTAAATCAGGGGCAAGCTGCGCCTGTCACCAAGTGCATTTAACCAGCAATAGTCTGTTCATTTTTTGGCCATATACTACATCAGGGGCAAGCTGCGCCCGTCACCAAGTGCATTTAACCCTCAGTAGTGTGGTTGGTCAAGCTGTGACACCAAGTGCATTTAACCAGCAATAGTCTGTTCATTTTTTGGCCATATACTACATCAGGGGCAAGCTGCGCCCGTCACCAAGTGCATTTAACCCTCAGTAGTGTGGTTGGTCAAGCTGTCACACCAAGTGCATTTAACCAGCAATAGTCTGTTCATTTTTTGGCCATATACTACATCAGGGGCAAGCTGCGCCTGTCACCAAGTGCATTTAACCCTCAATGGTGTGGTTGTTTTTTGGCTAAAGCCTACATCAGGGTGAAGCTATCACACCAAGTGCATTTAACCAGCAATAGTCTGTTCATTTTTTGGCCATATACTAAATTAGGGGCAAGCTGCGCCCGTCACCAAGTGCATTTAACCCTCAGTAGTGTGGTTGGTCAAGCTATCACACCAAGTGCATTTAACCAGCAATAGTCTGTTCATTTTTTGGCCATATACTACATCAGGGGCAAGCTGCGCCCGTCACCAAGTGCATTTAACCCTCAGTAGTGTGGTTGGTCAAGCTGTGACACCAAGTGCATTTAACCAGCAATAGTCTGTTCGATTTTTGGCCATATACTACATCAGGGGCAAGCTGCGCCCGTCACCAAGTGCATTTAACCAGCAATAGTGTGGTTATTTTTTGGCCATATCCCAGTCTAATTCTGTCACTAAATCCATACCGGTCACCCAGCGCCTAAATACTAGGCCTCAAATTTATATCCCGCTAAATCTGTCGTTACCGCTGTCCTGTTGTGGCTGGGCAAGTTATTTAGTGTCCGTCAAAGCACATTTTTTGTTCTGGGTTGAAATACAATTCCCAATTTAGCAATTTCATAATTTAGTGGTTTCTGCTATATCAGAGCTATTTGAAATAATCTATCCCTAAAAGGGTATATAATATTCAAGGTGCACATAGGGTCATTCAGAATAACTTCACACACACGCTACTGTGCATTTCCAAGTCCAATTCTGTTAGTAAATCCATACCGGTCACCCAGCGCCTAAATACTAGGCCTCAAATTTATATCCCGCTAAATCTCTTGTTACCGCTGTCCTGTTGTGGCTGGGAAAGTTATTTAGTGTCCGTCAAAGCACATTTTTTGTTCTGGGTTGAAATACAATTCCCAATTTAGCAATTTCATAATTTAGTGGTTTCTGCTATATCAGAGCTATTTGAAATCTATCCCTAAAAGGGTATATAATATTCAAGGTGCACATAGGGTCATTCAGAATAACTTCACACACACGCTACTGTGCATTTCCAAGTCCAATTCTGTTAGTAAATCCATACCGGTCACCCAGCGCCTAAATACTAGGCCTCAAATTTATATCCCACTAAATCTCTCGTTACCGCTGTCCTGTTGTGGCTGGGAAAGTTATTTAGTGTCCGTCAAAGCACATTTTTTGTTCTGGGTTGAAATACAATTCCCAATTTAGCAATTTCATAATTTAGTGGTTCCTGCTATATCAGAGCTATTTAAAATCTATCCCTAAAAGGGTATATAATATTCAAGGTGCACATAGGGTCATTCAGAATAACTTCACACACACGCTACTGTGCATTTCCAAGTCCAATTCTGTTAGTAAATCCATACCGGTCACCCAGCGCCTAAATACTAGGCCTCAAATTTATATCCCACTAAATCTCTCGTTACCGCTGTCCTGTTGTGGCTGGGAAAGTTATTTAGTGTCCATCAAAGCACATTTTTTGTTCTGGGTTGAAATATAATTCCCAATTTAGCAATTTCATAATTTAGTGGTTCCTGCTATATCAGAGCTATTTGAAATCTATCCCTAAAAGGGTATATAATATTCAAGGTGCACATAGGGTCATTCAGAATAACTTCACACACACGCTACTGTGCATTTCCAAGTCCAATTCTGTTAGTAAATCCATACCGGTCACCCAGCGCCTAAATACTAGGCCTCAAATTTATATCCCACTAAATCTCTCGTTACCGCTGTCCTGTTGTGGCTGGGAAAGTTATTTAGTGTCCATCAAAGCACATTTTTTGTTCTGGGTTGAAATATAATTCCCAATTTAGCAATTTCATAATTTAGTGGTTCCTGCTATATCAGAGCTATTTGAAATCTATCCCTAAAAGGGTATATAATATTCAAGGTGCACATAGGGTCATTCAGAATAACTTCACACACACGCTACTGTGCATTTCCAAGTCCAATTCTGTTAGTAAATCCATACCGGTCACCCAGCGCCTAAATACTAGGCCTCAAATTTATATCCCGCTGAATTTGAATACAATACATTGGGCCAAATAATATTTTTGTTGTTGTGGTGAACCATAACAATGAGGAAAACATCTAGTAAGGGACGCGGACGTGGACATGGTCGTGGTGATGTTAGTGGACCCTCTGGTGCTGGGAGAGGACGTGGCCGTTCTGCCACATCCACACGTCCTAGTGTACCAACTACCTCAGGTCCCAGTAGCCGCCAGAATTTACAGCGATATATGGTGGGGCCCAATGCCGTTCTAAGGATGGTAAGGCCTGAGCAGGTACAGGCATTAGTCAATTGGGTGGCCGACAGTGGATCCAGCACGTTCACATTATCTCCCACCCAGTCTTCTGCAGAAAGCGCACAGATGGCGCCTGAAAACCAACCCCATCAGTCTGTCACATCACCCCCATGCATACCAGGGAAACTGTCTCAGCCTCAAGTTATGCAGCAGTCTCTTATGCTGTTTGAAGACTCCGCTGGCAGGGTTTCCCAAGGGCATCCACCTAGCCCTTCCCCAGCGGTGAAAGACATAGAATGCACTGACGCACAACCACTTATGTTTCCTGATGATGAGGACATGGGAATACCACCTCAGCATGTCTCTGATGATGACGAAACACAGGTGCCAACTGCTGCGTCTTTCTGCAGTGTGCAGACTGAACAGGAGGTCAGGGATCAAGACTGGGTGGAAGACGATGCAGGGGACGATGAGGTCCTAGACCCCACATGGAATGAAGGTCGTGCCACTGACTTTCACAGTTCGGAGGAAGAGGCAGTGGTGAGACCTGAGCCAACAGCGTAGCAAAAGAGGGAGCAGTGGGCAAAAGCAGAACACCCGCCGCCAAGAGACTCCGCCTGCTACTGACCGCCGCCATCTGGGACCGAGCACCCCAAAGGCAGCTTCAAGGAGTTCCCTGGCATGGCACTTCTTCAAACAATGTGCTGACGACAAGACCCGAGTGGTTTGCACGCTGTGCCATCAGAGCCTGAAGCGAGGCATTAACGTTCTGAACCTGAGCACAACCTGCATGACCAGGCACCTGCATGCAAAGCATGAACTGCAGTGGAGTAAACACCTTAAAACCAAGGAAGTCACTCAGGCTCCCCCTGCTACCTCTTCTGCTGCTGCCGCCTCGGCCTCTTCTCCTGCTGCCGCCTCGGCCTCTTCCTCCGCCTCTGGAGGAACGTTGGCACCTGCCGCCCAGCAAACAGGGGATGTACCACCAACACCACCACCACCACCTCCGTCACCAAGCGTCTCAACCATGTCACACGGCAGCGTTCAGCTCTCCATCTCACAAACATTTGATAGAAAGCGTAAATTCCCACCTAGCCACCCTCGATCCCTGGCCCTGAATACCAGCATTTCTAAACTACTGGCCTATGAAATGCTGTCATTTAGGCTGGTGGACACAGACAGCTTCAAACAGCTCATGTCGCTTGCTGTCCCACAGTATGTTGTTCCCAGCCGCCACTACTTCTCCAAGAGAGCCGTGCCTTCCCTGCACAACCAAGTATCCGATAGAATCAAGTGTGCACTGTGCAACGCCATCTGTAGCAAGGTCCACCTAACCACAGATACGTGGACCAGTAAGCACGGCCAGGGACGCTATATCTCCCTAACTGCACACTGGGTAAATGTAGTGGCAGCTGGGCCCCAGGCGGAGAGCTGTTTGGCGCACGTCCTTCCGCCGCCAAGGATCGCAGGGCAACATTCTTTGCCTCCTGTTGCCACCTCCTCCTTCTCGGCTTCCTCCTCCTCTTCTTCCACCTGCTCATCCAGTCAGCCACACACCTTCACCACCAACTTCAGCACAGCCCGGGGTAAACGTCAGCAGGCCATTCTGAAACTCATATGTTTGGGGGACAGGCCCCACACCGCACAGGAGTTGTGGCGGGGTATAGAACAACAGACCGACGAGTGGTTGCTGCCGGTGAGCCTCAAGCCCGGCCTGGTGGTGTGTGATAATGGGCGAAATCTCGTTGCAGCTCTGGGACTAGCCAATTTGACGCACATCCCTTCCTTGGCGCATGTGCTGAATTTGGTGGTGCAGAAGTTCATACACAACTACCCCGACATGTCAGAGCTGCTGCATAAAGTGCGGGCCGTCTGTTCGCGCTTCCGGCGTTCACATCCTGCTGATGCTCGCCTGTCTGCGCTACAGCGTAACTTCGGCCTTCCCGCTCACCGCCTCATATGCGACGTGCCCACCAGGTGGAACTCCACCTTGCACATGCTGGACAGACTGTGCGAGCAGAAGCAGGCCATAGTGGAGTTTCAGCTGCAGCACGCACGGGTCAGTCGCACTACAGAACAGCACCACTTCACCACCAATGACTGGGCCTCCATGCGAGACCTGTGTGCCCTGTTGCGCTGTTTCGAGTACTCCACCAACATGGCCAGTGGCGATGACGCCGTTATCAGCGTTACAATACCACTTCTATGTCTCCTTGAGAAAACACTTAGGGCGATGATGGAAGAGGAGGTGGCCCAGGAGGAGGAGGAGGAGGAAGAGGGGTCATTTTTAGCACTTTCAGGCCAGTCTCTTCGAAGTGACTCAGAGGGAGGTTTTTGGCAACAGCAGAGGCCAGGTACAAATGTGGCCAGCCAGGGCCCACTACTGGAGGACGAGGAGGACGAGGATGAGGATGAGGTGGAGGAGGATGAGGATGAAGCATGGTCACAGCGGGGTGGCACCCAACGCAGCTCGGGTCCATCACTGGTGTGTGGCTGGGGGGAAAGGCAGGACGATGACGATACGCCTCCCACAGAGGACAGCTTGTCCTTACCCCTGGGCAGCCTGGCACACATGAGCGACTACATGCTGCAGTGCCTGCGCAATGACAGCAGAGTTGCCCACATTTTAACCTGTGCAGACTACTGGGTTGCCACCCTGCTGGATCCACGCTACAAAGACAATGTGCCCACCTTACTTCCTGCACTGGAGCGTGATAGGAAGATGCGCGAGTACAAGCGCACGTTGGTAGACGCGCTACTGAGAGCATTCCCAAATGTCACAGGGGAACAAGTGGAAGCCCAAGGCCAAGGCAGAGGAGGAGCAAGAGGTCGCCAAGGCAGCTGTGTCAATGCCAGCTCCTTTGAGGGCAGGGTTAGCATGGCAGAGATGTGGAAAACTTTTGTCAACACGCCACAGCTAACTGCACCACCACCTGATACGCAACGTGTTAGCAGGAGGCAACATTTCACTAACATGGTGGAACAGTACATGTGCACACCCCTCCAAGTACTGACTGATGGTTCGGCCCCATTCAACTTCTGGGTCTCTAAATTGTCCACGTGGCCAGAGCTAGCCTTTTATGCCTTGGAGGTGCTGGCCTGCCCGGCGGCCAGCGTTTTGTCTGAACGTGTATTCAGCACGGCAGGGGGCGTCATTACAGACAAACGCAGCCGCCTGTCTACAGCCAATGTGGACAAGCTGACGTTCATAAAAATGAACCAGGCATGGATCCCACAGGATCTGTCCGTCCCTTGTCCAGATTAGACATTAACTACCTCCCCTTAACCATATATTATTGGACTCCAGGGCACTTCCTCATTTAATCCTATTTTTATTTTCATTTTACCATTATATTGCGAGGCTACCCAAAGTTGAATGAACCTCTCCTCTGTCTGGGTGCCGGGGCCTAAATATATGCCAATGGACTGTTCCAATGTTGGGTGACGTGAAGCCTGATTCTCTGCTATGACATGCAGAATGATTCTCTGCTGACATGAAGCCAGATCCTCTGTTACGGGACCTCTCTCCTCTGCCTGGGTGCTGGGCCTAAATTTATGAAAATGGACTCTTACAGTGGTGGGTGACGTGAAGCCTGATTCTCTGCTATGATATGAAGACTGATTCTCTGCTGACATGAAGCCAGATTGTCTGTTACGGGACCTCTCTCCTCTGCCTGGGTGCTGGGCCTAAATATATGCCAATGGACTGTTGCAGTGGTGGCTGACGTGAAGCCTCATTCTCTGCTATGACATGCAGACTAATTCTCTGCTGACATGAAGTCAGATCCTCTGTTACGGGACCTCTCTCCTCTGCCTGGGTGCTGGGCCTAAACTTATGAAAATGGACTCTTACAGTGGTGGGTGACGTGAAGCCTCATTCTCTGCTATGACATGCAGACTAATTCTCTGCTGACATGAAGCCAGATTGTCTGTTACGGGACCTCTCTCCTCTGCCTGGGTGCTGGGCCTAAATTTATGACAATGGACTGTTGCAGTGGTGGGTGACGTGAAGCCTGATTCTCTGCTATGACATGCAGACTGATTCTCTACTGACATGAAGCCAGATTGTCTGTTACGGGACCTCTCTCCTCTGCCTGGGTGCTGGGCCTAAATATATGCCAATGGACTGTTGCAGTGGTGGCTGACGTGAAGCCTCATTCTCTGCTATGACATGCAGACTAATTCTCTGCTGACATGAAGCCAGATTGTCTGTTACGGGACCTCTCTCCTCTGCCTGGGTGCTGGGCCTAAACTTATGAAAATGGACTCTTACAGTGGTGGCTGACGTGAAGCCTGATTCTCTGCTATGACATGAAGACTGATTCTCTGCTGACATGAAGCCAGATCCTCTGTTACGGGACCTCTCTCCTCTGCCTGGGTGCTGGGCCTAAACTTATGAAAATGGACTCTTACAGTGGTGGGTGACGTGAAGCCTCATTCTCTGCTATGACATGCAGACTAATTCTCTGCTGACATGAAGCCAGATTGTCTGTTACGGGACCTCTCTCCTCTGCCTGGGTGCTGGGCCTAAATTTATGACAATGGACTGTTGCAGTGGTGGGTGACGTGAAGCCTGATTCTCTGCTATGACATGCAGACTGATTCTCTGCTGACATGAAGCCAGATTGTCTGTTACGGGACCTCTCTCCTCTGCCTGTGTGCTGGGCCTAAATATATGCCAATGGACTGTTGCAGTGGTGGCTGACGTGAAGCCTCATTCTCTGCTATGACATGCAGACTAATTCTCTGCTGACATGAAGCCAGATCCTCTGTTACGGGACCTCTCTCCTCTGCCTGGGTGCTGGGCCTAAATTTATGAAAATGGACTCTTACAGTGGTGGGTGACGTGAAGCCTGATTCTCTGCTATGACATGAAGACTGATTCTCTGCTGACATGAAGCCAGATTGTCTGTTACGGGACCTCTCTCCTCTGCCTGGGTGCTGGGCCTAAATTTATGACAATGGACTGTTGCAGTGGTGGGTGACGTGAAGCCTGATTCTCTGCTATGACATGCAGACTGATTCTCTACTGACATGAAGCCAGATTGTCTGTTACGGGACCTCTCTCCTCTGCCTGTGTGCTGGGCCTAAATATATGCCAATGAACTGTTGCAGTGGTGGCTGACGTGAAGCCTCATTCTCTGCTATGACATGCAGACTGATTCTCTGCTGACATGAAGCCAGATTGTCTGTTACGGGACCTCTCTCCTCTGCCTGTGTGCTGGGCCTAAATATATGCCAATGGACTGTTGCAGTGGTGGCTGACGTGAAGCCTCATTCTCTGCTATGACATGCAGACTAATTCTCTGCTGACATGAAGCCAGATCCTCTGTTACGGGACCTCTCTCCTCTGCCTGGGTGCTGGGCCTAAATTTATGAAAATGGACTCTTACAGTGGTGGGTGACGTGAAGCCTGATTCTCTGCTATGACATGAAGACTGATTCTCTGCTGACATGAAGCCAGATTGTCTGTTACGGGACCTCTCTCCTCTGCCTGGGTGCTGGGCCTAAATATATGCCAATGGACTGTTGCAGTGGTGGCTGATGTGAAGTCTCATTCTCTGCTATGACATGCAGACTAATTCTCTGCTGACATGAAGCCAGATTCTCTGTTACGGGACCTCTCTCCTCTGCCTGGGTTCCGGGGCCTAAATATCTGAGAATGGACTGTTCCAGTGGTGGGTGACGTGAAGCCTCATTCTCTGCTATGACATGCAGACTAATTCTCTGCTGACATGAAGCCAGATCCTCTGTTACGGGACCTCTCTCCTCTGCCTGGGTGCTGGGCCTAAATTTATGAAAATGGACTCTTACAGTGGTGGGTGACGTGAAGCCTGATTCTCTGCTATGACATGAAGACTGATTCTCTGCTGACATGAAGCCAGATTGTCTGTTACGGGACCTCTCTCCTCTGCCTGGGTGCTGGGCCTAAATTTATGACAATGGACTGTTGCAGTGGTGGGTGACGTGAAGCCTGATTCTCTGCTATGACATGCAGACTGATTCTCTACTGACATGAAGCCAGATTGTCTGTTACGGGACCTCTCTCCTCTGCCTGGGTGCTGGGCCTAAATATATGCCAATGGACTGTTGCAGTGGTGGCTGACGTGAAGCCTCATTCTCTGCTATGACATGCAGACTAATTCTCTGCTGACATGAAGCCAGATTGTCTGTTACGGGACCTCTCTCCTCTGCCTGGGTGCTGGGCCTAAACTTATGAAAATGGACTCTTACAGTGGTGGCTGACGTGAAGCCTGATTCTCTGCTATGACATGAAGACTGATTCTCTGCTGACATGAAGCCAGATCCTCTGTTACGGGACCTCTCTCCTCTGCCTGGGTGCTGGGCCTAAACTTATGAAAATGGACTCTTACAGTGGTGGGTGACGTGAAGCCTCATTCTCTGCTATGACATGCAGACTAATTCTCTGCTGACATGAAGCCAGATTGTCTGTTACGGGACCTCTCTCCTCTGCCTGGGTGCTGGGCCTAAATTTATGACAATGGACTGTTGCAGTGGTGGGTGACGTGAAGCCTGATTCTCTGCTATGACATGCAGACTGATTCTCTGCTGACATGAAGCCAGATTGTCTGTTACGGGACCTCTCTCCTCTGCCTGTGTGCTGGGCCTAAATATATGCCAATGGACTGTTGCAGTGGTGGCTGACGTGAAGCCTCATTCTCTGCTATGACATGCAGACTAATTCTCTGCTGACATGAAGCCAGATCCTCTGTTACGGGACCTCTCTCCTCTGCCTGGGTGCTGGGCCTAAATTTATGAAAATGGACTCTTACAGTGGTGGGTGACGTGAAGCCTGATTCTCTGCTATGACATGAAGACTGATTCTCTGCTGACATGAAGCCAGATTGTCTGTTTCGGGACCTCTCTCCTCTGCCTGGGTGCTGGGCCTAAATATATGCCAATGGACTGTTGCAGTGGTGGCTGACGTGAAGCCTCATTCTCTGCTATGACATGCAGACTAATTCTCTGCTGACATGAAGCCAGATTCTCTGTTACGGGACCGCTCTCCTCTGCCTGGGTTCCGGGGCCTAAATATCTGAGAATGGACTGTTCCAGTGGTGGGTGACAGGAAGCCAGATTCTCTGCTGTGGGACCTCTCTCCAATTGATTTTGGTAAATTTTTATTTATTTAATTTTTATTTTAATTCATTTCCCTATCCACATTTGTTTGCAGGGGATTTACCTACATGTTGCTGCCTTTTGCAGCCCTCTAGCCCTTTCCTGGGCTGTTTTACAGCCTTTTTAGTGCCGAAAAGTTCGGGTCCCCATTGACTTCAATGGGGTTCGGGTTCGGGACGAAGTTCGGATCGGGTTCGGATCCCGAACCTGAACATTTTCGGGAAGTTCGGCCGAACTTCTCGAACCCGAACATCCAGGTGTTCGCTCAACTCTAGTAGTGCAGCATTTGTTAGCGGTTTTGCTGCGTTACCGCATCTACACAGAGTGAAAAACACTATTTGAAGAAATAATTTCTACTGGTGTGATTAACCAGTTGTCCCCCCAACAAAACTGATTAAAGCAGGGGTGTTATATACCAATAATATACTTTCTATATAGTGCATTTGGGTAGTGCAGCATTTGTTAGCGGTTTTGCTGCATTACCGCATCTACACAGAGTAAAAAACACTATTTGAAGAAATAATTTCTACTGGTGTGATTTACCAGTTGCCCCCCCCCCCCCCCCCCCAAAAATGATTGAGGCAGGGATGTGATATACCTTCTTCCACAAATACTGCTCTTCCATGGGGACTTTTAGGCAGGCCATTCCGCAGGGGTGGTAGGCGTCGGGCAGGTACACCAGGCCGCTGCCTAAATGGGAAGTTGCAGAAGGTGCGTGCGATTACGTCAAAGGACGCACCAGACTTGGTTGAGTGGCTCACTCAGCCTTCCACTTCTGCACCATCCTCATCCTCTCTATCTGCATCCTCTTCACTCTCTGCTGTGTGCATCCCCAAAGACACCACCACCACCACCATCACCACCATATCCCCTCCGCTCGAGTCAGAGAAATAATTTTCCCATCCATTACAAGACCTTACCATTATTGGCATCGGATCAGGAAGAGGAGGTATCAACGGTCGCCACCCAGCAGTCTGACGACAATACCCAGATCAGCCCAAGTACTCCGAGATCTCTAATGTCAGTGGTGGCGAAGGTGACGAATCCGATGATGACGTGTCAATGGACGTCACGTGGGTGCCCTCAAGAAAGGAAGAGGAGGGGAGTTCAAAGGGAGAGATGGAGCAGCAGATAGGGAGGAGAAGGAGGAGAAGCAGGCGAACTAACAGTGCACAGGAGGCAAAAAGCAGACTGCTAATGTATCTGGAACGAGCCATCCACCATGCACGGTCACATCTGGCGTTCCCAGGACGCCGGCACATGGGTCCGCAGTGTGGGCTTTTTTTAACGTGTCCGCTGCTGACAATAGTGTTTCCATCTGCAGCTTGTGCGGTCAACGCATAAGTCGCAGTAAGCCCAACACTCGTCTAGAGACGAACCCACAAAGCCACACTCCCGGTGCTCCCCGTCCTGCTTCTTCTCCTTCTCCTCTCTCCTCCCAGTTGTCCTCCACTCCACCTTCCACCGTGCTGTTCATCTGGCAAAAGGCAGGCTTCCTTGCCCTAAATGTTCGAGCAAAAAAAGATGATGATACCGGATAACCCTCTTGACCAACAGCCGATCGCTGACTTGTCAGAACTGCGAGCCTGCCAACTACTGCCATATAAACTGGTGGACTCTGAGGCCTTTAGAAAATTTGTGGCCATTGGAAAACCGCAATGGAAGGTCCCCAGAAGGAAATATTTCTCCCAGAAGGGCATCCCAGAGCTATATGGTCACGTTCAGGGGCAAGTGAATGTATCTCTGGCACACAGTGTCGGTGCCAAGATACATCTGACCACAGACATGTGGTCTAGCAAACACGGGCAGGGAAGGTACATAACCTTTACTGTCCACTGGGTGAACCTTCTGACGGCCGTCAAGCATGCAACCCATGGCACCAATGTAGATTTGGTAATACCGCCACGGATTGCATGCAGGCCTACCTCTTCTTCTCCTCCTCAAATTCCATCTACCCTCTCCTCCTTGGCTGCCTCCTCCTTTTCCGCTGCTACCGTATTTCCCGCTGCGCCCCTTAACCTGCCCAGAACCTATTTGATGTGCCAGGTGAAACGTTGCCATGCTGTGTTGCGTCTGTTGTGCCTGGAAGCCAAGAGCCATGCCGATCCTGCACTCCATTCAGCTTTGCGGTCACAGGCTGATCAGTGGCAAACCCCGCTCAATTTGACAGTTGGTAAAGTGGTGTGCGACAACAGGGCAAAATGGAACAAGTACCCTGCATTGTGCCCTCTTACCACACCCTGTGCAGTGCCCCTAGTCATTCCCTGTGCTGTGCCCTCTTATACTCTTTTATCCGGTCATGGTATGGCGGTGTTATCCGGTCACTGTGCAGAGGTGTTATCCGGTCAATGTATGGCGGTGGTATCCAATATCTGGCTGTCCATAACTGTATCCCTTTCCCTGCCCAAACCGTTCTTTTTTAGACCTGGCATGAGAGGGAAAAATATGCAGATTGCGGTGCTAAGGACCTTTGCGCCACAATCTGTGTCCGAAATATGCCTAACATAGACGTATTTCTATATAATAAATAATCACCGAATTGTATTATCATTTGGGGGTAGGGCTAACATCTTTATATTATATAGATTCTAGTTTATTATACTTTGCCCTGTATTTCCCAGTAGAAAATGGTCCTTGGGAAACACAGTCCTCATCCCTGACCACCAGGGTAGCGCTCTGTGCTTATTCTGACACTAGGGCTGGGTTCACGTCCTATTTTTGCTATCTATTTAATGCATACCAAAAATGTATGCGTTAACAGATGCCTTAGACTGATGCCGTACAGTGGCCTCCGTTCACCATACAGTTCCATGGTAGAAAAAAAATGTACGTTAACGTATGCATTTTTTTAATAGACTCTGCAGGATACAAAAACACGGAGTGCTGCACATTTGTATACATCAAACCGATGGGAAATAAAAAAAAATTCTAGGCTCCAGCAGGGCACATTTTTGAGAGTTTCCCTTTAAGACGCATAAAAATGGACCCTGATTAAAATACATATTTTTTGTGGGAATTTTTGCCAATGATCCCCCTCTGGTATATCACTGTCCATGTTGTGGGACTATTTGTGTACTTCTAGTAAGTTTTTGCTGGCTGCAAATAGGAGCTGAAGGTTTTTCAGGTTCACTTGCCATTAAAGTGAATGGTGCCCGTCGCGAACTTGTGGTTCGCGAACAGTAATTGCGTTTGCGCACCGTCCCGGCCGATGTTCGTCCATCACTAATTATTAATACTGGGGGGCTCTTCTACTAATGGCGGTCACTCTTGGGGAGTGTTCTCATGGTTGAGGGTACTGTAGGGGGCAATATTACTAATGAGGGCATTCTAGAAGGGAATTACTATTGGTGGGACTATGAGGAGCACAATTACTATGGGGGCACTGATATTTCTACAGGATAGTATCTGGGGGTATTGGGGGGCACAGCGAGCAGCAGGATAACACTGTTTGGACTCCAGGTTGGGGGATGATGATAGAAATGTGAGGAATCTAAGATGTATGTGTGTCACAGTCTGCAGAGACGAGGTGCGGTTGAAAGCAGTTGTACGGACCTAATGGAGAAGATGATGACAGAGAAGATCTACATCCGAGGAGACGTCACCTGGAGGCACTGGATGTGAGAGGTATGGGCTGCTGTATAGCAAGTACAGTACAGCAAAATGCAGTGTGTGGGGGGAGAGCGGGCATCATAGAGAACTGGGCCACATTCCTTGGGGCTTGGGCTCCGGATCTTTTGAGACCCTAGCAACCCCCCTGCCTTTTGGATTCATACACCGGACACCCTAACCCCTGTATTAGATCTTCGCTGATAACTTGACTAATACTTACCTTTCCTTCTCTCGTAGACTCTCTGATTTGTGCTCATTCCATCAGGTAGGGTCCTATTTTATCACATTTTATTGCTTGTTTACTACACTTTTTCTTCATATGTTTCTGTTTTTTTGTTTTTTTTTCATTTCTTTTCATGAGCCCGGTCCTTAAGGGGTTAAAGTCTAATCTTAAAGTTGGGCGGTCACAAAGTTTCCCCGAGATACTTCTAAGTCAGGGACCGTCTCCTCAAGGGCAGACTCCTCCTCATTATCACCTACCATGGCCGAGAACGGAAATTCGGCGACCACCTCAAGGTCAATGAGCACAGGGCTGTCATTGCACGCAGGGCGTTGTTGCAGTACTACCCTGGCCCAAAGATCCCAGAACAAAGGACAATCTCGGCCAATGATCATCTCGTGCATCAGCCCCTGCACCACCCCTACCTGGTGAGACACCATACCCTCCTCTGTGTTTAAGGTGACCTGGGCCACTGGGTAAACCTTGGTATTGCCATAATTACAGGTGACTCCCAAGGTTTTCCCAGGGACCAACCTATGAGGGATACGGGCCATTAGGAGCGTGACCAGGCTCCAGAAGTCCAGTTGTGGGGGTGTCATTAACGCTGATTGAGCAGAATGGCAGTCCCTCCCCAGAGTTTGGAACAGCAAACAGGGAGCTCCGTCTCCCCACGGAACAGTCCATTTGGTTCCGAGCTGAGGCGTCACTGGGCCGCCATATGTCCCGGAGCATGGCATCTTCAGCAGATGATCTCTTTTAGGGAAGGTCTTGGTGTTGGCTCTGGAATGCTCTTGGCCTTAGAACGTCCTTCCTGAGGCGTTTTTTGTCCCTTCCTCTGACCTTCATAAGAGCTCCACTGTCACGCTGGGCAGGATACAAGATGCACAGAATACCACCAAACAAGTGTCTAGGCAAGAAGCTGGGGATAAAGGTCACCTCCTGACAAATCCCTACCAGCTCTCCCTAGACTTCTATGCCCACGTTCAAACCCTGAAGGTGGGAATAAACGCGTCCCCGTGCCTAGGCTGAAGATTCCCTAAAATCCCTAAGATGGTGAAAGGGGGAAAGAGGCAGCCTGCTCCCTCAGGACCTGGAGGGGGCAGGCGTCTCTCTAACAGCCTAGACAGACAACCACAAGAAAAACAAAGCCAACTTATCTGGTTACTGAGCAGGAACAGCAAATCCTTCCTTCCTTCCACTGAGCAAGACAGAAGCTATAACCCGCACCCTACACTGGGAGTGGGCGTAATTTAAACTCATACCAACGACCCCACCCAGTGAACCTGAAGGGAGGCGGATACAGCTCAACTCCAAAACAAAAACAAAAGGCTGCACACGTGCTGCTAACCTGGAAGACCTCCGCACATAACCTGAGCAGGGCATGACAGTACCCCCCCTTCTACGGGTGACCTCCGGACACCCCGGCCCAACTTTATCCGGGTGGGATCTGTGAAAAGCCCTCACCAGTCGGCTGGCACTAACATCCACAGCTGGAACCCACATCCTCTCCTCAGGGCCGTATCCCCTCCAGTGTACCAGGTACTGAAGGGAACCCCGAAGAACTCTTAAGTCGAGAACCCTAGAGATCTCGAACTCTAAATTTCCATCAACCAGAAGAGGGGGAGGAGGCAATGGCGATGGTTCCACCGGTTTCACATATTTCTTCAGTAAAGACCTGTGGAACACATCATGGATCCTCCACGTCTGCGGAAGATCCAGACGAAACGCTACTGGATTGACTACCGCAGATATTTTGTAAGGTTCAATAAATCTTGGACCCAGTTTCCAAGATGGTACTCTCAGTTTAATATTTTTAGTAGATAACCACACCAGATCACCCACACACAGGTCCGGACCAGTCATACGTCTCTTGTCAGCCATTCGCTTATACCTCTCATCCCTCTTCTCCAAATTCACTTGGATCTTCCGCCAGATAGAAGACAAGGCAGAAGAAAATCTCTCCTCCTCTGGCATCCCAGAAGAACTAGTCCCAGAAAAGGTACCAAACTGAGGATGAAAACCGTATGCGCCAAAAAATGGGGACTTACCCGTGGACTCCTGCCTACGGTTATTCAAAGCAAACTCTGCTAGGGACAAGAATGAAGACCAGCCCTCCTGATTCTCAGCCACAAAGCACCCTCAAGTAGGTCTCCAGGTTTTGATTAGTACGCTGTGTCTGCCCATTCGACTGCGGATGAAAAGCCGAAGAGAATAAAAGTTGAATGCCAAGCCGAGAGCAGAACGCCCTCCAAAACCTGGAGACAAACTACGTGCCCCTATCAGAAACCACATCCGAGGGAATGCCATGTAATTTCACGATATTATCAACAAAAATCTGAGCAAGAGTCTTGGCATTGGGCAGACTAGCTAACGATACAAAGTGAGCCATTTTACTAAAACGGTCAACAACCACCAAAATTACTGTTTTCCCGGAGGAACTCAGCAGATCCGTAATAAAGTCCATAGACAAGTGCGTCCAAGGACGAGATGGAATAGACAAAGGAAGAAGTGAACCAGAAGATCGTGTGTTTGCAACCAGGAACAAACAACCTCCCTGGGGGACAAGAACCAGGAGCCCCCTCCTGGGCTCCCAACACCTCCATCTCCAATTTGGGGTACAGAGCGGAGACCACCACCCCATCAGCCAAAATCGGAGCAGGATCCTCTGAATCACATCCCCCAGGAAAACTGCGAGACAACGCATCTGCCTTGACGTTTTTAACCCCCGGGCGAAAAGTAACCACAAAATTGAACCTGGTAAAGAACAGTGACCATCTAGCCTGTCCTAGGATTCAGACGCTTGGCAGATTGCAGGTAAGCCAAATTCTCCAACCAGTGACGCCATTCCTCAAAGGCCAATTTGATGGCAAGCAATTCCCTATCTCCTACATCATAATTCCTCTCGGCCACCGAGAGCTTCTTGGAAAAAAAAGCACACGGAACCCATTTGCCAGGAGATGAACCCTGCGACAGCACTGCTCCAACCCCTACTTCTGATGCATCAACCTCCACCACGAATGGCTGAGACACATCGGGCTGCACCAGAATGGGAGCAGAAGCAAAACATTCCTTAATAGTCGAAAAGGCCTGCAATGCCTCATCCGACCAGACAGACGTCAACGCCATTCTTAGTCATATCGGTCAGAGGTTTTACAATGGTAGAATAGTTCAAGATAAATTTTCTATAATAATTAATAAACCCCCAAAACCGCATCAAAGCTTTCTGATTCTCGGGTCGGTCCCATTCCAAAACCGCCCGGAACTTTTCAGGATCCATACGAAAACCAGAGTCAGAAAGCAGATATCCCAGAAACAGAAGCTCCTGCACAGAACACACACATTTCTCCAATTTGGCATATAATTTATTCTCCCGAAGGATCGACAAAACATGTCTCACGTGATCCCGATGGGTCTTCAGATCAGGAGAGTAAATTAGAATGTCATCCAAGTAAACTACCACGAACCTCCCCACAAAATGATGCAAAATATCATTGACGAATCGCTGAAATACCGCTGGCGCGTTAGTTAAGGCCGTTTTCCACTCATCCCTTTCCTTGATTCTGATCAGATTGTAGGTCCCTCTTAAATCCAACTTGGAGAACATCTTGGCTCCAACAATTTGATCAAAAAGATCGGCGATCAAAGGAAGGAGATACGGATCATGGACTCTATTACGGTTCAATTCCCGGAAATCCAGTCTCAGCGATCCATCCTTTTTCTTTACAAAGAATAAACCAACTGCAACCGGAGACTTAGATGGCCTAATATGACCTTTTGCCAAACTCTCGGCAATATACTTCCGCATGACCTCTCTTTCAGGTTGAGAAAGATTGTAAAGCTGAGACTTTAGCAACTTAGCCCCTGGGATGAGATTAACTGGACAATCATAGACACGATGAGGGGGCAATTCCTGAGCCCCACCCTCCGAAAAGACATCCGCAAAATCTGAGAGATACTGAGGTAAAGCCGTAGTAGACACACCAGAGATAGATGTGCCAAGACAATTGTCCGAACAAAATTCACTCCAACCAATGATCTGTCTCGCTTGCCAATCTATAATTGGGTTATGTTTTGTCAACCACGGTAAACCTAAGACTATAGGAGCGGGCAAGTCCTTCATGACAAAATAAGACATGATCTCAACATGTGAATCACCCACCCTTAACTGAATACCATGAGCAATATGAGTGAGACTCCTTTGAAAAAGGGGGGAAGAATCAATTGCGAAAACCGGAATCTCTCTTTCTAAAGTGCAAGTACTTAGACCCAGATTTTGAAGAAAAAGAAAATTAATAAGGTTTACCCCAGCACCACAGTCAATGAATACTTCAACAATAAATTTTCTTGAGTCATAGCTGATAGTGTTGAGCGCGAATATTCGAATTGCCAATTTTTTTCTCGAATATCGCAATTTCGAGATTTTGCGAATATTTAGAATATCGTTCTATATATTCGCGAAATCGAATATTCGTGTTTTTTTTATTTATTTTTTATTATATTTTTTTCTTCCCCACTTCCCTAAAGTTGTTCTTACCTGTCCTTTGGATTCCTGGCTTCCTGGCTGCTCCATTCAGTGGCGTTTTCAACTTACTGCTATATTCCATATTAGCTAAATGACAATCTAATCTAATTTTTAATAGTGTACATATTTTACAAAACTTAAGTTCAGAAGAGGCAAAAAAAATTAGAGGAAAAAAAAGGGATTATAGCACTATATTAGCTAAATTACAATCTATATGTGTATTTTACGAAAATTTCGTAATATTGCTCTAACTTCTTCTTTTAGAATATTCGTAATATTCTAAGAGACGAAGTTAGAGCAATATCACGAAATTTCATAAAATACACATATTAGCCTAGTCATAGTCAATTAGCATAGGAACGTTGCCTTATACTATCAAGATAAATAATCGCAATACGCGAAAAATAAATCGCATATTATTCGCGATAATTGGAATAATTACGAATATTCGATTTTCGACGAATATAACACGAATATTCATTCGAATATTCGCGAAATATCGCAAAATCGAATATGGCACTTCCCGCTCATCACTAATAGCTGATAGGAGAAAATGAGTATTACAGGGAGCTTGCATACCTGCTTGCTCCACCACCCCATTCACACTACCAAGAGTCAGGGATGTTTTTTCTTTTTCTTTAAGTAAACGTCTTTGTGATTCCTTCTCATCAACATGCGGTTTAACAAAAGGACAAGCAAAAATAAAATGAACACTTTTCCCACAGTAATAACATAGTTTATGCAACCTCCTAAAGTTCCTACTACCAGAACGGATAGACACCTGACCCTGCTGCATGGGTTCCTCCCCTACCCTAGAGTTACATGTCACATCACCCTGGGGAGAAGGTGAGACGAAACCACTCACAGCAGGGATCCCTTGCGCGGAGGGAACCTTACACCTCTCTCTAATACGTCTATCTAACTGTACTGCCAAAAACATAGCATTCTCCAATGTATCCGGGTACTCATGAAAAGCAAGGGCATCTTTCAATCTCTCAGATAACCCCTGACAAAACTGACTACGTAAGGCGGGGTCATTCCACTCTGACTCCGTAGCCCATCTCTTAAACTCAATGCAGTAAGCCTATGCAGTATGGTCACCTAGTAATAAATTACGCAATTTAGATTCCGCCATCGAGACCCGATCTGGATCATCATAAATTAATCCCAAGGCTTTAAAAAATTCTTCCACCTACCGGAGGGCCAGACAACGGCAGAGAAAAGGCCCAGGATTGCGTGTCCCCTTTAAGCAGGGATAGGATTATCCCTACCCTCTGACTCTCATCACCAGACGAAGATGGACGCAGCCGAAAATACAGCTTGCATGACTCTTTAAAGCGGATAAAGTCATCCACACCCCCTGCAAATCTATCAGGGAGAGCGACTTTAGGCTCCCCATAAATTTGACTTACTCCTATTGCACCTGATGCCAGAGCATTCTGACACCATGTGACTGAATTACGCAGATCAGCAACCTCTAGGGAACCCTGCATGGGATCAACTAGCGCATCAATTGACTCCATCTCAAAACAGCTGAGAAATGGCAGTCAAAGTATTGGTGGGTTATAATGTCATGCTGGACAGGATACAAGATACACAGAATACCACCAAACAAGTGTCTAGGCAAGAAGCTGGGGATAAAGGTCACCTCCTGACAAATCCCTACCAGCCCTCCCTAGACTTCTATGCCCACATTCAGACCCTGAAGGTGGGAATGAACATGTCCCCGTGCCTAGGCTGAAGATTCCCTAAAATCCCTAAGATGGTGAAAGGGGGAAAGAGGCGGCCTGCTCCCTCAGGACCTGGAGGGGGCAGGCGTCTCTCTAACAGCCTAGACAGACAACCACAAGAAAAACAAAACCAACGTATCTGGTTACTGAGCAGGAACAGCAAATCCTTCATTTCAAAAGGTCAGTTCAGCAACTAAGGCTACTGGCCCTTTAAATGTCCAACACAAACAATTCGGTTTCCGGCCCTTTAACTTGCTGCTGCTCCTCGCAACAATGGCTATGCATGCATTCTCCACCATTTTGTAGGGATCTGCCCCAATGTTAGCCTTCATACAAGAACACAGCAGCAGCCTTTTAGAGGTTAAAGCAAAGAAACGGTTGTCTTTTATTCTTGACAAAACAACTATCCAAGAATGCATGTTGAACTACCCAAGAATGCGTGCGGAGCCCTCAGCCGAGGAGGCGGCTGAGGGTTCCACACGCATTCTTGGGTAGTTATTTGCTTATCCTTTCCACACGTAGGTCTGTTTATGCCTTACTTCTGGATTTGTATGTCTGATGGCTTCCATTGTCTTACTGGCTTGCTTGTGTGTGGCTTCTCTCTGCAATCTATATATCCTTGTGTGCTGACCCCTCAGCCTCCTCTAGGGTTTGTTTTTTCCTCACTGAAGGTTTCCCCCTTCCTTGCTGCTGTTTTTACAAAGTATATTTTTTTATATATGTTAAATTAATGTATGTTAAATAAAGACTCTTTCATGTTTATATATACACATTTGTTTGGTGCTAATTTTTGGTGTGTTTAGTACATTGAATAGTTTGGACTGTTCTCAGCACTATATATTCATTATAACCCGGTGATCAAATCTAGTGGGTATCACATTCTTTATTTGCAGAGACTCATTGATAAAGGTCCAAGATGGACCGAAACGTCTGAGACTCCAAAGTCTCATATACTCTACAGCCGAATACAATATGGATAGTTATTTATTCTATTAATTTTGGCTAATACCTTAGCACACTGGAATGCTTATGATTACTTTGGTTCTTCAAGGGGTATGTTTTTTTTGCACAATAAATCACAAATTTTGCATTCAAAAAGCTTTCTTGAGTGTGCGTGTAATCCTTTATTTGACATTAATAAATTTATGAGCAATAGTCTCGCACCACAATCGCCAAGTACTATCAAGCGTAAAACACCTGCGCTACAGACAAAATATGGCTAATTTAAGAGCAGCTATGCGCCAAATAATAAATCAAACTCTAAATGCACATGATGAGGGAAAAAATGGCAGAAAATGACAGAGAAAAAGGTAAACTTAGTAAATGTGCCCCAGTAAGTGCACAACATGTATGAGGGAATGAGTACCAAGATGTCAACATAACCTGCATTTCCAGACATAAAAAAGCCTAGTTAAAGTGAAGATATTTATGTACTATTAGTAACTGTGATAAATATTCACACAAACGCCACTAGAAGTGGTCTACAACCTGGCAAAATATCACATCAGTAATGGGGTATGCATTCCATAACCATGTTCCACAAGCAAGGAAAGGAAGACATTACTAGTATCTCCACAATATGTGAGTGTCACCACCAGACATCTGAGAAGCTCTGACAGACGTTCTTCAGAACCTTTTGCTTGAGGTTCCTTTTGTTTTGCTTTTGTTTTCTCATCTCGTTAGCCTCTCTCAGCTGTCATGTAGTTGCACTGATTGCATCCCTTTAAATCCCTTCCCATACTGCGTCACTTTGCGGTTTATACAACTTCCTGGAGTGTGTGCATGCTGGATGCTACTACTGAGTTTTCTACAGATAAGTTTGTTCATTCATTTGTATTTTCCTGTTTGCTGGATCCTAGGTGACCCTGACTCCCTCCATATTAAAGGGGTTGTCCAGGTTCAGAGCTGAACCTGGACATCCCTCCATTTTCACCACGGCAGCCCCCCTGACATGAGCATCGGAGCAGTTCATGCTCCGATGCTCTCCTTTGCCCTGCGCTAAATCGCGCAGGGCAAAGGCATTTTTCTGAGTTCCGGTGACATACCGGGCTCTCTATGGGGCTGACAGGCAGCCCGGTGACGTCACCGGCACTGATGGGCGGGATTTGGCTCTGCCCTAGCCAGTAAAACGGCTAGGGCAGAGCTAAAGCCCGCCCCTCAGAGCCGGTGACGTCACCGAACACACTGCTGGGCGGAAGTTACCACCCGGCAGTGTGTTATTGAAAACACAAGAGCCTGTGCCCTGCGCGATCTAGCGCAGGGCACGGGAGCGCATCGGAGCATGAGATGCTCCGATGCCAGGCTCAGGAGGGCTGCCGGGGTGAAAATAAGGCTATGTCCGGGTTCAGCTCTGAACCCGGACAACCCCTTTAAGTGTAGGGAGCCGGTGGTCATGTCCCCTCATTATTATAGGGTGTTCAGGTGTCATACAGTCGAGGAACGAGGATATGCAATCATCTACCATAGAGATTTTTGCATAGACTGAGCAGTAAGGGAGAGAGCCAGGTCTGTTACAGGGCTTACCCTCTGGTTCTTTAGTTTTGGATCCAGTCAGTCGGATCTTCATTTTGTGTCTTCTAGTTTCTGTACACCTTCCGTGACATTATAAACCGCCAAAACCGTCTCAAGCATGGATCCGGTTTCACTTTTGACTGAACACATGCAGGGTCTTTCATTGGAGGCAGCAGATCTCCGTAAAACTGTTTCTCAGTTTCAGGTGACCGGTTCAGCTTGCGTTCATGGAGTTTGTTCTGAGCCTAAGATCTCGCTCCCGGATACGTTCTCCGGGGGTAGTGAGAATTTTGTTTGTTTTAGAGAGGCTTGCAAACTCCATTTTCGCCTACCTCCCCATTCCTCTGGTGATGAGGAGCAGAGGGTGGGGATCATCATCTCGCTGCTCAGGGATAACGCTCAGTCCTGGGCCTTTTCGCTGCCGGTGTGGGCACGGCCCCTCTGTTCAGTGGATTCATTTTTTTTTAGCCCTGGGTCAGATATATGATGATCCGGATCGTATTGCTCTGGCTGAGTCTAGACTACATCTTTTATGCCAGGGTAAACAGTCCGCAGAGATATACTGTTCAGAATTTCGGAGATGGGCAGCTGATACTGGTTGGAATGATGCTGCACTCCGAAGTCAATTTTGCCATGGTCTTTCAGAGGGATTGAAAGATGCATTTGCCTTTCATGAGAGACCTACCTCCTTGGACTCTGCCATGTCTTGGGCCGTTCGTATTGACAGGCATCTTAGAGAGAGAGGAGAGATCACTCTTTCCTGTCATACTCAGTCCAAGGACAGTGCGGTGGTCTCATTCAGTGCACAGGGGTCTCAGTCACTCTCAATCCCTTCTGAGCAGGAGCCCATGCAGCTGGGTTTGCTTGCCTCTGACAATAGAAGATTCAGCTCTCATAGGAAGGTTTGTTTCTGATGTGGTGGTATAAATCATTTGGCAAATGTTTGTCCCTCTAGGAGATTCAGGCAGTTTTTTGAGAGTAATAAAGAAACAAAAAGAAAAAAATCCTCTAAAAACGTTCCATCTGTTACTATTGGCAAGGTTGATGCGGAAATTGAAGGTTTTCCGTTTGATTGTAGTTCCCGTTTTGTCCTACCTGCCAGGGTGGCGCTAGAGAGCAAGAACATTTTTTGTGAGATTTTTGTAGATAGTGGAGCAGCTGTCAATCTCATTGATAATCAATTTGCTATAACTCATGGTTTCCAGGTATGCACTTTGGGAAAGGATATACCTGTTTTTGCTATTGATTCCGTTCCACTTTCTCAGAAATCGTTAAAGGGCATAGTTCACAATATCCGTTTGATTGTGAGTGATACTCATGTTGAGGATGTGTCATGTTTCGTCCTAAGCGGGTTGTCTACTCCTCTAGTGTTGGGGCTACCCTGGCTCACTAAACATAACCCCACCATTGATTGGCAAATAAATGGTTGGAGTGACTTTTGCAGAGAGAATTGCCTCACGACATCTGTTTCTGAGGTTTCTACTAAGACTGTACCATCTTTTCTCTCTGAATTTTCGGATGTGTTTTCTGAGAGTGGTGTTCAGGACTTGCCCCCTCACAGGGAGTACGATTGCCCTATTAATCTCACCCCAGGCGCCAAGCTGCATAAATCTCGTTTATACAATCTCTCCCAACCTGAAAGGGTCGCTATGCGTGCTTATATCTCTGAGAGTCTGAGAAAGGGACACATACGACCCTCGAAGTCACCTGTTGCCGCTGGTTTTTTCTTTGTTAAGAAAAAAGATGGTTCTTTAAGACCATGTCTGGATTTCAGGGAGCTGAACAGTATCACTATTCGTGACCCTTATCTGCTTCCTCTGATCCCGGACCTGTTTAACCAGATTGTTGGGCATACAACCTGGTCAGGGTCAGAGAAGGAGACGAATGAGGGCCATTTTGAGAATTTGGTTATGCTTTTTGGTTTTATGAATGCTCCAGCCGTCTTTCAGCATTTTGTGAACAGCATTTTTTATCATTTAATGGGGAAATTTGTACTAGTGTATATAGATGACATTTTGATTTTTTCTCCTGATTTCAAAACTCATAAGGACCACCTACGTCAGGTCTTGCTCATCCTGCGGGAGAATAAATTGTACGCTAAACTGGAAAAATGTGTGTTTGCGGTTCCAGAAATTCAATTTCTGGGGTTTCTTCTCTCCGCTTCTGGTTTTCGCATGGACCCCGAGAAGGTCCGCGCTGTGCTTGAGTGGGAGCTTCCTGAGAATCAGAAGGCGCTGATGCATTTTTTGGGTTTTGCCAATTATTATAAGAAGTTTATTTTGAATTATTCATCTGTTGTTAAACCACTCACTGATATGACTAGAAAGGGGGTAGATTTTTCCTCCTGGTCGGTAGAGGCGCGTAAGGCCTTTTCTAGTATCAAGGAGAGTTTTGCTTCCGCTCCCATCTTGGTACAACCTGATATTTCTCTGTCCTTCATAGTTGAGGTGGACGCTTATGACGTGGGTGCGGTCTTGTCTCAGGGTCCCTCTCCTGCCAAATGGCGACCGTGTGCCTTTTTCTCAAAGAAACTCTCCTACGCAGAGAGAAATTACGATGTGGGAGATAGGGAGTTGTTGGCCATCAAGTTAGCTTTTGAGGAATGGCGCCATTGGCTAGAGGTAGCCAGACACCCTATTACCGTGTTTACTGACCATAAGAATCTGGCCTACTTGGAGTCAGCCAAGCGTCTGAACCCGAGACAGGCCAGATGGTCTTTGTTCTTTTCAAGGTTTAATTTTGTTGTCACGTTCCGCCCTGGGGTTAAGAATGTGAAGGCGGATGCCCTGTCACGTTGTTTTCCGGGAGGTGGGAATTTTGAAGACCCGGGCCCCATTTTGGCTGAAGGTGTGGTGGTCTCTGCTCTTTATCCTGAATTGGAGGCAGAGGTTCAGGTAGCCCAGTCAGAGGCTCCTGATCTTTGTCCTCCTGGGAGGTTGTTTGTGCCTCTCGCTTTAAGACACAAGATTTTTAAGGAGCACCATGATACTGTCCTTGCTAGGCACCCGGGGGCAAGAGCCACAGTGGATCTCATCGCTCGGAGATTCTGGTGGCCGGCGCTTCGTAAGTCGGTTGAGGGTTTTGTGGCAGCCTGCGAAACCTGCGCTCGTGCCAAAGTCCCTCATTCACGGCCATCAGGTCCTCTCCTTCCGTTACCCATTCCTTCCCGTCCTTGGACACATCTGTCCATGGACTTCATTACGGACCTGCCTCGTTCCTCGGGGAAGACTGTAATTCTGGTGGTGGTGGACCGTTTTAGCAAAATGGTGCATTTCATTCCTTTTCCTGGCTTGCCCAATGCTAAGACGCTGGCGCAGGCATTTATTGATCACATTGTCAAATTGCATGGTATTCCTTCAGACATAGTCTCTGCTAGGGGCACACAGTTTGTTTCCAGATTCTGGAAGGCTTTCTGTTCTCGCTTGGAGGTTCGGTTGTCATTCTCTTCTGCTTTCCACCCACAATCGAATGGCCAGACAGAGCGCGTCAGTCAGAATCTGGAGACATATCTGCGCTGTTTTGTGGCAGAGAATCAGGAGGATTGGTGTTCTTTTTTGTCCCTTGCTGAGTTTGCTTTAAATAACCGTCGTCAGGAGTCCTCTGATAAGTCACCATTTTTTGGTGCATATGGGTTTCATCCGCAGTTTGGGACATTCTCGGGAGAGGGGTCTTCTGGTTTACCTGATGAGGACAGATTCTCCTCGTCTTTGTCATCTATTTGGCAAAAGATTCAGGATAATCTAAAGAGCATGAGTGAGAGATATAAGCGTGTGGCTTGGTCCGGACCTGAATGTTGGTGATCTGGTGTGGTTGTCTACTAAGAATATCAAATTGAAGGTTCCCTTCTGGAAGTTGGGTCCTAACTTTTTTTGGGCCTTACAAAATCTTGTCCGTCATCAATCCTGTTGCCTACCATCTTGATCTTCCTCAGACTTGGAAGATCCATAATGCTTTTCATAAGTCCTTATTAAAACCTTATGTCCAACCCATTGTACCCTCGTCTTTGCCTCCTCCTCCGATTGTGGTTGATAGTAATCTTGAATTTCAGGTCTCTAGGATTGTGGATTCTCGTGTTGTCCGCGGTTCTCTCCAGTACCTTGTTCATTGGGAGGGTTATGGTCCTGAGGAGAGGATGTGGGTCCCAGTGACGGACATTAAGGCCACTCGTCTCATCAGGGCTTTCCATAGGTCCCATCCTGAGAAGGTGGGCTCTGAGTGTCCGGAGTCCACTCGTAGAAGGAGGGGTACTGTCACCACTAGACATCTGAGAAGCTCTGACAGACGTTCTTCAGAACCTCCTGCTTGAGGTTCCTTTTGATTTGCTTTCGTTTTCTCATCTCGTTAGCCTCTCTCAGCTGTCATGTAGTTGCACTGATTGCATCCCTTTAAATCCCTTCCCATACTGCATCACTTTGCGGTTTATACAACTTCCTGGAGTGTGTGCATGCTGGATGCTACTACTGAGTCTTCTACAGATAAGTTTGTTCATTCATTTGTATTTTCCTGTTTGCTGGATCCTAGGTGACCCTGACTCCCTCCGTATTAAGTGTAGGGAGCCGGTGGTCATGTCCCCTCACTATTATAGGGTGTTCAGGTGCCCTACAGTCGAGGAACGAGGATATGCAATCATCTACCATAGAGATTTTTGCATAGGCTGAGCAGTAAGGGAGAGAGCCAGGTCTGTTACAGGGCTTACCCTCTGGTTCCTTAGTTTTGGATCCAGTCAGTCGGATCTTCATTTTGTGTCTTCTAGTTTCTGTACACTTTCCGTGACAGTGAGGAAGCCAAACTTGCTGGTGATATTTCGGGGTTGACACACAGCTGCAAGGAAATACTAAGGTGGGACTACTTAGAAACACAACCTGCTACTAGTCTTCCCTAAGCACTCCAGCCAAGAATTAAGGCTACCGCTAGCTTTTTTTCTCCAGACTCCTCAACAAAGTTAGGTTGACTTGGCTGCTAGGAACCCAGGTTACATCTGCTAAGTAAAGTAGCAGGAAACAGGTGCTAGCTCACTAGTTGCAGACCTACCAGAATTACCAGGGAGGTACAAAAAAGTAGTCAGCAAAACCAGGAGAGACAGCTACAAGGGGTTAATCCACTGACAAGCCATATTTAGTTCTCTGGGAGCATCGATAGAAACCAAATCAGCAGACAAAGAGTTAATCAAGAAACAAGCAAAGTAAGTTCACCAGGAGTTTTAATTCAGGAGTTGAGAGTAGCACAATGCACAGGAGCCAGGACACATATGAAATCACATGCAATGACTTAGTGCTTGATTTAATTCTCCTCCCCAGCCTTATGATTGGATACCAGGCCAGATCACTGATAGGCCTATAGCGAGGGCTTGTGTGGTCGGCATGGCAGCCTTCCAAGAATGGCCATGTAACTGGTGCAAGCACCACTTCTGATATCCCTCACCACCTTCCCAAGGACTGGAGCAAGGGATGCTGGGTGGGGAGGAAGACATTGTGGCCAGGTATGTTCCTGGAAATACTACTTTAAGTCTTGCTGATTACTCAAAGAACAAATCCATGAAATGAAATAGGGCTTTTGTACAATGGTAATGCAGGGATGACCAAATATTACACCATTATGTTGGTCATTATTATTATATGAAAACAGTTTGGTTGTCTAACATACAATACATATAAATGGGTTATACTACAGGATGACTTCATATAATATCAGTTTATTAATATTGTTGGGCTCTACAGCACATTGATCAGTCACAGGATGCCCTATTTGTATTCACAGGGTACAGTATTTATGTACAGTGGATATAAAAAGTCTACACACCCATGTTAAAATGTCAGGTTTCTGTGATGTAAAAAAATGAGACAAAGATAAATCATTTCAGAACTTTTTCCACCTTTAATGTGACCTATAAACTGTACCACCCAATTGAAAAACAAACTGAAATCTTTTAGGTGGAGGGAAGAAAACAAAAACAAAATAATAATAATGTGCACACCCTCTTATAACTGGGGATGTAGCTGTGTTCAGAATTAAGCAATCACACTGAAAATCATGTTAAATAGGAGTCAGCATACACCTGTCATCATTTAAAGTGCCTCTGATTAACCCCAAATAAAGTTCAACTGCTCTAGTTGGTCTTTCCTTAAATGTTCTTATTCGCATCCCACAGCAAAAGCCATGGTCCACAGAGAGCCTCCAAAACATCAGAAGGATCTCATTGTTAAAAGGTATTAGTCAGGAGAAGGGTACAAAAGAATTTCCAAGGCATTAGATAGACCATGGAACACAGTGAAGACAGTCATAATCAAGTGGAGAAAATATGGCACAACAGTGACAATACCAAGAACTGGACGTCCCTCAAAAATTTATGAAAAGACGAGAAGAAAACTGGTCTGGGAGGCTACCAAGAGGCCTAAAGCAACATTAAAGGAGCTGCAGGAATATCTGGAAAGTACTGGCTGTGTGGTACATGTGACAACAATCTCCCGTATTCTTCATATGTCTGGGCTATGGGGTAGAGTGGCAAGACGAAAGCCTTTTCTTACGAAGAAAAACATCCAAGCCAGGCTACATTTTGCAAAAACACATCTGAAGTCTCCCAAAAGCATGTTGGGAAAGGTGTTATGGTCTGATGTACCCAAGGTTAAACTTTTTGGCCATAATTCCAAAAGATATGTTTGGTGCAAAAACAACACTGCACATCACCAAAAGAACACCATACCCACAGTGAAGCTTGGTGGTGGCAGCATCATGCCTCGGGCTGTTCTTCTTCAGCTGGAACTGGGGCCTTTGTTAAGCTAGAGGGAATTATGAACAGTTCCAAATACCAGTCAATATTGGCACAAAACCTTCAGGCTTCTGCTAGAAAGCTGAACATGAAGAGGAACTTCATCGTTCAGCATGACAACGACCCAAAGCATACATCCAAATCAACAAAGGAATGGCTTCACCAGAAAAAGATTAAAGTTTTGGAATGGCCCAGCCAGAGCCCAGACCTGAATCCAATTGAAAATCTGTGGGGTGATCTGAAGAGGGCTGTGCACAGGAGATGCCCTCGCAATCTGACAGATTTGGAGTGTTTTTGCAAAGAAGAGAGGGCATATCTTGCCAAGTCAAAATGTGCCATGCTGATAGACTCATACCCAAAAAGACTAAGTTTTGTAATAAAATCTAAAGGTGCTTCAACCAACATAGTATTAGTTTAAGGGTGTGCACACTTATGCAACCATATTATTTTATTTTTATATTTTTTATTCCCTTTAGCTAAAAGATTACAGTTTGTTTTTCAATTGAGTGGTACAGTTTATAGGTCACATTAAAGATGGAAAAGTTCTGAAATGATTTATCTTTGTCTCATTTTTTTTACATCACAGAAACCTGACATTTTAACATGGCTGTGTAGACTTGTTATATCCAATGTATATATCAGAGGCCACCATCTGCCGGACCTAGGCTTTTAAATAGGCTTCTGAATAATAAATGAAACCTTCTACCTGGGACTTCCCTGAACACCATATCTACTGTGGATTCTATCTAGTGATCATGAGCTCACAAAGCTTGCTTTTTATTAATCTGGTAATTGTGCAAATCCCAAAATATTTTAGTCTATTAAACACCAGTAGTCTAACCAATGCAAAATTAAAATTGATTGACTGGATCAACTTGCAGGATAACAGGCCGAACTGGATGGACAAATGTCTTTTTTCGGCCTTATGTACTAGGACTTATGTGCTGGGAACTTGTAAAAATGGATACAAAGGCTTATAATAAAGCTCCCTCTAGTGGTGCTGCAAGCAGGCAGAATTTTGACATTTTGGATAAGCCTGTATTAAAGTGCTTCACAAGAATTTAACTATTAAAAAATGTGCACATTCCCCCTCAAAACAGAAGAGAAAAATAAGTCTGGTCAGCTGCAGAAATACATGCTGGATTTTAAGCCAATAGCTGAACAAAGATTAGTGGCATGTTCACACAACTGATATTTCAAGTGGATTTTAGCATGTATTTTGCGTAGAAATCCATTAGGAAAACCATATGTATGCTGTCTTCCATTGTTTCTCAGTAGAAATCCACCCTAGTTCATAAAATAAATGAGCATGGCCTTTATTACAGCAGTTTCTAGTTTTTACTTTAATATCCTATATCTATTCCTCCATTTCATCCTTTACATATACTTGTATAATGTTGCTTATTATCTACCTTGCAGATCAGAATATTTCTATGAAATTATGTTATAGTTACTGAAATGCTGCATCACCAGTAGACTATTAGCTATTTATGTCTGTCTCCTGTCAGATCATATTGTTCATGGCTTTTGGGTTGTAATCCAATACAGTTCTCTATTTTATCTCAAGTACTTAAAAGTAAAAGTGGTTGTGACTTGTCTTTGTGTCCAGAGACTTTATTGGTATTAAACATATCACATTTTACTGTGAGCTATGTGCATCTAGAAAAAGGCATCAAACACCCAGGAAGAAGAGTTTATCTGACTAAGGCCTTAGGACAATGTGAATTTATCTGCTCTAATTTCCGTCCTTTGTCCAATATGTTCTACTCATATTGGGCTATTACTCTTTCATTTTAAAGGACCCTTTGAAGACACCGATAGTAGTATTTTAGTCCCCATATACATCTATCATTCTAATTACTGTAATGAATATTGTTAAAATCTCAACAAATTACCTTGTCTGTAACAATTAAAAAACATATATATAATATTAAATATATTTTAAGAAAATGCTATAAAGTCGATAGATATTTTTTTAAATTGGCATGTACACTGCTGCTTGAAAGTTTGAGAACCCTTTAGAATTGTCCATATTTCTGCATAAATTCAACCTAAAACTACATCAGATTTTCATACCAGATCTAAAAGTAGATAAAGATAACCGAATCAAATGAGTAAAAAAAATTACACTCAGTAATTTATTTTATTGAGGAAAATGCAATCCAATACCATGTCTGTGAGAGGCAAAAGTGTAACCTTTTGGAAATTAGAGTCAGGTATTTTCAATAAATGGGATGACAATTAGCAGTGAATGGGTGTGGGATGTATTAAAGTCTGACATTCACAACACATGTTTGTGGAAATGTATAATCGAACAAAGCAAATTTCTTAGGACCTCAGAACAAGAGCTGTTGATGCTCATAAGGTTTGAAAAGGTTACAAAACCATCTCTAAAGAGTTTGGACTTCACTACAGTCTGACAGATTTAAAATGGAGAAAATTCAAGATCATTATTACCCTCCCCAGGAGTGGTTAACCAACAATATTAAGTTGTACAATAGTCTGTGAGGTCACAAAGTAACCTCTAAGCAATCAAAGACCTTTCTCACATTAGCTAATGTTTTCGTTCATTAGTCCGCCATAAGAAGTAGTGTTGATCACGAATATTCAAATCGCAAATTTTTATCGTGAATATTGGCACTTCGAGAGTTTGTGAATAGAGATGAGCGAACCCGAACTGTATAGTTCGGGTTCATACCAAATTTTGGGGTGTTCGTGACACGGACCCGAACATTTACGTGAAAGTTCGGGTTCGGTGTTCGGCGCTTTCTTGGCACTTAAATCAACAAGCGTCATACTACTTGCACCAAGAGGCCATCACAGCCATGCCTACTATTGGCATGGCTGTGATTGGCCAGTGCAGCATGTGACCCAGCCTCTATATAAGCTGGAGTCACGTAGTGCCGCACGTCACTCTGCTCTGATCAGTGTAGGGAGAGGATGCAGTTGCTGTTAGGGCGAGATTAGCAGGGATTTACTCAGCAAAAACACTTAATGAAGTGATCGATCTACAGCTGTGAATCATTCAACTTCTGCTAGTTAATTGCTAACAGTTTTTAGGCTGCCCAGAGCGTTTTTTTGTCACTTTTTTCTGGGGTGATCGGCGGCCATTTTGTGTCTTGTGGTGCTCCAGCACAAGCTGCCACCAGGTCCATTTAACCATCAATAGTGTTTGTTTGTTTTTTTGCTATATCCTACATCAGGGGCTTGGCTGTGCTGGCTATTTTATTGAGGGGTGAAATATAATTGCCAAAATAGCAATACCCTAAGTCTGGTGTTTCAGCTGTGGCTAGCCAATTGTAATACTGTCTGCTGTCTGGCAAAGGATATATTTTTTTCTGGGGTGAAATTCAATTGGCAAAATAGCAATACCCTAAATCTGGTGTAAATTTTTTTTTTCTTATTATGGTGAACGGTAACAATGAGGAAAACATCTAGTAAGGGACGAGGATGCGGACATGGTCGTGGTGGTGTTAGTGGACCCTCTGGTGCTGGGAGAGGATGTGGCCGTTCTACCACAGCCACACGTCCTAGTGAACCAACTACCTCAGGTCCCAGTAGCCGCCAGAATTTACAGCAATATTTGGCAATGCCGTTCTAAGGATTGTAAGGCCTGAGCAGGTACAAGCATTAGTCAATTGGGTAGCCGACAGTGGATCCAGCACGTTTACATTATCTCCCACCCAGTCTTCTGCAGAAAGCGCACAGATGGCGCCTGAAAACCAAGCCCACCAGTCTGTCACATCACCCCCATGCATATCAGGGAAACTGTCTGAGCCTCAAGTTATGCAGCAGTCTCTTATGCTGTTTGAAGACTCCGCTGGCAGGGTTTCCCAAGGGCATCCACCTAGCCCTTCCCCAGCGGTGGAAGACATAGAATGCGCTGACGCACAACCACTTATGTTTCCTGATGATGAGGACATGGGAATACCACCTCAGCACGTCTCTAATGATGACGAAACACAGGTGCCAACTGCTGCATCTTTCTGCAGTGTGCAGACTGAACAGGAGGTCAGGAAGGAAGACTGGGTGGAAGACGATGCAGGGGACGATGAGGTCATAGACCCCACATGGAATGAAGGTCATACCACTGACTTTCAGAGTTCAGAGGAAGAGGCAGTGGTGAGACCGAGCCAACAGCGTAGAAAAAGAGGGAGCAGCGGGCAAAAGCAGAACACCCACCGCCAAGAGAGTTCGCCTGCTACTTGCCACCGCCACCTGGGACCGAGCACCCCAAAGGCAGCTTCAAGGAGTTCCCTGGCGTGGTAGTTCTTCAAACAATGTGCTGACGACAAGACCCGAGTGGTTTGCACACTGTGTCATCAGAGCCTGAAGCGAGGCATTAACGTTCTGAACCTTAGCACAACCTGCATGACCAGGCATCTGCATGCAAAGCATGAACTGCAGTGGAGTAAACACCTTAAAAACAAGTAACTCACTCAGGCTCCCCCTGCTACCTCTTCTGCTGCTGCCGCCTCGGCCTCTTCCTCCGCCTCTGGAGGAACGTTGGCACCTGCCGCCCAGCAAACAGAGGATGTACCACCAACACCACCACCTCCATCACCAAGCATCTCCACCATGTCACACGGCAGCGTTCAGCTCTCCATCTCACAAACATTTGAGAGAAAGCGTAAATTCCCACCTAGCCACCCTCGATCCCTGGCCCTGAATGCCAGCATTTATAAACTACTGGCCTATGAAATGCTGTCATTCAGGCTGGTGGACACAGACAGCTTCAAACAGCTCATGTCGCTTGCTGTCCCACAGTATGTTGTTCCCAGCCGCCACTACTTCTCCAAGAGAGCCGTGTCTTCCCTGCACAACCAAGTATCCGATAAAATCAAGTGTGCACTGCGCAACGCCATCTGTGGCAAGGTCCACCTAACCACAGATATGTGGACCAGTAAGCACGGCCAGGGACGCTATATCTCCCTAACTGCACACTGGGTAAATGTAGTTGCGGTTGGGCCCCAGGCGGAGAGCTCTTTGGCGCACGTCCTTCCGCCGCCAAGGATCGCAGGGCAACATTCTTTGCCTCCTGTAGCCTCCTCCTCCTACTCGGCTTCCTCCTCCTCTTCTTCCACCTGCTCATCTAGTCAGCCACACACCTTCACCACTAACTTCAGCACAGCCCGGGGTAAACGTCAGCAGGCCATTCTGAAACTCATATGTTTGGGGGACAGGCCCCACACCACGCAGAAGTTGTGGCAGGGTATTGAACAACAGACCGACGAGTGGTTGCTGCTGGTGAGCCTCAAGCCCGGCCTGGTGGTGTGCGATAATGGACGAAATCTCGTTGCAGCTCTGGGACTAGCCGGTTTGACGCACATCCCTTGCTTGGCGCATGTGCTGAATTTGGTGGTTCAGAAGTTCATTCACAACTACCCCGACATGTCAGAGCTGCTGCATAAAGTGCAGGCCGTCTGTGCGCACTTCCGGCGTTCACATCCTGCCACTGCTCGCCTGTCTGCGCTACAGCGTAACTTCTGCTTTCCCGCTCACAGCCTTATATGCGACGTGCCCACCAGGTGGAACTCCACCTTGCACATATTGGACAGACTGTGCGAGCAGCAGCAGGCCATAGTGGAGTTTCAGCTACAGCACGCACGGGTCAGTCGCACTGCGGAACAGCACCACTTCACCACAAATGACTGGGCCTCCATGCGAGACCTGTGTGCCCTGTTGCGCTGTTTCGAGTACTCCACCAACATGGCCAGTGGCGATGACGCCGTTATCAGCGTTACAATACCACTTCTATGTCTCCTTGAGAAAACACTTAGGGCGATGATGGAAGAGGAGGTGGCCCAGGAGGAGGAGGAAGAGGGGTCATTTTTAGCACTTTCAGGCCAGTCTCTTAGAAGTGAATCAGAGGGAGGTTTTTTGCAACAGCAGAGGCCAGGTACAAATGTGGCCAGACAGGGCCCACTCCTGGAGGACGAGGAGGACGAGAATGAGGAGGAGGTGGAGGAGGATGAGGATGAAGCATGTTCACAGCGGGGTGGCACCCAACGCAGCTCGGGCCCATCACTGGTGCGTGGCTGGGGGGAAATGGAGGACGATGACGATACGCCTCACACAGAGGACAGCTTATCCTTACCTCTGGGCAGTCTGGCACACATGAGCGACTACATGCTGCAGTGCCTGCGCAATGACAGCAGAGTTGCACACATTTTAACGTGTGCGGACTACTGGGTTGCCACCCTGCTGGACCCCCAGTACAAAGACAATGTGCCCACCTTACTTCCTGCACTAGAACGTGATAGGAAGATGCGTGAGTACAAGCGCACGTTGGTAGACGCGCTACTGAGAGCATTCCCAAATGTCACAGGGGAACAAGTGGAAGCCCAAGGCGAAGGCAGAGGAGGAGCAAGAGGTTGCCAACGCAGCTGTGTCATGGCCAGCTCCTCTGAGGGCAGGGTTAGCATGGCAGAGATGTGGAAAAGTTTTGTCACCACGCCACAACTAACTGCACCACCACCTGATACGCAACGTGTTAGCATGAGGCAACATTTCACTAACATGGTGGAACAGTACGTGTGCACACCCCTCCACGTACTGACTGATGGTTCGGCCCCATTCAACTTCTGGGTCTCTAAATTGTCCACGTGGCCAGAACTAGCCTTTTATGCCTTGGAGGTGCTGGCCTGCCCGGCGGCCAGCGTTTTGTCTGAACGTGTATTCAGCACGGCAGGGGGCGTCATTACAGACAAACGCAGCCGCCTGTCTACAGCCAATGTGGACAAGCTGACGTTCATAAAAATGAACCAGGCATGGATCCCACAGGACCTGTCCATCCCTTGTGCAGATTAGACATTTATAACTACCTCCCCATAACCATATATTCTTGTAATCCAGGGCACTTCTTCATTCAATCCTCTTTTTTTAATTTTACCATTATATTGCGGGGCAACCCAAAGTTGAATGAACCTCTCCTCTGTCTGGGTGCCGGGGCCTAAAAATATCTGACATTGGCATGTTCCAGTGGTGGGTGACATGAAGCCTGATTCTCTGCTATGACATGAAGACTGATTCTCTGCTATAGGACCTCTCTCCTCTGTCTGGGTGCCAAGCAAGGTTTGCTGGAATTACAGAGGTATCATCCATTGCAGCAGCAGTATAATGGCAATTTGGATCCCCAGTCAGTGCAGCGAGGTGTAATAGGATTGTTCCTAATACACAGGCTGTACATTCCCCTATTGGACCCTGTTCTCCTTTCCCTAAACTTCTAATGGTCTTTCCCTGAACTTCTATTCAGCAAAAAAATTGTTTTCAAGTCTATCCTAACACTTTCCCTAGCGCCTGCTAACGTCTCTCCCTGCACTGGGCTGGCTGGCTGCTGATTGGCTGCATGCATGGCATTGTGGGTGATCCCTCGTTCCCAGAGTTCTTTGCTCAATTTCCTAACATGTGCAGCAGCCATTTTAGGAAAAAATGCGATTCATTACCATGAAGCGTCAGGAAATTCAGATTCGGTGCAAATCAAATTTTTCTGAACTTTGGATCGAATTCAACTTTTTCAACTTTGATTCGCTCACCTGTAATAGTGATACATCATAAAAGAGTTATTACTTTACATTCCCCAAATGCCCACTTTCATGTTTGCATCATTTTGTAAATGTAATTTTATTTTTTAGGATCTTATAAGGCTTAGAATTTTAGAAGCACATTTTTTAAAAACAAAATTGAAAATTTCCAAAGCCCACTTTTTTAAGAATCAATTCAATTCTAAATTCACTTTGTGGGGCTTGTATAGTGGAAACCACCCAATAATGACCCTATTATAGAAACTACACCCCTCAAGTCATTCAAAACTGATTTAACAAATTATGTTACCCCTTTAGGTGTTCCACAAGAATTAAAGGAAAAAGGAGATTACATTTTTAGATTTAAAGAGGACCTTTCTCTGAAAGCCATTTTCCTGAAAGCCATATTATTTTTTTTCAGGCAATTATCTTAGGGCTCTTTCACACTTACGTTCTTGTCTTCCGGCATAGAGTTCTGTCGTCGAGGCTCTATGCCGGAAGAATCCTGATCAGGATTATCCTAATGCATTCTGAATGGAGTGAAATCCGTTCAGGATGCATCAGGATTAGAGTTAAGCGAACACCTGGATGTTCGGGTTCGAGAAGTTCGGCCGAACTTCCCGAAAATGTTCGGGTTCGGGTTCCGAACCCGATCCGAACTTCGTCCCGAACCCGAACCCCATTGAAGTCAATGGGGACCCGAACTTTTCGGCACTAAAAAGGCTGTAAAACAGCCCAGGAAAGGGCTAGAGGGCTGCAAAAGGCAGCAACATGTAGGTAAATCCCCTGCAAACAAATGTGGATAGGGAAATGAATTAAAATAAAAATTAAATAAATAAAAATTAACCAAAATCAATTGGAGAGAGGTCCCATAGCAGAGAATCTGGCTTCCCGTCACCCACCACTGGAACAGTCCATTCTCAGATATTTAGGCCCCGGAACCCAGGCAGAGGAGAGAGGTCCCGTAACAGAGAATCTCGCTTCATGTCAGCAGAGAATTAGTCTGCATGTCATAGCAGAGAATGAGGCTTTACGTCAGCCACCACTGCAACAGTCCATTGGCATATATTTAGGCCCAGCACCCAGGCAGAGGAGAGAGGTCCCGTAACAGACAATCTGGCTTCATGTCAGCAGAGAATCAGTCTGCATGTCATAGCAGAGAATGAGGCTTCACGTCAGCCACCACTGCAACAGTCCATTGGCATATATTTAGGCCCAGCACACAGGCAGAGGAGAGAGGTCCCGTAACAGACAATCTGGCTTCATGTCAGCAGAGAATCAGTCTGCATGTCATAGCAGAGAATCAGGCTTCACGTCACCCACCACTGCAACAGTCCATTTTCATAAGTTTAGGCCAAGCACCCAGGCAGAGGAGAGAGGTCCCGTAACAGACAATCTGGCTTCATGTCAGCAGAGAATTAGTCTGCATGTCATAGCAGAGAATGGGGCTTCACGTCACCCACCACTGCAACAGTCCATTGGCATATATTTAGGCCCAGCACCCAGGCAGAGGAGAGAGGTCCCGTAACAGACAATCTGGCTTCATGTCAGCAGAGAATCAGTCTGCATGTCATAGCAGAGAATGAGGCTTCATGTCAGCCACCACTGCAACAGTCCATTGGCATATATTTAGGCCCAGCACACAGGCAGAGGAGAGAGGTCCCGTAACAGACAATCTGGCTTCATGTCAGCAGAGAATTAGTCTGCATGTCATAGCAGAGAATGAGGCTTCACGTCAGCCACCACTGCAACAGTCCATTGGCATATATTTAGGCCCAGCACCCAGGCAGAGGAGAGAGGTCCCGTAACAGACAATCTGGCTTCATGTCAGCAGAGAATCAGTCTGCATGTCATAGCAGAGAATGAGGCTTCACGTCAGCCACCACTGCAACAGTCCATTGGCATATATTTAGGCCCAGCACACAGGCAGAGGAGAGAGGTCCCGTAACAGAAAATCTGGCTTCATGTCAGCAGAGAATTAGTCTGCATGTCATAGCAGAGAATGAGGCTTCACGTCAGCCACCACTGCAACAGTCCATTGGCATTTATTTAGGCCCAGCACACAGGCAGAGGAGAGAGGTCCCGTAACAGACAATCTGGCTTTATGTCAGTAGAGAATCAGTCTGCATGTCATAGCAGAGAATCAGGCTTCACGTCACCCACCACTGCAACAGTCCATTTTCATAAGTTTAGGCCAAGCACCCAGGCAGAGGAGAGAGGTCCCGTAACAGACAATCTGGCTTCATGTCAGCAGAGAATTAGTCTGCATGTCATAGCAGAGAATGAGGCTTCACGTCACCCACCACTGCAACAGTCCATTGGCATATATTTAGGCCCAGCACCCAGGCAGAGGAGAGAGGTCCCGTAACAGACAATCTGGCTTCATGTCAGCAGAGAATTAGTCTGCATGTCATAGCAGAGAATGAGGCTTCACGTCAGCCACCACTGCAACAGTCCATTGGCATATATTTAGGCCCAGCACACAGGCAGAGGAGAGAGGTCCCGTAACAGACAATCTGGCTTCATGTCAGCAGAGAATTAGTCTGCATGTCATAGCAGAGAATGAGGCTTCACGTCACCCACCACTGTAAGAGTCCATTTTCATTAGTTTAGGCCCAGCACCCAGGCAGAGGAGAGAGGTCCCGTAACAGAGGATCTGACTTCATGTCAGCAGAGAATTAGTCTGCATGTCATAGCAGAGAATGAGGCTTCACGTCAGCCACCACTGCAACAGTCCATTGGCATATATTTAGGCCCAGCACCCAGGCAGAGGAGAGAGGTCCCGTAACAGACAATCTGGCTTCATGTCAGCAGAGAATCAGTCTTCATATCATAGCAGAGAATCAGGCTTCACGTCACCCACCACTGTAAGAGTCCATTTTCATAAATTTAGGCCCAGCACCCAGGCAGAGGAGAGAGGTCCCGTAACAGAGGATCTGGCTTCATGTCAGAAGAGAATCATTCTGCATGTCATAGCAGAGAATCAGGCTTCACGTCACCCAACATTGGAACAGTCCATTGGCATATATTTAGGCCCCGGCACCCAGACAGAGGAGAGGTTCATTCAACTTTGGGTAGCCTCGCAATATAATGGTAAAATTAAAATAAAAATAGGATTGAATGAGAAAGTGCCCTGGAGTCCAATAATATATGGTTAAGGGGAGGTAGTTAATGTCTAATCTGGACAAGGGACGGACAGATCCTGTGGGATCCATGCCTGGTTCATTTTTATGAACGTCAGCTTGTCCACATTGGCTGTAGACAGGCGGCTGCGTTTGTCTGTAATGACGCCCCCTGCCGTGCTGAATACACGTTCAGACAAAACGCTGGCCGCCGGGCAGGCCAGCACCTCCAAGGCATAAAAGGCTAGCTCTGGCCACGTGGACAATTTAGAGACCCAGAAGTTGAATGGGGCCGAACCATCAGTCAGTACGTGGAGGGGTGTGCACACGTACTGTTCCACCATGTTAGTGAAATGTTGCCTCCTGCTAACACGTTGCGTATCAGGTGGTGGTGCAGTTAGCTGTGGCGTGTTGACAAAAGTTTTCCACATCTCTGCCATGCTAACCCTGCCCTCAAAGGAGCTGGCATTGACACAGCTGCCTTGGCGACCTCTTGCTCCTCCTCTGCCTTGGCCTTGGGCTTCCACTTGTTCCCCTGTGACATTTGGGAATGCTCTCAGTAGCGCGTCTACCAACGTGCGCTTGTACTCGCGCATCTTCCTATCACGCTCCAGTGCAGGAAGTAAGGTGGGCACATTGTCTTTGTACCGTGGATCCAGCAGGGTGGCAACCCAGTAGTCTGCACAGGTTAAAATGTGGGCAACTCTGCTGTCGTTGCGCAGGCATTGCAGCATGTAGTCGCTCATGTGTGCCAGGCTGCCCAGGGGTAAGGACAAGCTGTCCTCTGTGGGAGGCGTATCGTCATCGTCCTGCCTTTCCCCCCAGCCACGCACCAGTGATGGACCCGAGCTGCGTTGGGTGCCACCCCGCTGTGACCATGCTTCATCCTCATCCTCCTCCACCTCCTCCTCATCCTCGTCCTCCTCGTCCTCCAGTAGTGGGCCCTGGCTGGCCACATTTGTACCTGGCCTCTGCTGTTGCCAAAAACCTCCCTCTGAGTTACTTCGAAGAGACTGGCCTGAAAGTGCTAAAAATGACCCCTCTTCCTCCTCCTGGGCCACCTCCTCTTCCATCATCGCCCTAAGTGTTTTCTCAAGGAGACATAGAAGTGGTATTGTAACGCTGATAACGGCTTCATCGCCACTGGCCATGTTGGTGGAGTACTCGAAACAGCGCAACGGGGCACACAGGTCTCGCATGGAGGCCCAGTCATTGGTGGTGCTGTTCTGTAGTGCGACTGACCCGTGCGTGCTGCAGCTGAAACTCCACTATGGCCTGCTGCTGCTCGCACAGTCTGTCCAGCATGTGCAAGGTGGAGTTCCACCTGGTGGGCACGTCGCATATGAGGTGGTGAGCGGGAAGGCCGAAGTTACGCTGTAGCGCAGACAGGCGAGCAGCAGCAGGATGTGAACGCCGGAAGCGCGAACAGACGGCCCGCACTTTATGCAGCAGCTCTGACATGTCGGGGTAGTTGTGTATGAACTTCTGCACCACCAAATTCAGCACATGCGCCAAGCAAGGGATGTGCGTCAAATTGGCTAGTCCCAGAGCTGCAACGAGATTTCGCCCATTATCACACACCACCAGGCCGGGCTTGAGGCTCACCGGCAGCAACCACTCGTCGGTCTGTTGTTCTATACCCCGCCACAACTCCTGTGCGGTGTGGGGCCTGTCCCCCAAACATATGAGTTTCAGAATGGCCTGCTGACGTTTACCCCGGGCTGTGCTGAAGTTGGTGGTGAAGGTGTGTGGCTGACTGGATGAGCAGGTGGAAGAAGAGGAGGAGGAAGCCGAGAAGGAGGAGGTGGCAACAGGAGGCAAAGAATGTTGCCCTGCGTCCCTGGCCGTGCTTACTGGTCCACGTATCTGTGGTTAGGTGGACCTTGCTACAGATGGCGTTGCGCAGTGCACACTTGATTTTATCGGATACTTGGTTGTGCAGGGAAGGCACGGCTCTCTTGGAGAAGTAGTGGCGGCTGGGAACAACATACTGTGGGACAGCAAGCGACATGAGCTGTTTGAAGCTGTCTGTGTCCACCAGCCTAAATGACAGCATTTCATAGGCCAGTAGTTTAGAAATGCTGGCATTCAGGGCCAAGGATCGAGGGTGGCTAGGTGGGAATTTACGCTTTCTCTCAAATGTTTGTGAGATGGAGAGCTGAACGCTGGCGTGTGACATGGTTGAGACGCTTGGTGACGGAGGTGGTGGTGGTGGTGTTGGTGGTACATCCCCTGTTTGCTGGGCGGCAGGTGCCAACGTTCCTCCAGAGGCGGAGGAAGAGGCCGAGGCAGCAGCAGCAGAAGAGGCCGAGGCGGCAGAAGCAGAAGAGGTAGCAGGGGGAGCCTGAGTGACTTCCTTGGTTTTAAGGTGTTTACTCCACTGCAGTTCATGCTTTGCATGCAGGTGCCTGGTCATGCAGGTTGTGCTCAGGTTCAGAACGTTAATGCCTCGCTTCAGGCTCTGATGGCACAGCGTGCAAACCACTCGGGTCTTGTCGTCAGCACATTGTTTGAAGAAGTGCCATGCCAGGGAACTCCTTGAAGCTGCCTTTGGGGTGCTCGGTCCCAGATGGCGGCGGTCAGTAGCAGGCGGAGTCTCTTGGCAGGCGGGTGTTCTGCTTTTGCCCACTGCTCCCTCTTTTGCTACGCTGTTGGCTCGGTCTCACCACTGCCTCTTCCTCCGAACTGTGAAAGTCAGTGGCACGACCTTCATTCCATGTGGGGTCTAGGACCTCATCGTCCCCTGCATCGTCTTCCACCCAGTCTTGATCCCTGACCTCCTGTTCAGTCTGCACACTGCAGAAAGACGCAGCAGTTGGCACCTGTGTTTCGTCATCATCAGAGACATGCTGAGGTGGTATTCCCATGTCCTCATCATCAGGAAACATAAGTGGTTGTGCGTCAGTGCATTATATGTCTTTCACCGCTGGGGAAGGGCTAGGTGGATGCCCTTGGGAAACCCTGCCAGCGGAGTCTTCAAACAGCATAAGAGACTGCTGCATAACTTGAGGCTGAGACAGTTTCCCTGGTATGCATGGGGGTGATGTGACAGACTGATGGGGTTGGTTTTCAGGTGCCATCTGTGCGCTTTCTGCAGAAGACTGGGTGGGAGATAATGTGAACGTGCTGGATCCACTGTCGGCCACCCAATTGACTAATGCCTGTACCTGCTCAGGCCTTACCATCCTTAGAACGGCATTGGGCCCCACCATATATCGCTGTAAATTCTGGCGGCTACTGGGACCTGAGGTAGTTGGTACACTAGGACGTGTGGATGTGGCAGAACGGCCACGTCCTCTCCCAGCACCAGAGGGTCCACTAACACCACCACGACCATGTCCACGTCCGCGTCCCTTACTAGATGTTTTCCTCATTGTTATGGTTCACCACAACAACAAAAATATTATTTGGCCCAATGTATTGTATTCAAATTCAGCGGGATATAAATTTGAGGCCTAGTATTTAGGCGCTGGGTGACCGGTATGGATTTACTAACAGAATTGGACTTGGAAATGCACAGTAGCGTGTGTGTGAAGTTATTCTGAATGACCCTATGTGCACCTTGAATATTATATACCCTTTTAGGGATAGATTTCAAATAGCTCTGATATAGCAGGAACCACTAAATTATGAAATTGTTAAATTGGGAATTGTATTTCAACCCAGAACAAAAAATGTGCTTTGATGGACACTAAATAACTTTCCCAGCCACAACAGGACAGCGGTAACGAGAGATTTAGCGGGATATAAATTTGAGGCCTAGTATTTAGGCGCTGGGTGACCGGTATGGATTTACTAACAGAATTGATCTTGGAAATGCACAGTACCGTGTGTGTGAAGTTATTCTGAATGACCCTATGTGCACCTTGAATATTATATACCCTTTTAGGGATAGATTTCAAATAGCTCTGATATAGCAGAAACCACTAAATTATGAAATTGCTAAATTGGGAATTGTATTTCAACCCAGAACAAAAAATGTGCTTTGACGGACACTAAATAACTTTCCCAGCCACAACAGGACAGCGGTAACGAGAGATTTAGCGGGATATAAATTTGAGGCCTAGTATTTAGGCGCTGGGTGACCGGTATGGATTTAGTGACAGAATTAGACTTGGAAATGCACAGTAGCGTGTGTGTGAAGTTATTCTGAATGACCCTATGTGCACCTTGAATATTATATACCCTTTTAGGGATAGATTTCAAATAGCTCTGATATAGCAGAAACCACTAAATTATAAAATTGCTAAATTGGGAATTGTATTTCAACCCAGAACAAAAAATGTGCTTTGTCGGACACTAAATAACTTTCCCAGCCACAACAGGACAGCGGTAACGAGAGATTTAGCGGGATATAAATTTGAGGCCTAGTATTTAGGCGCTGGGTGACCGGTATGGATTTAGTGACAGAATTAGACTTGGAAATGCACAGTAGCGTGTGTGTGAAGTTATTCTGAATGACCCTATGTGCACCTTGAATATTATATACCCTTTTAGGGATAGATTTCAAATAGCTCTGATATAGCAGAAACCACTAAATTCTGAAATTGCTAAATTGGGAATTGTATTTCAACCCAGAACAAAAAATGTGCTTTGACGGACACTAAATAACTTTCCCAGCCACAACAGGACAGCGGTAACGAGAGATTTAGCGGGATATAAATTTGAGGCCTAGTATTTAGGCGCTGGGTGACCGGTATGGATTTACTAACAGAATTGGACTTGGAAATGCACAGTAGCGTGTGTGTGAAGTTATTCTGAATGACCCTATGTGCACCTTGAATATTATATACCCTTTTAGGGATAGATTTCAAATAGCTCTGATATAGCAGAAACCACTAAATTATGAAATTGCTAAATTGAGAATTGTATTTCAACCCTGAACAAAAAATGTGCTTTGACGGACACTAAATAACTTGCCCAGCCACAACAGTACAGCGGTAACGACAGATTTAGCGGGATATAAATTTGAGGCCTAGTATTTAGGCGCTGGGTGACCGGTATGTATTTAGTGACAGAATTAGACTGGGATATGGCCAAAAAATAACCACACTATTGCTGGTTAAATGCACTTGGTGACGGGCGCAGCTTGCCCCTGATGTAGTATATGGCCAAAAAATGAACAGACTATTGCTGGTTAAATGCACTTGGTGTGATAGCTTGACCAACCACACTACTGAGGGTTAAATGCACTTGGTGACGGGCGCAGCTTGCCCCTGATGTAGTATATGGCCAAAAAATGAACAGACTATTGCTGGTTAAATGCACTTGGTGTGATAGCTTGACCAACCACACTACTGAGGGTTAAATGCACTTGGTGACGGGCGCAGCTTGCCCCTGATGTAGTATATGGCCAAAAAATGAACAGACTATTGCTGGTTAAATGCACTTGGTGACGGGCGCAGCTTGCCCCTGATTTAGTATATGGCCAAAAAATGAACAGACTATTGCTGGTTAAATGCACTTGGTGTGATAGCTTGACCAACCACACTACTGAGGGGTTAAATGCACTTGGTGACGGGCGCAGCTTGCCCCTGATGTAGTATATGGCCAAAAAATGAACAGACTATTGCTGGTTATATGCACTTGGTGACGGGCGCAGCTTGCCCCTGATTTAGTATATGGCCAAAAATGAACAGACTATTGCTGGTTAAATGCACTTGGTGTGATAGCTTGACCAACCACACTACTGAGGGTTAAATGCACTTGGTGACGGGCGCAGCTTGCCCCTGATTTAGTATATGGCCAAAAAATTAACAGACTATTGCTGGTTAAATGCACTTGGTGTGACAGCTTCACCCTGATGTAGGCTTTAGCCAAAAAACAACCACACCATTGAGGGTTAAATGCACTTGGTGACAGGCGCAGCTTGCCCCTGATGTAGTATATGGCCAAAAAATGAACAGACTATTGCTGGTTAAATGCACTTGGTGTGATAGCTTGACCAACCACACTACTGAGGGTTAAATGCACTTGGTGATGGGCGCAGCTTGCCCCTGATGTAGTATATGGCCAAAAAATGAACAGACTATTGCTGTTTAAATGCACTTGGTGTGACAGCTTGACCAACCACACTACTGAGGGTTAAATGCACTTGGTGACGGGCGCAGCTTGCCCCTGATTTAGTATATGGCCAAAAAATGAACAGACTATTGCTGGTTAAATGCACTTGGTGTCACAGCTTGACCAACCACACTACTGAGGGTTAAATGCACTTGGTGACGGGCGCAGCTTGCCCCTGATGTAGTATATGGCCAAAAAATGAACAGACTATTGCTGGTTAAATGCACTTGGTGACAGGCGCAGCTTGCCCCTGATTTAGTATATGGCCAAAAAATGAACAGACTATTGCTGGTTAAATGCACTTGGTGTGATAGCTTGACCAACCACACTACTGAGGGTTAAATGCACTTGGTGACGGCCGCAGCTTGCCCCTGATGTAGTATATGGCCAACAAATGAACAGACTATTGCTGGTTAAATGCACTTGGTGTGATAGCTTGACCAACCACACTACTGAGGGTTAAATGCACTTGGTGACGGGCGCAGCTTGCCCCTGATGTAGTATATGGCCAAAAAATGAACAGACTATTGCTGGTTAAATGCACTTGGTGTCACAGCTTGACCAACCACACTACTGAGGGTTAAATGCACTTGGTGACGAGCGCAGCTTGCCCCTGATGTAGTATATGGCCAAAAAATGAACAGACTATTGCTGGTTATATGCACTTGGTGACGGGCGCAGCTTGCCCCTGATTTAGTATATGGCCAAAAAATGAACAGACTATTGCTGGTTAAATGCACTTGGTGTGATAGCTTGACCAACCACACTACTGAGGGTTAAATGCACTTGGTGACGGGCGCAGCTTGCCCCTGATGTAGTATATGGCCAAAAAATAAAAAGACTATTGCTGGTTAAATGCACTTGGTGTGACAGCTTCACCCTGATGTAGGCTTTAGCCAAAAAACAACCACACCATTGAGGGTTAAATGCACTTGGTGACAGGCGCAGCTTGCCCCTGATGTAGTATATGGCCAAAAAATAAACAGACTATTGCTGGTTAAATGCACTTGGTGTGACAGCTTCACCCTGATGTAGGCTTTAGCCAAAAAACAACCACACCATTGAGGGTTAAATGCACTTGGTCGCAGCTTGTGCTGGCGCACCACAAGACACAAGATGGCCGCCGATCACCCCAGAAAAATGTGACTGACAAATGGTCTGGGCAGCCTAAAAACAGTGAGCAATTGAGTATCAGCAGCTCGATGATCCACAGCTGCAGATCGATCAATAATCAAGTACTTTGGAGGAGTTAATCTGCCTAATCTCGCCCTACTGTCGCAGCCGCAACCTCTCCCTACGCTAATCAGAGCAGAGTGACGGGCGGCGCTATGTGACTCCAGCTTAAATAGAGGCTGGGTCACATGGTGCTCTGGCCAATCACAGCCATGCCAATAGTAGGCATGGCTGTGATGGCCTCTTGGGGCAAGTAGTATGACGCTTGTTGATTGGCTGCTTTGCAGCCTTTCAAAAAGCGCCAAGAAAGCGTCACAAAAGCGCCAAGAAAGCGACGAACACCGAACCCGAACCCGGACTTTTACGAAAATGTCCGGGTTCGGGTCCGTGTCACGGACACCCCAAAATTCGGTACGAACCCGAACTATACAGTTCGAGTTCGCTCATCCCTAATCAGGATGTCTTCAGTTCCGGAACGGAACGTTTTTTGGCCGGAGAAAATACCGCAGCATGCTGCGCTTTTTGCTCCGGCCAAAAATCCTGAACACTTGCCGCAAGGCCGGATCCGGAATTAATGCCCAAAGGCATTGATCCGGATCCGGCCTTAAGCTAAACGTTTCGGCGCATTGCCGGATACGACGTTTTGCTTTTTCTCAATGGTTACCATGGCTGCCGGGACGCTAAAGTCCCGGCAGCCATGGTAAAGTGTAGTGGGGAGCGGGGGAGCAGCATACTCACCGTCCGTGCGGCTCCCGGGGCGCTCCAGAGTGACGTCAGGGCGCCCCAGGCGCATGGATGACGTGATCGCATGGCACGTCATCCATGCGCATGGGGCGCCCTGACGTCACTCTGGATCCAGACAACGCAAATGTGAAAGAGGCCTTATGTAGGTGCTTAGTTTTTGTGGCATGAGGTGATGGTTTGATTAGTACTATTTTGGAATACATTCTACTTTTTGTTCGTTTGGTATTACACTTTTTGTGACATATGGTGACAAAAAAATAGATTTTTTTGGCATTTTTTTTTTTTTTACAGTAAACCACGTGATATTTTTATAACCTGATTGGTTGTTACTGATGCGGCAATTAAATTTGTCTATTTTTTATATTTATTTTAGTTTTACACAATAAAAGCATTTTTGAAAAAAACAATTATGTTTTTATGTCTCCATCTTATGAAAGCCATATCTTTTTTTATTTTTTGGGCAACTGTCTTAGGTAGGGTCTCATTTTTTGCGGGATGAGATGACTGTTTGGTACTATTTTGGGGTACATACTACTTTTTAACCATTTGATATTACACTTTGTGTGATGTAAGGTGACAAAAAATGGATTTTTTTAAGGTTTTTATTTTTATTTTGTTACAGTGTTTACCAGGCGGGTTAGCTCATGTGATATTTTTATAGAGTAGGTTGTTACAGATGCAGCGATACGGAATATTTTTGTTTTAAACAATAAAAGCATTTTTGAAACAAAAAATTTATGTTTTAGTGCCTCCATTTTCTGAGAGCCATATTTTAGTTTTCTTAGTTAGGGTCTCATTTTTTGCGGGATGAGATGATGGTTTGATTCATATTATTTTTGGATTCATTACTTTTTGGGATGAAAGTTTTTTTAGCACAGTTTTTGTGATCATGTGATATTTTTATAGAGCAGGTTGTTACGCATGTGGCAATACCTAATATGTCTGGGGTTTTTTTATACTATTTTATTATTTACTGTTTTTTGTCTCTTTTTATGGGAAAGAGGCTTTTTTTAATTGAAAATTAAAAAAAATTTATTGTTAAAAAGACTTTTATTTCACTTTTTTTTTTTTTTTTTGTCCCACTTTAACATTACAGGGTCTGATCCCTGTTTCAATGCAGCACAATACATCTGTATTGTACTGCATTGAATATCAGTGTATTACCGAGTGTAATACACTGATAGTTTGCCTATGAGACCCAGCCTGGGGCTTGGCTTCATGGGCCTCCATAGCTGCTGGGCTCCAATGCCTTTGAATGGCATGGGTTGCCATGGCAACCACCGGGTCCCGCCACCGAAGCACTGGGGCCCGACGGCTCAGGAGAGAGAGCGCAAACCTCCCATATGCCACGGTCAGCACTGACCGCGGCATATGAGGGGTTAATCCTCCGGCATCTCCGTTGTCACAGATGCTGTTGGATGCAGCAGGGATCTGCCTGTCAGTAACAACCGGATCCTTGCTACTGATCGAGGCACCGCACATGGGGGCAGGAAAGACCACAGAACAAAGTACCGGCCATTTAGGATGAGCATTCTCATGCTGGGTCCTTAAGGGGTTAAACGTGCAATATCATATAATTAACTAAAGTAAAAATAAAGTAAATACAATTACTGTATTTTTTATAGAGACTCGTACCATACTTTTTGCTTTGTAAGATACTTTTTTCCCCCAAACGAGGGGGGAAAATGGCAGTTTGTCTAATAAAGCAAATACTAGTGAGAACTTCCAATATGGAAGAGCTCACTAGTATGCAGTAAGCATGTGAGTGAATCGCTGCCAGTGCTGGCTGTACTCACAAATCTTTGGTCTTCAGGATCAGGATGCAGTGTGTACACTATGACCTGACACTGTACGATGTCAGGTCAAAGTGTAGCGTGGACCCGGAGAAGAACAGGGAGCAGAGAATGCAGGAAGAGTGGCTGAATGTGTAGAGTGGAGGCGCCACCCGGAGAGGTAAGTTTATTTACCCTAGTTATTTTTTGTTCTGATCTGAGGTCTGTTAAAAATTTTTTTTTCTGATTTACCTCTTCTAAAACTTAGGTGCATCTTATAAATAAAAAAAATACAGTCATTTCCAAACTGTATTTCCCAGAAGAACAGAGATGGGTATTTTGAGTATTCATCCTTTTATGGCCATTATCTGTTGATTTGCCTGCACAGTACCAAAAAGTGGATGAAAAAGAAATTTCCTCATTACATGTATGAATTACTTTTTGTATTTACCTGGTCTTTAACTATAAAGGACTCATTGTGCCAAAGTTCATTGAAACCAGTTATGCAGAAGGTACAGTATAAGAAGCATTAGTAAGAAACTGACTAAAGTCAACTAATGCATATCAGGCACAGTATGTTACTGAGCGCTGCAATGATACAGTAGATGAAGATATCAGCCTTACTCAGGTAAGATCGATTGCATGGCTCAATATTGGTTACGATACAGGGACCATTTTAAGTATATGACATTTGTCAAATGAAATCTAGAATTTACATTCATGAATATTTACAATGACAGTTCGACATATGTTATAGTGAATCTGATAAATTACCTTCACCTGAGGCTTCATTCTGTCCTTGCAGGTATATACCTACATTAATTATGTATTATGATTCTCTTTTACTGCTGCTAGAGCTCTGCAGTCTCCCTACAGCAACTCTTCTGCCATATCCTACATCATAGTCAGAAATGCTTACTATCCAGTCAACAGTGGCGGATTATAATTGGGGTGTTCGGGTGTGTAGCCCCGAGCCTGGCATCGCTGGAGGGCCCAACGCCGACCCAAACGCCCACAAACTACACCGGGGTATGGGAGCACATAGCTCCCTGCCCCGCCGCCGTCCGCCGATCACCGCCAGTGCAGTAGTAAAATCTCGGCGCAGGCGGGTGTGATGACATCATCGCGCCACGCCTGGATGCAGCACACTGACGTGTGCGCAGTGCGCCTGCACCATCTACAAGTGAGCGCCGACTGGGACACAGGTAAGTATTAGCTTTTTTTTTTTTGTGCCAACAACCAACTTTGCCCAGGTATAAATTAATACTTCACTTTTATTTGAATACAAGTAAAACCTAAATGCTAAGTGTGTGCGAGGTGCACTCTTTAATTGAACTTAAACAGAACCAAAAAATTAAGGGGTGTTAAAAACACAGTACACCACTTCACTGGTAGGTGTATTGCTTTGACAATTAGGCGGGGGGAAGAGATGTGCACTATCTTTCACCCTTACCACTGTAAGGGCAGAACACTACCGTACCACCGTCCGCGGTGACTCTGCCAGCTGAGAATGGTTGTAATAACAGCCTTATAGAGTGGTGGGAGAAATGGGAATATCAACCCACTATGTGAATGGCGCATAAAGTTGATCTCAGACTGGGATTAGTGGCCAACGTTGCTTGGTTTGGTTTAGCAATCAAGTTAGATGTGGTTTTGGCTACTGTGCACCGAGTCCGTGTTGCGGTGTTAGTTGCCACTAATCCCAGTCTGAGATCAACTTTATGCGCCATTCACATAGTGGGTTGATATTCCCATTTCTCCCACCACTCTATAAGGCTGTTATTACAACCATTCTCAGCTGGCAGAGTCACCGCGGACGGTGGTACGGTAGTGTTCTGCCCTTACAGTGGTAAGGGTGAAAGATAGTGCACATCTCTTCCCCCCGCCTAATTGTCAAAGCAATACACCTACCAGTGAAGTGGTGTACTGTGTTTTTAACACCCCTTAATTTTTTGGTTCTGTTTAAGTTCAATTAAAGAGTGCACCTCGCACACACTTAGCATTTAGGTTTTACTTGTATTCAAATAAAAGTGAAGTATTAATTTATAACTGGGTCAAGACAGGTTCTATTGCCTGGATAGGCATTTGTAAATAAACTAGTAAAATTACCTTACCCAGGTCAGGTCCTAATTATATTCATAACAACCAACTTTGGGGGACATTACTGAAGGGACAGTGGGGGGACAAACTACTACGTGGGGGCAAATTACTAGTGTGGGGGAAATTAATACTGTGGGGGCAGTGTGGGGGACAATTAATACTGTGGGGGCAAATTACTACAATGGGGGAATTAATACTGTGAGGGCAGTGTGGAGAAATTAATACTGTGGGGGCCGCGTAGAGAAATTAATACTGTGGGGGAAGTGTGGAAAAAATGTATACTGTGGGGGCAGTGGGGGGGGGAATCATTTAATGGATGGCAGTGTTAGGGCAAATTATCTAATTGGGGCAGTGTGGGGGGTTATTACTTGATGGGGGCAGTGTGGGGGGGGCAAATTACTTAATGAAGGGCAGTATGGGGGCAAATTACTTAATGGATGGAAGTGTCAGGGCAAATTATCTACTGGGGGCAGTGTGTGGGGTTTTTACTTGATGGGGCAGTGTGGGGGCAAATTAATTTGTGGGGGAAAATACTACATGGGAGGCAGTGTGGAAGAAATTACTGTATGGAGCAGTGTGGGGGAAATTACTGTATGGAGCAGTGTGGGGGAAATTACTGTACGGAGCAGTGTGGGGGAAATTACTATATGGGGCAGTGTGGGGAAATTACTGTATGGAGCAGTGGGGGGGAAATTACTGTACGGAGCAGTGGGGGGGAAATTACTATATGGGGCAGTTTTGGAAAATTACTATATGGAGCAGTGTTGGGGAAATTACTATATGGGGCAGTTTTGGAAAATTACTATATGGGGCAGTTTGGGAAAATTACTATATGGGGCAGTGTAGGGAAATTACTGTATGAAGCGGTGTGGGGGAAATTACTGTATTAAGCGGTGTGGGGGAAATTACTGTATGAAGCGGTGTGGGGGAAATTACTGTATGGAGCAGTGTGGGGGAAATTACTATATGGGAGCAGTGTGAGGGCATTTCTATTAGGGGACATTATTTTTGGGGACACTATACAGGCATTATTACCTGGAGCACAGTATAGGGTGTTATTATTACTAGGGGCACTCTAGGGGACATTATAATTGCTGTAGACACTATAGGGACCTTTGGGGTAATTTATCAAACTGGTGTAAAGTAGAACTGGGTTAGTTACCCATAGCAACATATTTCACCTTTCATTTTTCACAGCTCCTTTGGAAAATGAAAGGTGGAATCTGATTAGTTGCTATGGGCACCTAAGCCAGTTCTACTTTACACCAGTTTTATAAATGACCCCACTTATGAGAAATTTAACGTGTCTGTGTAACAAACTCTGTAGAGAGGAAATATGGCTGAAATAATTAGTCATGGTGGTCTGGGTCAAACGGAGGAGAAGTGGAAAGAGAAGATCTATATAACAGGAGATGTCACTGGATGTAACAGGTATGTGGTGCTGTATTCCCCTATATGTAGAGCTGGCTCACTACTGTGACCTGCGTCTCATCTTCTCCTCCAAGTCTTTTTTTTATCATAATTGTATGTATTTTAAATTTGGCAACTAAAGTTTTGTAATAACTTTCTGTGTACAGATTATGTAGTAGATGTTCCATGCAGTCCTATGTAACACCCCACATAACACAATAGTTCACTGTGGGGTGTTACATAGGACTGCAGGTAGCATCTATGACATCTGTACTGTAGAGAGTTATGAGATGGTGGGAGTCCGACTCCTGGCACCCCCAGCCAATCAGCTGTTTGAGGAGACCGCGGTGTTAAAGTGAGCGCCGCAGCCTCTTTGCTTGTTACCAAGCACAGCGCTGTCCATTTGATAGCACTGCGCTTGGTATTACAGCTTAGACCCAATCACTCAGATGGGACAGAGCTGCACCTAGACCATGTGAACGATGTCATATTGCCTAGGAAGAGACTTTGCCGCTTACGAAGCACCGCAACCTCTTTATACAGAAGAAAAACTAAAATTAAAATGGAGGGGGGCCGAATTGGGTAGACAGCCCCGGGCCTATCATGCACCTAATCTGCCCTGCCAGTCAAAGGAGAGTGCATAGAATGCAGCACATTTATCAGAGTAGAATCAAATATGTAATTGCCTCAGAAATCTTGCTTTCTAAGCAAATACAGATAAAACACAGACTAGGTCAGGACTACTGAATAGAAACAGTGTTTCTACACTACTCACAAAAAGTTTGGAATATTTGGCTTTTGGGTGAAATTTATGAAAAACGTAAAAACTTCACGCTACAGTGATATTATATCATGAAAGTCGGGCATTTAAGTAGAAGCCCAATTTATTGAAACAAAAGCCAACAACTTTTTGTGAGTAGTGTATATGGTAGTTACATGCAATAAATGGAAGTCTTGCTCATTTATCCTGTGTTGAACCTGACACATAAAACCTCTTCTGAGACAGATACTCAAATGAGCTCAGTTGACTTGAGACAGCTTCAAGGAGGTTGGTTAGTAATACAGAAGCTGCTACGGGTCTCCTAGGGCAGATAAAGGGGTAGAGTATAAAGAATGTCATCTGGAAATCATTTTTCTCTTTTGAGAAAGAACCTCAGCCATTCAACATATGCTTAAAACTGGCATACAATGTATGAAGAATAATGTATAAAGTACAGCAACATCTGCATAGTTACAATTTTAATACATGACCCCAAAAAGTGCATTTTTAGCCACATGCACCACTGTATGACACTGAAAACTGAAATCTGGCTGCTACTGTACATCTGCACTGCACTCATTCAGAAAGGAGACCCTTTCAGTAGACCCCTTTGAGCCAATTTCCACAATTTGGTGACCACTTTTGGGGTAAATGGCACTCTGCAAATTTCTGACTACGGCCTAAGATTTATACTGGTCAGACACTTCCAAAAACTTTCACAGATCACAAACTTAGAAGCAAATATGGCTTAGGCAACTTTCATATCTGTAGAGCCTCTGTCAGAGGTGCTGTTGTATTTGACAGGGAAAATAGAGTTGCAAGCAGTGCTACTTTTCCATCAAAACAACAGACCCATCGATGAAGCCTGAAAAACCCAGTCATAAGTCAGTGGGCCCCATTGGGCATCCGTGGTGTCCACTGTGCAACAGATCCCTCACAGCTTCATGGCCTCCGTTATAACCTGAAGTCACAGTGCATGTCTGAGAATCTTAATTGATCTATTCTATACCAATAATGAAGGTGTTTTTAATGTTCCTTTAATTATCATTGTCTTTCCTTACCTGGAAAACCTTTGCCAAATTGTCAAACAAAGCTTGGCCTGCACTGACTTTGTGCTTGACTCCTCGCACTGTGCCATTCTTACTGAGAATATTCACTCGCTTTGTACCAAATCCTCTGTCTTTAGTGGCTCTCGCTAAAACAAGCAAGTCGTCCGGTTCATTTTCGCTTTCATCATACTCCGACCCTAAGAAGCCGTTATGATGACCATCTGTTTCACTTGGTATGCTGTTTTGTTCAGTCTCTGAGCTGCTGGCACATTCAGAATCCAATGAGTCTCCATCAGTGTAGACTTCTTTCAGCACTCGTCCACTATAAGATGACGCTATCCTAAACCTCACTTTTCTCTGCTGCCTCTCTCCTTCCGCCTTCATCTCCATGTTCATCATATGTCCATCCATGGATAAAAAAATAAAAATAAAACCCTTTACATTGTCCAGGCCCCAGAGTGTCACATCATTTGCCGAGCTGTCACACTAACAATAGGTATACTCCATGTAATGACAAAAGTACCCATAAGGAAATAACGTCTGGTATGGAAAGGTGTAGCTTACTCTGAAACTGCTATTAATAATGAATTCCTGTGTGCTATGGTTACCCTTAAGCTAAAACCTGTAAATGAATATGCCTGATTAATTATGGAAGATCTGTAGTGTACTTTCACAGCAGAACTGATAAAGAGAAGCCATGTTACCCAAGAAAAGTACTAATAAAATGAGTTACTTATCATGAGATAAAGATGCAATATACTGTACAATTTGGAAGTCATTCAACATCATATCTTCGGAGAAAGTGCATGCTATAACCATGCCAAGTAACTTAATTATCTTGAGTATAAAAAATGTAGCTGAATAAGGAATTCAGCCATGACAATGCAGAACGCAAGGGCTGCCAAAATATAACAGAGGAACGCCATCGTTTTTATAGATATGGTGCACAAATACCAGAACACATGTAGTACCAATATCAGATGTGCCATACTCAGTCACAGAAGGGAGGGGTATTCTTCATCCATATTTTCTAGGTCGTCTATAGACATATATGCAACTCACAGAGGCTATACGGATAACTGGCTACCCGTGGAATGCAACATGGTGCATATCAGCAAAAGTGAGCTTGTCATAAGATCTGTTAATTGAACCATATTTATCAGAAAGTGAATGTCCATTCTTAAATACCGTTCTTATACAAACAGGTTCAAAAGTTAAGCAAAGAGTATGGAGTCTTATGCACTAAACAGGGTTGAAAATTCACAAATTTTAATAATTTAGAATGTTTATCAAAAAGCTGCCAAAAATTTATAGTTTTAATCCAGTAGTGGTGTGGAATAAATGGAAAAAATTTGGCTCAAATTACAGCAACTAAGCAAAACTGACTTCAAAAAGTCTCCTCATTATAAATTGCCCAGTTTGTATGTTCTCCCTATGTACAGTATGAGATAAATATCCCAATGTAAGATAGGCTGTTCGTGTTGACAGACTATATAATAGCTCAGTAGTCTCAATTTTTATATCATGAACTGAGTGTGCCTTTGTGAGAACTAATAATACATAACTTTTATTATTCCCGTTAAAATAAGTGAGACAGTGTTACTAAAATTACTGATGTGCGTATAGCTTTCAGTGGTCTTTTGCCCTAATCAGAACTTGGCGGGTAACGGTGGGGGTTGCTTCTTAGGTGAGTTTTGCGTGTGATGCTCACTACTTGCTGCTTCAGCTAGGCCTACTTGTCTCTGACCCTCAAACTCTAGTCTTGAGTGTGGAGATAGGCTAACTGGCTGCAGTCGGAGCACTCACCCTGAAAAGAGCGACCCCCAGCCACTGGAACCTCGGGCCTGATCTACCTGTCCCTTCTCATAACAGCTGCCTACAAGCACCATCCGACGCGTTTCGCCATAATACAATGGCTCATCAGGGAGCGATCTGTGCAGTGGCAGAATTTATTTATAAAAAACAGCAGTGGCAGCTTGCTAAAAGACTCTGTCTCCTTTTATGCTCCTGGTACCGCCCACTTAGATGGCGCTCAACAATCCCTAGGGAACAGAGGAGGGCCAGAGGGCAGCGCTCTGCTGTCCTGGCCCGCCCCACCCCGCAATTGCGGACAAGATTAGGCATTTTCTATTATAGTGCCGGCAATGTGTGGTCCGCAAATTGCGGAATGCACATTGCCAGTGTCCGTGTTTTGCGGATCCGCAAAACACTTATGGATGTGTGAATGGACCCTTAGTGGCAAGAAAATATATATTATTTGACGTTCAGCAGTGCAGTTATATGTTTTCAAGCCCTTTTTGGCGTGTATTAGTGGCAAAAAATATATATTATTTGCCGTTCAGTGGTGCAGTTATATGTCCTAAAGCCCTTTTTGGCATGTATTAGTGGCAAAAAAATATACATTATTTGCCGTTCATCAGTGTAGTTATATGTTCTAAAGCCTTTTGTGGCGTGTATAAATGAAAAAAAAATAAGGGCCTATATGCCATTCAGTAGTGCAGTTATATGTTCTAAAGCCCTTTTTGGCATGTATTAGTGGCAAAAAAATATATATTTGCCATTCAGCGGTGCAGTTATATGTTCTAAAGCCCTTTTTGGCATGTATTAGTGGGAAAAGGGCTTATTAGGCTTGTGTGGTGAAGTGAGAAAATTACAGACTTTTTTGGGGTTAATTTCCTTTTTATTTATTTAATCTAACAGTATGTCAGACAGAGAAGTGCCAGGCCCTGCACAGGGGATAAATGTTTCTGGCGCAGGCACATGTTGCAACAGAGTGAGGAGGCGTGGCAGCAGGAGTGGCAGCGAGAGGCCTGAGCTCCCGGTGTCATCTAGCGGTCGTGTCTTGACCAGCAACCCAGCGGTTCTTTATTCCACTTCATCCAAAGGAACATCAGACACCTCCAGCCAAGGGTCGGTGGGTTCGTCAGACACAACCCTTAGTTGGCATGGCCCAGGAGCAGGGCCTGTGCCCTCACTTGTCCTCAACCTGCTTCTGTCCTTTTATGTTCCCTCAGCCAGAGAAGTATTTCATGCTATGAGCTCAGCTCCACTATACAGTGAGGATGAGCTACTTGAGGACAGTCAGTAGCTACTGGCCAGCCAAGATGTGGAGGAGACATCTGCCGCTTCCTCCGGTAGGTGGGCAAGTACTGATGAGGAGAGTGGCGTGGGACCTGGTGTTGTGAGCGGTCAGGTTCCTGACCCAGAGACCGTTGAGGAGGACATCAGTGACGTGCAGACAGTACTCGATGATGATGATGTAGCTGATCGCACTTGGGATTCGGGTGAATTAGGGCTTCATCATCATCGGGAGAAGAGGGTCGCAGCTTGCCAGTGAGGCAGCGACAGAGCCAGCAAGTCGCTAGTGTGGCCGGAAGTCAGCAGGGTAGCAGCAGTGGGAGGTCGGGAGCCAAACATGCCGGGGGTAGACAACCCGCTTGGCAGGAGCCTACCTGCCCGGAAAGTAGTGGTGCAGGGGTTCACGGAAAGTCAGTGCAGCGTGTTGGGGGTAAAATCACCTACTCGGCAGTGTGAGTGTTTTGTGTTAAACCACCTGAGGTGAACATGGCAATTTGTAGAATCTGTGGGCAGAAGTTGAAGCATGGCCAGGGTGCCAATGACGGCCCTGCGTCAACATGCGCAGCGTCACTATGAAGTGGCCTGGGAGAGCCATGGCTCCGATGTGGGGGTCCAGCCTGCCGCAGCAACCTGCATTACCCAGTGGCATGCACCCGATTTCAGGTAGTCAAGGCTCCACCACCTCAGCCAAAGGGAGCTGTCTGTCCTTCCCATCCTCTGCTGGTCCTGGTGCTCCTGCTCCTCTTCCTACTCCTGGATGAATATGGTTCCTGCACAACCACACCAGCAACTTGGCCAGGTGACGTCGCTTCTTCCTCCACGTTCTCACGCTGTTGGTCCTGTGACAATTTACGCCTCTGCCTCCTCATCCTCCACCGTGGCCTCAGCCTCCACTGCAGGAACAATTTACAGTGCCCCTCCAGCATACCGCGTGTGCAGGGCACGGGTGTCACGCTGTTCTGCACCTTGTTTGCCTAGGCAAACAGAGTCATACAGGGGAGGAACTGCTCCGTGTCCTTCATCAAGAAATCAAATCTTGGTTTCTACATGACAACTCAAATCAGAACCATGGTAATCGACAATGGGAAGAACATAGTGTCGGCGCTGCGTCAAGGAGGGCTGAGCCATGCGCCCTGCATGGCACACGTGTTCAATCTGGTTGTCAAGCGGTTCCTGAAGTCTTCCACCCATCTGCAAGACATCCTAAAAATGGCCAGGAAACTTTGCATGGTCTGGCCATTTGAGTCTAGAATCGCCATAGATGCTGCTGCTGCTGCTGCCACCTCCAGACTCTGTCATTGTGCCACTCTGTGGCCTCCTGATGCTGCTGCTGCTGCCCCCTCCACACTGTCATTGTGCCACCCTATGGTCTCCTCTTGAAGCTGATGCCGCCACCTCCACACTCTGTTATTGCGCCACTCTTGGGTCTCTTCATGCTGCTGCCACCTCCACATTGTCATTGTGCCACCCTGTGGCCTCCTCCTGATGCTGCTGCTGCCACCACCTCCACACTCTATCATTGTGCCACTCTGTGGCCTCCTGATGCTGCTGCCCCCTCCACACTGTCATTGTGCCACCCTGTGGCCTCCTCCTGATGTTTTCAGCTTCCAGGAATTGTGTACAGATCCCTGCAATATGGGGCCATACATTATCATGCTGCAACATGAGGTGATGGTCGTGGATGAATGGCACAACAATGGGCCACAAGATCTCGTCACACTATCTCCGTGCATTCAAAATGCCATCAATAAAATGCACCTGTGTTCGTTGTCCATAACATACGCCTGCCCATACCATAACACCACCACCACCATGGGCCACTCGATCCACAACGTTGACGTCAGCAAACCGCTTACCCACATGACGCCACATATGCTGTCAGACATCTGCCCTGAACAGTGAAAACCGTGACTTATCCGTGAACAGAATGCCACTTCAACGTGCCAGATGCCATCAAATGTGAGCATTTTCCCACTCAAGTCAGTTACGACAACGAACTGCAGTCAGGTCCAGACCCCAATGAGGACGAAAAACATGCAGATGAGCTTCCCTGAGATGGTTTCTGACAGTTTGTGCAGAAATTCTTTGGTTATGAAAACCGATTGTTGCTGCAGCTGTCCGGGTGGCTGGTCTCAGACGATCATGGAGGTGAACATGCTGGACGTGGAAGTCCTGGGCTGGTGTGGTTACACATGGTCTGCAGTTGTGAGGCAGGTTGGATGTACTGCCAAATTCTCTGAAACACCTTTGGAGACGGCTTATGGTAGAGAAATGAACATTCATTGCACGGGCAACAGCTCTGGTAGACATTCCTGCAGTCAGCATGACAATTGCACGCTCCCTCAAACGTTGTGACATCTGTGGCATTGTGCTGTGTGATCAAACTGCACATTTCAGAGTAGCATTTTATTGTGGGCAGTCTAAGGCACACCTGTGCAATATTCATGCTGTCTAATCAGCACCTTGATATGCCACAATTGTGAGGTGGGATGGATTATCTCGGCAAAGGAGAAGTGATCACCAACACAGATTTAGACAGATTTGTGAACAATATTTGAGAGTAATGGGTCTTTTGTGTATGTAGAAAATTTTTCAGATATTTGAGTTCAGCTCATGAAAAATGGGAACAAAACCGAAAGTGTTGCGTTTATATTTTTGTTCAGTGTATTTCTTTATTTGGCATTAACGGCAGCCAAGCTCACCCCAGAGGGGTCCAAAGAGGGGTTCACCCAGCTTCCACTCTCCCTGCCTCTCCCTTTACAACTGTCCATGCCTCCCATCCCTTTCTCAGCCTCAGATCAGCCCCCCCACCTCCATCAGCCTCCAATCAGACCCCCAGCCTACATCAGCCTCAGATCAGCCCACATCAGCCTCCAATAAGACCCCCCAGCCTACACTATCTACAGATCAGACCCGCAATCAGACTTCAGATCAGAAGTCTTGATATATTTTATTCATTTATATCAGGGGTGGGGAACCTCCATATGTGGCCCGCAGGATCATTTCATGTGGGCTCCGGCTTCCTGCCTTCCTGCCCTCCTGCCCTCAGCAGGAAGGTGAGAACAGCATTGTGCTGACTGTACTCACCATCCCTGGTCTTCTTCCAGGCCTCACTCTGTGACCTGACATGTACAGCATCAGGACGTAGTGCACATAGGCACTCACTGTGACCTGTCAAGTCACAGTACAGCACTGCGGGAAGAACACCAGGGAGGGTCTGGGATCTCTTCCAGTGATTGCCCAGACGTTATATTTTTGACTAGTTAAAAACCATTTGGGACACATGTTTATTGAAGTGAACGGGTCCATATTTGACGCACAAAAAAATTACAGTAGATCAGATGAAGAGTAAGACAATGGTTATGTGCATAAGCTCTGATGCTGCGGTTCATTATCCTCATACTGGAGATTGCACAGGAGAGGATCATCTGAGCAAGTGGCCTCCAACTGTGGTCTACCTGCTGCTACAATGCTACAGCATCTAGCATGCCCTGAATCCTGAATTCCCTCATATTTGTACAGCTAAATTAAGCAACACCTACGTGTGGTTTAATTCTGAGCTAAATTTTGAGATCCCTTCTATGGATGAGTCACTCCACCAGCATAGGAGCACATTTTAATATGCATGCTTGCCATCGCATAACGCAGAGTTTACAATATATTAGAGGTTTCTTTTATGATAAAGAAAATTACGTTGAAAAAAGCCAGTAGTTCGGTTCCTGTAAAGTCATGCATCTTCCTTTGTAACCGTAGCTCAAATATCTACAATTCAACCAGCAAATTGAGGTTACTTAACCTAATATGTGCCATAGCAGGTAATATGCCATCTAAGAAACACAAAAACATTGATCTGGCACCCTCTATCACAAACATAGTGACCCCAGAAAATGTCCAACAAGATGTAATATGTCATTTTCTTTCTCCCATACACATGTGTTATGCCAGGCTGGAAACATCCACTTGGTAAAGTGCAGCTTGATCTTCAATTTTACCAAGGGTACATTGTGATATTTAAGCATCAGTGGTTGCCAGTATCAGACACACAAATCTTCATCCTCAAAGACAATTCATTTCTCTGGCTCTGTAGGACATTTGTTTTTGACAGCATGTGGGAAAAATTAAATGGTTCACTGCTCTGCTTATCATTTATTTCTAGTGTGAATATCACATCCACATGCAGAGTTTTCAATTTCATTCTATAGCATTATTTTACAACAAGCTGGATAAAATGTACATGTGGGAAGTCTACAAAGCATATACACTGATCAGCCATAACCTTACAACCACTAAGTGGTAAAATAAATTGATTATCTGAGTCAATCAGTCAAGGGGTGCGGTATATAAGGCACCAAGTGACCTGTCAGTTATTTAAGTTGATGTGTTGGAAGGAGGAAAATGGCCAAGGAAAGATCCAAGTGGCCTTGAGAAGGTCCAGATTGTGATTGTTAGATGACTGGGTCAGAATATCTACAAAATGGTAAGTCTTGTTGGGTATTCCCAATATACAGTGGTTAGTACTTATTGAAAGTGGTCAAGAAAGTACAACAAGTGAATTCTTGACAGAATTCTGGGCTAGGCTGTCTGGTCTGGTCACCCAAATTACTGAAAAAATGAATGTTGATTATGATAGAAAGGTGTCAGTGTACACAGACAGCATTGCCGCAGACCTGTGAGAGTGCTTCATGCTGACCCTGTCCACTGCCCAAAACTCTAAAATTATCAAGTGAGCATCAAAACTGGACCATAGACCAATCAGAAGAGGTGGCCTGGTCTAATGAATAACATTTTCTTTCACATCAGGTGGACAGCCGGGTATGTGTCCATTGTGAACCCAAGGAGTAGAGGGAGCCAGGATACAAGAAATTACAGAAAATTATAATCGTTTTAGATCACCTATTATTTATCAAAAAAGCCTAAGAAGGCGATCATATGAAATATGTATGGACTAAAACATAACTTTTAATACAAATTACTAATATAAGGTATCCCTGGAAATGAACAATATACAATACATTACATAGAAATTGTGGTAGGAGAAAAATGGTGCACGGCGGCACCTATAGATAACCAGTTGTCCTACCACAACCCGGAAGGTTCCAGAGCTCCACGGTCCCCTGAAGGAAGCTGAAAATAAAGTTTGAAAGCTATCCCTGGGTGCAATAGCATGGTAATGAAAAATGAGGGGGGGTGCTGCTCTGGCCCTGATAACTAGATATATGTAGCAGCGTAACAGCAGAGCACCCGCCCTGATAAGGACGACCCTGTCAGGAACCTTTCCCTGAAATAAATAGCCCTAGTACGCCCTGCTCCAATCTAACCCTACATGCACGTTTTACCTTCAGAAGAAGGACTCATCAGGGGAAACATGGGGAGCTGAGCACAAAATGTAATTAGGATCCGTGGTGAAAGCCGTGATACACTGGCCCCCAACCACCGGAACCCAAAAGATGTTAGAGCTGGATCCAGATATGGAACCAGCTAAAAAAGCAAGAAACAGGCAGTCTTGTGGCATATGATAGTGGTTACAATCTGTCTTGACTAGGGGCCCAATAACGCAGGCCCCTAGTCAAGCCTAACTTACCCAGACAGGCCGCTGGTCTTTTAAAAGGAGCGCCATCCCAAAGCGAGGTCTGTCTCTCTCCCTGGGACGCGGCGAACACCGATGATGTCACCACGCTTTGAACACGCCTGGGCATGCGCAGTTCGGGCGATGTGGTTGCAAGGTGACCGGGACGCGTCTCCAGCAGACGTCAGCATTGCGATCCAGCATATAGGCGGCCGCAGTACAGGAATGGTATTTGGGGCGTTATAATAAGATAATTTAAAAAAACTAATGGCATCAAGCGGATCAGAACACTTATGATCAACCCAAAGCAAGGTTACAGAGTGAAAAATTCTAAATAGGGGTCGGAAGTCCACAGAATCAAAACATCTGCCGTACCTATATTCTATATGTGCAAACTGATCAGACACGCCTGTGCAATTCAGCACCCGTGCAGCCTATATACACATAAGGAAATCATGAATAAGGGGATTAAATGAAGCAACTATAGTTGAGCTGCTCATTTAAACCTGATGGAGACATAGTTTGTAGTCGATAGGTCCACCGGGCCTCATGCTGTAATAAGATGCGGTCCCAGTCTCCACCACGTATGGGTGGATGGACCACCTCAATGCCTATGGCTTTTATACATTTAGGGTTACCCTGGTGACATTCATGTAGGTGTCTGGACACCGCAGTGTCTCTGCTGTTAGCAATGTCTCCCAGGTGTTCCCCTATACGTCGGCGGAACTCCCTTTTAGTTTTCCCAATGTATTCTTTTCTACAGATACAGGTAATTTTATAAATAACCCCCTTAGTCCTGCAATTAATAAAATGCTTAATTGCGAAGGGTCTCATTAGATTAGTGCTGTAAAAAGTTTTGCTACATTGTATCGTGTTACATGCAACGCAGCCGCTGCATCTAAAGCATCTTTTAGGTTCGCGGTCCAACCAAGTGCCCTGTTGTGGCGCAGGGGTGTAATGGCTTTGGAGATCCCGTAGGCTACTGCCCTTCCTGAAAATGACTTGTGGGTAGTCATGAATGACCTCCCTGATGTCGGGGTCCATTGACAGGATGGGCCAATGCTTTTTGAGGATCTCTTTGACATGCCCTGACGCACCATCAAATGTGGTGATGAGGCGTACTTTGTTATCCCCGTCCTTCTTTTCACCAGGGGTAAGTAATTTGGTGCGGTCAGTAGAGAGGGCTGTCTGAAAGGCCGGTCTGAGCGTATGGTCTAGGTAACCCCTAGATAAAAATCTTTCCCTCAGTACATCAGCCTGTTTGATGAATTCTGATTTCTCAGAGCAGTTACGGCGGAGTCGCAGATACTGCCCCCGCAGGATCCCTCTTTTGAGTGGTGTAGGATGACTGCTGTTCCAGTGCAACACTGAATTAGTTGCAGTTGGCTTTCTATAGATGGTAGTGGAAAGTTCACCAGAACTGTTTTTATAGATATACACGTCTAAGAAAGGTAAGTTCTCTGTATTTGACTCATGTGTGAATCTTAAGCCAATGGCATTGGAGTTGAGTTGTTGAATGAACCTACTGAAGGACAGGGGGGTATCATTCCAGATGATAAAGATGTCATCTATGTACCGGGCCCATAAAGAAATGGCCCCGGTACATAGCGACGCCAGGATATATTATATGAAGAAAGCAAGTCGGGCAGAGACAACGTAATGCTGTGACAACATTCTTCTAAGAAAACTTGGGTCCTGGCAATCATTTCGATGTTACTTTGATGCGTATCTACTACCTAAAGAATAACCCCCAAGTACACTTTCATTGCAATGGCATTCCCTAAAGCATTTGCTTCTTTCAACAAGACTTGGCCTCCAAATTACCCAGACATCAACCTAATTTAGCATCTGTTGGATGCACTAAAAAAACAAGTCCGATCTATGAAGGCCCCAGTTTGCAAATTGCAAGGCTTAAAGGGGTATTCTGGTTGTTATAAGTTATCTCCCATCCACAGGATAGGTGATAACTATTAGATCAGTGGGGGTTCTACTGCTGGGACCCCCACCGATCATGAGAATACAGCGCTCAGTTATCTCAGGAACTCCCATAGAAATGAGTGGAGCGGCTGCACGCATGTGCAACTAACCACTACTTTCTTTCTAGAGGGGCTTACAGGCACCCATTCTCGTGATCAGTGGGGGTCCCAGTGGTAGGACCGCCACCTATCTAATGGGTATCTCCAATGGGTCAGAACTTTTTTATGGCACAAGAAGACAAGAAGACCCATACAATATTAGGCAAGTATATATATTGTGAGGCAGGGACATGCCTCATGGTTGTTAGGGGAGATATATGGCAGGATTTGCTGTGTCTTCCCTCAGAATCGCCAGGTCTGAAGAAAGACCAGGTGCAGTAATCACCTGGGGATAAAGGAATCCTCAGAGTGAGAGGGGGTGGGGACTTGCACACAGAAGGCTGGAGTGGCTCTGTGTGGTCATGGCCGAGAGGGCTGAGAGACCTCTATCCCTAAGGAGACATTGTTGTTGGAGCAGCCAGGAGGCTGTGGGACATTGGCTGACAAAGCCGCATGGGTTCACAGGGTGTGGACTGTGACTTAGGTGAGTCAGGAACGACATGTTTAGTTAGAGCCCAGCCGGGCAGGTGTTTATTTTGTATTTATGTTTGGTTTGCTGAGGGGCAATAAATGCACTGTTTGGACCTGAAACCTGGTGTCCTGAAGCCGTATCTGTGAGAATGACCCCGAAGAAGAGCTAAACCCCCACAATTGGTGTCGGATGCGGGCAGGTGTCCCTGCTGATAAGTAAAAGTGCTGGAAGCCTGCTAGTTTGCAGGAGCAGGGACTGCTGGTGTTTTCTGTGGTGCAAACAGTGCAGGACTTAAAGGGCCAGTAGTAGAGTAAAAGAGACAGATCAGTGGAAATGGCTGCAAAATGGTATAGCCTGTGGGAGAAATCCTGCGAGTTAGTGATCGGCGGAATCCCGCTGGGGGTCATTCTAGACTCCCGCCAGCAAGTGTCTCGGGTCCTGCCTGTAATTCTGGACTTTGTAACAAGGGGGCCAGAGACAAAAACTACGGTGTCACTGACCTTTGTGACGGACTATGGCTCTGTGCAATTGGAGCTGTTAAAATGTGAGACACTGGAAGTGGAATTTGTACTGGGCAAGGACTTTCCATTGTTTGGGCAGTTGTGGAGCGGAGTTCCCGATAAAAGGCAAGGATATGCCGTTGCCAAGGGCAACCGTCGGGAAGAAAAGGAGGTGAAGAGCGATGCGGTTCTCGGGAGTGCATATCTTCCCTGCGACTGTGTCCGGAGTCCTAGAGAGGAAGTGCAGAGGTGCAGTAAAGCTGTTGCTAGGAGCAACCATAACCTTGATGAGTCCGCGGGAGAGAATGTCACTGTTTTACCAGAATGGTTGATTACAAAGGGTAAGACTGTTCCTGTTATTAACTATGTGGCAGACCCAGTGACAGTGAGCTGGCGGCAGGGGATACCTGCTGGGCCGGTAGGTGATAAGTCACACAGAGAAAAAACTGTGTCTGGACAGGCGGATAAGCCTGCTGTGATTGCTCCCTCGCAGAAACCTGCAGGGGAGAAGGTTTCTGTGTTACCTCAGTTGCCCATGACCAAAGCTAGTTTTGGGATGACAAGGATCCGGGATCCCATGCTAGCCCGGGTAAGAGGCAGCACAATATTGAAACCTTAGACTGGTAAAATAATAAAGGTGCTGGACAGTCGTGCGGATAAGGACTATCCGCTGATTTTCACTGAGTGTGAGACTCCAATGAGAACAGAGACTGATGAACTTGATGTTACAGATAAGCTTATGCATGAGGGAGTGTTGGGGTGTACTTTTCCCTTATGCTGGGAGTTGTGGAGTAATGGAGACACTTCTGCAGAGAGTGCAAAAACTCCTGCAGAACTTGTACCTGTACCTTTAAGTGAGGATCTAAGGGAGATGCACTTTGACCTGCATGGGAAAAGCATATTGACCACTGGAAACAATGGTGCTGGTCAAATACAAAGTGATGGTGACAAAAGTGCGGAAATGCATAAGGAAAATGTGATGTCATATGAAATATGTGATAATAATGACATGCCTTTTCCTTTGCAGGCTGTGATTGAGGAAAAAGCTCCCCCTGTGGGTAAACATGTGTCTGATATAAAAGTGTTGATAAATGTTGAAGAAACACCGCTAGGAGACCCCATTGTAGACAACGTGGCGGGGCTAGAGGGTGTACCACACGGACCAGAGGTGGATGTGCAGTCTCCACAGGTTTCTAGGATTAATAACATGTCCCAGGTGGGGATTGACTCAGGGGTGCCCCTAGAGGCCAGGGTTAATAATGACACGAGCCGTATAAGTGGCCTATGTGCCGTGACAGTTAGCAACTCCGAGAGTGAGGCTACCATGTCAAGACCCAGCAAAACTAAAGTCGTTACTAGTAGCAACCAGGTGACAGTTATATCTGACGAGACGAGAGTTCAGTCGGGTGACAGCCTAGTGTCTGAAGCTCTTATCCTGACAGTTGTAGATGACCTGACAGGACAGTACAGCTACAAACTTGATGTTTTCGCTCGCTCTGCACAGTCCCTAGATACACTAGAGACGGGGCTAGCGGTTCTCGCAGAGCAACTGCAGGAATCTCCAGAGGAGTCACAGAAAGAGATGAATGAACTGAAGGAACTAGAGTCACTAATAGAAGCGGAAATTCTCCAACTTCAAGAGGAACTTGCAGTTTCTGAGCAATCCAGACTTCATGCAGAGCAGGAAAGAGATGAGCTGGCTGATGAGGTTCTAAACAGCGCCTCAGAAAAATCTGCTCTCTTGGAGGAGAAAAGACATTTGGAAGCCAGGATGGCTCAACTTGATCAAGAGTTATGTGATCGCATGGTGGACCTGGACCACCAGAGACAAACTGTGTCTAGATTGGTAATTGGTAGAAATACATATCGGCTCGATATGCCGAAGAACGCGACCGAGCGGAGGCTGATGCTTGGGAGAAAGAGTCCAAGACCCTCTCCTTGGCTAGAGCCCTTGAAGAAGTGCTTGAGGAGTGAAATGAATTAGAGAGGCTGAACAAGCAACTCAGAGCAAAGATGGAAGCTCTCATGAGCTCAAAAGATGCCATCTATGAGGTGGAGAAGCCTAAGTGTGCTCCTGCACAGCAGGTGGAAAAAAGTGAGAAACCAGAAGAGGAAGATCCTCTGGAAGGTGCCAAGAAGTCAGAGCCTGGTAAGAGTGGGTCTGGAGATGGTGGTGCCAGGGTACTAGCCAAGGCAGAGAAGGTGGAAAAGGTATCAGCTGAACCAGTTGATGGGGCTGATGTCGATGCAGAGGCCAAGAGTCTTATGACAGTGTGTAACCAGGACCAGGTCGCAAAAGACATTCCCTCCACCTACAAGGCCTTCCAAGTAGCCAGCTGCCTGCTGGGGAAGAAATATGAGGAGACAGACGACCAGTATGCAGATCTAGGCTATTGCGTTGGGCTGTCTCTCCTGACTCCTCCCCAAAAGGAGACCAGTGTCCTGGGGAAAACGCCAGAAGACAAGAAGTATGCTGAAGACCCCAGTGCCTCCAACCTTGATGCGAAAGGGAAGGAGGAATTAAGAAACCAAGGATATGATGCCATGTCCCTGAATGGGGAGAAGGCTAATAAAGTAAAGGCCAAAGAGACAGAGGCCAAGGAAGCTAAGGCCGAGCTCTTAAAATGGGAGAAAACTTTGGATGTCCCAGAGACCAAGGTTAGGGCGTAAAGAGCGACTGCTGAAGTGGGAAAAGCCACTGAAGACGCAGAAGACTCTGAAGCTGGCTCCAAAACACCTGCTGAGAATAATAGTAAAGGGGTCCAGAGGCGTGGAAAAGGAGCGAGACATAAGAAACCTGCTCTGTTGAAGGAGCCCTGCAAGGCAAACGAGAAAGGGTTGGGACACGACCATGACTGGGACCAGTTCAGTCAAGAGTTGCCGCAGTCCAAGAAAGGACGTGAGGGGCCTGTGCAGAAGCCAGGAAATATAAAAAGACAGTACCTGCTCATGAGATGGACAAGAAATACCCAGAGGCCTTGTCAGCTCTGTAATAAACTCATGAGGGTGACAAACCAAGCGCTGTTGTCCTGGGTCTGGCAGAATAAGGGGAAGACTGTAGGCCAGATTAATGCCCGTTCACGTGCATCTGGATTTGATGCTAGTGTTCACCCCTACAGGCTTGAACAAAGGGGGGAGGTATGTGAGGCAGGGACATGCCTCATGGTTGTTAGGGGAGATATATGGCAGGATTTGCTGTGTCTTCCCTCAGAATCGCCAGGTCTGAAGAAAGACCAGGTGCAGTAATCACCTGGGGATAAAGGAATCCTCAGAGTGAGAGGGGGTGGGGACTTGCACACAGAAGGCTGGAGTGGCTCTGTGTGGTCTGAGCCGAGAGGGCTGAGAGACCTCTATCCCCAACGAGACATTGTTGTGGGAGCAGCCAGGAGGCTGTGGGACATTGGCTGACAAAGCCGCATGGGATCACAGGGTGTGGACTGTGACTTAGGTGAGTCAGGAACGTCATGTTTAGTTAGAGCCCAGCCGGGCAGGTGTTTATTTTGTATTTATGTTTGGTTTGCTGAGGCGCAATAAATGCACTGTTTGGACCTGAAACCTGGTGTCCTGAAGCCGTATCTGTGAGAATGACCCCGAAGAAGAGCTAAACCCCCACAATATATATATATATATATATATACAGCGCTGCCCATAATTATTCATACCCCTGGCAAATTTTGACTTAAAGTTACTTTTTTTCAACCAGCAAGTAATGTTTTGACGGGAAATGACATAGGTGTCTCCCAAAGGATAATAAGACGATGTACAAGAGGCATTATTGTGGGAAAAAAACATTTCTCAGCTTTTAATTACATTTGAGTAAAAAATACAAGAGGACGTGGTCGGAAGCCAAAGGTGACACCTGTGCTGGCCAGGAGGATAGTTAGAGAGGTAAAAAATAATCCAAGGATCACCACCAAGGCCATCCTGGTGAATCTGGGCTCTGCTGGTGGCAATGTCTCAATGCAGACAATCCAACGGACACTGCACAATGCAGACCAAGGAGGACACCACTTCTCCAGATAAGGCCCACAAAAGCTTGCTCGGCCTTTGCTTCTGGTCTTCTGTGTTATGGTCAGATGAAAAAAAAATTATGTTTCCTTCATTTGGCATAAAAAAGGAAAAACCTTCAACCCAAAGAACACCATCCCCACTGTCAAACATGGTGGTGGGAACCTAATGCTTTGGGGGTGTTTTTCAGCCAATGAACCAGGGAACCTAATCACAGTAAATGGCACCATTAAAAAAGAGCAATACATGAGGATTCTCAACGACAACATCAGGCAGTCTGCAGAGAAACTTGGCCTTGGGCACCAGTGGACATTTCAGCATGACAATGACCCAAAACACACAGCAAAAGTGGTGAAGAAATGGTTAGCAGACAACAACATTAACGTTTTGGAGTGGCCCAGCCAGAGTCCAGACTTGAATCTAAATGAGAATCTGTGGAGGGAGCTAAAGATCAGGGTGATGGCAAGAAGACCCTCCAACCTGAAAGATTTGGAGCTCATTGCTAAAGATAAATGGGCAAAAATACCTGTGGAGACATGCAAAAAGCTGGTCTGCAATTATAGGAAGTGTTTGATTGCTGTAATAGCCAATAAAGGCTTTTCTATTGATTATTGAGAAGGGTATAACTAATTTGGGACTGGACACTTTTTGCTCAAATGTAAATAAAAGCTGAGAAATGTTTTTTTCCCACAATAATGCCTCTTGTACATCGTCTTATTATCTTTTGGGAGACACCTATGTCATTTCCCGTCAAAATATTACTTGCTGGTTGAATAAAAGTAACTTTAAGTCAAAATTTGCCAGGGGTATGAATAATTATGGGCAACACTGTATATACACATATACATACAGTTGAAACCAGAAGTTTATATATACTATATAAAAAGACACATATGCATGTTTTTCCCAATATCTGACATGAAATCAGAATAAACCTTTCCTATTTTTGGTCAATTAGGATTACCATAATTATTATTATTTGCCAAATGCCAGAATAATGAGAGAAAAAGAATGTTTTAAGGTGTTTTATTACTTTCTTTTTACTGCCTAAATAAAGTACGTTAAAATTATTTTTATTAAATTATATATTAAGATATCTGCAACACATTAGGCTTGGTAGGGTGAACAGGGATATAACAGACTGATGATGCTGATCCCTATAATCATCACTACCACTAGAACTCCATAAAAAAAGGAGTCAATAATATATGGCGTATTCCTTAATTTATCTGGGGTAAACTGGTAGCTTCCATACATAGGCACCTGATTGAAACAGTGGGTGAATGTGACAGGTCTCTAGTATAAGAGACTCTGCACACCACACAGTGTCAGGTAGCACTACTAGGATAGCCCAAACCCCACTCGATAATAGTATAGGAAATAGGCCGTAGGCTTCTGCAGTCAGCAAATCAATCTGTAGTTGTAGCCACAGAGAATGATTGCTCGACGCGTTTCTCTTGTCCAACCTGTTGGTTGGTTCATCAGGAGCAAATAAATGAAGCCTCTGTTATCACCGCATGTCACCCTCTCACACCGGGTGCATTACAGAGTAACAAGAGGTCTCAGAGATCATTTGACTAAATGAAGAACTATATGCAGTTGGTATAATGTATACAGTCCTACATTACACATCAAGCTCACTGCCACCGTTTTAATATCATTCCCCTTACACTGGGGATAACGGTTGTTAATGAACTGGGTGTTTTAACAGAATGTGCTGGACGCCACTGATGACGTGCGTACAGCAAGAGCCTTCGGCAATGTGGCCGTGACCCGCGCGTAGCACGGGCTTGTTAAATGGAGGAGACACCTCCCATCTTTGAGGCCATCTTACCCGATGCCCAATCCGGAGCAGAGCGCGTCATCCGGCCGCGCATTGTTTATCGCGTCGCGCTCGGATGACGCGCATCACATCTCGTCATCAGCAAGGGACCGGGAGAGCTGCCGCTCCACCCACCCCTCCACGTCATCCGTAGGGGAGGGGAGAAGCCAGTGACGGATGTCTTCTCTCATTACTGCATAATTAAAGCAGAGAGGAGGAAATATATTTATTCTGCAAAGATTGCTAGGGTTCTATAAACGTCAGAAAACATCAATAATAAAAGGATGCATAGCCAGCAGTGTGAATCTCTTCAACATTATAATTATTTCAGGAGGATGATCCCATACCTCCATATGAAATTACAATGGGATGACAGCACTACTGGAAAGGAGATGCATAAAACTTGAAGTTAATACCAGAATCATCCAGTACAGCATATACAGTATCTATATTGGACATAAGGTATCCCACAAAGGCAAGTATACCACTACTCGACAGATATTTAAAGGGGATTTGGAGAGTGGTATCCGCAAAAAGAGAGGTTATTCAATAAAACAGGCAAACGAAATAGTGTCATTGAGGCCATTGGGTTTCACAGTATTTAACACAAATGTCCATTGTGCCTCTTTTTTGAGCAGCAGTGTGTCAATGTCACCTCCCCTCAATGGTGGCCTAACATGTTCTATACCTTGGAATTTGAAGCACTCCAAGTTGCCAGGATGGCAAATGGCCACATGTTGTGCTATCGGGGTGTCTCCTGAATTTTTGATTTTCAGGAGATGCTCGCCAACACGCCTCCTAAATTCACGTTTCGTTTTACCTGTATACTGAATACCACAGATACAGGTAGCTAAGTACACCACTCCAACTGTTCTACAGTTAATAAAGGACTTGATCGCAAAGTCAAAAGTTTACATACATTTCATTAATATTTGGTACCATTGCCCTTAAACTGTATGACTTGGGTCGTTTTGGATATCCTTCCACAAACTTCTCACAATAGTTGGTCGTAATTTGGGCCAATTCCTCCTGACAAAACTGGTGTAACTGAGCCATGTTTGTTGGTTGCCTTGCTCGCACCTGCCTTTTCAGCTTTGCCCATAAATTTTCAATAGGACTGAGACCAGGTCTTTGTGATGGCTGCTCCAAAACATTGACTTTGTTATCTTTAAGCCACTTTGTAACCAGTTTGGCAGTATGCTTTGAGTCATTGTCCATTTGGAAGACCCATTTCTGCCCAAGCTTTAACTTCCTGGCTGATGTCTTGAGATGTTGCTACAGTATTTCCACATAATCTTCTTTCTTCATGATGCCATCTATTTAGTGAAGTGCACCAGTCCCTCCTGCAGCGAAACAACCCCACAACATGATGCTGCCACCTCCCTGTTTCACAGTTGGGATGGTGTTCTTAGGCTTCCAAGCTTCTCCCTTTTTACTCCAAACGTAACGATGGTCATTATGGCCAAAAAGTAAAATTTTAGTTTCGTCAGACCACAGGAAATGTAGGTCTTTGTTCCTGGATGCATTTGCAAACATTAATCTGGCTTTTTTTATGTTTCTTTTGGAAAAAATGGTTTCTTCCTGGCCTTTCAGCCCATGTTGATACAGTACTCGTTTTACTGTGGATATTGACACAGTCTTACCAGCTTCCGCCATCATCTTTGCAAGGTCTTTTGCTTTTGTTCTTGCACATGTCAGACCAAAGCACGTTCATCTCTGGGACCCAGAACCCTTCTCATTCCTGAGGATGATGGCTGGACATTCCCATCTTGTTTGCACTTGCATATAATTGTTTATACAGATGAACGAGGCACCTTCAGGTATTTTGAAATTGCACCCAAGGTTGAGCCAGACTTGTGCAAGTCCGCAATTATCTTCCTGATATCTTGGCTGATTTCTTTAGACTTTCCTATGATGCTACACAAAGAAGCAGTGTGTTTCAGGTGTGCATTTAAATACATCCACAAGTGTGTCTCTAATTAACTCAGATGTTCCAAACACATGACATCATCATATGGGCAGTCCAGAATTGTTTAAAGTCATAGTAATCTTAGTGTATGTAAACTTTTGAACATTGCCGAAAGTAATAAAAAAAAATGGCTTAAAACATTCTCTCTCTCATTATTCTGACATTTGGCAAATAATAATAATTATAATAATTATGGTAATTCTAATTGACCAAAAACAGGAAAGGTTTATTCTGATTTCATGTCAGATATTGAAAAAACACACGCCTATGTGTCTTTTTATATAGTGTATGTAAACTTCTGGTTTCAACTGTATACATGCACACACTCTACATTCATTCTGTTCTCACAAAAATACACATACATTGCTGGCAGGTTGGATTTGTCACTCAGGAGAATTAAAAATGAGGGTGGAGAGGGAGTAGGACATTCACCAAAACTCATAGATCGGGCAAACAAGGGAGATAATACTGAAGAAGCTCCAAAGATCCACAGTGGACATGGAAGTATCTGTCCATAAGACCACTATAAGGCTACTTTCACATTTGCGTTTTTTTGCGGATCCGTCATGGATCTGCAAAAACGCTTCCGTTACCATAATACAACCGCATGCATCCGTCTGACACCGCTCCCCACCAATCTTCTGTTCTACGGTAACGACAGTACCAGAAGTTGGCATCAGAACTACACAGCTCCATCCATAGTGTAGTGCAGTGGTGGCGAAGCTATGGCTTGGGTGGCGAAGCTATGGCTTGGGTGGCGAAGCTATGGCTTGGGTGCCATAGGCGGCACTCGGAGCCCTCTCTGTGGGCACCCGCACCCTGGAAAAAGTCTATGGTGTACCAATATGTCTTAGACTTTTCCTGCGCACTATGAACGGCACATCAGCGCACTATGAACGGCACAGGCAGCGCATTGAATGTAGGCAGGCTATTATAGCGAAATGATAAAGTACATGGAAGATATACTATATTGGACTGTAGCATTCAGGTTACATTGCCGTGTTGGCACTTTGCGATAAATAAGTTGGTTTTGGGTTGCGCTTTGGGCACTCGGTCTCCAAAAGGTTCTCCATCACTGGTGTAGTGGATAGAGTCAGTTACTTCCATATTGCATTCAAGTAAGGGCTCATGCACATGGCTGTTGTCCGCACTACACGGGCATCGGCTGTGTGCACCCCGCACCACGGATCTCGGACCTGTTCACTTTGGACCTAATCACGGAGATGCGGAACAGAGGAACGCATCAGAACCCTATGGAAGCACTACAGAGTGCTTCCGTGGTGTTTCTGGCCGTGCCTCCGCACCGCAAAAAAGTAGTGCATGCACTATTCTTTTGCGGTGCGGGCCATTGGATGCGAATTGCGGACCCCATTCAAATGATTGAGTCCACGATCCGCATGCTATAGCGCCACAGTCATGCCCGTGCACTGCGTACCGCAATTTGTGGTCTGCAGCACAGGCCCGGCCAGCACATGCCTGTGGGCCTGAGCCCTAAGGCTACTTTCACACTAGCGTTTTTTGCGTATCCATTATGGATCTGTAAAAACGCTTCCGTTACAACCGCATGCATCCTTCATGAATGGATCCGGTTGTATTATGTCTTATATAGCCAAGACCACATGCATCCGTCATGAACTCCATTGAAAGTCAATGGGGGACGGATCCGTTTTCTATTGTGTCCGAGAAAATGGACCCGTCCCCATTGATTACATTGTAAGTCAGGACGGATCCGTCTCGCCCCGCATCCCAGGATGGACAGAAAAACACTGCAGGCAGAGTTTTGGTGTCCGCCTCCAGAGTGCAATGGAGACTGAACGGAGGCAAACTGATGCATTCTGAGCGGATCCTTTTCCATTCAGAATGCATTAGAGCAAAACTGATCCGTTTTTGACCGCTTGTGAGAGCCCATGACGGACCTCACAAACGGAAAGCCAAAACGCCAGTGTGAAAGTAGCCTAAATGGGAGCATTACTGCTTCCTGATGCCAGAGCTACTGTAATACAGCTGATCAGAGGGGGTGCAGGTTGTCGCACCACTGCCGATCAAAATTTTAATTGCCTATCCTGAGGATAGACCATCAATATAAAAGAACTGGAAAACCTCTTTAAATAATAATGTAGAGGCTCTGACATCTTGGCTCCTTCTTTCCCTCTGATTTGGTTTTCCTAATGCCGCTTACACTTCTCATTATACCCCCATACCCCTGGCTTTGCAGAAACTGATGGGTTGATTTTCATAGTGCTGCTCTACCCTAATTCACACTGCAGTGTCTCAATGTGTTCCTATATTATTCAGGGTAAGTCTGTGTTCCCTTCTTGTTATAGGTTTCTCCTTGTCAACTCTTAAAAGCAGGAGGCAGGGAAGAGCAGAATGAAGCTGCATCCTATTGGATACACTGGGTATTCTGCACACAGCACACATATTATAGACAGTCAGGGGAGTTTTCTAACCCTGCAGCTAACTATTTTCTTGAAAAAATAGAAATGCAAAACTGGATGGGCAAAGATGGAGATTCTTGTTTTAATGCTTTAAAAAAATTACTTAAATTACCCAATATGTGCTTTACATGGCCCCAAGGGCCATTTTGACCAATATGAATATTAGATCTAGACTTCCATTTTACCCAATCTGTCTCCATACCTGGGAGCAGTGGCGTAGCGTGGGTTAACAGCACCCAGGGCAAGCCAAGTAATGCGCCCCCCCAACCTGTGACCAAGCCCCTTTTTACAGATAATGCAGTAGATATCACTTGCAGTCATACCTAACACCACAGATAACACAGTGATAACTCTCTGAGTTACAGATAATGTAGTAGATGGGTGTGAGCCCCCAGAATTCAGAACACGCACATTGTGACCTGAAGTCTGGGACCAGGATGCGGCAGGGTGGGCCAAATTCTATATACCCCCTCCCATCACTACAGAACATACAGGGTAATACAGTGCCCCATACCTCTTACATCCAGTGACGTCTCTTTGATGTAGATGTTCTCTTTCCTCATCTTCTCCTTTCAGACCTTCAGACCAGACTTTTCAGCCATTTCTTGTCTCTGCAGTTCGGCAAACAAAATCTTAGTTTACTACTTTGCCATCATCCTCCCATCTTCTGGACAAATCATCCTTCCACTCCAATACTGTGCTGCTGTGCTCCCCAATATTATAAACCCTCTGATAATACTAATACCACGCAGATAATGCGCCCTTAAATAATTATTAGCACACAGTGCCCTAAAATAACTGTGCCCAACAAATAGTGCCCCTGACACTAATAGTGTAAAAATAACGTCCCTCAAAAATAATTGTGATAAGCTGATACTGTGCCAAGGTGCCCCCACAGTAATAGTGCTCCCAAAAGTCCAACCAATAATAATTCTCTGCTACAGCACACATGTTAGTAATAGTGCTCCTACATTGCCCCTAACAAGTCCCCACTGTGCCCCAGAAGTAATAATGCTCCCATAGTGCCCATACTAGTAATCATGTTCCCCATAGACTCCCAGTAGTAATAAAGCCCACTATAATTCCCCCCAGTTGTAATAATTCTCCTTTTAATGTGACAGTACAAAAAATACCCCCTTATAATGTGTGCCAGCGCAAAAAATACCCCCCTTTTAATGCCCCAGTTGAGCTAATGTCCCCATAGTGCCCCCATAATGTTCCAGTATAAAATACCCCTATATAGTGCCCCCAGTAAATGCCCCCATAGTGCTCCTTTAGTCCCTCCTAGTGCCCCCCATAATGTACCAGTATAAAATGCCACATATATAGTGCCCCAGTAGATGCCCTCAGTTTCTCTCATAATTTGCAAGAATAAAATACCCCTTCTTTGTGCCCCCGTAGATGACTCCATAGTACTCTCTTCCCTCCTTTCCCATAGTACCAACCATAATGTGTCCCAGTATAAATTGCCCCTATTCAGAGCCCCCCATATAAAATACCCCTTCTTTGTGGCATCCGTAGATGCCCCCATAGTGCCCCCAATAATGTGCCAGTAAGAAGTGCCCCCATAGATGCCCCCAAAGTGCCACCCAATAATGTGCCAGTAAGAAGTGCCCCTATAGATGCCCCCACAGTGCCCCCAATAATGTGCCAGTAAGATGTGCCCCCATAGATGCCCCCCAATAATGTGCCAGGAAGTACCCCCATAGATGCCCACCAATCATGTGCCAGTAAGAAGTGCCCCCCAATCATGTGCCAGCAAGAAGTGCCCCCATAGATATCCCCCCAATCATGTGGCAGTAAAAAGTGCCCCCCCCCCCCCCCCCCCAATTATGTACCAGTAACAAGTATTGTACCATATAAAAAAATAAACACTCATACTTACCACCATCAGGCTGGCCAGCCTGTGTCCGGTGCTGTACGGCTCAGGCTATGACATCATCGCGCTGTCTGCACCGGCTTCTGATGCAGTGCCTGCAGCCTATCAGAGGAACGGGGAAGGGAGACGCCTCCCCTGCCCCGCAGCATCCATCTGTATCGCTGTCCTGAGGACGGCGATACAGATGACTATGGAGATGAGCGCTTCCACAATGGAAGTGCTCATCTCACTGTGCCCTGCCGCCGCCCCCCACCACTTGTCAGCAGGGCCGCGCCACTTGGGGCGATCGCCTCGTTTTGCCTAATTGGCGGTGCGGCACCGGAAATTTTGCGCCAGGGGCAACGCCCCCCTCGCGGCCCTCTCCCCATGCTACGCCACTGCCTGGGAGCATCTTGAGGTCAACCTTTCCCAATCTGTCCACCCTCCACATTGTGTGGGTTGACATCCATGGGACAAAAGGTGTACTAAACTAGAACCCAATCAGGTCATTCACATGCAATGGTCACCTCATATAGTACACTATCATTAGAGAAAAGAGGTCCAACTTCCACTTTTTAAAATTGCTGTGCAACACAATAGAATATATGGATCGTTCACAAAATTATATCACAAGCTGTGAAAGAAAAAGCAAAAAAATGTGCATGAATACTACATAAAACACAAATTTAGGGCTTATTGAGATAAATGTAGTGTTTTGCAGGCCGCAAAACATGGATAACATTCCGCAATTTGCGGACCGTACAAGGCCGTCACTATGATAGAAATGCCTAAGAATAGGACATGCTCTATCTTTTTTTTTTTCAGGGCCGCGGAAGGGAACCATGGATGCGGACAGCACACGGACAGAACATTCCATTGAAATGAATGGGTCCGTACCCGCTCCGCAAAATTGCGAAACAGATGAGGAACTGTTCATATGGTCGCCTGAATGAGCCCTTATTTAGTAGGCAGAACTACAGTCATGTGAAAAAATTAGGACACCCTTTGAAAGCATGTGGTTTTTTGTAACATTTTTAATAAAAGGTTATTTCATCTCCGTTTCAACAATACAGAGAGATTAAAGTAATCCAACTAAACAAAGAAAACTGAAGAAAAGTCTTTTCAAGATCTTCTGTAAATGTCATTCTACAAAAATGCCTATTCTAACTGAGGAAAAAGATAGAACACCCTTGCCCCTAATAGCGAGTGTTACCTCCTTTGGCTGAAATAACTGCAGTGAGACGGTTCTTGTAGCCATCTACCAGTCTTCGACATCGGTCTGAGGAAATTTTACCCCACTCCTCAATGCAGAACTTTTTCAGCTGTGAGATGTTTGAGGGGTTTCTTGCACGTACAGCCCTTTTCAAGTCACCCCACAGCATCTCAATGGGATTCAAATCTGGACTTTGACTTGGCCATTCCAGGACTCTCCATTTCTTCTTTTTCAGCCAATCTTTGGTTGATTTACTAGTATGTTTTGGGTCATTGTCATGTTGCATGGTCCAGTTCCGCTTCAGCTTTAATTTTCTAACTGATGGTCTCACATGTTCTTCAAGCACCTTCTGATACACAGTAGAATTCATCGTGGATTCTATGAAGGTGAGCTGACCAGGTCCTGCTGCAGCAAAGCAGCCCCAAACCATGACACTTCCACCTCCATGCTTCACAGTTGGTATGAGGTTCTTTTCTTGGAATGCTGTGTTTGGTTTACGCCAAACATGTCCTCTGCTGTTGTGTCCAAATAATTCAATTTTGGACTCATCTGTCCAAAGAACATTATTCCAGAAGTCCTGGTCTTTGTCAACTTTATCTCTGGCAAATGTCAGTCTGGCCTCGATGTTTCTCTTGGAAAGCAAAGGTTTCCTCCTTGCACACCTCCCATGCAAGTTAAACTTGTACAGTCTCTTTCTGATTGTAGAGGCATGTACTTCTACATCAACAGTAGCCAGAGCCTGCTGTAGTTCTCGAGATGACACTTTAGGGTTTTTGGAGACCTCTTTTAGCATCTTGCGGTCTGCTCTTGGGGTGAACTTGCTGGGGCGACCAGTCCTGGGCATGTTGGCAGTTGTTTTGAAAGCCCTCCACTTGTAGACTATCTTCCGGACAGTGGAATGGCTGATTTCAAAATCTTTTGAGATCTTTTTAAATCCCTTCCCAGACTCATAGGCTGCTACAATCTTTTTTCTGAAGTCCTCTGACAGCTCTTTTGCTCTCACCATGGTGCTCACTCTCACTTCAACAGTCAGGAGCACACCAAACTAAATGTCTGAGGTTTAAATAGGGCAAGCCTCATTCAACATGCAGAGTAACGATCTACTAATTATGTGCACCTGGTGTGATATACCTGTGTGAGATCTGAGCCAATTTAAGAGGGAATACATGTGAGGGTGTCCTATCTTTTTCCTCAGTTAGAATAGGCATTTTTGTAGAATGACATTTACAGAAGATCTTGAAAAGACTTTTCTTCAGTTTTCTTTGTTTAGTTGGATTACTTTAATCTCTCTGTATTGTTGAAACGGAGATGAAATAACCTTTTATTAAAAATGTTACAAAAAACCACATGCTTTCAAAGGGTGTCCTAATTTTTTCACATGACTGTATATATTTTTTTTAAGGAGGGCCTATTACCAGAAAAAGTTTCCTGTATACATTTTACTTTTAGAATCATTAGCCTCCCCCCCCCCCCCCCCAATAAATAGTTTTGTACATACAAGTCAAAAGCAAACATTTATAAATCAATTAGTAACTGATGCATTAATGTTACTGTGTGACTTCATTTGCAGCCATGGGGGGGAGCGACTGAGAATGCTCAGAAGGATGTCTGGACCTGACTTCTGTGGGCAATTGAGTTGTTTTCATTCAAAGTTTTTTTTTAGTTTTGTTTTTTACATTTTTGCTTGTGACATGTATTTAGAAGATGTTCACTTCAATGGGGTCGCAAAAGATGCGGACAGCACTCCGTGTGCTGTCCGCATCCGTTGCTCCGTTCCGTGGCCCCGCAAAAAAAATATAACAGGTCCTATTCTTGTCCGTTTTGCGGACAAGAATAGGCAATTCTACAATGGGCCGCCCATTCCGTTCCGCAAATTGCGGATGGCACATGGGCGGCTTCCTTTTTTTATCGGATCCGCAATTTGGCGGACCGCAAAAAACGGAACGGTCGTGTGCATGAGGCCTAAGGTGAACAAAATGTTTCCAATCCTGAAATGTGTTCAGAGAATGTGTCCTTTCCCCTGTAGGCGCATATACAGGTAGTCATGCTCCAAGCCTGGAAGATGGAAGTTATCAGGTATGGAAATAAGTAGTTAGAAGGATTTGCAGATCTTCGCGTTTACGCTTTCACTGTGCAGCTTGTGTGATCAGGTTACCGTGTAATATAATAGCCATTCACCAGGAATATTTGCAGTGTTCTTTATAAGGAGCTTTTCTTCCAGTGAAATACTTTCAGTCATAAAATGGACCACAAGAGGCTGCTCTACATCCAGCTAAGCCTCAAGTATCCTGCACAAAGAGAGAAGAAGAATGCTTGGTTAATTTACCAACTAGAAAATTCTGCCATTGACTTATAATGGTTTTACTGCCGGATACGTCATGGCTATTTTAGAGATAATACAACTGGATTTGTATTATATTATCACAAATGGAAGCGTTTTTGCTGATCCATGACGGATCAGGCAAAAACGCAAGTGTGAAAGTCGCCTAATTCATCGTAGAGCCGCTCTATCCACCCACTGCTTGCTTTATGTAAAAAACCTGCACCAAAATCTGCATAAGTGAATCTAGCCTTGCTTTACATAGCGGTATGTTTGCCTTTTGCTAGGTGTACATAACATTTACTGCTAATGATGTATTTCTACTACCTGTAACTAATACACTGAGTGATTCCTGCATGACACCCTTTTTTACAGGAGTAGAGTTGAGCGAACACCTGGATGTTCGGGTTCGAGAAGTTCGGCCGAACATCCCGGAAATGTTCGGGTTCGGGATCCGAACCCGATCCGAACTTCGTCCCGAACCCGAACCCCATTGAAGTCAATGGGGACCCGAACTTTTCGGCACTAAAAAGGCTGTAAAACAGCCCAGGAAAGAGCTAGAGGGCTGCAAAAGGCAGCAACATGTAGGTAAATCCCCTGCAAACAAATGTGGATAGGGAAATGAATTAAAATAAAAATTAAATAAATAAAAATTAACCAAAATCAATTGGAGAGAGGTTCCATAGCAGAGAATCTGGCTTCCCGTCACCCACCACTGGAACAGTCCATTCTCAGATATTTAGGCCCCGGCACCCAGGCAGAGGAGAGAGGTCCCGTAACAGACAATCTGGCTTCATGTCAGCAGAGAATCAGTCTTCATGTCATAGCAGAGAATCAGGCTTCACATCAGCCACCACTGCAACAGTCCATTGGCATATATTTAGGCCCAGCACCCAGGCAGAGGAGGGAGGTCCCGTAACAGAGAATCTGTCTTCATGTCAGCAGAGAATTAGTCTGCATGTCATAGCAGAGAATGAGGCTTCACGTCAGCCACCACTGCAACAGTCCATTGGCATATATTTAGGCCCAGCACACACACAGGCAGAGGAGAGAGGTCCCGTAACAGAGAATCTGGCTTCATGTCAGCAGAGAATCAGTCTGCATGTCATAGCAGAGAATGAGGCTTCACGTCAGCCACCACTGCAACAGTCCATTGGCATATATTTAGGCCCAGCACACACACAGGCAGAGGAGAGAGGTCCCGTAACAGAGGATCTGGCTTCATGTCAGCAGAGAATCAGTCTGCATGTCATAGCAGAGAATCAGGCTTCACGTCAGCCACCACTGCAACAGTCCATTGTCATAAATTTAGGCCCAGCACCCAGGCAGAGGAGAGAGGTCCCGTAACAGACAATCTGGCTTCATGTCAGCAGAGAATTAGTCTGCATGTCATAGCAGAGAATGAGGCTTCACGTCAGCCACCACTGCAACAGTCCATTGGCATATATTTAGGCCTAGCACACAGGCAGAGGAGAGAGGTCCCGTAACAGACAATCTGGCTTCATGTCAGCAGAGAATCAGTCTGCATGTCATAGCAGAGAATGAGGCTTCACGTCACCCACCACTGCAACAGTCCATTGGCATATATTTAGGCCTAGCACACAGGCAGAGCAGAGAGGTCCCGTAACAGACAATCTGGCTTCATGACAGCAGAGAATCAGTCTGCATGTCATAGCAGAGAATGAGGCTTCACGTCACCCACCACTGCAACAGTCCATTGGCATATATTTAGGCCTAGCACACAGGCAGAGCAGAGAGGTCCCGTAACAGACGATCTGGCTTCATGTCAGCAGAGAATCAGTCTGCATGTCATAGCAGAGAATGAGGCTTCACGTCAGCCACCACTGCAACAGTCCATTGGCATATATTTAGGCCCAGCACCCAGGCAGAGGAGGGAGGTCCCGTAACAGAGAATCTGTCTTCATGTCAGCAGAGAATTAGTCTGCATGTCATAGCAGAGAATGAGGCTTCACGTCAGCCACCACTGCAACAGTCCATTGGCATATATTTAGGCCTAGCACACAGGCAGAGCAGAGAGGTCCCGTAACAGACAATCTGGCTTCATGACAGCAGAGAATCAGTCTGCATGTCATAGCAGAGAATGAGGCTTCACGTCACCCACCATGTCCGACCATGTCCACGACCATGTCCACGTCCGCGTCCCTTACTAGATGTTTTTCTCATTGTTATGGTTCACCACAACAACAAATATATTATTTGGCCCAATGTATTGTATTCAAATTCAGCGGGATATAAATTTGAGGCCTAGTATTTAGGCGCTGGGTGACCGGTATGGATTTAGTGACAGAATTAGACTTGTAAATGCACAGAAGCGTGTGTGTGTGAAGTTATTCTGAATGACCCAATGTGCACCTTGAATATTATATACCCTTTTAGGGATAGATTTCAAATAGCTCTGATATAGCAGAAACCACTAAATTATGAAATTGCTAAATTGGGAATTGTATTTCAACCCAGAACAAAAAATGTGCTTTGACGGACACTAAATAACTTTCCCAGCCACAACAGGACAGCGGTAACGAGAGATTTAGCAGGATATAAATTTGAGGCCTAGTATTTAGGCGCTGGGTGACAGGTATGGGTTTAGTGCCAGAATTAGACTTGGAAATACACAGTAGCGGGTGTGTGTGAAGTTATTCTGAATGACCCAATGTGCACCTTGAATATTATATACCCTTTTAGGGATAGATTTCAAATAGCTCTGATATAGCAGAAACCACTAAATTATGAAATTGCTAAATTGGGAATTGTATTTCAACCCAGAACAAGAAATGTGCTTGAACGGACACTAAATAACTCGCCCAGCTACAGCACTAAGGACAGATTTAGCGGGATATAAATTTGAGGCCTAGTATTTAGGCGCTGGGTGACAGGTATGGGTTTAGTGCCAGAATTAGACTTGGAAATACACAGTAGCGGGTGTGTGTGAAGTTATTCTGAATGACCCAATGTGCACCTTGAATATTATATACCCTTTTAGGGATAGATTTCAAATAGCTCTGATATAGCAGAAACCACTAAATTATGAAATTGCTAAATTGGGAATTGTATTTCAACCCAGAACAAGAAATGTGCTTGAACGGACACTAAATAACTCGCCCAGCTACAGCACTAGGGACAGATTTAGCGGGATATAAATTTGAGGCCTAGTATTTAGGCGCTGGGTGACAGGTATGGGTTTAGTGCCAGAATTAGACTTGGAAATACACAGTAGCGGGTGTGTGTGAAGTTATTCTGAATGACCCAATGTGCACCTTGAATATTATATACCCTTTTAGGGATAGATTTCAAATAGCTCTGATATAGCAGAAACCACTAAATTATGAAATTGCTAAATTGGGAATTGTATTTCAACCCAGAACAAGAAATGTGCTTGAACGGACACTAAATAACTCGCCCAGCTACAGCACTAGGGACAGATTTAGCGGGATATAAATTTGAGGCCTAGTATTTAGGCGCTGGGTGACAGGTATGGGTTTAGTGCCAGAATTAGACTTGGAAATACACAGTAGCGGGTGTGTGTGAAGTTATTCTGAATGACCCAATGTGCACCTTGAATATTATATACCCTTTTAGGGATAGATTTCAAATAGCTCTGATATAGCAGAAACCACTAAATTATGAAATTGCTAAATTGGGAATTGTATTTCAACCCAGAACAAGAAATGTGCTTGAACGGACACTAAATAACTCGCCCAGCTACAGCACTAGGGACAGATTTAGCGGGATATAAATTTGAGGCCTAGTATTTAGGCGCTGGGTGACAGGTATGGGTTTAGTGCCAGAATTAGACTTGGAAATACACAGTAGCGGGTGTGTGTGAAGTTATTCTGAATGACCCAATGTGCACCTTGAATATTATATACCCTTTTAGGGATAGATTTCAAATAGCTCTGATATAGCAGAAACCACTAAATTATGAAATTGCTAAATTGGGAATTGTATTTCAACCCAGAACAAGAAATGTGCTTGAACGGACACTAAATAACTCGCCCAGCTACAGCACTAGGGACAGATTTAGCGGGATATAAATTTGAGGCCTAGTATTTAGGCGCTGGGTGACAGGTATGGGTTTAGTGCCAGAATTAGACTTGGAAATACACAGTAGTGGGTGTGTGTGAAGTTATTCTGAATGACCCAATGTGCACCTTGAATATTATATACCCTTTTAGGGATAGATTTCAAATAGCTCTGATATAGCAGAAACCACTAAATTATGAAATTGCTAAATTGGGAATTGTATTTCAACCCAGAACAAGAAATGTGCTTGAACGGACACTAAATAACTCGCCCAGCTACAGCACTAGGGACAGATTTAGCGGGATATAAATTTGAGGCCTAGTATTTAGGCGCTGGGTGACAGGTATGGGTTTAGTGCCAGAATTAGACTTGGAAATACACAGTAGCGGGTGTGTGTGAAGTTATTCTGAATGACCCAATGTGCACCTTGAATATTATATACCCTTTTAGGGATAGATTTCAAATAGCTCTGATATAGCAGAAACCACTCAATTATGAAATTGCTAAATTGGGAATTGTATTTCAACCCAGAACAAGAAATGTGCTTGAACGGACACTAAATAACTCGCCCAGCTACAGCACTAGGGACAGATTTAGCGGGATATAAATTTGAGGCCTAGTATTTAGGCGCTGGGTGACAGGTATGGGTTTAGTGCCAGAATTAGACTTGGAAATACACAGTAGCGGGTGTGTGTGAAGTTATTCTGAATGACCCAATGTGCACCTTGAATATTATATACCCTTTTAGGGATAGATTTCAAATAGCTCTGATATAGCAGAAACCACTAAATTATGAAATTGCTAAATTGGGAATTGTATTTCAACCCAGAACAAGAAATGTGCTTGAACGGACACTAAATAACTCGCCCAGCTACAGCACTAAGGACAGATTTAGCGGGATATAAATTTGAGGCCTAGTATTTAGGCGCTGGGTGACCGGTATGGATTTAGTGACAGAATTAGACTGGGATATGGCCAAAAAATAAACAGACTATTGCTGGTTAAATGCACTTGGTGTGACAGCTTCACCCTGATGTAGGCTTTAGCCAAAAAACAACCACACCATTGAGGGTTAAATGCACTTGGTGACAGGCGCAGCTTGCCCCTGATTTAGTATATGGCCAAAAAATGAACAGACTATTGCTGGTTAAATGCACTTGGTGTGACAGCTTCACCCTGATGTAGGCTTTAGCCAAAAAACAACCACACCATTGAGGGTTAAATGCACTTGGTGACAGGCGCAGCTTGCCCCTGATTTTGTATATGGCCAAAAAATGAACAGACTATTGCTGGTTAAATGCACTTGGTGTGACAGCTTCACCCTGATGTAGGCTTTAGCCAAAAAACAACCACACCATTGAGGGTTAAATGCACTTGGTCGCAGCTTGTGCTGGCGCACCACAAGACACAAAATGGCCGCCGATCACCCCAGAAAAATGTGACTGACAAACGGTCTGTGCAGCCTAAAAACAGTGAGCAATTGAGGATCAGCAGCTCAATGATCCACAGCTGCAGATCGATCAGTTAATCAAGTCCTTTGGAGGAGTTAATCTGCCTAATCTCGCCCTACTGTCGCAGCCGCAACCTCTCCCTACGCTAATCAGAGCAGAGTGACGGGCGGCGCTATGTGACTCCAGCTTAAATAGAGGCTGGGTCACATGGTGCTCTGGCCAATCACAGCCATGCCAATAGTAGGCATGGCTGTGATGGCCTCTTGGGGCAAGTAGTATGACGCTTGTTGATTGGCTGCTTTGCAGCCTTTCAAAAAGCGCCAAGAAAGCGTCACAAAAGCGCGAAGAAAGCGACGAACACCGAACCCGAACCCGGACTTTTACGAAAATGTCCGGGTTCGGGTCCGTGTCACGGACACCCCAAAATTCGGTACGAACCCGAACTATACAGTTCGAGTTCGCTCATCCCTATACAGGAGGATTTACTGGGTGATAAGCTGTTGTATTTCCACCTACACATTTCCTCGTGCATCATGACTCAAAAGATTTGCGTCTCCGGGTTTACTAATCACGTGCATTCCCTACCATCTGTCTGTAATTAAAAAGTGATGATAATTGAAGGTACCTCCGTCCTAATTTTCTACCATTAATTATTAATTGTATTGAAATGCTAATCCTCACACAAAAAATGCAAACACGTATCTCTGCCATTTAGCTTACTTTTACAGCACTGTAATACTACGAGAGAAATAGATATCTAGTAGGCCTCATGCGCAAATCCTGTATGACATGAAATAAAGCATGCTACGTCTTTTTGGGTAGCTGCACTCGTTGCATCTTTAGCGGGGGTTTTGTTTTTTATGCAGTATGCTGTGTCTAGTTATTGCTGTTCGGCTACTTTCACACTCGCGTTTGGTGCGGATCTGTCTTCTATATGCACAGACGGATCCACACCGATAATGCAAACGCTTGTATCCGTTCATAACGGATCCATTTGCATTATTCTTTCAAAAAAAAAGTCTAAGTCAAAACGGATCCGTCCTGACTTACATTGAAAGTCAACGGGGGACGGATCCATTTAATTGCACCATATTGTGTCAGTGAAAAACTGATCCGTCCCCATTGACTTACAATGTAAGTCAGGACGGATCCGTTTGGCTCCGCCTAGTCAGGCGGTCACCAAAACGCTGCAATCTGCGTTTAAGTGACCGCCTAAAAAAACACAAGGGAGACCAAACGCAGCCAAACTGATGCATTCTGAACGGATCCTTATCCATTCAGAATGCACTGGAGCTGAAACGGTTCTCACAAACGGACCCAGAAAAGCCAGTGTAAAAGTAGCCTTACCTACTTATTGTTGTGTACTTAGCTGTTCTTTTGGTTCTTCCTCATAATGTCCACCCAGTGTATCCAGTGCTGGTAAAAAGAAGCTGCTTCTCGTGCCCTGTGGGGGAAAGTTATCATCCTCCCTAAAACTTTTTTGGGCATAAAAAAGTTGCAAACCCCTGGTTTTGCAGATTTTTAAATTACTTTGCGGCATTTTTTTAGTCACAACTGTAATTTTTATGCCGTCCTCACCAGTTTCTGAAAAGGGTGCGTGGTGAAGGCAGGGTGTGAGCGGCGCCATTGGCGGAAATACATGCGTCATTATTTATTCCAGAGACCAGCATAAATAATGACTGAAATAAATGACAACTTTGAGCTGCTGTAGATTTCATTCTGACGCATGGACTGCCTCCCCAAATGCGCAAGCACCATGACTTAGGCCTCTTGCACACGACTGTATGTCCTCTGAAACATACAGTCCATGAGCAGGCCATATGTCTTGGAGCGGCATTGATCATGCACACGGTAGTACACAGCATCATAGATTACAATGATGCTGTGCACGTCGGGCCACCCGCAGGGCTATTGTCCTGCACTCATATGATCTTATGCGGGTGGCCCAACATGCACAGCATCATTGTAATCTATGATGCTGTGTACTACCGTGCGCAGGATCAATGCCGCTCCAAGACATATGGTCCGCTCATGGACCGTATGTATCGGAGGGCATACGGTCGTGTGCAAGAGGCCTAAGTCATATTTTCATGTGTCATTGAGGGCAGTACTAGTGCTGGAAGGAGCGAGGGAGAGATGAGTGAGGAGGGACTCTTTAACCAACCTGCTTTAACCATAAGGCAGTGACTGCTAACCTCCGGAACTCCAGCTGTGGTGAAACTATGACTCCCAGCATGCTCCATTAATTTATATGGAATTCTGAGAACAGCCAAGCAAGTGTACATCTTGGGAGTTGTAGTTTTACCACAGCTGCAGTGCTGGTTAGCCATCACAGCCATAGCACGAAAAGTTCCAGTAGAGCCAAATCCCTCACCCAGCCTCTCCTCACCCAAGCGTCAGGCCACACCCCCGCACACCATTGACCCGTACAATAAACCCCATAGCCACATCCTCCCGCCACATCAGAAAAAAGGTCAAAGTCAAACGCCTCCACAACATCCCCCATAAACATATCCCGCCCATTATAACGACTCAGAAACGATGCCCACACTCGTAAATCCTCCCTTAGCTCCCGCCCTAACCTAATGTAGTGATGCAGTGCTGTCACCCCTGCCGCCAACCGCCTGCTAAAAATCCTACCCATGGGCATGATATGACAGGCAAAATTGAGCTTTCCCAGGATCGACTGCAGCTCCCTCAACTGTATTTTCGCTAATCGCTGTGCCCTTTCCACCTCCCTTTTCAAATCCTCCAGCTTGTCCCGGGGCAGTCTACATTCCATGAGCACCGAATCGATCACTATACCTAGAAAGCTCAATTCCATCATCGGACCCACCGTTTTTTCTGCCGCCAGGGGAACACCAAATGCGGTGAAAAGCACCTCCAGCGTGTGCAGCAATAATGAACACACACTTGATTTTCCGGGGCCAATACACAGGAAATCGTCCAAATAGTGAATGATAGATTCACATCTGGCCGAGTCCTTAAATGCCCATTATAAAAATTAGCTGAACGTTTCAAAATACGCGCATGATAGCGAACACACCATCGGTAAACAACGGTCTACAAACAACCCCCCATCCTAAAAACACCCCAATAAATGCAGACTATCCGGATGAATTGGTAGCAACCTGAACGCGGCTTCTATGTCTGTCTTCGCCATCAACGCCCCTTTGCCAAACTTTTTAACCCACTGCCGTGTCAAACGAGGTATAGACCACCGAGCATAACGTTGGATCGATACCGTCGTTGACCGACGATCCCTTTGGGAAGGATAAATGGTGAATGAGGTGAAATTTATTCGCCTCCTTCTTCGGAACCACCTCCAGAGGCGACAAATGCAAATCCTCTATCGGGGGCTCCAAAAAAGGCCCAGCCATCCTGTCACGAAACGGCCCTGAGCGCGCCGTCCAGCGGGCCACGTGACTAATAGCTCAGACAATTTGAAAGACCATTTTCCTTCCTTTTATATTTCGGTTGTGCGTTTAAGTGTATGGACATCTTATTTCGTGCTAGATTTGGTTATGGTGTTGTGCTTTTAAATGTATTATCTTTTCCCTTTGTTGTAAGGATTGGAATGGCCTGGTTGAATTGCAATTGTATGCTAATTACTGTGTACCTCACCTCTCCAGGGGTGTGTAATCTGAGGTTGTAAGAAGGCCATCTGTATGCAAATCCGATGGTCTGATTCAAGCCTGGACATGTCTAGGGTTACATAAGACTTGCAGTGTGTGTATAAATGCATGTGTCCAAGACCCTAAATAAGGCAGTCAGTCCCTGTTTCAAGTCATACAACAACGTCTGGTGAGTGATTCCAGGGCGCAACACATTGTACCAAGAAGGCCGTGCCACTGGCAGTCGGGCTGATCTCCACCGTGGGTGCCCCATCCCCTCCGCAGACGTCCGAGACATCACCAACCAGGGGGTCAGATAGGAGCAGGACCGCAGGCACCCCATTCCGCCACACTGGTGGCAGCAGTGGGATTGCTCTCTGCACCCCCAGAAGAGACCCTCATCTCAACAGGGCAGCCTACGCCAGCTGTAAACGAGACACTCTGCGAGATCTGCTGGAGAACCGTGGAGGGACTGCGGGCTCGAAAACCAAGGATGCTCTGGTCGAAGAGCTAATGGACATAGATCAGCGGGAGAGGGCCGCGCCCGTACCCCCACCACCGACCCCCTCCCAGGCACCCATCTCTGAAAATTCCTTCCAGAAAAAGGTACAGCAGCGGGCAGCGGCTTACAGAGAAGCCCCGACAGAAGCCACCTTCCACAAGATTGTCCAAGAAATCGCTCAAGAGGAAGAGCGGGAGAGGGTGCGCCAGCATGAGCTACGGCTGGCAGAAATCCAGTACCAGAGAGTGGAGAGCCCCAACCCCGAGAGACCAGCGGCCCGGAAAGTACCCTTCCAGGTCTTCAAGACTTTTAACGAGGCGGAGGAAGAGATCGAGAGCTTCCTCCAAGACTTTGAGCGGTCGTGCCAAATACACGAGGTTCAACGTTCCGCTTGGGTCGGGATTCTCGCCTGTAAGTTGACCGGACGAGCTGCGGAGGCCTATCGAACTGTCCCAGACGAGGAAGCCCGGGACTACGAGCAGGTAAAGCAAACCATCACTCCCGAGGCCAGCCGGATGAAGTTCCAGAACTCACGCCGGCCCAACGGCACTACCCATGTAGAGTGGGCACACCGGCTGCAAAGAGACCTGAAGACCTGGTTCGCAGGGAGCAAAGCTCGAAACGTGGAAGACATCACCCAGCTGTTCCTCCTCGAACAATTCTTTGACCACACCGCCCCGGCAGTACGGGAGTGGGTGAGGGACAAGAAGCCCCAGACGGTGCAGCAAGCGGTGTCATCCACAGATCCCCCATAACAGTGCGTCATCCACAGATTCCCCCATAACAGTGTGTCATCCACAGATCCCCCATAACAGTGCATCATCCACAGATTCCCCCATAACAGTGTGTCATCCACAGATCCCCCATAACAGTGCGTCATCCACAGATTCCCCCATAACAGTGCGTCATCCACAGATCCCCCCATAACAGTGTGTCATCCACAGATCCCCCATAACAGTGTGTCATCCACAGATCCCTCATAACAGTGTGTCATCCACAGATTCCCCCATAACAGTGTGTCATCCACAGATTCCCCCATAACAGTGTGTCATCCACAGATTCCCCCATAACAGTGTGTCATCCACAGATTCCCCCATAACAGTGTGTCATCCACAGATTCCCCCATAACAGTTTGTCATCCACAGATTCCCCCATAACAGTGTGTCATCCACAGATTCCCCCATAACAGTGTGTCATCCACAGATTCCCCCATAACAGTGTGTCATCCACAGATTCCCCCATAACAGTGTGTCATCCACAGATTCCCCCATAACAGTTTGTCATCCACAGATTCCCCCATAACAGTGTGTCAGATGAGTATACGGACACACGGAAACCCAACGGGACAGAGAGACCCCCACCCCTTCGACCCACACTATTCACCCCTTCCCCGGAGCCACCGACTCGCTGGCCGGCACCCAGACTGGCGAACCGCCCCCAGACAAACCGCTCGCACTCCACGGTTACCATCCGATGTTACGGGTGCGGCCAGGGGGTGCACTACTGTCAGAACTATCCCAACCAACCTCCCCTTTCCGCGGGGACCCCCCCGAGCACCACCTGCGGCCCACTGTTACCAAACCGAATCCCCGTATTGGGACGATAGCATTGAGTGGGAGGATGGGTTATTGTATAGGTACATCGCAAGGGGGGGCACCCGGAAGCCACAGGCTCCCCATAAACAATTAATAGTCCCTCAGGCCCCTAGACAGGAGCTCCTGAGACTGGCCCACAACATTCCCCTCGCCAGTCACCTAGGGGTGACCAAGACCCGACACCCGTTAACACAAGCGTTCTTTTGGCCCCGTCTTAGTGAGGATGCCCGAGAGTACTGTTGCACCTGCCCGGTTTGTCAGAAGACGGGGAAAACCGGAGACCACCCGAAAGCCCCACTGCACCCCATGCCCATCATACAAGAACCCTTTAGTCGGGTGGCGGTCGACATAATTAGCCCCCTGCCTCGCCCCAGCGCCACCGGGAAGAGATATATTCTCACCGTGGTGGACTACACCACCTGATACCCCGAGGCGGTGGCCCTGTCCAACATCCAGGCTGACACCATCGCCGATGCCCTCCTACGGGTGTTCTCTCGGGTAGGATTCCCACGGGAGATTTTGTCTGATCAGGGCTCCCAGTTCACTGCTGAGCTGACCCAACAGCTCTGGCGCCTGTGCGGTGTTAAGGCGCTTCACAGCGCCCCATATCACCCTCAGACGAACGGGCTGTGCGAACGGTTTAATGGGACCCTGAAACAGCTAATCCGAGCCTTCGCCCACGAAAGGAAGGACTGGGAAAAATACCTGCCCCACTTGTTATTTGCCTACCGAGAGGTCCCCCAAGAATCGACCGGGTTCTCCCCCTTCGAATTATTGTATGGACGCAGGGTCAGGGGTCCCTTGGATTTAGTCAGGGCTCTGTGGGAGGGGGGACAGGAAGCCGATGGTCTCCCCGTCCTGAGTTACGTCCTGGAGCTCCGAGAGTGGGAAAAACCACCTATGTGGTTGTCAGCTGTACCGACACCAGGATTCAGCGGACGTTCCATGTCAACATGCTCAAGGCCTACCACGAGCGCCCGGAAACGGTGTCTGCCATCTGCGCTCCAGCCACCGAGGAGGCAGAACAGTTTCCCCTGATAGAGCTTCCCGGGATAGATAGTCAGCCCTCAGGGGTAGCGCAGGTGTAGCTGGGGGAGGAGTTGGGACCCCATAAACAGGCACAGGTTAGGCAGCTGCTCCAAGACCGCCAAGAGATCTTTTCTGCCCTTCCCGGCTATACCAGCTGGACCGTGCACCAAGTAGAAACCCCCGGCCAGAGACCCCTCCGGCAACCAGCATACAGACTCCCGGAGGCAGTACGCGAACCCATGTGGGCTGAAATCCGGGAAATGCTGGAGCTGGGGGTGATCGAGCCTTCGGCCAGTCCGTGGGCATCGCCCGTAGTCCTGGTCCCCAAAAAGGATGGTACCACTCGGTTTTGCGTCGACTACCGGAGGTTAAACGACTGCACCATCACTGATGCTTACCCCATGCCCCGAGTCGACGAGCTGTTAGACAAGATCTCCCAGGGCCATTTCTTAACCACCGTCGATCTGTGCAAGGGGTACTGGCAGATTCCCCTTGCAGAGGAGGCAACCCCGAAGTCGGCCTTCATCACCCCGTTCGGCCTGTACCAATTCCGGGTCATGCTGTTCGGGATGAAGAACGCTCCGGCCACCTTTCAGCGGTTAATCGATCGCCTCCTCGATGGCCTACAGGAGTTCGCTTGCGCGTACCTGGACGACATAGCCATATACAGCCAGACCTGGGAGGAACACCTCCACCATCTGGGGGTGGTATTAGATCGAATCAGGGACGCCAACCTGACCCTTAAACCGGAAAAATTTAAAATAGGGATGTCCGAGGTGCAGTACCTCGGCCACCGGGTGGGCTGTGGGACCCAGCGACCAGAACCCGCCAAGGTAGAAGCCATTCTAGAATGGCCCACCCCCGTGACCAAGATCCAGGTCCTCGCCTTCTTGGGCACCGCGGGGTACTACAGGAAGTTTGTCCCCCACTACAGCGACCTCGCTAAACCCCTGACAGACCTGACCAAGAAATCCCTACCCCGCCAAGTCCTGTGGTCCCCGGAGTGTGAAGCAGCCTTCCAGAAGCTGAAAACCCCCCTAACCCAAGCCCCCCTCTTAGCAGCTCCGAATTATAACAAACGTTTTATCGTCCATACAGACGCCTCAATGTTCGGACTGGGAGCCGTGCTAAGCCAAGTGGGGGACGACGGGGGGGATCATCCAGTGGCGTACATCAGCCGCAAACTCTTACCCCGGGAGGTGGGATACGCCGCGGTGGAGAAGGAGTGTTTGGCCTTGGTCTGGGCCCTGAGGGAATTTAAGCCATATGTTTACGGGCGGTCCTTCACCGTTATGACCGACCACAATCCACTGGTGTGGCTCAACCGGTTGGTGGGGGAAAACGGACGCCTGTTGCGGTGGAGCCTGGCCCTCCAACCATTTAATTTTACCGTCCAGTACCGGCCCGGGTCTCAGAATGGGAATGCCGATGGACTATCGCGGCAATCTGCCTGGAGACCCAAGCTCACCGACTCACCCTATTTGACCCGTTGGGGTCCAACCGTGTCCGTCGGACTTTATTGGGGGGGGGAATGTCACGAAATGGCCCTGAGCGCGCCATCCAGTGGGCCACGTGACTAATAACAATTTGAAAGACCATTTTCCTTCCTTTTATATTTCGATTGTGCGTTTAAGTGTATGGACCTCTTATTTCGTGCTAGATTTGGTTACTGGTGTTGTGCTTTTAAATGTATTATCTTTTCCCTTTGTTGTAAGGATTGGAATGGCCTGGTTGAAATGCAATTGTATGCTAATTACTGTGTACCTCACCTCTCCAGGGGTGTGTAATCTGAGGTTGTAAGAAGGCCATCTGTATGCAAATCCGATAGTCTGATTCAAGCCTGGACATGTCTAGGGTTACATAAGACTTGCAGTGTGTGTATAAATGCATGTGTCCAAGACCCTAAATAAGGCAGTCAGTCCCTGTTTCAAGTCATACAGCAACGTCTGGTGAGTGATTCCAGGGCGCAACACATTGTACCAAGAAGGCCGTGCCACTGGCAGTCGGGCTGATCTCCACCGTGGGTGCCCCATCCCCTCCGCAGACGTCCGAGACATCACCAACCAGGGGGTCAGATAGGAGCAGGACCGCAGGCGGACACCCCATTCCGTCACACTGGTGGCAGCAGTGGGATTGCTCTCTGCACCCCTAGAAGAGACCCTCATCTCAGCATGGCAGCCTACGCCAGCTGTAAACGAGACACTCTGCGAGATCTGCTGGAGATCCGTGGAGGGACTGTGGGCTCGAAAACCAAGGATGCTCTGGTCGAAGAGCTAATGGACATGGATCAGCGGGAGAGGGCCGCGCCTGTACCCCCACCACCGACCCCCTCCCAGGCACCCATCTCTGAAAATTCCTTCCAGAAAAAGGTACAGCAGCGGGCAGCGGCTTACGGAGAAGCCCCGACGGAAGCCACCTTCCACAAGATTGTCCAAGAAATCGCTCAAGAGGAAGAGCGGGAGAGGGTGCGCCAGCATGAGCTACGGCTGGCAGAAATCCAGTACCAGAGAGTGGAGAGCCCCAACCCCGAGAGACCAGCGGCCCGGAAAGTACCCTTCCAGGTCTTCAAGACTTTTAACGAGGCGGAGGAAGAGATCGAGAGCTTCCTCCAAGACTTTGAGCGGTAGTGCCAAATACACGAGGTTCAACGTTCCGCTTGGGTCGGGATTCTCGCCTGTAAGTTGACCGGACGAGCTGCGGAGGCCTATCGAACCGTCCCAGACGAGGAAGCCCGGGACTATGAGCAGGTAAAGCAAACCTTACTGGCCCGCTTTGCCATCACTCCCGAGGCCAGCCGGATGAAGTTCCGGAACTCACGCCGGCCCAACGGCACTACCCATGTAGAGTGGGCACATCGGCTGCAAAGAGACCTGAAGACCTGGTTCGCAGGGAGCAAAGCTCGAACCGTGGAAGACATCACCCAGCTGTTCCTCCTCGAACAATTCTTTGACCACACCGCCCCGGCAGTACGGGAGTGGGTGAGGGACAAGAAGCCCCAGACGGTGCAGCAAGCGGCTACCTGGGCAGATGAGTATACGGACACACGGAAACCCAACGGGACAGAGAGACCCCCACCCCTTCGACCCACACTATTACACTATTCACCCCTTCCCCGGAGCCACCGACTCGCTGGCCGGCACCCAGACTGGCGAACCGCCCCCAGACAAACCGCTCGCACTCCACGGTTACCATCCGATGTTACGGGTGCGGCCAGGGGGTGCACTACCGTCAGAACTATCCCAACCAACCTCCCCTTCCGCGGGGACCCCCCTGAGCACCACCTGCGGCCCACTGTTACCACATACTCCCCTCTCCAAATTTTTTCTCTAACTTCTTGCTTCAAATGGGCCCTCAAAGCAAACGTAGACCTCCCCCCTTGCTTTATTGTCCAGCCGCACCCTATCCTCCTGCTCCGAACCGCCTGCTTGCATCAGCACTGATGCCGTGGCACCTCGCGGGCCTAACACGGACTGTCCTGCCCCCCACCCCACCAGAACTTCCCCCCATGCCGGCAACAGTGACGTCCCTTCCGCACCCCAATTAGCCAATAACCCTGATAAGCCCCCCAACAACTGCCCTAACCCCCTACCCAACTCCCCCTGGAGCCCCCCGCCGCCCCCACAGAAGAACTAGCAAGTAACTGCACAAAAGGTTCCAATAGCACCTCACCTGGCTGCCTGGGTGCTGTGACCGCATCAGCCGAAGATCCTGACTCCTGACGTCCGTCCCTCCACGACGATCCCAATTTTAGTATATGTGCTGCCGAAGCAAGCACCCTCCACGATGATCCCGGTGAAAAGCATTCCCATGATGGTCCCCTGGCCCGGCTAGGACCAGGGACGTGGAATTCAGGGTCTTCACTCGACGCCCCTGGGAAGGCGGAGTGTGGAGGATCTTGCTGGAACGTCGCCGAGGACCTGCTACCTTGGGCCACAGCAGCCCCGTGTTCACCCACCACTTGCTGACGCCGAGGGGCCTCATCCACAATTGGATCCTGGGTAAGGCCCACTGTACCTGGTCCTGAACACTTGAGGGCGCTGTTTCCTCACCGGACAGACCTTCCAAGGCCTGCTCGAGGGCTCCGCCTACTGGTCAGATTCCTTCCACGCCTGGGCGCACGGGCAGAAGCAGTACCCGCGTCCTGCAGGCGTGAAGGGTCCTGGGAAGGGCTCCATCTGCAGCGCTGAGCCCGAGGGGAGGACAACTGTGGACTAAGGCGCGCCAGCGGCCGGGCCCGCCATGGCCGTGAAACCCATGGCTGAGGCGAGGTGGGTGCCTCAGCCGTCCCTCTCAGCAGTAGTTGAACCTGCTCCTGCAGTCAGCCTAGTCCTCTGTTTGCTGCTGCCGTCCTCAACTCCGCGATCATGGTGTCCAACTCCATTGTGGTGCACGCATCCAGTCAGTTCAGCTTGCACCCCAAAATGGCCTCCTCTTTCCCCCAGCCTCGGCTACCTAACCCCTCCGGCTACGCCTCTCCAAACTTGAATGGGCCAATCCCTATCCCCCGGGGGCTTGCTTAACCAAACCCCCGTGATGGTTGCCTCCCCTAAAGGCTACGCCCCCATCCTTATAGGTGTTGTCAAAGCAATAGTGCAGTGACAGGGCCACAGGGGCGTGCAATAGTGTGGGTGGCCAGATGGGTGCAGTAGTGGTTTTCTGAAGCTCCCTAGGATGGAGTGCAGTGACGGAAAGGGCACACAGGTTCCTCCCTTCAGGGCACTCTTTGGTTCTGGGGTTCTGTCTGATGGCAGTTGAGGTGCCCTTGATGTTGCCGTTTTATGGTAAGAGGCAGGGTCCCTGTTGTTGTGACGCCAAGTTTTCTGCCATGCAGCATGACTGGTATGAAGGTGGAGAGGATAGGAGTGGTAGTGCAGATGGGAGTTGTAGTCATGGTGGTTGTCCTCACTAGCACTAATTGAGGAAGTGCAGAGGAAATGATGGAGTAAACTGTAGTGTGGTGAAGTATGTGACAAGAGCGGGTTTGGTGTAACAGAGCCACAGTACTTTACCGAAGCTGGTCAGCAGGTCATCCACACAAGCACTATTCACATGAAATTTATTCTTTACAGTCGACTCAAGTATTTCTCATTAGTGATGAGTGGCAGGGGTCATATTCGAATTTGCGATATTTCGCGAATATTTAGTAGAATATTCATCGAATATTCGCAAATTCGAATATTCGTTATATTCTACGATTTTTTTTCACTCCAAAAATCGACAAGGTAATGATCGTGTAATATGCAAATTTTCGTAATGCAAATTTTTATTGCGAATTTTTCAACTTACAACTATTAGACAAAGAACTATAGCACTATATTAGCTAAATTGCTATAACTTTCTTTTTTTGAATATTCGTAATATTCTAAAACAAGAATATATAGCAATATAGCGAATATTTGAAAAAACACGAATATAGAGCAATTTAGCTAATATAGTGCTATAATCTTCTTTGTCTAATAGTTGTAATTTTTTTCTCATCTGAAGTTCAGATTGGAAAAAAATTACAACTATAAAAAAAAAAGATTATAGCTAAATTGCTCTATATTAGTTTTTTTTTCCGAATATTCGCTATATTGCTATGTATTCTTGTTTTAGAATATTACGAATATTCGAAAAAACAAACTTATAGCAATATAGCGAATATTCGAAAAAAAAACGAATATAGAGCAATTTAGCTAATATAGTGCTATAATCTTCTTTGTCTAATAGTTGTAAGTTGAAAAATACGCAATAGAAATTTGCTTTACGAAAATTCGCAAACAACACTACTCCTAAAGTCAAATATACTGCAGCCTTCTCATTGGCCCACAAGCTAGAAGCAGGGAGGGATCATGTGTACTGATTAAATAAAAAATCGAATATTCAAAATTCCGAATATATATCACTATATTCAAAATATTCTCGAATTTTCAAAGTACCTATAGTCGCGATAAAAATTTGAAATTCGAATATTCGTGATCAACAGTATTTCCCATATGGAGGCTAGCTTCTCTCTCTTACAATCAGACTGGTCAATCTCTCTTTTACCCAGCCTAAAGGGATGCACTTCCTTTATCATCAGATATATAAGTATATGATATCCACAGTATCCTCAGGGGAATACCGTCTCTGAACAGGGGACCCTCCTGTCCTTTGGTTCTGGTGGGCTGCTTGTAGTTTATAATTTTCCCACCACATGCAGAGGAGGCTATAGCCAGATTAGCGTCGATTACCTTCCTTGACAAAGTAATCTGCAATCCCTTTGTGGCAGCTAAACCTGTAGATATTTCCCTTTCTAAGGGCTGGTACATAAACTGCTTGTAGTCTTTAGGGGAACTAGATATCCCTACGGGATCTGCTCCTCGCTGCTCTGAGGTTTTCTCTCCTCAGCATGCAGCCATAAACTCCTAATCTTCCTCCCAGAGAGGAAGGGTGGAACCAGCTCTGTCTAGCCTCATCGGACTTCCCACTTCCTATACAACCTTATGAGATTAGTAGTACATGCACATAATACATGAAATACAATGATATTAACACTTTCAGTGCTTTGCAGTGTATTACAGGACACTGCAATAGGCATAAATGGGAATAGATGCAAGAACATGCTGTCCCTATAACAGTAATACCACACAGCGCATTTGTGATGTGGTCATCATGCAGTTAGGAACCACATTTCATTTTCCAATAGAAGTCAACAGGAAAATAAGTTTCTGACATAGACCTGGAGCTTTCAAAATTGTGAAGACTGCACCTGATTGACTGCACGTAAAAGATGTCCAGCGGCCTATGGCTGCTGACTGCATGAGATGTACAGTTTAGTAGCTGCTTGCGGTATTTGCTTTACCACAGGTGTTATTATTTGAAGTTAATCCGAAAGCTAAAGTACCAGGAAAATTCACAATTCAAACAATGGCAGACAAAAAATGCACCCTAACCACATGATTATGCATGCGGTAATTGACTCCAAACGTTTCCTAACCACCTCACGACTGTATCATGATCATGGCATGTGGCTGTACCCTAAATCCCTCATAAAACAGGGAAATGGCTCCAAAAGAAGAACATTATCAACATGACATAGGTGCTAAAAGGAACATAGTAAAGGGGATTGTGGTGATGTGTACGGTATAAGCGCTGGAAGGTGTGTACATCACATCCAGATACCTCAACTGGGTGAGATAAATAGGATCCAGAAAGCTGCAGGGGTTTCAGCAAAGCATAGTTTGCTGAGACAGTGTTTACATTTTGTTCTGGGCTGGATTTTATTTGGATGGGCGGATAGGTTAGGTAGTGGGATCTGCCAGTCCACACCCTTCCATTACAGGTGTTGTCTTTTGCCGTCGGTGATCGCAAGTGAGGCCTGCTGTAATCAAGGAGGGATAAAACCAACCCTCTGGTTCTCAATCAGTGAAGAGAGAAGACTTGGAAACAGAGTCAGGCAGAGGCTCTAGGTGGTCTCAGCAAGGAAGGCTGAGGGGCCACGAGGCTTCGTGTAGCTGGACCTGTTCCCCGTATGGACTTGTGTTTGATGACCGGATCTGCTAAGGCTTGGAGCCTGAGACCCTTTGAATAACCTGTGCTTAGAGATGAGTCAGGGAAAACTACTGTGTATTAGTTAGAGCCCAGACGGGCAGGTGTTTGTTTTGCTGTTTTGTATTGGCTGGTGCCAAAATTAATGACCATTTTGGACTTTAAATCCGCTGTCTGACGAGACATCTGTGATTGCAACCCCCTGAGAGAAAGTGATCCCTTACAATTGGTGTATGATGCGGGCAACCAACAGTGTCCATGCAAAAAGGGCACAATGTTGTTGCTAGGGGCAATGGACAGTAAAAAGGCAAAGTGTTGCCAGGGGAAATGACCTAACAGAAAGAGCAGGTTCTGCTGAATGCTGCTTTGCTATTGTGTTGGAGTTAATCGGCCGGAAGCCTGTTTGTCTGGTGAAGCTTTTGAAGTTGCAAATCTGGACACTGTTTGCTGTGGAAATTTAAAGAGCCAGAAGCCCAAGTAAAAGACTGACCTGTGGAGATTTTTTTTTTTTTGCTGTGTTGCAAGAAAAACTTGCTGAAGTTTAAAGGGCCAGAAGCCCAAGTTGCAGAGACTTTTGTTGCTACAGGACTGTCTGTTACCATGGGTCTCATGGAGGAATATGCCAGGCGGTTGTGGCGGATAGAGCAGCAGGAAGAAATGGCCACACTGATTTGTTACACTCAAAGTAAACTAATGCGGTTTGATGCAGAGCGGGCCCTGAAGAGGTGGTCTTCAACGCTGAGGGGACACTTTGTGAAGGTCCGGTGATGTGGCTGGAGAATCCGAGGAAAAGTCTTCAGAGTGTGTGACTTATCGTCTAGGAAAAGACTGGATTCAAGGCCAAGGCATTTCCCATGGCAACCACTGCATGTGATCGTGGCACCAGGAACCAAGAGCCGGAGTTTCCTAAGATCCAGGAGAAGGAAGATGTTCCTGGAGCAGCCTCATCTCCCAGGAGTGCCGAGCCTGTGACATCAGTGGGTAAGAGCGTTCCTGTTATTGCTTGTGTAGCAGACAAAGTGAGCAAGGCTCTAGAGGTTGGGCGTTGACTAAAGACTGAGTCCCACGGGCAGGCTGATCCTGGCGAGGTCTTCCCACCAAGGAGACCTTGGATGCTCCAGTGCTGGAGGTGTCGTGAGTGGGGACACATTGCTGCACATTGCCCTCTTACCTCAGAAGCCCTGAACTGTGGTGTGAGCCTGCAGAGACAGGAATTGCCTTTGGAGTTTGATTATGAAATGAAGAAACGTGAACACGAGTTTCGTCTACGTCTCGATGAGATGACGGAAATGCTAAGTGTGCTTGGACATTCATGGGGATAGCAAGAACTATCCTGTGGCTCTCACTGAGCGTGATACTCCAGTGGAAACTGGGACTTGTGAACTTGGAGTTACAAATACGCTCATGCATGATGCAATGTTGGGCCATGATTTCCCCTTGTTCTGGGAGTTGTGGGGAAATGGACACGCTTCTGCAGCAAGTGAGGAAACTTCTGCAGAACTTGTGCCTATCCCTTTAAATGAAAGTGTGAGGGAGATGCACATTGAACACAATGGTTTATGTGAAATGACCAGTGAAACCAATGGTGCAGATAAGGTGCAAAGTGAACATGTCAAGTTTAACTGAAAGGCCTAATGAAGTTATGTGAAATATGTCATTGTGATGATGACACCCCATTTCCTTTGCAGACTATGATCAGGGAAGAAGCTCTCCTGCTGGTAAAGATATAGGTGATTTAGAAATGCTGATTGATAATGTTGGTAGCACAGAGCCGAGGTAGCCCCCTGTAGTAAATGTGCAGGAAAGTGTGGGAGTGTTAGAGGGTGTACCACACGAACCAGGTGCGGATAAGCAGTCTCCATAGTGTTCGATGGGTAGTGAGCTCATGTGCAGTGTTGATGAAGATGTTGTAACATACAACGCAAACCAGGCAAATGAAAGAGCCTGAGCGGGTTCAGGACAGCCTGATTAAATGGGAAGAAGTCAGTATAGTGTCTGAGAACTATACCTAGACAGTGGAAGACTTCCTGGCCGGTCTGACGATCCCGAAGGAGCATGCAAAAGAACGTGACCGTGCTGAAGCAGAGGCTCGTGAAAGAGAGACCAAAGCGCTCTCCTTGGCACACTCTCTGGAAGAGGTTCTTAAAATGAAGGATGCTAATGCACCTGGAAGATGAAAGGCACAATGCTGAACAGTTGAAGCGCTAGGTAAAAGAGGCCAAGAAGCCCAAACCAGGACCTGTTGAGAATGGGTCTGAAGATGGTGGTGCTGCGGTGCCGGCCGAGGCAGAGAAGGTGGAAGAAGTTTCTACTGAACAAGTTGAGAGGGCTGATGTGGATGCGGAGGCCGGAACTCGGGAGACTCATGGCATTGAGTAACCGGGACCGGGTCATGAAAGACATCCTCCGCCATGAATGCCTTCCAGGAAGTCCGCAGCCTTCTGGGGATGAAATACAGTGAGGTGGACGACCAATATGCAGATGCTGTCTGCTTCTATGGGATGGCTCTCCTGGAGCTTGCACGAATGGAGAGCAATGCCAGAAGAGAAAGATGAAGGATCTGATAAGGACCCCAATATCCCCAGTGCCTCCAACCTCAATGAGAAAGAAAAGGACGAATTAAGAGTGCAGGTATATGATTAGTGTTGAGCACGAATATTCGAATTGCGAATTTTTTTCTCGAATATCGCGATTTGGAAATATATATATTCGCGAAATCGAATATTTTTATTTTTTATTTTTTTTTATGCTCCAGTCAGTGCCCGTTGCCGCTTCTGCCGACTTCCGCGCTCATAGAGTGTCCTCATCACCATGGGAACGTCTCCATATACTAGAATGTACTGTCGGATTTGAGAATTACGTTGAAATCGCAATTCGATTAATTCAAGTTAAAATAATCGAATTGCGATTTCAACTTAAGCACTGCTATATGCCATATTCGTTAATTCTAGCCTAATATGGAATATAGCAGTGCTAAGTTGAAATCGCCATGCGATTATTTCGAGTTATATTAATCGCATTGCGATTTCAACTTGGACCTGGTTTACTATGGTTGGCTTCAATGGCTTGGTAGAATTTGCGAATATGACGAATGTATTCGTCATATTCCACAAAACGAAGATAACAAATGTATTTGTCTATTCCACAAAGCGAAGATATTCTCCATCTTCGTTTTAGCTACTTATTCATCAACTTCGCGAATTCTAGCAATCATATAGGAAAATTTACTATAGAGACAGCTAAGTTTAATTCGCTATGCGATTATATTACTTAGCTTTTTTTTTAAAATAATAATTATTCTATTTATAAAAAAAAAAGCTAAGTAATATAATCGCATAGCGAATTAAACTTAGCTGTCTCTATAGTCAACTTTCCTATATGATTGCTAGAATTCGCGAAGTTGATGAATAGGTAGCTAAAACGAAGATGGAGAATATCTTCGTTTTGTGGAATAGACGAATACATTTGTTATCTTCGTTTTGTGGAATATGACGAATACATTCGTTATCTTCGTTTTGTGGAATATGACGAATACATTCGTCATATTCGCAAATTCTACCAAGCCATTGAAGCCAACCATAGTAAACCAGGGCCAAGTTGAAATCGCAATGCGATTAATATAACTCGAAATAATCGCATGGCGATTTCAACTTAGCACTGCTATATTCCATATTAGGCTAGAATTAACGAATATGGAATATAGCAGTGCTTAAGTTGAAATCGCAATTCGATTATTATAACTTGAATTAATCGAATTGCGATTTCAACTTGGACCTGGTTTAGTTGAGACCCAGCAGCAGCATCAAGTTGAAATCGCAATGCGAGTAATATAACTCGAAGTAATTGCATGGCGATTTCAACTTAGTACTGCTATATTCCATATTCGTTAATTTTAGCCTAATATGGAATATAGCAGTGCTAAGTTGAAATCGCAATTCGATTAATATAACTTGAATTAATCGAATTGCGATTTCAACTTTTTACATATATTCTTAATATTGCTCTAACTTCGTCTTTTAGAATATTCGTAATATTCTAAAAGACGAAGTTATAGCAATATAACGAATATTCTAAAAGACGAAGTTAGAGCAATATTACGAAATTTCGAAAAATACACATATTTTGTAATTTAGCTAATATACTGCTATAGTAATTTTTTTAATAGTGTACATCTTTAACAAAACTTAAGTTCAGAAGAGGCAAAAAAAAATAGAGAAAAAAAAAAGATTATAGCACTATATTAGCTAAATTACAATCTATATGTGTATTTTACGAAATTTCGTAATATTGCTCTAACTTCGTCTTTTAGAATATTCGTAATATTCTAAAAGACGAAGTTAGAGCAATATTACGAAATTTCATAAAATACACATATTAGCCTAGCCATAGTCAATTAGTCATAGGGACGTTGCCTTATACTATTAAAAGAAAAATCGCAATACGCGATTAATTAAATCACATATTATTCGCGATAATTGGAAAAATTAGGAATATTCGATTTCGACAAATATATCACGAATATTCAATTGAAAATATCACGAAATCGAATATGGCACCTCCCGCTCATCACTATATATGATGCCATGTCCGAGAAGGATAAGAATGCTATCAAAGAGAATGGAAACTCCAAAGAGACAAAGGCTTAAGAAGCTAAGGCCGATGAGTTGGAGTTGGAGTCATTCTCAGATGCTGCAGAGCCCAAAGAAGAGGCTGAAAGATAGACTGCTGAAGTGGAAAAAGTCACTGAAGAGGCAGAGGACTCTGAAACTGCAGCCAAACCTGAGAAAACCACTGTTGAAGAGAAGGAAGAGCATGGGAATAGAACATCTGATCGTTCCAGAACTAGCAGATCTGGAAGCAGAGCTGCTGAAAGAACTGTCAAAACAGAATTGGAAACAAAATTGAGGTCCCTGGAAGGGAAACTGCAAGACGCCAAGGAAGAAGTCAACCAGATGTGTTTAAAAAGAGTGAGCGGCGACAAGCATGCTCTGCTGAAGAAGCTCTGCAAATCAAAGGAGAATGTGTCTGGATACGACCATTCCTGGGAGCAACTATGTGAACTGTTACAGTTACACTCTGGCTGATACTTTGTTGCAACAATGTATTTTGGTTATTTAAGACATGAAAGCCGGTGCATTTGGTACTTGCCGGATTTGAACAGTGATACCCCAGATTGCTATGCCATGGAGCCCATTCGGATAACGAAAGACTATGTGAAAGTAAAGACTTTGGCACCATGGCGAGTCTACTGTATTTGTGTAGTCTGAGTGCCATTTACCTAATAATATGCACTCAGACAGGAGCTATCTGGGGATGTGTTACATGTCTATGTTTACTGTAATGGTTGTGATATTGTATGTTTGAGTAGTGATTTCTGTCCTGTTGTCCCCACATGTATAGTGGCGATTTCCCTTTGTCCTGAGAGATAATTGAATTACTCCTCGGTTGTCTCCGGGGCAGAGAGGAGGAAACCAGGATGCATTGTGGGGATGTATTGTGTCTGTGTGTCCTGTATTGTTGTTTATCTGTCCTGTGTCACAGTCTTCCATCTGGTCCCCCTAGGGGAGTGTCCACCAGATTGGGGCCTGCATAAATACGGGCGGGTAGCCCTCAGTAAAGAGAGATTCTGCTTCTTACCCTCAATTTGTGCTTTGACTCGTTTTGTAGAGCGTCACTAATCACTAGCCCTTTTAAGAGCTCTCTGGATTTCATCTAAACTTACAGGAGCATCGATGACTGCTAAAGGAACCTAACAGCGCTCTCTAGAATTCGGGGACAAGGACATCTAAGCGGTCCAACCCTCAGCCAACCCACAACAATTCAGTCAAGAGCTGCAGCAGTCCAAGAAAGGGCCTGAGCATGTTCGGGAGCCAAAGAATCCAAAGGTAGAGCCTGCCGATCGTATAAAAACATTATGAAAAGAGTTCCAGAAGCCAAGATCAAAACTCTGAGTAAAGAACAAAGAGAGCGAGATCAAAAAGTGCAAGAGCGCATGATTGTCGCTTGTTAAAGAGTAGAAAGAGAGTATCTGGCCATTAGATGGGCACCGGAGCCCCTTAGGTATTGTCTACTGGGTAGAAAGACAGCATTTGTGACAAACCGAGCTCTGCTGGCCTGGGTGTGGCAGAATAAAGGAAAAAGTGTGACAACGGCCAAATCGTCCAGAGGACACGGTGCGATGTCGAAAAATGCTCAGACTGCCAGTCTGAAGAAGGGGGGAGAGGGGATATGTGGTGATGTGTATGGTATAAGTGCTGGAAGGTATGTGTAGTGTCCCACTAGGTAAATGTGGGCACTACACATGGGTCAATTGGGCCACGTGGTACTCCTACTCCTGAGGGACAGTGGCAGTGTATTTAACAGTCCAATTTAATGTATTTCTATATGTTTTTATGTTCATTTCTTCCCTGTGATGTGTGTAGCAGGCCTATTAGGGTGTAGTTCTTCCTCCTAGACACTAGAGGGAGCTAGGGAATCCCCAGTATATATAGTTAGGCCCGGATAGTCTGTGTAGTCAAGAGTCTGTGGAGAGACAGAAGTGAGAGGGCACCTTAGCCAGAGAGAAGCTGAGGGCCTCCTCCTGACATGCAGCTAGACAGCCCAGGCTTCTAGTTGCCACCAGGAGGCTAGTGGATGCAGTCCAGCCTGCCTGAGGATATTGAGCCAGAGTTAGCTCAGAAGATTTGTCACCAGGGGAAGAGTTTGCCTCCTGAGAGAGACCTGCAGTTCCCATAACCAGAGAGCAGAGCAGAAGAGTATTCCAGCCAACCTGAGAGGAGCTGAAGGGAAGAAAGATTATTTATCTAAAGCAAGGATATATACCTGAGGAAGTTTTCTACTAAGGATAAAGCCAGTATTAGGGCATACGGGCCTTGGGATTGAGACAGCCAGGAGTTCTGAGGAATAGTGCACAGGATTTCTGAGGAAAAGGTGCAGCCTGGTCTGTAAGTGTTTTTACCCTCTGAGTATCTTGCAAAGAACATTGTACCTGCCATTATTGTGAAAGTCTGCTTATAATTGCTGCTGCTGGTGGAACTGAACCTAAGCTGTACAAAGTTAACTGTTTCCAGTAAAGAAACTTTGGTTCACCACAACATCGTGTTCCTCACTTATTACTACTATAAATCGGTGTGCCACCGTTACAGGCACTGGCGTCACAAATCTTAAAGGGACCTTGCCCCCGGCACATTAAACATCTGCAACACCCAGCGCATGTCACCCAACATCAGGCCTGGTCCCTATACATTGAGAGTGCCCCAGAGGACTTCTGTGCCAGCCTCTCCATCACTGCTCTACGCCAGCCCAGGGTCTCCCCATAAACTGTGAATAACCAAGAGCAACCCTCGTTTGCCTATTAACCGTGACCTCACATCGCAATACCCTGCAGGGCTGCGTACTGCATGTGTATATCCTACCCACCTACCTCAACTGGGGGAGATACAGTTGCAAGAAAAAGTATGTGAACCCTTTGGAATGATATGGATTTCTGCACAAATTGGTCATAAAATGGTATCTGATCTTCATCTAAATCACAACAATAGACAATCACAGTCTGCTTAAACTAATAACACACAAAGAATTAAATGTTACCATGTTTTTATTGAACACACCATGTAAACATTCACAGTGCGGGTGGAAAAAGTATGTGAACCCTTGAATTTAATAACTGATTGAACCTCCTTTGGCAGCAATAACTTCAACCAAACGTTTCCTGTAGTTGCAGATCAGACGTGCACAACGGTCAGGAGTAATTCTAGACCATTCCTCTTTACAGAACTGTTTCAGTTCAGCAATATTCTTGGGATGTCTGGTGAGAATCGCTTTCTTGAGGTCATGCCACAGCATTTCAATCGGGTTGAGGTCAGGACTCTGACTGGGCCACTCCAGAAGGCGTATTTTGTTCTGTTTAAGCCATTCTGTTGTTAATTTACTGCTATGCTTTGGGTCGTTGTCCTGTTGCAACACTTATCTTCTGTTGAGCTTCAGCTGGTGGACAGATGGCCTTAAGTTCTCCTGCAAAATGTCTTGCTAAACTTGGGAATTAATTTTTCCTTCGATGATAGCAATCCGTCCAGGCACTGACACAGCAAAGCAGCCCCAAACCATGATGCCCCCATCACCATACTTCACAGTTGGGATGAGGTTTTGATGTTGGTGTGCTGTGCCTCTTTTTCTCCACACATAGTGTTGTGTGTTTCTTCCAAACAACTTAACTTTGGTTTCATCTGTCCACAGAATATTTTGCCAGTACTGCTGTGGAACATCCAGGTGCTCTTGTGCAAACTGTAAACGTGCAGCAATGTTTTTTTTGGACAGCAGTGGCTTCCTCTTTAGTATCCTCCCATGAAATCCATTCTTGTTTAGTGTTTTACGTATCGTAGATTCGCTAACAGGGATGTTAGCATATTCCAGAGACTTTTGTAAGTCTTTAGCTGACACTCTAGGATTCTTCTTCACCTCATTGAGCACTCTGAGCTGTGCTCTTGCAGTCATCTTTACAGGACGGCCACTCCTAGGGAGAATAGCAGCAGTGCTGAACTTTCTCCATTTATAGACAATTTGTCTTACCGTGGAGTGATGAACAGCAAGGCTTTTAGAGATACTTTTATAACCCTTTCCAGCTTTATGCAAGTCAACAATTCTTAATCGTAGGTCTTCTGAGAGCTCTTTTGTGCGAGGCATCATTCACATCAGGCAATGCTTCTTGTGAAGCGCAAACCCAGAACTGGTGTGTGTTTTTTATAGGGCAGGGCAGCTGTAACACCTCCAATCTCATCTCATTGATTGGACTCCAGTTGGCTGACCCCTCACTCCAATTAGCTCTTGGAGATGTCATTAGTCTAGGGGTTCACATACTTTTTCCACCTACACTGTGAATGTTTACATGGTGTGTTCAATAAAAACATGGTAACATTTAATTCTTTGTGTGTTATTAGTTTAAGCAGACTGTGATTGTCTATTGTTGTGACTTAGATTTTATGACTAATTTGTGCAGAAATCCATATCATTCCAAAGGGTTCACATACTTTTTCTTGCAACTGTAAATAAGATCCAGAAAGCTGCCGGGGTTTCAGCAAAGCGTAGTTTGTGTTATTTACATTTTGTTCTGGGCTGGATTTTATTTGGACTGGTGGATAGGTTAGTGTCACCACCAGACATCTGAGAAGCTCTGACAGACGTTCTTCAGAACCTCCTCCTTGAGGTTCCTTTTGTTTTGCTTTCGTTTTCTCATCTCGTTAGCCTCTCTCAGCTGTCATGTAGTTGCACTGATCCCTTTAAATACTGCATCACTTTGCGGTTTATACAACTTCCTGGAGTGTGTGCATGCTGGATGCTACTACTGAGTCTTCTACAGATAAGTTTTGTTCATTCATTTGTGTTTTCCTGTTTGCTGGATCCCAGGTGACCCTGACTCCCTCCGTATCAAGTGTAGGGAGCCGGTGGTCGTGTCCCCTCACTATTATAGGGTGTTCAGGTGTTATACAGTCGAGGTACGAGGATATGCGATCATCTACCATTGAGATTTTTGCATAGGCTGAGCAGTTAGGGAGAGAGCCAGGTCTGTTGCAGGGCTCTCCCTTTGGTTCCTTAGTTTTGGATCCAGTCAGTCGGATCTTCATTTTGTGTCTTCTAGTTTTCTGTACACCTTCCGGGACAGTTAGGTAGTGAGATCTGCCAGTCCATACCCTTCCAGTACGGATGTTGTCTTTTGCCAGACGTGATCACAGATGAGCCTGCTGTAATCAAGGAGGGATAAAACTAGGGCTGCACGATATGGGAATTTCTTGTGATTGCGATTAGGGCCCTAAAAAGTGCGTTAACAATATGCAATATTTTAAGGGAATTGTGCTGCAGGTCTATTTGCTTGGATTTTCCGGTATGAGCCGCTGACACCGCCACAGGAGCCTCTGCCGTGACCGGTCACTCAGGTACAGTATTTGTTATGCTTTATAAGACGCACATAGGTTTTGGAGGAGGAAAATAAGAAAAAAAAAAATTTGAACCAGAAGGTTTGCTTTTGGTGGATTTTGAACTAATGGTGGTCTGGGTATGACATTGTTATGGGAAGATCTGTAGATGGCACTGTTATGGGGGATCTGTGGATGGCATTGTTATGAGGGATCTGTGGATGGTACCGTTATGGGGATCTGTGGATGGCACTGTTATGGGGATCTGCGGATGACACTGTTATGGGGATCTGTGGTTGGCACTGTTATGGGGGATCTGTGGATGACACTGCTATGAGGGATTAGTTGGATGACACTGCTATGGGGGACCTATGGATGACGGACTGTTATGGGGGACCTGTGGATGACGGACTGTTATGGGGGATCTGTGGATGACGCACTGTTATGGGGGATCTGTGGATGGCACTGTTATGAGGGATCTGTGGATGGTACTGTTATGGGGATCTGTGGATGGCACTGTTATGGGGATCTGTGGATGGCACTGTTATGGGGATCTGTGGATGGCACTGTTATGGGGATCTGTGGATGGCACTGTTATTGGGATCTGTGGATGGCACTGTTATGAGGGATTCTTTGGATGGCACTGTTATGGGGATTCTTTGGATGGCACTGTTATGGGGGATTCTGTGGGTGACACTGTTATGGGGATTCTGTGGATGACACTGTTATGGGGATTCTGTGGATGGCACTGTTATGGGGATTCTGTGGATGATACGGTTATAGGGATTCTGTGGATGACACTGTTATGGGGATTCTGTGGATGGCACTGTTATGGGGATCTGTGGATGACGCACTGTTATGAGAGATTCTTTGGATGGCACTGTTATGGGGGGGGGGGATCTGTGGATGATGCACTGTTATGGGGAATGTGTGCTATGACACATAGGGCCATGAGGGGGGCCAGCATAAGATGCTATATGTGTGAATGACACACATAGCATATTATGCTGGTCCCCCTCATGGCCCTATGTGTCACAGCATTACTTTATTAATTTCCCCTCATGTGTCTTAAACCGCACACATAACTGTCTTCGTATGCAAAGTATTTCTTTACTGCTGAAACAATCGCTCTCCTATTGATAAACTCCTATTGATAAAATCACCAGCCTCTGTACTCACTATGAAGGCACTACAGCGAGCGGGCCGCCCGGCGCATGACTTCAGTCAGTCAGTCACGCTCCTCCCACTTCATTAATGAAGCAGGAGCGCGACTGACTGAAGTCATGCGCCGGCCGGCCCGCTCGCTGCAGTGCATTCATAGTGAGTACAGAGGCTGGTGATTTTATCAATTGGAGTTTATCAATAGGAGAGCGATTGTTTCAGCAGTAAAGAAATACTTCGCATACAAAGACAGTTAGGTGCGCGGGGCCCGCCGCGACTTGCCTCGATCCCCTCCCCGCACTGTAACCGATGTATCGCCGGCCGCGCTGTGCAGCATAGCGGGTGGCGATACATCAGTGTCAGCCACGTAAAAAGTCAACCATCGCTTTATGAGACGCACAGTGTGTCTTATAAAGCAAAAAATAATCGCAGCATTTTTGAGTCGGCCAAATCGCCGTATCACAATCGGCGATTATCGCGATACGATTGCTTTGGCGATATATCGTGCAGATAAAACCAACCCTCTGGATGTCAGTCAGTGAAGAGAGAGGACTTGGAAACAGAGTCAGGCTGTGTGGTCTCAGGAAGGAAGGCTGAGGGGCCACAAGGCTACATGTAGCCGGACCTGTTCCCCGTATGGACTTGTTTTTGATTACTGGATCTGCTAAGGCTTGGAGCTTGAAACCCTGTGCTTAGAGCTGAGTCAGGGTAAACTACTGTGTATTAGTTAGAGCCCAGACGGGCAGGTGTTTGTTTTGCTGTTTTGTGTGTGCTGTTGCCAAAATAAATAACCATTTGGGACTTTAAATCCAATGTCTGATGAGATGTCTGTGATTGCGACTCCCTGAGAGAAAGTGATACAGGATATAAAGCAAAAAGGGTGCAAAGAAAGATGACAGCTATACCCTGAAAAGCCTAGCTATCCTTTCGAGAAAACCTTTTTCACCTGAGTGTCTCTTTAAGTTCCTAATAGAATAAGAGTTAAGTAATGTTCCAGACGTCTCTTCCTCCAGCTAAGCCGCACTTAAACACAGCACCGCTGTACACTGTCTTATCGATTCAAATGTCAGAAGTGAGCAATAAAACCAGCCAATGGAAATATGAAAATAAATTGGGGCTTCCTGCCAGCATTACCTTCAGGTCTGATAAAGTACCTCTTTGTATGCGTGCCATGTTTTCTGTACAGCGTATCTTTGTTTTCTCCCACATATTTAATTATTGTAATGTGTGAGGCCTGAGTTCGGAATGCATTTCCAAAAATTAGTGTCGACATGGTCACATCTAAATGATCACTTCCAATAAAGTAAATAATTGAATTCTGCCAAGGCCAACAATTTCTCATATATATTTCTTTACTGTTTTACTTCTTTAGTGCATTTTGTACTGTTTGTTGGCTGCAGGTAATTATTACCTTAAACAGGAACCGTCAGCAGGATCAATCCTATTGAACCAGGCATACTGCCTAGTAGGGTTGAATCTGTTGATTAAAAGAACACCTTCAGTCCCAGCTTTCCTGAGAGAAAAAAAAGACTTTTTATACATATGAGGCATTTAGTGTACCAAGGGGCAGGGCCTAGCCCCTTGCTGCACCTCAGGTCCTCAGGTTTCCAATGGTTCTGAAGTCCACATTTACATAAGGAATAAAAGTCTTTTTTTTGGGGGGGGGGGGGGGGACTGTTTTTCACAAGACATGTAGTAATTTTATCAACCTTGCTAGTATATCTTGTTTGCTCTTTAAAGGGACACTGACAGGCCCAATAACCATAATTAGCTGTACATATCCATGCACAGGTCTTCTAATGTGCATTTAAAACATATAAGTATCCCCCCTGTCCACATTATGAATACTGCAAACTCGTGTTTTATAACCTGAAGTAATCGCTGTTCTTTCTGCCCAAGGGGCGGAGTTTCAGCTTCTCTGGGCACAAGAGAAGCTGAAACCCCGCCCCTTGGGCAGAAAGAACAGGGATTAGTTCAGGTTATAAAACACGAGTTTGCAGTATTCAGAATGTGGACAGGGGGGATACTTATATGTTTTAAATGCACATTAGAAGACCTGTGCATGGATATGCACAGCTAATTATGGTTATTGGGCCTGTCAGTGTCCCTTTAAGGCTTTTACTGTTCAGGATTTGCATCTCAAGATTAGGGATGCATTGCTAATGAGGCGAAGTGACAGCGCCAGGTAGGGACAACCGGGGGGGAGGGGGGGGGGCAGTGGAAGGGCCATAAGCAATGACTCATCTCTGCATATTCAACTGTATCGCCGTTCTCAGGACAGCAATACAGTTGAATGCTGCATCGAGACACAGGACCAGTCTCCCTGCCCCGCTGTTCCCTTATAATAGGCTATAGGCACTAGGAATAAAGCCCATCAGAGGCTGGTTTCATCATTATTGCGCTGCCTGAGTTGGGCTGCATACATTTCAGCTCCTGTATACAGCAGAATGGAGGTAAGTATTTGAGTTTATTCAGATTATTTTTATCTGGAAGCATGCTGTTTGCCACAATGGGGGTTATTATTATGTAACTGGAGGAAGCAATATGGGGACATTGGTGGCTCCAAAAAGAGGGCACCAATGTGGACATTCTTTCTATTGGGGGTGCTTAAAGGGGTTATTTTTGGCGCTGACACACCTTAAAAGGGAGCATTTTTTGTACTGGAAAACATAAGGGTACTTTTTTTTGTACTGGCACACATTACAAGGGAGGATTATTGAACTGGCACATATTGTAAGAGGGAATTATTTTATTAGCAAATGATGGGCAATTTCTTGTACTGCCACACATCATAAGGGGGTATTTTTTTTGCAGGCACACATGATAGGGAGGATTATTACTACTGGGGGCATTATTGTGGTGTCACGACTATGTGTTTGGTCGTGACTCTTTGTGTTGCATGCAGTTGTCAGCGGTCTGCTTGTTGTCTACCGCAGGTAAGGGCAGTTAGTATGTTGTCTCACGTGTGGTTGCCGCTGGCAACATGATGTTTGTTGGCAGTGTAGCAGCCTGAGCTGGTTGCTTGGTGGCTCGCTGTCAAGGCATGCGGTTGCATCTGCAACGTGTGTTTTTATGTGTTCACTTTCTATGTTTGGTGTGCATGGGATTTAGTTGTGTGTGCACTTCCCCTTTAAGTGACACTTACCTTGTCTGGTGTTGGAAGGGTTAACTCCTTTCCTATTATGTGTGTGTGGGTGTGGCTGCTTGGGCTATTTAGCTCCTGCTGGATGCCTGTAGCTGAGGGGTACTCCAGCCATGCTCTATGCTGGAGTCATCCTCCTGGTCTCTTATGCCATCTATCCAGTGAGGGCCACCCTTGTGGTCATAACAAGATATATGTTATGATGTTAAGAAGATGTTTTTATGCTCTCTCTGTTGTTTGCAGCTAAGGGTGTCCTGGATACCTGTGTGAGTTGTGTGTGTGTTGTGTCCTTAATGTTTGTGTGGACATCAGTACTTGAGCACGGGTTCCAGTCAGCGTCTCTGTGGCAGGTAGGTGTGGTACTAGTTTAACTCACCTGCCATATCCATATGCTGTATATGTTTCCCCTCTCCTGCTCCTTGGCCAGTGAGACTCCTGTTCATCCGTGTCTAGGAGGAACAGGTCGTCTTACCCTGCTCCTAGTCCAGGGATTTCCTGAGGGCTAGTAGGGATCCTAGGTTCCAGAGTATGAGCCCTCCTACCATCTGGGTTGGCTCATACGGTTAGGAGTCAGGGTCAGAATTAGGGACGCGCTAGGAGGTGACCTGCTCCCTGATCCTGTCATCCTGGCCTAGCAGCTATCCTTATCCTATTGACATTGCACGGTTGAGGGTTTCCCCCATCCTCAGCTGTGACATGTGGGCTTTATTACTACTGGGGGACTACGGTGAACATGAATTCTAGTATGGGCACTATGGGGGCATTATTACTTTGGGGAACAATTAGGGACATGATTAATATTGAGGGTACTGTTACCATTTTCGGAACTTTTGGGAGGACTGTTACAGTAGGGGGAGACATGACTGATTGTAAGAGGTATGTGGCACTGTATTATCTAGTATGTAGACTGAGGAAGCCAGTTTGACCTAGTGATACGCGTGGGGCATATTCTACCTAGACACCATGGCTGCTGACCTGTCTATTTTGTTAAGTATTCGCAATTTTTGATGCTTTATTTATGATGTTATATTCATGTATTATGTATTACTCTGGCACACCCCATGTGTTTCCATTTTTTAAACTGGTGGTTGTAGGTATGTGTGTTGGACCCATGCCTAGACCACACACAGTTTTGCAATTGTATACAATGATTTCATCTTGTGGGTTTTGTGTTTTCTAATAAATTATATATTTTTTATAACAAGAGGTGAAGTCTTGTATGCAGTATTTCTTTTTGTTCATTCTACTATTCGAAGAGTAGGCTATCAATACTGCTGTCCTGGAAAACCTCTTAATTACATGTCAGACATCTACCTGCTCTTTTCCTTGCTGCTTCTTTCAATAGATTTCAAACCCATTACACTGAAGTTGTCAAAAAATGAGCCAGTGACTCAATTTCCCTACTTGAAATAGAAAATTTGTGCCACTCATCTTGTGTAAGATGGTAGAGAAAGTGGTTACATGCTGGCTGAGCCAAGTGGTCTGGCTGAGAAGCACCTACAGAAGAATGGTGCTCAAGGCTCAGGTGCTTGACATTTACACAGCATAGGTTCAGGTGATTGGCAGTTAGACAGTATAGGTTCAGATGCTTGGCAGTTATACCGTATAGGTTCAGGTGATTGGCAGTTATACAGTATAGGTTCAGGTGATTGACAGTATAGGCTTATCTGCTTAGTGATTACACAGTATATACTTAGATGCTTGAAGGTTCCACAGTATAGGCTCAGATGCTTGGAAGTTAGATAATGAATGGGGTCTGCTGAGAGCGCTGCTTGCCCCTATATTTTTATTTATACTGGACAATATAACTTCCTGTCTGAGAGGCTGAAATGAGAACCAGTTTACAGTACACACAACGGAGTTTAGACTGTGCACATTTGTTGCACATAATGATTTTTGGCTGGAGGTATGCATTAATATTTATTGTGTTTTGTTTTTAGCAAAAGAAAATGGAACACATTTTTGAGTCTCTTTATTCCCTCAATTTTCAATTTTTTACATTCTTCGCAGTCACTTGGGAAGTCATTGCAGGAAAGGGCTGACAGTTATTCAAACCTCTATCCAGCATCTTAGGAAGCAATAGGAATCTGGCAAAGTAATGCACAGAAGATAAAACGTACTGTTTAAGCCTCCTTCTCAGAGAAGCACAGTGAAATATTTATGTGCAAAAGCATTCTCTTCATACAATTACTGTACTTGCACTTTGCTTAGAGGCCATGTAACAAGACAGCTATATTATTCTATTAGAAACCTGCAATGCAGCATACAAGCCAACATTCAAAGGTAGATACAACTACAGTTATACCAAGTCTGCCCATACACGATGTACGTGCCAGGTTTCACATGTACGTGCTATTTAAAACAAAAGCAATTTGCAACTAGTCAGTAAGCAGTGAGTCACATACGGATCCTGCTATAACATAAAGACACACATTTAAAAAGCATCTTAGTGCTTTTAGCTCCTAACAAAATTACCACCTCCTTCATTGGGAGGCCCAGATGAGATGACCATGCATGACCCTATCTCTATCAATTAAGAAGGAGAGACTAGCAGAGGAAGGAAGAAGAGCAGTGGCGGAACTAGAAATAACTGGGCCCCACAGAAAACCCCCACCTCCCTTGTAACCCTCACTCCTGCGGCTAGTCAAGATCACTCTCTCAGACGAGGCCCGGCAGCCGATCCCAACATTTCCTACAGTGTCTCTGTATATAATGTCATTGTATGATACTGTCGAGGTGGTCCTGGCAATAAAATCTTTTACTCCTGCAGTATCCCACTCAGTGATGGTCGTGGGCACTTCAAACTTTTGTATATTCCTATCTAATATATATTTGTGTATAGCTGTAATTTCTATTAACAGGCTGTTAGAGTGTCATTACATCTATTCGCCCCTAGGTATATATATATATATCTGAGGGTGTGGCTATATAGTGTAGAGAGAACAAGAGAGGAGAAAGGAAGTAAATGGTGGAGGTGAACAAGAACAGTCCCGGATGTAGCTGCCACTTTAGCCCCTTGGCCCTGATCAAGCAATGGGAGCGTGGACCAGATCTTCATAGCTACTTACCACAGACAGGTGAGTCAATGTCTGGATATAGAGTAAGACTAGCGGAGATAGATACTGCATTAGTTTATGGACTCCACAGCGCCAGTGACCGGGAGAAGCCTAAAAGCACCTGGAAACAGCCGGACGACTAGGCGCAAAGTTGTCCATTACCACATGCCTCTATGGACATTGTGGATCAGAGTAAATAATGGAGCAGAAGGTTTTTGCCTGTTGTTAGAGAGACCACCCTGTGCTAATTACAAGTAAGAATTTATTATATCCAGTACCTGAGTGCTAGAGTATGGACAAAGTATAGACAGCTATAGAAAGAAGGAAAACCCCTCAAATTACAATTGTCAAGCCTGTTACAAGGATTACAGTTGAACTAATACTTGGATTATTACTTTTGCTATCTAAATGAACTGTACTGACTACCATGAGACAATAAAACCCATTCCACCAAGGGCACCTCAACCACCATCTGGCGGGAGTCCCTGGACAAACAGAGAGTTCCCCCAAGGAACTGGTGCTATCCTTCCCATCACTGCACACCGGCCCAGAGAGGCTCTGCTAACAGTGAGTACAAACAACTACTACCCCCATCGGCCCATCGTGTCTCACGTGTAGCCCCTGTGGACCCGGTCATTGCACTCCTCCTCCTGGATGGGCCCCTTTAGCCTGCTTCTCCTATAGCTACGCCTCTTAAGAAGAGCCAAGGTGCACAGTTTGGCTTTGGCCCACCTTCGGAGCATTTAAAGGGGTTATCCCATCTTAGACAATAGGGGAATATCGCTAAGATATGCCCCCATTGTCTGATAGGTGCGGGTCCCACCTCTGGGACCCGCACCTACAACGAGAACGGAGCCGGGGAGAGTTGTGGCTGGAAGACCCCGGGTTTCCTAGGGTCCGTCCACCACCAGGCACAGCTCCCCGCCTGTCCCATTGAAGTGAATAAGAGCGCACCGCGCATGCCCGGCCACCGCTCCCTTTCCTTTCTATGGGGCACCGGAAATAGCCGAGCCAGCGCTCGGCTATTTTTGGCGGCTCCATAGAAATGAATGGAGGGCGGCTGCGCATGCGCAGTGCGCCCTCCTCCACTTTCTCCGCTCCGTTCTCCTTGTAGGTGCGGGTCCCAGCGGTGGGACCCGCACCTATCAGACATATCCTAGCGATATGCCCCCATTGACTAAGATGGGATAACCCCTTTAACTGCTAATTTGAATACAGATTAAAAGTAAAAAACTTTTTTTCCAGAATGAAGCTACCAATCTTAGCATAACAAAGGTATGCTTTTTCAGCAGGATCAACTCTACCAGATATTATGCATGGTTTAAGATTGTTGATTCTGTTGACTAGTGTTAGGCCAAATCTCCTCGTGCTTCATGGTAACGAATCGATTTACCCTGAATGGCGGTAAAAAATAAATAAATCATACTTACTTCATTTGTTTGAGTGAGAAGAGCCAGCTGCCACCATCTTGATTGAAGATCCCGTGCAAAATCCTGTGCGCAGTGACAAATGACGATGCTCTTCGCGATCAAATGGATGAGATAAGTGGGATTTCTTGCCTTATAAATGGGGTTTGGACCATCAGTTGCAAAGTGGAGAAGTCAGGTGGATACACAGCTGATAGTCCTACTGAATAGACTGTTAGAATTTGTAGTATGGCAAGTAAAAAGCAGCTAAGTAAAGAAAAACGAGTGGCCATCATTACTTTAAGAAATTAAGGTCAGTCAGTCCGAAAAATTGGGAAAACTTTGAAAGTGTCCCCAAGTGCAGTCACAAAAACCATCAAGCGCTACAAAGAAACTGGCTCACATGCGGACCGCCCCAGGAAAGGAAGACCAAGAGTCACCTCTGCTGCAGAGGATGAGTTCATCCGAGTCACCAGCCTCAGAAATCGCAGGTTAACAGCAGCTCAGATTAGAGACCAGGTCAATGCCACACAGAGTTTTAGCAGCAGACACATCTCTAGAACAACTGTTAAGAGGAGACTGTGTGAATCAGGCCTTCATGGTAGAATATCTGCTAGGAAACCACTGCTAAGGACAGGCAACAAGCAGAAGAGACTTGTTTGGGCTTAAGAACACAAGGAATGGACATTAGACCAGTGGAAATCTGTGCTTTGGTCTGATGAGTCTAAATTTAAGATCTTTGGTTCCAACCACCGTGTCTTTGTGCGACGCAGAAAAGGTAAACAGATGGACTCTACATGCCTGGTTCCCACCGTGAAGCATGGAGGAGGAGGTGTGATGGTGTGGGGGTGCTTTGTTGGTGACACTGTTGGGGATTTATTCAAAATTGAAGGCATACTGAACCAGCATGGCTACCACAGCATCTTGCAGCGGCATGCTGTTCCATCTAGTTTGCGTTTAGTTGGACCATCATTTATTTTTCAACAGGGCAATGACCCCAAACACACCTCCAGGCTGTGTAAGGTGTCATGGAACCATGAACCAGACGTACAACAAGAGATAAGTGGAAAATAAGAAGGTTTTATTGAAGAGCCGTAAGCAGAGTCCAAACGGATGGCTAAACCGAAGCAGGGTCTTGCGGAGACAGAGGTCAGGAACCAGAAGGGTAGTCAGACGAAGCCAGGAACAGGAACCAACGGGGTAGTCAGACGAAGCCGGAATCAGGAACCAACGGGGTAGTCAGACGAAGCCGGAATCAGGAACCAACGGGGTAGTCAGACGAAGCCGGAATCAGGAACCAACGGGGTAGTCAGACGAGGCCAGGATCAGGAACCAGAAGCAGCAGCAGTCTTGGAAGCATGTGAACACAGGAGGACCAAGCAAGGAACTGAAGCCACAGACCTCCTATATATGTGAGCTAGGCATCCAGCTCCTCCCAGTGGGAAGGAGGAGCCGCAGGGTGGGAGGCTACAAGAAAACCCAGAAACCAAGATGGCCGCCAGCACATGTCAAACGAAGGGAACAGCAAGGAGGTAAGACCATGACAGTACCTCCCCCTCAAGGGCCCCTCCTCCGCGGAGTAAGGAACGGTTTCTGAGGGAAGCGTGCGTGGAAGGCTCGGAGCAAGACAGGAGCATGGACATCTGCGGAGGGAACCCAGGAACGCTCCTCTGGACCATAACCACGCCAATGGACCAAAAACTGCACCCGGCCGCGGACCAGGCGTGAGTCCAGGATATTGCTCACCTCATACTCCTCACGATTGCCCACTTGGACCGGACGAGGCCGAGGAATCGAGGAAGTGAAACGATTACACACCAGTGGCTTCAACAGGGAGACATGAAACACGTTGGAGATCCGCATGCCAGGAGGAAGCGCAAGGGCATAGGCTACCGGGTTTACCCTGCGAAGCACTCGGAAGGGACCAACAAAGCGAGGCGCCAGCTTGGGAGTGGGCACTCGAAGGTTGAGGTTGCGGGTGGACAACCATACGCGGTCTCCGACCTGGTAGGAAGGAGAGGGCGCTCGTCTGCGATCAGCCTGGAGTTTCTGGCGCTGCGCAGAGACCTCAAGGGACCTCTGGATCTGTACCCAAGAAGCACGTAGGACGGAAAGGTGATCCTCCACAGCCGGAATATCCTGGGGAGAGAATACCTCCGGTAACACGGCAGGTTGGAACCCATAATTGGCCATGAAGGGAGACGTCCCAGAGGAAGAGTTCACCGCCGTGTTCCTGGCAAACTCAGCCCAAGGCAGGAGGTCAACCCAATTGTCTTGGTGATCGGAGACATAGCAACGAAGGAATTGCTCCAAGGCCTGATTGGATCGTTCTGCGGCCCCATTGGACTGAGGGTGGTAGGCCGAGGAGAAAGAGAGATGAATCCCCAACTGGGAGCAAAAGGCGCGCCAGAACCTGGACACAAACTGACTCCCCCGATCCGACACAATCTCCTTGGGCAAACCGTGCAACCGGAAGACCTCCCTGGCAAAAATCGAGGCCAACTCTTGTGCAGAGGGTAACTTCTTGAGAGGAACACAGTGGCACATTTTGGAAAACCGATCCACAATCATGAGAATGACCGTATGGCCTCGGGATGCAGGGAGGTCCACAATGAAATCCATCCCCAGGTGTGACCATGGACGCTCCCCGGTGGCTATGGGTTGCAAAAGGCCCAACGGAAGGTGCCGAGGGGACTTACTCTGGGCACAAACGGAGCATGCCGCTACATATGCGGCGATGTCGGAACGTAGAGAAGGCCACCAGAACAGACGTGAAACCGCCCAGGACAGCTGATTCTTTCCAGGGTGCCCCGCGGCCTTGGAGTTATGGTAGGTTCGCAACAACCGAGTGCGCAACTCCTCAGGCACAAAACATCTGCCGTTGGGTCTCCCAGAGGGAGCACCAGATTGAGCCGCCAAAATCTGCTCACCCAGAGGAGAAGTCAGGCTGGTGCGAATAGCGGCCAGGATCTGATTCGGGGGTATGACCGTAGTCGGAATCGACTCCTCCCCGGACAGCTCGGAGTACTGCCGTGATAAGGCATCCGCTCTGATGTTCTTGGAGCCGGGTAGGTAGGAGACCACGTAATTAAAACGTGACAAGAACAGAGCCCATCTGGCCTGACGTGGTGTCAATCTCTTGGCCTCAGAGAGGTAGGTCAGATTCTTGTGGTCCGTCAGGATGAGAACCGGAACCACCGAGCCCTCGAGCAAGTGCCTCCATTCTTTAAGGGCCTGCACGATGGCCAATAACTCCCTGTCACCAATCTGATAGTTGCACTCCGCGGAAGACAGTTTCCGGGAGTAAAACCCACAAGGAAGCAGAGGACCCTCTGGTGTTCTACGCTGAGACAGGAGGGCGCCTACTCCCGTCTCAGACGCGTCCACCTCGAGGACAAAAGGCAACCCAGGGTTGGGATGCGACAGAATCGGAGCCGACACAAAGGCGGACTTTAGAGCCTCAAAAGCTCGGATGGCCTCGAGCGGCCAGACCTGAGGATTACTGCCCTTCCTGGTCAGATCCGTGAGAGGCTTGGCTAGCATGGAAAAGTCCCTGATGAACTTCCGATAATAATTGGCGAAGCCCAAAAAGCGCTGCAGGGCACGAAGCCCACTGGGCTGGGGCCACTGTAAGACAGCCGAAACCTTCTCAGGATCCATGGAGAACCCCTCAGCGGAAATGATGTAACCTAAGAAGGTTACCTGGGATCGGTGAAATTCGCATTTCTCAAGCTTACCGAACAGCTTGTTCTCTCGTAAGCGTTGCAACACTCGTCTGACATCCAGAATGTGGGCCTCCATGGATGCAGAATATACCAAGATGTCATCCAAATAGACCACCACACACTGCTGCAACAGGTCACGGAAAACATCGTTGATGAATTCCTGGAAGACCGCGGGCGCATTGCACAACCCAAAGGGCATAACCAAGGATTCATAATGACCGGTCCTGGTGTTAAACGCGGTCTTCCACTCATCGCCCGCCTTGATCCTTACCAGGTTATATGCCGCCCTCAGGTCGAGTTTGGTAAAGACCGTGGCCCCTTTGAGGCGATCGAACAGCTCGGAAATCAAGGGTATCGGGTAAGCGTTCTTTATCGTGATGCGATTGAGACCCCTGTAATCGATGCAAGGCCTCAACTCGCCGCCCTTCTTTTTCACAAAGAAAAATCCAGCCCCTGCCGGGGACGAGGATTTGCGAATGTGTCCGCGTGAAAGCGCCTCCCTCACGTACTCCTCCATGGCCTCATTCTCCGCTACCGACAGTGGATAGACTTTGCCACGAGGAGGAACGGCACCGGATTGTAACTCTATGGCACAATCGTATGGGCGGTGCGGAGGTAGGGCAACCGCGCGCACCTTATCGAATACATCCCGGTACTCTTCGTATTCAGGAGGCAACAGAGAGTCCGAGGAAGTACACAGCAACTTGACAGGCCCATGGATGCAACTAGCCCCACACTGCGGTGACCACGAGAGGATCTCGACCGATCTCCAATCGAAAGTCGGATTATGCTTCTGGAGCCAGGGGTACCCCAAGACCACCGAGTAGTGTGGAGACGAAATAACCTGGAGACAGACCGACTCTCTGTGAACGGCACCAATGGCTATCCCCACTGGAAGGGTCTCATGAGTCACGTGTGGCGGCAGAAGGGGTCTGCCGTCTATCGCCTCAAGAGCCAGTGGGGAACCTCGAGGCTGCAGAGGAATGGAATTGGCGGCAACGAACACTCTATCAATGAACAAACCACCAGCACCAGAGTCCACCAACGCCTGGGTCGTCACCGAGCCCCCGACCCAGGAGAGGACAACCGTGATCAGTGGTTTGTCAACATGGGAAACCGGGGACGAGGAGACTCCACCCAAGATCTGCCCCCGACAGGACCTCAGGTGCGAGCGTTCTCCCGGACGGTTCGGAAATGCCAACCGAAAATGCCCACCGAGACCACAGTACATGCATCGGCCCTCGCGTCTCCGGAGTACCCTCTCCCCCTCAGACAGGCGAGCAAACCCCCGCTGCATGGGTTCACCCCCAGACAAGTCATCCCCAGGAGGCGTGGGAGGAGAGGGAGGCACGGGTGGGACAGCAAACGTAGGCGCCAATCTGTTAGGAGACCTCCGCAGGCTCTCCTTAAAGGAAGGTCTCTCCCTGAGTCTGGTGTCAATCAAAATCAGGAAAGAAATAAGAGACTCGAGCTCCACTGGTAGGTCCTTAGCTGCAACCTCATCCTTCAAGGCATCCGAGAGACCATGAGAGAAAGCAGCGACCAGAGCCTCATTATTCCAGCCCACCTCTGCTGCCAGGGTACGAAACTCAATGGCGTATTCAGCTACGGATCGTGAACCCTGTCTGATGGACATAAGGAGCTTCGCAGCAGAGGCAGCACGAGCCGGCACATCGAATACCTTCCGAAGAGAAGCAACAAAACCGGAAAACTCGGCAACCACCGGATTGTTGTTCTCCCATAAAGGGCTGGCCCAGGCCAAGGCCTTGTCCGAGAGCAGCGAGATCAAGAAGCCCACCCTTGATCTCTCAGTAGGAAAGGCATGTGGCAGCAACTCGAAGTAAATGCCCACCTGGTTAAGGAAACCTCGGCACTGAGTTGGCTCTCCCCCAAAGCGCTGTGGAAGGGGGGCAGAACCGGTCATACCCTGAAACACCACAGGCGCAGCAACAGGTGTCAGGGTAGACTCTGGCGCAACAACCGGAGCGGCAGTAGGAGCGGGCCCAGGAGCAACAACCGACCCATCGGCAACGGAAGCTAAATGAGCCGTGCGTTCAAGCAGGGTTTGCAACGCCACAGCGAACCGACCCAACAGGTGATCCTGCTGATCAAGTCTGGCAACCAGCGTAGGTAGCGAGGGTGGCCCTGTACCGTCAGAATTCATGGCTTGGTCCTAATGTCATGGAACCATGAACCAGACGTACAACAAGAGATAAGTGGAAAATAAGAAGGTTTTATTGAAGAGCCGTAAGCAGAGTCCAAACGGATGGCTAAACCGAAGCAGGGTCTTGCGGAGACAGAGGTCAGGAACCAGAAGGGTAGTCAGACGAAGCCAGGAACAGGAACCAACGGGGTAGTCAGACGAAGCCGGAATCAGGAACCAACGGGGTAGTCAGACGAAGCCGGAATCAGGAACCAACGGGGTAGTCAGACGAAGCCGGAATCAGGAACCAACGGGGTAGTCAGACGAGGCCAGGATCAGGAACCAGAAGCAGCAGCAGTCTTGGAAGCATGTGAACACAGGAGGACCAAGCAAGGAACTGAAGCCACAGACCTCCTATATATGTGAGCTAGGCATCCAGCTCCTCCCAGTGGGAAGGAGGAGCCGCAGGGTGGGAGGCTACAAGAAAACCCAGAAACCAAGATGGCCGCCAGCACATGTCAAACGAAGGGAACAGCAAGGAGGTAAGACCATGACATAAGGGCTATTTGACCATAAAGGAGAGTGATGGGGTGCTGCGCCAGATGACCTGGCCTCCACAGTCACCGGACCTGAACCCAATCGAGATGGTTTAGGGTGAGCTGGACCGCAGAGTGAAGGCAAAAGGGCCAACAAGTGCTAAGCATCTCTGGGAACTCCTTCAAGACTGTTGGAAGACCATTTCAGGTGACTACCTCTTGAAGCTCATCAAGAGAATGGCAAGAGTGTGCAAAGCAGTAATCAAAGCAAAAGGTGGCTACTTTGAAGAACCTAGAATATGACATATTTTCAATTGTTTCACACTTTTTTGTTATGTATATAATTCCACATGTGTTAATTCATAGTTTTGATGCCTTCAGTGTGAATCTACAATTTTCATAGTCATGAAAATAAAGAAAACTCTTTGAATAAGAAGGTGTGTCCAAACTTTTGGTCTGTACTGTATATGGACAAAGGGGATCAAAATGAAGTATTTTGCATAATAAAATTAATCATGTTAAACTGATTTATCATTGCGACTTAAAAAAATTAATAAAAATCGCAATATTTCTCCAGGAGTAGGGTGGAGTAGGAAACTGGAGGAGCTTTTCTAGACAGAAGTGCTAGGTTTAAAGACAAGCCAAATGTATCAAACAACCTATGACATTTGATAAATGTGACACAAAGTAAGATCATATGAGTGCGGGACAGTAGTCCCGCGGGTGGCCCGACGTCCACAGCATCATTGTAATCTACTCCAATGCACACAATCTATGCTGTTCTGGGACATATGGCCCGCTCACGGACCGTATGTCTTGGAGGGCATACGGTCATGTGCAAGGGCCCTAAGGCTTCCCCTAGGTGTTCACCAGAGCCTGCTGGGAGGTAGCATAGACTTGGCTGCTAGGGGCCCAGGATATGTCTTCAAAGTTAGATAACAGAATACTGGTGCGGGGAGTCAGCAAGCAGGGTAAAGGAAGCCAGGAGAGACAAAATACAATGCCGCTTCACTCCAGAACTCTGGAGTCCAAAAGTTGCAAAATAGGGCTTTTGAGACTTTTTAGCACTCGCTTGCGCAAAATGTAAGCACTTGCACAAACATTTGTGACTTTTTGCATTTTTACACCACTCACTCCAGTTTTGTAATATGGGTGGAAAAGTGGGTGTGGTTAGCTATGTTAATGAGTTTCACTCCAGATTTACCATTTCGACTTTTTTTTTTAAGTCGCAAAATAGTCGCAATCATTCTCCAGGAAGATGATGGAGTAGGAAAACTGGAGTAGTTTCTCTAGAAAGAAGTGTTAGGTTTAAGGATAAATTTATTTAACAACATGTGACATTTGATAATTGTGGCACAAAGTACACCAACGCAGACTCGAGCAAAACTGACTTCAAATATTCCCATTATGATAAATTCAGCACACAAAAGGTAAAATCGATATAGTAGGCAATGTCGATGCCAGGAGACTAGATTAAAGCTAAATTATCCTCTAAAAAGGATAATCCAAAAAACAAGCCAGAAGTCAGTAGTAGTCTCACAACAGAGACCCTAGAGCAGGCATGACCAACCTGCGGCTCTCCAGCTGTTGTAAAACTACAACTCCCACCATGCCCCACTGTAGGCTGATAGCTGTAGACTGTCCAGGCATGATGGGAGTTGTAGTTTTGCAACATCTGGAGAGCCTCAGGTTGGCCATCCCTGCCCTAAAGAAAACAAAAGCAATACCAGGCAATGATGATAGGAAACAGCTGACTTAAATCCCTATAAATGTCCTAGCTGTAGGGTTGGACAGAGACATGAACCTGATAGGCTTGGTTACCAGTCACACTGCCAGGTCCAGCAGCCAGGGTATGTCTGTTCAGCATTGCAACCCTCAAAGATGATGCAATTTTGAAAGCCAAAACCAGGAGTGAATTTAACAGAGGAGAAATCATATATGTACTTTATACTTTATCTCCTTGTTTGATCTACACCTGATTTTGGCTTCCAAAACTGTACCAGCCAGTACTGTCTTTCCTGAGCACTGTAGCCATTAAGCTCCCTTTTGGAATTTTTCAGCCCTCCTTTGAACTGAGCCATGTAGGCCTACTTTCACACTCGCCTTCGGTGCGGATCAGTCATGGATCCGCAAAAAAGCTTCCGTTCAGATAATACAACCGCAGGCATCCATTCACAACAGATCCGTTTGTATTATCTGTAACCTAGCCAAAACGGATCCGTCTTGAATACCATTGAAAGTGAATGGGGGATGAATCCGTTTTCTATTGTGCAATATTGTGTCAGTGAAAACAGATCCGTCCCCATTGACTTACATTGTGTGTCAGGACGGATCCGTTTGCCTCGGCATCGTCAGGCGGACACCAAAAACGCTGCAAGCAGCATTTTGGTGTCCGCCTCTAGAGCGGAATGGAGACTGAACGGAGGCAAACTGATGCATTCTGAGCGGATCCTTATCCATTCAGAATGCATTAAGGGCAAAACTGATCCGTTTGGACCGCTTGTGAGAGCCCATGACGGATCTCACAAACAGAAACCAAAACGCCAGTGTGAAAGTAGCCTAAATAATCTATATGTACAATTTTGGTCATTTATCAAACTGGTGTAAAGTAGAACTGGCTTAGTTGCCCATAGCAACCAATCAGATTCCACCTTTCAATTTTTAACAGCTCCTTTGGAAAAAGAAAGGTGGAATCTGATTGGTTGCTATGAGCAACTAAGCCAGTTCTACTTTACACTAGTTTGATAAATGACCCCAAATGTGTTTTCCTCAATATGTAGATAGCAAGAAAGCAAAATATGTGTTCTCCGCACCTAAATCCCCAGCTAAACTTCAACTCAAAACTGTCCTTATGAGATGCCATATGTTTTATGAAACATCAGTGACTCTTTAAGAGCTTATATGTAAGTGTGTACAGTAACCTATTCTCATCAAGGCTCTGGTCTCTCAGATTTGCAGGCAGAAGACTAAAAATAAAGAAAGAATTATTTTTGCTGTTCATTTCACATCTCTAGACATTTTGTGCATTAATGCAGCAGTGAAGGCAATTAGCTAAGTGCTGAATTACAGATGCAAAAAATCCAAAAAGCATTGAGGTCAAGTGCTCTAATGTATTCTTGCATGACTTGGCGTTCATACAGAATCTACTTGGGGCTTTATATGAGCTATAAAATGGATATCTTAATGTTTATTAACCATTATAGAGTGTCATAAAATATATACAGTAGAAGACTGCATATCCAGGAATTTCATTATATGTTCCCATTATTTTAATAACTTCATCCAAAAAACAGTCCAGGAAAAACGGACACCTATAGTAGAGGTGGAGTATGACACAGGGATTCAGAGGACCAAAGAGACAACCCGTTGTAGGGATTCACTCCATATTGCTTCCTTTGCTGGCTGGATTCATTGCACTACTTCTCACTTTCCTCACAAAAGACACTGCAATGAGATGTAATGATTTTTTCCCACCTAAACTATAGTTTGGTACTAGAGAGTTATACTTAAAGGGGTTATCCCAAGCTTAAAGGGGTTGTCTCACTTCACAAGTGGCATTTATCATGTAGACAGAGTTAATACAAGGCACATTGTATTGTGATTGTCCATATTGCTTCCTTTGCTGGCTGGATTCATTTTTCCATCACATTATACACTGCTTCTTTCCATGGGTTATGACTAGGGATGAGCGAACTTCATATTTTGAAGTTTGAGTTCGTGTTCAGGTTGTGGTATATGCTGAATTGCGTTATGGATTCTGTTAACAAGGACCATAACTCAATTCCATAACGCAATTCAGTATATACCACAACCCGAACACGAACTCAAACTTCAAAGTATGAAGTTCGCTCATCCCTAGTTATGACCACCCTGCAATCCAGAAGTGGTGGTCGTTGTAGCACACTACAGGAAAAGGTGTCGGCCTCTCTGGTGGTTGGGACCATAGAAGCATGCATAGGTACGAATGCGCAACAGATCCTGTCCGGTCACCTTGTATCTGTGTTGCAGTGGTGACTGTAACCCCTGGGTGCTAGCAATGTGATGGAATCTCCAATGCACGGAACGGCCGCACAACAGCAGTGTGCATGAGGCCATAGTCAGGGAGAGCTGAGCGTAGGAAGGGAAAGGCAGTGTAGGGAGCAAAATTCACAGTTATAATTCTAAAAAAGCTTTTCAAAGACCCAAAAGTCCTTTTAAGGATTACTGCGTGTGTCTGTGTTTTAGAGCAGCAATATATTTTTACCGGCGCTAAATGGATCAGTCTCAGGGACATCCGTGCTGAGGAAGGGACAGATAGTGCAGGGAGAGAAATTTGCTGTTTTTACTTCCAAAAGCTTTTCAAAGAAAAGTCCTTTTAGGACTACTGTGTGTGTGTTTGACAGCAGCAAGATATTTTTCTTTAATACCTATTAGTGACATATACTGTACATCGTATAGTGAGGTCAGGCGGATGTAATCCCGAAGTCTGTACAACGAAGAAAAACCGGCACTCCAATTTTCTTTGCTCAAAAGGATTTATTTAGACACTCACAGGTGTCTTTTTCAAACAGAAAGTGAGCAACAGAATGGTTTTTCTTCGTTGTATATACTTTACATCATCCGCAGACTGTGTCTTTATGCGTAAATTCAAATAATCAGCGCCGCATTTATTGTCTATAGTGTGCGTTTAATACACATCCGGGACATATACAGTACTCCATCCGAAAACTGTTTCTTTAGCGTAAATTTAAATAATCTGTGGCCAGCCCTCATCTACTGTCTCTGTAATGTGTGCGTGTGATACACATCTGTGACATATACAGTAATCCATCTGAAAACTGTTTCATTTAGCGTAAATGTAAATAATCTGGGCCTAATCTAGTGTCCATAGTGTGTGGCTTTCTGTGACATATACAGTACGCCATCCGAAAACTGTCTTTTTATCGTAAATTTCAATAATCTGGGCCTAATCTAATGTCCATAGTGTGTTGTTTTCTGTGACATATACAGTACGCCATTCGAAAACTGTTTCTTTAGGGCAAATTTAACTAATCTGGGCCTAATCTAGTGTCCATAGTGTGTGGCTTTCTGTGACATACAGTACGCCATCAGAAAACTGTTTTTTTATCGTAAATTTAAATAATCTGGACCTAATCTAATGTCCATAATGTGTTGTTTTCTGTGACATACAGTATACTGTCCTGCATCCAAAAACGGTGTCTTTACAATCTGTGCCACATCTAGCCACCAAAATTATTAATATGAAGAAGTTGAGCACTACGAGACACGGAAGTGGGCATTATGCTGATGGTGCACGCAGAGGCCGTGGCCCTGGGCGAAATAAAACTGTGCCTGCTGCCAGTGCACCAGAAAAAAAAAAGACATCCACCGTACCCACTGTGAACAGTTGGTCGGTTGGATTGCTGAAGATAATGCTTCCAGTCAGTTAAGCACCACCCTCTCTTCCACCAAGTCCAGTCTCTATAGCCATGAGTCAACCGAATCCTCACTCTGATCATCCTTCCTCCCACCATGGAGAGGCTTGCCAAACGAGTGATCCCACACTCAGATATTCCGAGGAGCTCTTTCCAGCACCACTATTACATTTGGCCATCATGCCCAGCACGATTGAAGAGGGACCTGAGATATTGTGCCCTGATTCCCAACCTCTTGAGCCTTCACAGGCTCAAGAAGATGATGGTGGTGAACGGCAGTCATTCGTTCATGAGGTGGATGATGATGAGATACAGTTGTCAATCACTGAGGTTGTGGTTAGGTCAAGTCAGGAGGATGAGTAAAGTGAGGAAGTGGAAGAGGATGTGGCTGTCCGAGCGAGGACAGCAGTACAGAGGGGGAGGCATCCGCAGCACCGCAACAGGCTGGAAGAGGCAATGGGGTTGCAAAAGGGAGAAGTCGGCCCACACCAAACAGGTCCGCAACCGTTACACCGAGCGCCCCTATGCATAAATGTACCTTGCCAAGGGATAGGTGTTCTGCAGTATGGCACTTTTTTGAAGAAAGTGCAGACGACAAAAGAGTGATAGTTTGCAACCTGTGCCGCACCAAAATGAGCCAGGGTGTGAACACTAGCAACCTCACCACCACCAGCATGATCCACCACATGGCATCCAAGCACCCTAATAAGTGGCCAAACACCTGAGTCAACAATCTTGGTCTGTGGGTCACACCACTGCCTCCTCTTCCCCTGTGTTACGCACTGCTGGCCAATCCCCTGTCGAAGGCACAGGCCCGGATGCCCCTCGCCCTGCACCTGGACCTTCTCATGAACTATCAGCAACAACATCCACTTCCCTGTTCCAGCGCAGCAACCAAATGTCTATAACACAGTCATTTAAACGCAAGCGCAAATACCCACCCACAGGCCATAGCAATAAATGCGCAACTTTCTAAATTACTGGCCCTTAAAATGTTGCTATTTAGGCTTGTCGACACTGAGGCCTTCCGCTGCCTGAAGTCGGCGGATATCCCTTGGTACGCAGTGCCCAGACGCCACTATTTTTCACGGTGTGCTGTGCCCGTCTTACTCCAGCATGTGTCCCAGAACATCACCCGTGCCGTGACCAACGCAGTTACTGGGAACATCCACTTAACCATGAACACATGGACAAGTGCTGGTGGCCAGGGACGCTACATTTTCCTGACGGCACTCTGGGTCAATGTTATGGAGGCCGGGAGTGAGTCGTATCCTGGGATGGCACAGGTGCTACCCACGCCCAGGATTGCGGGCTCTACATCCATCAGGGTCTCCGCCAGCAGCTATGTTACTGGCTTCAACCCACACTTCGCCTCCTCCGCCGCCTCCTTCTCCACTTCCACCTCCAGTCAGACATCATTCGCTAGCTGGAAGCAGTGTAGCACTGCTGTGGGTAAGCGTCAACAGGCTGTGCTGAAGTTGATCTGCTTAGGGGACAAACAGCACACCGCCGCAGAGCTGTGGCAGGGCATAAGGGACCAGACTGAGCTGTGACTCTCGCCACTCAACCTACAACCAGGCATGGTTGTGTCTGACAATGGCCGTAACTTGGTGGCGGCTTTGGAGCAAGGCAACCTGACACACATCCCATGCCTAGCCCACGTCTTAAACTTAGTGGTTCAGCGGTTTATCAAAACCTACCCCAATTTGCCAGAACTACTAGTGAAGCTGCACCGTTTGTGTGCCCATTTCCGCCAGTCGTCCACAGCTTCAGCCGGTCTGTCAACGCTGCAGCAGCGCTTGCAGCTTCCAGCTCACTGACTGTTGTGTGACGTGAGCACGCACTGGAACTCTACGTTCCACATGTTGGCTAGGCTTTGTGGGCAGTTGTGGCATAACTAGCTGCAACATGGTCGTCGCTTTTCGAGTCAACTGCCACTATTCACAAGCGAGGAGTGGGCATTGATGTCATACCTCTGTGAGGTTTTAAAAATTTTTTATGAATCTACACAGATGGTTAGTGGCAATAACGCTTTTATTAGTGTAACCATCCCACTGCTGTGTTTACTCAAACAATCGCTGTTCACAATTAAGGACGACGTTCTGAATGTGGCAGCTGAGGAAATGGCGGAGGACATTACACCCACAGTTCATCTTCTCAGCGCGAATTGGACTATGAAGAGGAGGAGGAGGAGCTGGAGACAGTTGCCTCTGCTACAGAGGGTAGTACCCATGGAAATTAAATTCCATCTGTTCAGCGTGGGTAGGCAGAAGAGGAGGAGGATGAGGAGATGGAGAGTCATCCTGATGTCGACATCGACGTCTTGTCTGTTGGTACTCTGGCACACTTTGCTGACTTCATGTTAGGCTGCCTTTCCAGCGACCCTCGCGTTATATGCATTTTAGATAACACGGATTACTGGTATAGTTGGAGCTATTTTGACTGCTAGAGAAGGAACTTTGGTATACGTGATCTCAGGGTAAATAGGTAAAAAAGGGCCAATTGTTTTATCCTCACGTAAGAGGTGCCAGTGGGTTTGAATCAAATTCTCAATCTTCTAATATTGGGAGTTAAAGGGGAGGATGATTCTGATTTTCTCCTCACCAACTTTTGTCTCAGTTTTTTCTCATTTGCTCAGCCTCTTCTTCAAAGTTTCTTTCAAGTGTTCAATTACGTTTAAGACGTCTGAATTGGCTCACTGGTATATTCGCTAACCATCTCGGGAGGTGACAACTCGTGTGTAATATATGACTGTTTCGTATCACTGGTTTATAATATGTGCTGCAAATTAATTTCGATTCCTTTACTGAAATACATAGGTCGAGAAATTCAATCTGTTTTGTACTAATATTAGCAGTAAAGATCAGATTTTTATCGTTTCGATTGAGTTCAGATATGAAGTCTGTTAGCTCATTTTCTCTCCCATTCCAGATAAAAAGGATATTATCAATATATCTCCGCCATAAGACCAGGTTGGCCCCCAGCCACGGCTCAATCACCTCATGTTCCCATTGGGCCAAAAAGAGATTGGCATAGCTGGGGGCGAACCTGGTCCCCATGGCGGTACCCCTGGCTTTGAGGTAAAATTCAGAGGCATACCAGAAGTAATACCAGAAGTAATTGTGTGATAAAATATGCTGGATCCCCTTCACTGTAAACATGATCTGATCTTCCTTTAGATGGCTTTCTCTTTTTGAGGTATATAGTAGAATACGGGAATCTTTTGCTCCGTGTCTAATATATAATGTCTAATATATATTTGTATTCACTTTCATATAGGAGTCCTATATCTCTCTGCCTACTTTACACAAATCAGTCAGGGATTTGTAGAAATCAAGTGTGGGATCTTTATCTAATCTGATGTATGTTTCCTGATCTATCAACTGTTTTTGACATTCTCTGTCATAGTCCTCTGTGTTTTAAATGACTATTGCCCCCCCCCCCCCCCTTTGTCGGCAGGGCGTATTGTTATGCTCTCCAACTGTTGTAGTTTTTTTAGTGCTTCAAATTACCCTTTTAGTCAGATTATTGTAATGTTTCTTTTGTGTGGAGGTATTTATTTTACTAATGTCTGTCTCCATATTTTTCCTAAAAGCCGAAATTTCCTGTCCTATCTTTTGGATTTAGGTTTTAAATTGGTATGTTGGTATTCAGGTTGGTTGGAAAGGGTATGTTCATATGGATTTGTGGGAGCAAACTTAAGGCCTTTATTCAATAGACTAGTCTGTGGTATTGTGAGAGTGTGAGCACTTAAATTGATAATAGGACTTTCTCCTTCTGTCTGTGTGTTTATCTCCTGTTGTTTCTGTTTCCTATTTCCCCTACGGATCTTCTTCCTTGATCGTGAGTCCGTATTCCCTGTGTTCGTTGTGATCTCTGTGGGTCGTGATAACGTATTTGAGGTGATTGTGACCTTCGTCTCTCTCTCTCTCTCTCACAATGGGGTTCGTTCCCTCCTTTGTGAGTGCATTCTTGGACTGGTTTCCCTGTATCTCAGGTTGTAGCTGTGTGACTGTTTGTTGGAAGGTTAGTGAAAAAGAGCGAAAGAGAGACTAAAACAATAAAATAAATATTTTATCATAAACTTGTAACTATGACATCACAGACACTGGAGACATACAGTATATACTTCAATGCACAATTGTAGGTTTAGCACAGCTTTTATGAGTCAATTCCAAGTTTTACATTTATTTAATATTCTGCCTCATGAAATGACTTACAATAGCAGAAACAGTGAATGCTGCTTTTTTATCTTTTGCCATTCTTGAGTGAATGCTGCAATGTTAAAAATGCTTTTTCCTTTTAAGAGAAAATGTTGCTTTTGGATGTGTCGGGCTGCTCTATGGAACATTTATCACCTACTGTACAAACACCACACATGAAGAAAAGGCGTCGCCAGTTCAGGACTAGAGGATTTAACAAGCAGCACTGATCAGATAAAGAAAATTGCTTAAAGAAAGTCAAAGGGATGTTCTTTGCAGTTAAATGGAAGGAATGCATTAAAAAAGGTTTTATTTTCATTCAAAGGACTTGAGTAGGGTAGGCACACAGAGGAATAGACTAATACCACTGTTAGCAATCCATTCAGCAGTGCAACAGCTACTGTTTTTAAAGGGGTATAAAAAAAAAGCTATTTTTTGGAGAAACAGCATCACTTTTGTCTATGGTCTTTGTCTGATATTAGTGTTTATGTACATTCACTTAAAGGTCCTCTGTCAGCAGATTTGTCCCTATGACACTGGCTGACCTGATACATGTGTACTTGGCAGCTGAAGGCCTCTGTGTTGGCCCCATGTTCATATGTGCCCGCAATCGCATTGCTGAGAAAAATGATATTTTAATATATGCAAATGAGTCTGTAGGAGCAACAGGGGCCATTACACCTAAAGGCTCTGTTCTCTCTGCAACTGCCACGTACTCTGCACTTTGATTGACAGGACCAGTCATGATGATGAGGGCGCAGCAATTGCTGAGAAAGTGGAGCCTCTAGTTTTAACAACAATGTCCCCTTTGCTCCTTGAGGCTCATTTGTATATTTTAAAGCTTCATCTTTCTCAGTAATGTGGACACATATGAACATGGGACCAACACAGATGCCTTCAGCTGCCAAGTGCACATGTAACAGGTCAGCCAGTGTCATAGGTACAAATCTGCTGACAGATGGCTTTTAAATAGGACTAAACTGCAGTACCAGCTAAATAGATCATGTCTATGTTACCAATAATGTGAAACCCCCAATTAAAGCTGGTAAATCGAGATGGTCTTGCGATTCGCCCGGCGGTCGTTTAGCGGCGAACTTTGCATGTTCACGATTCCACGAACATGCGAACATATGGAGATATTCGCGCCCGCCATATTCTTTTACATTGTGAAGAACTTTGACCCATGACACATCCATCAGGTGGTACAGGACAGCCAATTGAGACATTTCAGCACATGGACACACCCCCTACCTTATAAATAAACCCGATCTGGCCACCATTTTACATTCAGTGTTTTGCCAGTGTAGGGAGAGGTTGCTGTGTGGAGCAGGGACAGGCTGTTAGAGACACAAAACGCTAGCTAATAGGACCACAAAAGTCCTTGTAAGGACTGGTATAGGTGTGCTATCGATAGGTGTGAAACGATATTTCGCATTGAAAGAAATAATGAATGGAGATCGCAAATTCGAATAATACATCTGGTATGTCACTGTCCATGTTGTGGGACTATTTTTGCACTTCTAGTAATTATTTCTTGGCTGAAAATATGAGCTGAAGGTTTAAAATAAATGGGACCTGCCGCGAACTTGCGGTTCACGAACATTTAATCGCTTTCCCGCGATCGCGTTCGCGAACCGTCCCGGCAGATGTACATCCATCTGCAGCACGCCAGACCTGCAGGGTATTAGCGACAGTGAGGTCACGGTATGGCCAATCAAGGGTTACTCACTTTTCTGAGGAGAACCCTGGGCAGGCATGCGACAGTGAAGGAGAGGTGGACACTAGTTCCTCTGGGGCACACTCTGTAAATAGGGACCAGGCCTGATGGTGTGTGAGGTGCCCTGGATGTTGCAGGTATTTTGAGTGTCTTAGGTAAGGTCCTTTAAGAATCGTGACGCCAGTGCCTGTAACGGTGGCACCCCGGTTTGCAGGAGGATTAATGGAGTACACAGTTGGTAAACCAAACGTTGCTTTACTTTGGACAACAGTCCAACTTTATACAATCAGTTGCAGGGGTGTATAAAGCAGTCCTTTACAGTACATATGCACAGCAGGTTTACATGTTAGCACAGCAGGTTTCAATCTTGCAAGATACTTGGAGGGTAAACAGTTAATGCTTTGCAGTACAATGCTGCTCTATCCCCTCAGCTATTCTAGCTGGCTGGATCCCAAGGCCCGGATGCCTAATTGCTGGCTTAAATCCTTGGTATACAAATTCCTTCCTCCAGTATTGGCACTTGCTTGAGGTTACAATACCTTGGTTTTCCTAGCTGGCTTACTGCTGGATAGGAAAGGTGGCTGCAGGTTTCTCCCAGGAGGTGCTCTCCTACTACTGGGGTGTCTCAACTGAGCTATCCTTAGCCTCAGGAGCTTCAGGCTGACTAGGTGACTCCTCTAGTCCCCTGGAATACACTCGGTCTCCAAGCAGGCTGTACTCCTTCTAGACTCCTGTTGCAGCTAGGAACCAGGACTATCTAGCTGCATGTCAGGAGGAGGCCCTCAGCATATCCTGGGCTGGTGCCTTCTCACTTCTGTCTCCACAGACTCCTGACTATGACCTAACCCCTCCCTGTCTGGGCCTGGACATTTATACTAGGGGCTCCCTATCTCCCTCTAGTGTCTGTAATGTTCAATTACACCCAACTAGGTCTGATAAGCATATAACAGGAAAACCATACATGTAAAAACGCATTGAAAAATACATTAAATGCATAGATCAATACAATATCACTGTCCCTTGTGAGCAGAAGTAACACGTTACCCAATTGATCCTTGTGTAGTGCCCACTCCTACCTAGTGGGACACTACACATCACTACTGGTAAACAGCAAATTCTGATTTCTTAGCACTTTAAATTGTCAAGTATCTGTTAGGTCTGAGATCCGTGCCTGCCACCCTCTGCTGTTCCCTGTGGACGCTGATATTGCGCCACTTACCATGCCATCCGGTGTCCTGGTCGCAGATGTCTTCTTCATGTTGCTAACTCCATTCTCCTGTCAGTTCTAAACATTCTTATGGAGTCAAGAATATTCTTGGAATGAAAAAGGTCAGGGTCAAAGCATGTTTTATGGTGAATTGGAAAGGCTATGGTCCAGAGGAGAAGTCTTGTAGTACCACCAAATGACAATGTCAAAGGCAAGGACTGTAAAGAGGACAGTATTTGTTTCTGACATGCACACTGGTTTTCAAGCCCTTGGAAGACCTCTGATATGTACTTGGTATGAGCCAGTGGGGTGCATTGTCTGAACTTACGTATACGAATCTACAAGTGGGTATATCCCAGTATATTCCACTCAGAGAAGATTTCTCTACTTGTGCTTCCAAAAATTCCCCGTTGAACTATTGCCTTTCCATTCCACCAGAAAATATGTTTTTCTTCTGACTTTTTCATTCCAAGAATATTGTTGACTTCATGAGAATCTTCTGAACTGAAAAGAGCATGGAGGCAGCAAAACGGAGAGGACATCTGCAACCAGGATGCTTGATGGCATGGTAAGTGGCACAGCAGGAGGACAGTGGGCGTTGAGTATCATATGAGTATTTCAGGTGTCTAATCACAAGAGGAAAAAAGCAATGTTTGCTTAATACAATTTGCTCTATTGATAAAGTATTTGGCCAGAATACAAAGCCATTGGAATGTTCAGTACAGAATCTAGTCAAAATGTCTCCTGACAAAGGGCACTTGTATTGGTATGTTGGTATGTCACCTAAGGACACTAGTTCTGCATAAATCCTATACTAGTGTCATAGCCTTGAAAGAATTTTCCTAAACATTTGTCTACTTTTTTGTTTTAAAAAAATCAATACATGAACAAGGGGGCACAATTTAAATTTAGTTGAGAGAATAATCTGAACCAATGTCAGGAAATATAGCTGAGGCTTGGAGCAAACTCCCCGCAGAGGTGGTTGGGAAATCTATAGTAAGTGAATTTAAACATTCTTGGGATAAACACATGTCTATTCTAAGATACATAAGATATAATATAAGGCAGGGCAGGACACAGACAGCAGAGGACCCCTGTGTAAGGAATATACCCGGCCCACCCAAACCACATATATATATATATATATATATATACACACTCACCTAAAGAATTATTAGGAACACCTGTTCTATTTCTCATTAATGCGATTATCTAGTCAACCAATCACATGGCAGTTGCTTCAATGCATGTAGGGTTGTGGTCCTGGTCAAGACAATCTCCTGAACTCCAAACTGAATGTCAGAATGGGAAAGAAAGGTGATTTAAGCAATTTTGAGCGTGGCATGGTTGTTGGTGCCAGACAGGCCGGTCTGAGTATTTCACAATCTGCTCGGTTACTGGGATTTTCACGCACAACCATTTCTAGGGTTTACAAAGAATGGTGTGTAAAGGGAAAAACATCCAGTATGCGGCAGTCCGCGGCATCCAGTATGCGGCAGTCATCAACAAGGCGAAAATGCCTTGTTGATGCTAGAGGTCAGAGGAGAATGGGCTGACTGATTCAAGCTGATAGAAGAGCAACGTTGACTGAAATAACCACTCATTACAACCGAGGTATGCAGCAAAGCATTTGTGAAGCCACAACACGCACAACCTTGAGGCGGATGGGCTACAACAGCAGAAGACCCCACCGGGTACCACTCATCTCCACTACAAATAGGAAAAAAGAGGCTACAATTTGCACAAGCTCACCAAAATTGGACTGTTGAAGACTGGAAAAATGGTTTCTTGAACATGACAATGAGTTCACTGTACTAAAATGGCCCCCACAGTCACCAGATCTCAACCCAATAGAGCATCTTTGGGATGTGATGGAATGGGAGCTTCGTGCCCTGGATGTGCATCCCTCAAATCTCCATCAACTGCAAGATGCTATCCTATCAATATGGGCCAACATTTCTAAAGAATGCTATCAGCACCTTGTTGAATCAGTGCCACGTAGAATTAAGGCAGTTCTGAAGGCAAAAGGGGGTCCAACACCGTATTAGTATGGTGTTCCTAATAATTTTTTAGGTGAGTGTGTATATATATATATATATATATATATATATATACACTATATCTTGTGAATATGGGTCAATATGTTTACAATCTGTATATATATTTTTTTCATACTAGGTCACTCCTCTAACTCTGCCCAAAGCATAACTATACACAACCAATCACCTTAAAGGGCTTCTGTCACCCCCCCCCCCCCCCTAAAGTCATTTTTCATTTTTGGGCGATTTAAAATCCTTATACTGCGATTTATCAATATATAGTGCTCATACCCTTTTTCGTTCAGTAGTTTCTTCAAAAACCGCACTTTAATAATATGTAAATTACCTCTCTACCAGCAAGTAGGGTGGCTACTTGCTGGTAGCCGCCGCAACCTCCTTTCAAATAAACGCCCCCTCCTCCTGTTGATTGACATGGCCAGCGAGCGCTCTCGTCCTCTGGCTGGCCCTGTCTGCGTTCTAAATCTCGCGCCTGCGCCGTACCGGTGTTCAGACGGCGCAGGCGCACTGAGAGGAGGATGCTCGCTTGGCAGCTCCTTCCTCAGTGCGCCTGCGCCGGGTGTAGATGTGACGTCATCGGCCCAGATATGTGCCCCTCACAGTAGTTATGACAGATATGTGCCCCTTGCAATAGTTCTGTCCAGATATGTGCCCACTTAACAGTAGTTATGCCCAGATATGTGCCTCCTTCACAGTAGTTATGCCCCCACATACTAATTATTCCCCCTTTGTACCTGCACATAGTAGTAATGCCTACACTGTGCCCCTTCACAGTAGCTATGCCCAGATGTGCCCCTTTCACAGTAGTTATGCCCATAGATGTCCACTTCACAGCGGTTATGCCCAAATACTGTATGTGCCCCCTTGACAGCACTTCTACTCAGATATGTGCCATCTTCACAGTAGTTTTGCCCAAATAGGTGCCCCTTCATAGTAGCTATGGCAGATATGTGCCCCCTTAACAATAGTTATGTCCAGATATGTGCCCCCTTCACAGTAGTTATGCCCAGATATGTGCCCCTTTCACAGTAGCTATGGCAGATATGTGCCCCCTTCACAATAGTTATGTCCAGATATGTTCCACCCTTCACAGTAGTTATGCCCATATATGTGCCTCTCACAGTAATGTCCAGATATGCGCCCCCTTCACAATAGTTATGTCTAAATATGTGCCCCTTACAGTAGTTATGACAGATATGTGCCCCTCACAATAGTTATGTCCAGATATGTGCCCACTTAACAGTAGGTATGTCCAGATATGCGCCCGCTTCACAGCACTTATGCCCAGATATGTGCCCCTCACAGTAGTTATGACAGATATGTGCCCTTTGCAATAGTTATGTCCAGATATGTGCCCATTTAACAGTAGTTATGCCCAGATATGTGCCTCCTTCACAGTAGTTATGTCCAGATATGTGCCCCTCACATTAGTTATGTCCAGATAGGTGCTCCTTCACAGTAGTTATGTCCAGATATGTGGCCCTCACAATCAGGGGCGTAGCGTGGGGGGGGGCCGGAGGGGCCGTTGCCCCGGGCGCCAAATTGCAGGGGGCGCCAGGCATCCGAAATTTCGATGAGGGCTACGGGAGCCTATGGCTCCCGTCCCCTCCGTTATGCCCCATAGGCTTCAGGCCTAGTGGCCTGAAGCCTATAAGGCAGTAGAGCGACGCAGGACTCGGTCACGATAACCTCACTGTGACCTCCTGCGTCGGGTCTCGCGAGATGACGCGGCGCAGGAAGGCACAGTGAGGCGTTCGTGACCGCCTGCGGCGGGAACAAGCGGGGATGGAGATAGGTAAGTATTTTTTTTTAATGTTACCTTACCTAATTGCAGAGGCTCTGGGGGCAGTATGGGGGGTGGGAGAGGAGAGGACTGGAGCAGAAAGGCTATCCTATTCAATGGCATTGGCACAGTAATAAGAGGGGGCGATTATATTAGCAAAGAGGGGGGCCAGTACATTAATAACAAAGAGGGGGACATTATATTAGCAAACAGGGGGCCAGTACATTATTAATAAAAAGGGGGCCATTATATTAATAATAAAGAGGGGGCCAGTACATTATTATTATTAATGTAATGACCCCCTCTTCATTATTAATGTAATGCCCCCCTCTTTATTATTAATATAATGACCCCCTCTTCATTATTAATGTAATGGCCCCTCTTTATTATTAATGTATTGGCCCCCTCTTTATTATTAATGTAATGGCCCCTCTTTATTATTAATGTAATGGCCCCCTCTTTATTATTAATGTAATGGCCCCCTCTTTATTATTAATGTAATGGCCCCTCTTTATTATTAATGTAATGGCCCCTCTTTATTATTAATGTAATGGCCCCCTCTTTATTATTAATGTAATGGCCCCTCTTTATTATTGATGTAATGGCCCCTCTTCATTATTAATATAATGACCCCATCTTTGTTATGAATGTAATGACCCCCTCTTTATTATTAATATAATGACCCCATCTTTGTTATGAATGTAATGACCCCCTCTTTATTATTAATGTAATGACACCCTCTTTGCTAATATAATGGCCCCCTCTTTATTATTAATGTATTGGCCCCTCTTTATTATTAATGTAATGGCCCCTCTTTATTATTAATGTAATAACCCCCTCTTTATTATTAATGTAATGGCCCCTCTTTATTATTAATGTAATGACCCCCTCTTTATTATTAATATAATGACCCCCTCTTTGTTATGAATGTAATGACCCCCTCTTTATTATTAATGTAATGGCCCCTCTTTATTATTAATGTAATGGCCCCTCTTTATTATTAATGTAATGACCCCCTCTTTGCTAATATAATGGCCCCCTCTTTGTTATTAAAGAGGGGGCCAGTACATTAATAATAAAGAGGGGTCCATTATAATATACAGGGGGAATGAAAGCTATCTGTCTGGCTCTAGCTCAGTATTGGGGGGCAGCAGGATGACAGTGTTGAAGGAAGGAGAGCATGATAGTAAAGTGAGGAACCTAAAAAAAATTCGGTGAAACTCTGCAGAGACGAGAAGCGGCTGAAAGAAGTTATCATGGTGGTCTTATCTCTGAATGAAGACGTCGAGGAGAGTCTACATCACAGGAGACGTCACTGGATGTAACAGGTATGGTGCGGTATTCTACTGTAATAATAATGTCCATCCACATATCTGTTTCATGGTAGGGTTGGGGGAGAAGATTGAGAATTTGGCCCATACTGCCGCATTCTGGCCCCAGACTTCAGGTCACACTGTACGTGTTCAGAATTCTGGGGCCTCACACCCATCTACTACATTATCTGTACTCAGAGAGTTATCTCTGTGTTATCTGAGGTGTAACATAGGACTGCTAGTGATCTACTACAGTATCTGTTAAAAGTGGCGTGCCTGGGGTAGGCGCGGGGGGGGGGGGGCGCAATTTTTGGCTTGCCCCGGGTGCTGGCAACCCACGCTACGCCACTGCTCACAATAGTTATGTCCATATATGAGCCCACTTAACAGTAGTTATGCCCAGATATGTGCCCCCTTCACAGTAGTTATGTCCAGATATGTGCCCCTCACAGTAATAATGCCCACACTGTGCCCCCTTCACAGTAGCTGTGCCTAGATGTGCCCCCTTCACAGAAGTTATGCCCAGAGATGCCCGCTTCACAGCAGTTATGCTCAGATGTGTTCCTGCCTTCACAGCACTTATGCCCAGATATGTGCCCCCTTCACAGTAGCTATGCCAGATATGTGCCCCCTTTACAGTAGCTATGCCCAGATATGTGCCCCCTTTACAGTAGTTATGCCCAAATAGGTGCCCTCTTTATAGTAGTTATGCCCAAATAGGTGGCCCCCTTCACAGTAGTTATGCCCAAATAGGTGCCCCCTTCACAGTAGCTATGGCAGATATGTGCCCCCTTCACAATAGTTATATACAGATATGTGCCCCCTTCACAGTAGTTATGCCCAGATATGTGCCTCCTTCACAGAAGTTATGTCCAGATATTTGTCCCTCACAGTAGTTATGTCCAGATAGGTGCTCCTTCACAGGTAGTTATGGCCAGATATGTGCCCCTCACAATAGTTAAGTGTAGTCATGTGCCCACTTAACAGTGGTTATGCCCAGATATGTTCCCCCTTCACAGTAGTTATGTCCAGATATGTGCCCTCACAGTAAAAATGCCCACACTGTGCCCCCTTCACAGTAGTTAAGCCCAGAGATGCCCACTTCACAGCAGTTATGCCCTGTCCAGATATGTGCCCCCTTCACAGAACTTATGCCCAGATATGTGCCCCTTCACAGTAGCTATGCCCAGATATGTGCCCCCTTCACAGTAGCTATACCCAGATATGTGCCCCCTTCACAGTAGCTATCCCCAGATATGTGCCCCCTTCACAGTAGTTATGCCAAAATAGGTGCCCTGTCATGAGGCACCGGATCCACGTTCTCCCTCCTCAGTGCTGACGGCGCCCTGCGGCTAGTACGGAGCAAGGACGTGTGCTGCGTCCTCGTCTCCACAGCAACGGGGGGCGGGAGGACCCGGCTGCACTCACCTCCTTAGAGCGGTCGGCGTCCTCCACTACCATGGCAACTGTAAGGAGTCCGAGCACCGACTGGTGTCACGGTCGTATTGTTGATTGACCGTGACGCAGTTGCCGTGCAGACTGGTTGCCGGTGGCAACGTGTTGTTGGCGGTTTGCACGTGCATTTTCCCCCCTATGGTGTGTCTCCCAGATGTTTGGTGAGCGAGGAGTTAATCTTCTAGCTGGTGGGGATTTAGGTGTGTCCTGGGTGTGGCCACTATGTGGATATTTCCTGGCTGGAGTCATTGGTACTCCAGCCTTGTTTGGTAATGCTCCTTTCCTGGGTGAACTTTCCCAGTCCTTGAGGGGCACCTTGTTTGACATAAATTGTCTTCCTTTTGTATGCTACTTATACCCTAACTCACTTGTATGTTAGGTGTGGGTTTATGTTCAGGGTGTGTTGTGCGTCTTGATTGTTGTTACCTGTCTGGGCTGTCGGTGTTTGTCCCTGCATGTATTTAAGACGTTTTCCCTGTGTGTTGTGTCTTCCGGAAGGGGGTTGGTTTCCCGGAGGAGTGAGCCACTAGCCTGTGTGCAGCGCTGCCTGGGGCTGCCATGTACCTTGCGGCATGGGGTTCCTGGCGGAGTCTGGTGTGCTGGATACCTGTGTGAGTTGCTTCTACGGTGTCCTGTTTGGTGTTATGGCTCCTGTACGTATGCACGGGTTTCAGTCGTGGAGACTTAGGCAGGTAGATGTGTTGTCTTGTTTTCTTACCTGCCGATCCTCTTGCTGTGTATGGTCTCTCCTTTTCCCTGCTATTAGGTCTTTAGAGACTCTAGTTCTTATGTGTCTTGGATGAACAGGACGTCTCCCCCTTTCTCCTATCTGAGGGATTATCAGATCGAATCAGGGTCCCAGGTCTCCAGCGTATGAGCCGTCCTACCACCGGGGTACACTCCTGTGAGGAGTTAGGGAGAGGATTAGGGATGCTATAGAAGGTGACCTGCTTCCCTTTTCCTGGCTTCTTGGCCTAGCAGCTATCTCAAATCCTTTTACATTATACGACGGGGGGTTTCCCCCCCTCCCCATAGTGACAGCTGGTTGCAGGGGAATGAGTCATGTGGTGCTGGCCACGTCACATGACTCCTCTTCCCCACTATATATACAGGCAACCTGCTGGCCACAGGTTGCCTGTGAATAAGGTCCTATACAGTGTTCCATAGTGTGATTCCGTGGTTTTTGACTCCTGACTCGTTTATCGTCTACGTCCTTGCTTGCTGCTTGTGTCTGCTTAGCTTCTCCAGGTTTTTTATTTGGGCTTATTTTTGACCCATCTTTGCTAATCCTCTAGTACTGTAGTTATCTCCTGGTTCTGACTTGGCTTGTTGACCATTCTATGTTTATCTGTCTTGTTTGTCCCTCCACACTTACCTAGGCTAGGTAACGCCGCTCAGTTGTGCTCCGTTACCTAGGACGGATAGTGCAAGTAGGCAGGGACAGGGGTGTGGGTGGAGTCAGTGGTGCACCATCCCCTCCCCCTCTTTGTGACACTGTCTCCCCTCCATCCGCTTTACAGGTTAAACTTCCTGAGCGGTTCTCGGGGGACCGCAAAAGTTAAGGAGAGTTGCAAACTATATTTAAGACTGCAACGCCATTCTTCTGGCCTCAGGCCACAGCGGGTGGGAATCATTATATCCCTGTAAGGGCGTTTTCATTACCCCCCTCCCCCGACTCACTGTGTCTTGAGTCAGTTGATGCGTTTTTTCAGGCCCTAGGACTGCTATACGATGAACTAGACAAAGCAACCGTAGCAGAGAGTCAGCTGAAAGCTTTGGTGCAGGGTGACCGACCGGTAGAGGAATACTGTACTCAGTTTAGAAAGTTGTACGTTCCATCTGGTTGGAATAAACCTGCTCTTAAAAGTCAGTTCAGATCTGGTTTGTCCGAGACTCTTAAAGATATGCTTGTAGGTTATCCTTCCCCTGAGACCTTGGAAGAAACCATGACTCTTGCGGTAAGACTGGACAGACGCATTAGGGAGAGACAACAGTAAAATGTGTTTTCTCCCTAGGTTATGTCCAAACCAGAGGTCTGTTCCGTGGGAATCAAGTCCGAGCCTTCTGCTGATGAACCCATGCAAATTGGAATGACCAGAAGAGACCAACGCTGCCGCCATGGTACATGTTTTTACTGTGGCGACTCCAATCATTAGATCTGGCAGTGTCCCAAGATCCCTCCTTCCGGAAGATCACCCAAAACTGAGACGTTCTTCTCTACCTCTTGTATGACATTCTTTGTTTTGGTTTCACTTTGTCATCTCCTTTCCTTCTGCCAGGTGTCACTTATTTAGACTAATCGTCTTCCTTTATATTCCCTCCCATACTGCCTCACTTTGTGGTTTTTACTACTTCCTGGATGAAGTGTTCACTGCTGGAGGCTGCTGCTGCTTGCTCAGATAAGTCTTTTCCTTTATTGTGTTTCCTTGCTGGCTTGATTCTAGGTGACCCTGACTCCCTCCATATTAAGTGCAGGGAGACGGTGGTCGTGTCCCCTCACTATTATAGGGTTTTCAGGTGTCACACAGTCTTAGGTACGTGGGCATGCAATCGTCTACCATTGAGACCCTTGCATGTGCATAGCAGTCAGGGAGAGCTCTTAGGGTTTTAAAGGGTTCGCCTATATGCTCCTTAGTTTGGGATCAAGCCAGTCGGTAGTTTATTTATACGTTCCAGCTATCTGCAACTTCATCCGTGACACTGAGGGCTCTAAAGACAAGGTACTCCCTGGGGTGGTTAAAAGTAAATTATTAGTACTGGTTACTATTTCATTAGGGCCTAACAAGGGCTCAGGAAATGCGTTAATTGACTCTGGATCTGCCGCTAACTTTATTGATCTTAAGTTTGCTTCAGGTGGGGATCCCCATGTTTACATTCTAGCCATAGATTCTTGTTTATCTTTTGTCAAGCAAGGGTCTCAGCAGAATCCAATACATTACCTCCATTCATCTAGGAATATATGGATGTATTCTCCTCATCTGACCCCGAGAGGTGATTCCCCCATAGACCATATGACTGCGCTATTGAACTAGTGGGAGGGTCTAGGTTTCCTAAGGGGCGGATATATAATTTATCTGGTCCTGAACGCAATTCCATGAGAGAATATGTTAAGGAAAGTCTGATTAAAGGATACATTCGACCCTCTGTGTTTCCTAAGGGGGCGGGATTCTTTTTTGTAAAAAAAAAGGATGGAGGCCTTAGACCCTGTATTGACTATCGGTAATTGAACAAGATCACCATTAAGAATCAATATTCCCTTCCTTTAATCCCCGATCTGTTCAATCAGGTTCTGGGGGCTTCATGGTTTTCCAAACTCGATTTGAGAGGAACATATTATTTAGTTTGAATTAAAGAAGGGGACGAATAGAAAACTGCTTTTAACACTCCGGAAGGACATTTTGAATATTTGGTCATGCCCTTTGGGCTTAGTAATGCTCCTGCAGTTTTTCAAAATGTCATGAATGATATTTTCAGGGAATTTATTGGCAAATTTATGATTGTGTATCTTGATATTTTGATTTTTTTTCTTTGAGTTGGGATTCTCATGTTATGCAAGTACTTGATATTCTAAGAAAAAATCAACAATCTGCAAATGCATTTTTGGGGTACAAGAAATTTTGTATCTTGGCTATGTCCTCACTCCACATGCATTTAAAATGGATCCTGGTAAGGTACAAGCTATTTTAGACTGGGTGAGACCGTCATCCCTAAAAGCCTACAAGAAAAATTTAGACTAGAACCTTCAGAATCACAGGTGCATATCCATGAAGCAAACATGATTATAAAAAAGAAAATGGCTGCACACCATTATACATACAAACAATAGGACCAATAAATTTCTTAGCCCCATTGTTTGTATATATAATATTGTGTGCAGCCATTTTCTTTTTTATAATCATGTTTGCTTCATGGATATGCACCTGTGATTCTGAAGGTTCTAGTCAAAATTTTTCTTGTAGTATTCATTGAGGGTAGCGCCTCTTTTAGACTGAATACGCCCATCTACCTGGGACTTCTGAGCAGAGTACATATGTAGCTGGTTCCTACACTGCGCTGAATATTGTAGGCTTAGGTAAGTCTAAAGAGAGGCAGTATACTAGTGTTAGGGACCCATCTGCGGAAGCCACCTTGACGCCTGGTAGATGGGCCCGACATACGTTTGATCAAATATGTGCGCTAAGAGCTTCCATTGACTCATTTATAGTAGGTATTATACCACTATTTTTTAGAATGATCCCCATTTCTTAGCCCTATTGTTTGTACGTATAATGGTGTGCAGCCATTTTATTTTTTAAAACCCTTAAAAGCCTTACAGCGCTTTTTAGGGTTTTCCAATTATTACTGTAAGTTTATAAAAAAAAAATCAGTAATTGCTAAACCCTTGACCGATCTTACTAAGAAGGGGGTGGATCTTGTTAACTGGCCTTTGGAGGCGATTGAAGCCTTCGAAACCCTTAAAAGATCTTTTAGGAACGCCCCAGTCTTGAGTTAGCTGGATTAAGAGGAACCTTTCATAGTGGAGGTGGATGCTTCTGAGGATGGGGTGGGGGCTGTTCTTTCCCAGGGACCCTCTAACCTCACTAATTTAAGACCTTGTGCGTTTTTCTCACGGAAGTTCTCTCCCACTGAGAGGAACTATGATATTGGCAATTGGGAATTGTTAGCCATCAAATGGGCTTTTGAGGAGTGGAGAAATTTTTTAGAGGGGGTCAAACATTGAAACACTGTTGTCACTGCTGACCATAAAATTGTACTGTTTCTTGATTCTGCGAAAAGGCTGAATCCTCGTCAAGCTAAATGGGCATTATTCTTCATTTGTTTTAACTTCTCTATTACTTTTAGGCCAGGAAGTAAGAATGTGAAGGCTGATGCATTGTCTCAAAGCTTTTGTGCATTTCAACCCCCTGACGTTCCTCCTGAACCCATCTTACCAGCTAATATCATTGTGTCAGCATGATCAGCGGATCTTGCGTCTGATATTGAGACAGAGCAACATCTAGCTCCAGCACAGACACCTACAGATAAGATTTTTTGTTCCTGGGCATTTCTGTCTCTGGATGCTTAGTGAGTGTCATGATTCTGGTTTTTGTGGGCATCCCTGTATTGAGGGCACCATAGAACTCATATCCAGGTCTTATTGGTGGCCCACGTTATCTAGGGATGTCAGGTCTTATGTCTCTGCTTGCAAGGTATGTGCCAAGTCCAAGACTTCAAGAACGCGTCCTGCTGGTGAGTTACGACCACTACCCATTCCTAGTAAACCCTGGTCACACATTTCTATGGATTTCCTTACTGACTTGCCACCCTCTGAGGGTAAGTCAGTGGTTTGGGTAGGGGTCCATAGATTCAGTAAAATGGTACACTTCGTTCCTCTAGCCAAGTTCCCGAATGCCAAGACTCTGGCTTCTGTGTTTATGGAACAAGTGGTACAATTGCATGGAGTTCCTGAAAACCTTGTGTCTGACAGGGGTCAGTTTGTCTCCAAATTTTGGAGAGCTTTTTGTCAGAGATGTGAGATATCTTTGTCCTTTTCGTCAGCTTTTCACCCCGAGACCAATGGACAAACCGAACGGCTTAATCAGGCTGTTGAACAATTTGTAAGATTTTACATCTCTGATAACCAACAGTTATGGATAAAATACCTCCCTTTGGCGGAGTTCACCATTAATAACTGTGTAAGCTTTTTCACTGGGGTGTCTCTGTTTTTCTGCAATTTTGGTTTCCACACTCGATTTAATTGTGGTTCATCTGTTCCTTTACCTAACCCTGAAGCTGATAAGGTAATGTTAGAACTGTGCACAGTCTGGGCTCCAGTTCAACTGAACCTGGAAAAAGATTAGGAGGATCAGAGAATTAAGGCTAATAGGAAGCGTTTCAGGTCGGAGAAAAGGTTTGGCTGTCCACAAAATATTTGTCGCTAAAGGTGTCGTCCAGGAAGTTTGCACCACGTTTTATTGGTCCATATGAGATCCTCGATGTTATTAATCCCGTATCTTTTAGGTTGAAGCTGCCAGATTTGTTCCGTATTCACAATGTATTTCACTAATCATTGCTTAAGAAATATGTTTTGCCCGTAATTCCATCCCAGGCAGCCCCTCCCCCGGTACAGGTTAATGATCAAAATGAATTTGTCATTTCTAAAATCATTGACGTCAGGGGAGTTTGAAACTCATTTCAATACCTGGTTCATTGGAAGGGTTATTGACCTGAGAAAGGGTCCTGGGTACCAGTGAGTGAATAGAATTCATGCGACTAGGTTGATTAAAAAGTTTCATCATGATCATCCTGACAAACCATCTCTGGTGACTTTGGGTCCGGTGGCCCCTCGTAAAAGGGGGTGCCAGCTCCACGTTCTCCCTCCTCAATGCTGCCGTCACCCTGCGGCTAGTACGGAGCAAGGACGTGCGCTGCATCCTCATCTCCACAGCAACAGGGGGCAGGGAGGACCCGGCCGCACTCACCTCCTTAGCAAGGTTGGCGTCCTCCACTCCCATGGCAACTGTAAGGAGTCCAAGCACCGAGCTGAGCACTCGGCGCTCGGCTGGTTACAGGGGAATGAGTCATGTGGCGCTGGCCACATCACATGACTCCTCTTCCCCACTACAGATGTAGCAGGGTTAGCACTCAAACTCTTAACTCAAATTTCTTAAATCACTGTGTTATCTTCAAACAAAAGCCATTGAAAAGCAATTGAAGGTGTTTGCTTAGTTTAGATAACACATCTCAGAAAGCATTAGTGTTAACTGTACTACATTGGTATATATACAGGCAACCTGCTGGCTGTTCCTTAGTGTGGTTCCGTGGCTTTTGACTCCTGACTTGTTTATTGTCTCCGTCCTTGCTCTCTCCTTGTGTCTTCTTCGCTTCTCCTGGTTTTTGACTTTGGCTTGTTTTTGACCTGTCTTTGCTAATCCTCTGGTTCTGTAGTTATCTCCTGGTTCTGAATTGGCTTGTTGACCCCTCTATGTTTGTCTGTCTTGTTTGTCCCTCCATCGCCCAGTTGTGCTCCGTTACCTAGGACGGATAGTGCAAGTAGGCAGGGACAGGGGTGTGGGTGGAGTCAGTGGTGCACCATGCCCTCACCCTCTTTGTGACATGCCCCCTTCACAGTAGCTATGGCAGATATGTGCCCCCTTCACAATAGTTATGAACAGGTATGTGCCCCTCACAGTAGTTATGATAGATATGTTCCCCTCACAATAGTTATGTCGAGATATGTGCCCACTTAACAGTAGTTATGCCCTAAAATGTGCCCCCTACACAGTAGTTATGTCCAGATATGTGCCCCTCACAGTAGTTATGCCCAAATATGTGACCCCTTCACAGTAGTTATGTCCAGATATGTGCCCCCTTCACAGTAGTTATGTCCAGATATGTGCCCCCCTCACAGTACTTATGGCTAAATATGTGCCCACTTCACAGAATTTATGGCCAAATATGTGCCCCTTTCACAGTAGATTGATAACTTAACTGGAGTTGTAATCAGTCATAGCAGTGATCATAATATGGCACCCATTAGTATTGGAAATATAATTTTTATAAATGGGGTTACCTTAAAAAATAGCTTTTACAGTCAATAATTAAAATAGTAGGCCCAATAGTTTGATTAGAGACTACATACATTAGTAGTCATACACCACCAAATGATGTGAAATGGTAGAGGATAGAGGCAAGTGTGAGATGTAAGCACTTGCTGAGAGGGTGAGTTTACGAAACATAGGGATACAAATAAAGAGGGAGACAGATAGTGGGTCTCTTCCCCTGATATATCCCTAGATTCTAACTCAAAGTGAAGCCCTCTCTGTATGTCCCTTGGTGTCCCTTGCAAGCAATAACAGTGACTGCCCAGCTTTGTCGGAATACAAACGTGTCACTCATCAGAGAACATACAGATCGTATAACAATTAAGACAGTCCCGATGCGTTTCACTCACAGTCAGCCAGGTCATCAGGGGACCAATATACACAACAGGATACACAAATGTGCACAATGGAAAGGTATTCAATCCGCGGAGCTTCCAAGTATGGTATAGATACCCACAGATAGTGCATGTGCATGTGCATGTAGCCAAAGTAATGCACAATTAGAACATGATAGAACAAGAGTATGATGCATACAAACGATGTATGGGTACCATGCAACTCCAGAGCAAAGTCCGGTCACCAATGACACGTGGTGCAGTGATGGTGGGTCCGCACACCAAAGTGTGTATGCATAAACTACATGACACTACAACATAGCTGGAAATAACAGAGATCAATTACCCATGATGGACTGTGTAACCGAGGCTCTCAGTGTGCTATTGCCCCAACACGCGTTTCGCCAACCCTCTGGCTTCGTCAGGAGGCTTAAAAAAGTGTTTTAAAAGCGGGTATTTATGTTAAAAGACGCACCTGAGATCAATCCATGATGCATGTCCGGCATGATTAGTTGGGCCGCGTCATCATAGCGCGCCACCCGTCTAACCGCAGCCAACGCGGCGCGTGCTCACGTGACCTCCCGCATCATCTTAAAGCTGGGTGACGTGAGGCGCAAGGCAACGCCCACCTCGGTCGTTGGGGAGACAAGCTGTTTGGAGCACCACATGACGCGCCCATACCAGCGCATGCATGGAATGCGTACACCCCAGGTGCAAGGAAAAAAGGGGTGACAATACTGCAGAGGCAAAGTGTACTGATCTACATTTAAATCTGACACAACAGTGCAGAAAAATAATGGTGTTACTACAAACATCTCATTACTGTAGGAATATACAGTATTCTATATGAGAGTGTGTGCGCAGATATAACACATATATATATACATATATATATATATATATATATATATATAACATGATTGAATCAATAGTGAATAGTGTTAAAAAAAAAAAAACTATAGTAATATATTTACTATTCACAGGAATCACAGAAAATAAAGTGCCAAGTGCTTAGTCAGATAAATTCAAATTTAATAGTTATACCAATGTGTAAAATAACAAAATTAAACCTAATTAAAAAGTGTAAAGTGCAACAATAAATACATAGAAATGGTCCCAAGACTAAATCATTAATGAGAGTAAAGTGACAAGTGCAGATAGGGGAGCAGGTTTTTCACATGCAGCCACATGTTTAGGGGGCGTAATGCATCTTGCTGGAAAGGGACATAACGTCAAAGGTGCTAAAAATAAAAGAAACAGAGAAAGAACATAAATTAAAAATACAAATAAAGCATACCCATACTCGATCTTTAACCGAAATCGAGAAAATTAAAATAAAAAATAAAAAAGCGCAATCATAGAAAGGACCTGAAACTAACTGCTTCATTTAATCCCAAGGGGATCTCCGTTTTAAGCATAACTATCCATTTGGTCTCCCTCTGTAATAGTGCTTTTTTTGTAATCCCCACCTCGACAACCCAGAGACACCCAATATCTCTGGCTCGCAAGCCCCTAGGGTCACAATTGTGTTTCTCCTTAAAGTGCAGGACTATGGGTTGCGATTTATTCAACTCCTCCGTCCTCATTGGGCCTGCCCTTCGGATTTTGCTTGCATGTTCCAGAATTCGCACTCGGAGCTCCCTGGTGGTCATGCCCACATACAAGAGGCTGCAAGGGCATTCTAGGAGGTAAATGACTGCTATTGATTTGCAGTTAATGTGGTGTACTATCTGGTATTCCTTACTCCCACTAGAGTCTTTGAAGGAGGTCCATCTCGACATGTACCCACACGCCTGACAATTGCCACATGGGCATGACCCCCAGCTGGGGCCCCTACTACCAAAGGGGTTACGTACACCAGGTGGAACATAATGGCTTCTTGTAAGCAGATCTCCCAGATTCTTGGACCTCTTCCATGTAATAAGAGGATAATCAGAGAGTGACCCCCTGAGGTCACTGTCCGATAATAGGATAAGGCCAATAATGGGACATAATGTCCCGAATCTTCCCCCAATGTGTGGTAAAGGGTGTGATAAATCGTGGTTTAAAATCACTGTTCTTCTTTTTACTTTCCAGGAGGGAGTCTCTGGAGGAGGATTTGTCTCTCAGATAGCCTTTCCTGATATCCTGTTGGTTATAGCCCCTATTACAAAATCTGGTAGAGAGATCTTTAGACTGGGTCTCAAAGCGTTCGTCACTGGAGCAGATCCGGCGTAGTCTTAAAAATTGGCCAGTAGGTATGGCTTTGATCGTCTGCAGATAGTGAGAGGAATTAGCATGTAATAAAGCAGTGGTGCCCAACCATTTTTTGTCTGAGGGCCGCACTAGACTTGGTATAAATTTTGCGGGCTGGAACCAGGTAGCTTTGCCAAAAAGAAATGCCAACGCTGTGAGGGGGCACGTGTGAGCATTACTACTGTGAGGGGGCACATATCTGGGCATAACTACTGTGAAGAGGGCACATATCTGGGCATAACTACTGTGAAGAGAGCACATATCAGGGCATAACTACTGTGAGGGGGCACGAGTGAGCATTACTACTGTGAAGAGGGCACATATCTGGCATAACTACTGTGAGAGGGCACATATCTGGGCATACCTACTGTGAGGGGGCACATATCAGTGTATAACTACTGTGAGGAGGGCACATATCAGGGCATAACTACTGTGAGGAGGGCACATATCTGGGTATATCTACTGTGAGGGGGCGCATATCTGGGCATAACTACTGTGAGGGGGCACATATCTGGGCATAACTACTGTGAGGGGGCATGTGTGAGCATTACGTCTGTGGAGAGGGCACATATCTTGGCATAACTACTGTGAGGGGGCATGTGTGAGCATTACTACTGTGAAGAGGGCACATATCTTGGCATTATTACTGTGAAGGGGAATGTGATGTATACATGTGTGTAATGTATGTAGTGCAGTATGTGATGATCACACACTGCGCTACATACATTACACACATGTATACATCACATACTGCGCTGTCGCTTTCATCTGCAGGTCTACCTTTATGTCTGGTCTTTAGGCTTCAGTCAGATCCTCCACCGCCATGCTTGCGCCGTGTGCCCGACACCACCAGGAGCTGGCCCTTCCTCCTTTCATCTCCCGCCGGCTTCTCCTACAGCAGGGCGCTCTATCGTTCCGGTGCCCGCCCAATCTTTACAATCAGGGGCGTAGCTAGAAATGACTGGGCCCCATAGCAAAAAAAATTAGGGGCCCCCCTCCCGGATCTTCCACCCCCACATACCTATCGGACCGCCCACCCCTTCCAGAGCTCCCACCCAAACACCCCTCCAGGGCCTCCCACCCCAACATCCCCACACCCCTCCCAAGATCCCCCGTAAGTGTCATCCACAGATCCCCCCGTAAGTGTCATACACAGATCCCCCCGTAAGTGTCATCCACAGATCCCCCTGCAAGTGTCATCTACAGATCCCCCCGTAAGTGTCATCCACAGATCCCCCTGCAAGTGTCATCTACAGATCCCCCTGTAAGTGTCATCCACAGATCCCCCCGTAAGTGTCATCCACAGATCACCCCGTAAGTGTCATCCACAGATCCCCCCGTAAGTGTCATCCACAGATATCCCCCTCAGTGTCATCCACAGATCTCCTCCCCACCCAGAGCCACTTCCTAGCTAATTTATTCACTGCACTTGCCTCTGTATAATTGAAGAGAAGTGCCGTAATCTCGCACAGGCGCACTGGCAGAGGCCACGAAGACGGTGCATGCGCACTTTGATGCCAGTGCGCCTGTGCGAGATTACGGCGCTTCTCTTCAATTTCACAGAGGCAAGTGCAGTGAATAAATTAGCTAGGAGGCGGCGCTGAGCGGGGAAATTGCAGGCACAGACAGCATCGCTTTGCTGCCTGTGCCGTTTGCAGTACGCCCTGCACTGATAAAGTCCTGTTACTGCGCGTGCCGCATGACACGGCTTCGTGGGCCTCATTTGGCCCGCTGGCCGTAGGTTGGGCATCACTGTAATAAAGCATTCGTCGCTGTAGGCTTCCTGAAGAGGTTCGTGGAGACCATGCAATCCGACTCTCAGCGCAACAGAATATCCAAGAACTCAATACACTCTTGACTATATTTCCATGTGAGTTTGATATTTAGGTCATTGACGTTAAGTTGTGCAATAAAGCCCTTGAGCTCCACCAGAGGACCCTACCATATAAAAAAGATGCCATCGATATACCTAGACCACGAGACCACTGAGCCAAAACCAGGCAAATTCTGGACAATCTCTCTTTCCCACAGCCCCAGGAACAGGTTGGCATATGAGGGCGCACACGTCACCCCAATCGCCATGCCCTGAAGCTGTAGGAAGAGGCGGTCTTTAAACGTGAAATAATTATGTCTAAGTACAAAGTCCAGAATTTTGATGACAAACTTTATACGATTTTGTTCAAGATCTGTAATTTCCAAAAAGTACCTAGCCGCTCGGATCCCGTGGTCATGGCATATCGATGTGTAAAGGGCCTCTATGTCACAGGTGGCAAAATACATGTCACCCTCCAAACAGGCCCCATTGAACCTCCTGAGGATGTCAGATGTATCTTTTGCTTAGGATGGCAGGGTCTCCACGCAGCTCCACAGGTCAAAGTCCACAAACCTACTAGCCCGTTCACATAGACCCCCTATTCTGGACACAATCAGCCGTCCTGGTGGGTTGATCTTATCCGTGTGAATCTTGGGTAGTAGGTAGAATGTAGGTGTTATTGGTTGATCAACAACCAGACCATCTTTCAGTCTTGCTGTGAGAATGTTATTAATCACCCCAGACTGCAATATATAATCAAGTTCACTTTTAAATCTGATGGTCGGGTTGCAATCCAACCCTCCATAGCATTCCTTCTGATGTAATTGTCTAAAAGCTTCCCTCTCATGCATCTGATCCGGCCACAACACCACATTTCCCCCTTTATCAGCCAGTTTAATCACGACATCCCTGAGGCCACGCAGTTTTTTAATTGCGTGACGTTGGTCCCATGTGAGATGTTGCACTCTATTCGTAAGGGATTCAAATTCCTTCTTTGCCAACTTAATAAAGATGTCAACTGTAGGGCAAATGTTGTGAGGGGAAAATAACTGTGAGCGGCGGCACAGATGCATGGGTATTATGGGAAAAGAGACCTCTTCCTGTTCATCCAGGAAGGAACTGCAGGTCCTCCAGAGCTTGTTGTTCCATAACTAATGGAAACTCTGGTGTGCCTGCATTTTTACTAAAGTGTTTTTTTTTTGTTTTGTTTTTAAGGAGCGTTCTCCCAAATAGTTCAAGATCTTTTACTGCAGTGAAAAGATCAAAACCATTAGCGGGAGCAAATGTGAGACCTTTTTGAAGGACATCTATCTGAGGTTTAGTTAAAACATATGTAGATAAATTAATTACCTTTAATTCCTCCTTTGTCTCCTTCCAATCTGATTCATGTTTCTGGTTTGTCTTTTGGGTACGGAGGTGTTGGACACATAGGGGTGCATTGCCCACTCTACTCCATCTTCCAGCACCCCCTGTCCTTCTAAATGATCTCCACATGATTACTCCGAGATGATAGAATTCCCTGAGAGGGAAGGGGTAATAGAACCACTCCTCTTACGTTTCTGTTGTTTTGGAAGTCAGCCCAATCTCTCTGGAACTTTCTAGCTTTCAGATCTTGTATATTTTTCTCCCAAACCCTGAGATCCTCCTCCAATTTTTTATCAAAGCCTTCAAGCTCCTCTGAATAGCTCCTGCAGTTTGTCTCTCACTACATCCACGTCTTTCTCGATCTGCTCCAGTGACTTCTGGTTGGACCCAATCAGAAGCTCAATCAAGGTTGTAGAGCACTTATTCTAAAATTCCTCCCACCTGGAAACAAAAGTGGCGTTAGCCGTTTCCAAGGTAGGGAAAACTTGAATCCTTAGTCCCCTGGGGATTATGTTTCTTTGTAAATAATTCTCAAGGGCCACTTTGTTCCACCAGACCTTGGTGCGTTTTTTAAGCAGATCCCTAATTTTTAGTTTCAGGTCCTTAACATTACGTGTATCCGAATCTATCGGGGTGTTTTCATCAAAAATAGTTTGAAGTTCGGATATCCACACCACATAGCGTTTTTTGTAATCCATGAATCCTGAGGATTTTTATACAAAAGAATATATTATTAGAACCAAAACATACCTCAGATATAACAGCGGCAAATTATAGAGAGGCCTAGACTCATATAGTACAACTCCTACACCGACTAAACCAATAGCCCCCAATAATAATAAGAAGGTATTCGCATATAATATTTAGCAAAAGTCTTTATTGATAATACAAATATTAGACAAGGTGAAAACATAAGGGAAAACATAAGGGAAGAGGTGGCCGTGAGACCCCCTCACCCCAAAAGCCCTGGTAGTGGAGACCACACTGGAGTAACTAAGATTGTCAGCCTAATAGAATGATGGTATAGATACCCACGGATAGTGCATGTGCATGTAGCTAAAGTAATACACAATTAGAACATGATAGAATAATTGTTATATACAGAAACAAGAGTATGCTGCATACAAACGATGTATGGGGACCATGTAACCCCAGAGCAAAGTCCGGTCACCAATGACACGCGGTGGCATGATGGTTGGTCCGCACACCAAAGTGTGTATGCATAAACTACATGACACTACAACATAGCTGGAAATAACAATAACATCGATTACCCATGATGGACTGTGTAACCGAGGCTCTCAGTGTGCTATTGCCCCAACGCGCGTTTCGCCACCCTCTGGCTTTGTCAGGAGGCTTAAACAAGTGTTTTAAAAGTGGGTATTTATATTAAAAGATACACCTGAGATCAAGAAGGTAGTGAACACAGAAGGTATTGGACAGATGTCTCTAGTCACTGCAGACATACTCTATAGAAAAAAATATTGAAAATGATGGAAAAAATACATTAATTTCCAGTTATACTTCTCCAATCTCTGGCCCTGACATACAGAAGGAATAGTACAGATGTCACTAGTCATTGCAGAAACCCTCTATATAAAAAGTATTGAAAATGATTAAAAAAATATATTCATTTTCTAATATATTTCTCCAATCTCTGGCCCTGACACACAGAAGGTATTGGACAGATGTCACTAGTCACTGCAGACATCCTCTATAGAAAAATTATTGTAAATGCTGGAAAAAGAAATATTTTGTACTGTAGCTTTAAAATACTGCCAGCCTGCCACCACACACAACAGTCCTTTAAAACGACTTTTGGGTCTTTGAAACGTTTTTTTCTACTGAATTGATTGCGACTCCCTACACTCTCTGTCCCTTCCAAAGCGCAGCTCTTCCTGACTACATATGAGCCGAACATGCGTCATCGGGTGCTATATAGCACCCGATGACGTGTTCCGGCCAGCCAATCACTGTAATGCCAGTAGCCAACATGGCTACTGGCATTACAGTGAGGGCAGTACTAACATGCACGTTTATTGGCTGCATAGCAGCCGCGAAAGGTGTGGGAAGGAGACTCGACCATGGTGCTCGAGCACATGCGGTACTCGGCCAAGTACCGCCATGTGCCGAGCATAGCAATGCTCGAGCCGAACAGCAGTTCGGCCAAGCATGTTCGCTCAACACTAATGAAAACTGCAAAATAGTTCACTTCCAGGAGGACGAACACTGCAAAGTAGATGTCTTCCAGAAGGAAACAAAACTGTCTCCCTAGTGTCACTTACATGTTGCGTTCCTCTGGATCAACTTGCAGGATGACAAATGTCATTTTTCGGGCCTGATGTACTATATTACTACGTTACCGTATATTTGTACCTAAACTGTGATATTGCCCCAGTGTTTGACCACATTGTAACGCACCATTCATTTATGATGACATGAATTTCACAGTCAGTAATGTTTAAAAAAGTCAATTTGTCAGTTAACTTTACATAATATCTAGGTTTTTCTATTTCCCAGTCCACCGCACAGCCCCCAAATCCAGCATTCATATACCACATAATGACAGCACAGAATTGTCTTGAAATATGTGTATTAGAAAGCTGCATGATCACAAGCTGCATGACTCAGACTTCTTAATTCTGGGGTAAATATTTATGTTGCATCTCCTTTCCCATCAGTCATTTTTCGGCAGAATACATACTGTTAGATAGCTGTGGAGTCTGTTTGTTGGCGGCTGCCACCCTCTGTATAATCACCAATAAATATAAGAAACACGTTCCTGCAAAACAACAGCCTGAAGTACTGGAGAGGCTTCATTTTACACTGAGAGAAGTTCCCGCTGCAAGTCACCTTTATATATTTTTATCAGTGCCAATGTAATCAGCCCCTAAGCATTAGCCTGGTTGCTTTCACATCTCACTTTCCTGAGAATCTTAAAAAGTACAATTGCCTACAGCTCTGCCACCAGGACAAAAGATCTGTTCTAGCTTATGACCAGCTTTGCATGGTCTTCAGCTCAGGCCACTGATCACAAGGGTTTATGAGATATCAGATTGAAACATACAAGAATTTACTATTCTATTTTTTTTCTGAATACTACAGGAGTTTGGCAACCCATAAAATCGCTCTGGGTTATCCAGCTTTGAAACCCTTTCCTGCAGCCCCTTCCCCACTGGACTTGTGGAGTGAAGCATACTTATCTGCTCATCATGCCACTCATTTCCAGCTCTTTAGATCTATCGTGCTCTGGTTCCCTGCTTGTCTACTTCTGGAGTGAATAGGAATCAAGCGTGCCACTGCAACCAATGATTGGCCACAGCTATGATATATCCAAGAGGCACCTCACTGTATCACACTGGCTGCAGAAACACAAGTGACCCCCACCCCCCATACACTTTAGAAGTTGACATGCATGGTATGGAAGACCTAACGAGCTGGAACTAAGTGGTGGCAAACAGGTAAGTATGCTTCCCTCAAAAAGTCCAGTAAGGGGGATCGGGTAGAGGAGGAAGGCCAAAAGGGTTTCAAATGAGAACAAACCCTTTAAAATTCTCACATTTATATCTTCTAAATTCAGCATCATTCTCATGCCAACAGTTTCCTGGGTCCCTACCACTTTCAGTGTCAACAAAGAAGCCCTAATTTGCACACACCATAAAATCTTTTTTCCTTTCACCCATGAAGGCATCCATTAGGGGTAATATAATTATATTGTGGTCACTATTACCTAGTGTTTGTCAAACAGTAACATTACCAACAAGCTCTGCATTATTAGAAATTACCAGATCCAACAGAGCATTGCCCCTAGTGGGAGTTTCTACAAACTGGCCCATAAAGTGGTCCTTTGCAGTTGAGGCAGAACCAATGACCCCAGTTAATGTCTGGGAAGTTAAAATCTCCCATGTGCCGCCCGCTCTATTTGGTTATACAGTTGCGTTTCTATATCTTCTGTGATGTTAGGGGGTCTATAGATTACACCAAGTATTATTTTGTCAGTGTTTATATCCCTTTGAACTTCCACCCATAAGGTTTCCACATCCTCACCATCATCACCCACAATTGCCTCATTCACACTTGTCTTCAGATCATTCCTCACATATAGGCACACACCAACACCTTTTCTATTGACCCGGTCTTTCCTAAATAGTGTAAAACCCTCAATATTAACAGCTCAGTCATGCAAAGAGTCCAGCCATGTCTCAGCCACACCAACTACATCTATGTGTTCTTCTAGTACCATAGCCTCCGGCTCCCCCATTTTGCTAGCTAGACTTCTGGCATTTGTGAAAGTACATATTAAATTACTATTACCTGTAAAGTGATTTTTTTGGTTACCTTGGTTAATTTTTGTATGTAACAGGTTCTTGTTATCAGCAGTTCTATTTTTTATAAATGTATAGTTATGCCCAGGCTTCTCCCTATTTTCCTTGCTAACCCCAGTCCCCACTAAATCCCCACTGTCCCCTTCTATAACCCACTCTCTATCTACACTATCTACCCCCTTATTAGTATGACACCTCCCCGATCCTAGTTTAAAAGCTCCTCCAGCCATCTAACCATGTTTTCCCCCAGGGCAGTTGCACCCTCCCCATTGAGGTGCAGCCCGTCCCTACTGTAGAGCCTGTAACCGACCGCCAAGTCGGCCCAGTTCTCCATGAACCCAAACCCTTCCTTCCTGCACCAGCTTCTGAGCAACTTATTAAACTCCCTAAGCTCCCGTTGTCTCTCTAGTGATGCTCGTGGCACTGGTAGTATTTCTGAAAACACTACCTTGGAGGTCTTGGACTTGAGCTTCTCACCTAGTTCCCAAAAGTACGCAACTTTTTCCAGGGCTGGTTTCTATCCCCAGTCCAGCCCTGCAGAGCAGCAGTGGTGCTGTACTGGGGACAGCTTAAATGAGTCAGTTATTTGATATATTTTACAGAAAATTAGGAAAAATAAAATATATATGTATATTACAAAAAGGGCAGCACTGTGGAAAAAAGTAAAATGAAAACATTAACAGCATAAACAGGTAACAGAATAAAGGATATATTTTTCCATTTTCCTTTAGGGTTGGTGAACTTTAGGGAAAATGCAGTCCATTTGATTTCTTCCACTTGTTATAGATGAAGCTTAGGCTGATAAGAGTACAGAGAATGGAGAGCGAACACAGTGTGAGGAATAATACCTGATCCAACGCTGGCCGAATATCTGTTCCACATTGTCTCTAATGGAGTCTTCACTCTGATAAATTGTATCCAAATCCTATAAAACAATCAGCAGGAAGAGTTCAGCAGAGGTTCTGACCACTTGGTTCTAACGACTTTGACTAGGACGTACTGTTCATACACACATTGGGAAACACTGGCCTATATATTCAGGGGCATGGAGAAATCTGAGAAACCTGACAGGATATTGACTTTGTTATATATGGTGGATATCGAGCACTTTACTTTATGCAGAGTATGTCCATATTTCATTCTGCAAAACAGCTTCTATGTGCATTCTGTATTGTTTACACCTCCATCGATAGAAAGGACTATACTTGTCCACAAGACAAGACAAGAAGAGGACATGTTCTATAATTTGCAGAATGGTTACATGGATTCGTAAAAAATACACATATGTGCATGGCCCCTTAGAAATGAATGGGTCAGTGTGCTATCGGCACAACATATAGACAGCACACAGATGAAAACCCCTATTTTGTGCATTAAACCTAAGGACTGGCCACCTTACTGCAGGCAGACTGGGCCGGCTGACACCATCCAAATGTCAGGTTCCACACTCAGAAAGATATCTGGAGATCCTGAGCAGAAGATAGAAGCTGTTTTCACCATTTCTGTCTTCTCTAGTATCACATACATGCTGCTCAATGAGCGCTGGTCATCCCACTGGTCCTGGGACTGGTCATGACTGGAGGGTTACTGGCTCTATGTAAATCGGGACCCTGCACATGATTTAAAGTCACAATTTTTACTGTAACTGGACAGATGTCGCCTATAACTGGGGCTGATCTGCAGCATAGTTTTAAAGTAACAGTAATGATAGTAATAAGGTCCTCAATGGTCTTTTCTGACCTGAGACGGAAAGAGTGTAAAAATAAAATAAAAGTCAGGCCTGTTAGTGACCGGCTATAATGTGTTGTATACAAGGTATAACAGGGCATTACAGGAGTGACCAGACATAATTATATACTATATATACACGCTCGGCTCAGCTACAAAGTCCCATAGTAGTGACAGCAGCGCAGCCACACAAGTGCCGCCCCCTCTCCATTCACTGCTATGGGACTCCCAGAATTAGCAGAGTCAGCGCTCCACTCTTATCACACCTCCCATAGAGGTGATCGGAGGGGCCTGGGTCTGGAGATAGGACCCAAACCAATCTGACTTAAATTACATATCCTAGTGATGATATGTGTGATGAGATGGAAAAAATAAGAGTGTAACTGTAGGCCATATCACTCAGCCCTACTAAAGACTAAAGATTCTTAAAAATATTAAAGAAAAGCTGCAAAAATCTTATTTCTAGTCCGAGTAATGAAACATTTATAACAAGTAAACTGACGAGTGTGAACAGGTGTCTGGTCCTGAAGACCACAATGCCCACGGTGCTGATGCGGTAAATAACTGGTCCCATCACTGGATCCATGAGACAAGTAGTGAAATCACCACATCCAGCATCTGAATATCAGCCGCCATCTTACCCCACAAGTATTTATCATGTACATGTCTCTGTGTAAAGCTGTAAATAATAAACTTCCTAATTCACAGATTTCCCCCCAAAATGATCATCTTTGAATCCGTATGATGAGATAAATCGACCGTCATATAGTTTTATACCGGAAATATCGCAGTAGTCGCAGAAGTCGCCTTCTCTCTCTGATGAGATATAACGGTCTGAGGAGAACTGACTGTTTTCTGTTTCAAATTGAAACCCAGCAATCCTATTGGCTGTTCAGTAATGCAGTTACCATGGTGACAAGAGTTCTCCGCACATTTAAAGGAACAGGTCGCTGCTCTCAGGCTACAGGGCATTTTACTAGAATTTTCTTCTAATATTGTGAGGAACATGAACCTGTAGATGATGAGCTGGAAATACTTCTATATCTCTTCATATTTCTACACAGTCATTTGTGGAGCCGAGGAGCTGTTTCTTTAGGAAAGGCGACATATCCTGATGGGTGGGCAGTTTTATGTCTACAAAAAAGACCTTTTAATTAGCGATGAGCGAACTCGAACTGTATAGTTCGGGTTCGTACAGAATTTTGGGGTGTCCGTGACACGGACCCGAACCCGGACATTTTCGTAAAAGTCCGGGTTCGGGTTCGGTGTTCGTCGCTTTCTTGGCGCTTTCGTGACGCTTTCTTGGCGCTTTTTGAAAGGCTGCAAAGCAGCCAATCAACAAGCGTCATACTACTTGCCCCAAGAGGCCGTCACAGCCATTCCTACTATTGGCATGGCTGTGATTGGCCAGAGCACCATGTGACCCAGCCTCTATTTAAGCTGGAGTCACATAGCGCCGCCCGTCACTCTGCTCTGATTAGCGTAGGGAGAGGTTGCGGCTGCGACAGTAGGGCGAGATTAGGCAGATTAACTCCTCCAAAGGACTTGATTAATCGATCGATCTGCAGCTGTGCATCATTGAGCTGCTGAAATTCAATTGCTCACTGTTTTTAGGCTGCCCAGACCGTTTGTCAGTCACTTTTTTCTGGGGTGATCGGCGGCCATTTTGTGTCTTGTGCGGTGCTGCGACCAAGTGCATCCAAGCTGCGACCAAGTGCATTTAACCCTCAATGGTGTGGTTGTTTTTTGGCTAAAGCCTACATCAGGGTGAAGCTGTCACACCAAGTGCATTTAACCAGCAATAGTCTGTTTATTTTTTGGCCATATACTACATAAGGGGCAAGCTGCGCCTGTCACCAAGTGCATTTAACCCTCAATGGTGTGGTTGTTTTTTGGCTAAAGCCTACATCAGGGTGAAGCTGTCACACCAAGTGCATTTAACTAGCAATAGTCTGTTAATTTTTTGGCCATATACTAAATCAGGGGCAAGCTGCGCCCGACACCAAGTGCATTTAACCCTCAGTAGTGTGGTTGGTCAAGCTGTCACACCAAGTGCATTTAACCAGCAATAGTCTGTTCATTTTTTGGCCATATACTACATCAGGGGCAAGCTGCGCCCGTCACCAAGTGCATTTAACCCTCAGTAGTGTGGTTGGTCAAGCGGTCACACCAAGTGCATTTAACCAGCAATAGTCTGTTCATTTTTTGGCCATATACTACATCAGGGGCAAGCTGCGCCCGTCACCAAGTGCATTTAACCCTCAGTAGTGTGGTTGTTCAAGCTGTCACACCAAGTGCATTTAACCAGCAATAGTCTGTTCATTTTTTGGCCATATACTACATCAGGGGCAAGCTGCGCCTGTCACCAAGTGCATTTAACCCTCAATGGTGTGGTTGTTTTTTGGCTAAAGCCTACATCAGGGTGAAGCTGTCACACCAAGTGCATTTAACCAGCAATAGTCTGTTCATTTTTTGGCCATATACTACATCAGGGGCAAGCTGCGCCCGTCACCAAGTGCATTTAACCCTCAGTAGTGTGGTTGGTCAAGCTGTCACACCAAGTGCATTTAACCAGCAATAGTGTGGTTATTTTTTGGCCATATCCCAGTCTAATTCTGTCACTAAATCCATACCGGTCACCCAGCGCCTAAATACTAGGCCTCAAATTTATATCCCGCTAAATCTGTCGTTACCGCTGTACTGTTGTGGCTGGGCAAGTTATTTAGTGTCCGTTAAAGCACATTTTTTGTTCAGGGTTGAAATACAATTCCCAATTTAGCAATTTCATAATTTAGTGGTTTCTGCTATATCAGAGCTATTTGAAATCTATCCCTAAAAGGGTATATAATATTCAAGGTGCACATAGGGTCATTCAGAATAACTTCACACACACGCTACTGTGCATTTCCAAGTCTAATTCTGTTAGTAAATCCATACCGGTCACCCAGCGCCTAAATACTAGGCCTCAAATTTATATCCCGCTAAATCTGTCGTTACCGCTGTACTGTTGTGGCTGGGCAAGTTATTTAGTGTCCGTTAAAGCACATTTTTTGTTCAGGGTTGAAATACAATTCCCAATTTAGCAATTTCATAATTTAGTGGTTTCTGCTATATCAGAGCTATTTGAAATCTATCCCTAAAAGGGTATATAATATTCAAGGTGCACAATGGGTCATTCAGAATAACTTCACACACACGCTACTGTGCATTTCCAAGTCTAATTCTGTTAGTAAATCCATACCGGTCACCCAGCGCCTAAATACTAGGCCTCAAATTTATATCCCGCTAAATCTGTCGTTACCGCTGTCCTGTTGTGGATGGGCAAGTTATTTAGTGTCCGTCAAAGCACATTTTTTGTTCTGGGTTGAAATACAATTCCCAATTTAGCAATTTCATAATTTAGTGGTTTCTGCTATATCAGAGCTATTTGAAATCTATCCCTAAAAGGGTATATAATATTCAAGGTGCACATAGGGTCATTCAGAATAACTTCACACACACGCTACTGTGCATTTCCAAGTCTAATTCTGTTAGTAAATCCATACCGGTCACCCAGCGCCTAAATACTAGGCCTCAAATTTATATCCCGCTAAATCTGTCGTTACCGCTGTACTGTTGTGGCTGGGCAAGTTATTTAGTGTCCGTTAAAGCACATTTTTTGTTCAGGGTTGAAATACAATTCCCAATTTAGCAATTTCATAATTTAGTGGTTTCTGCTATATCAGAGCTATTTTAAATCTATCCCTAAAAGGGTGTATAATATTCAAGGTGCACATAGGGTCATTCAGAATAACTTCACACACACGCTACTGTGCATTTCCAAGTCTAATTCTGTTAGTAAATCCATACCGGTCACCCAGCGCCTAAATACTAGGCCTCAAATTTATATTCAGCTGAATTTGATTACAATACATTGGGCCAAATAATATTTTTGTTGTTGTGGTGAACCATAACAATGAGGAAAACATCTAGTAAGGGACGCGGACGTGGACATGGTCGTGGTGGTGTTAGTGGACCCTCTGGTGCTGGGAGAGGACGTGGCCGTTCTGCCACATCAACACATCCTAGTGTACCAACTACCTCAGGTCCCAGTAGCCGCCAGAATTTACAGCGATATATGGTGGGGCCCAATGCCGTTCTAAGGATGGTAAGGCCTGAGCAGGTACAGGCATTAGTCAATTGGGTGGCCGACAGTGGATCCAGCACGTTCACATTATCTCCCACCCAGTCTTCTGCAGAAAGCGCACAGATGGCGCCTGAAAACCAACCCCATCAGTCTGTCACATCACCCCCATGCATATCAGGGAAACTGTCTGAGCCTCAAGTTATGCAGCAGTCTCTTATGCTGTTTGAAGACTCTGCTGGCAGGGTTTCCCAAGGGCATCCACCTAGCACTTCCCCAGCGGTGGAAGACATAGACTGCACTGACGCACAACCACTTATGTTTCCTGATGATGAGGACATGGGAATACCACCTCAGCATGTCTCTGATGATGACGAAACACAGGTGCCAACTGCTGCGTCTTTCTGCAGTGTGCAGACTGAACAGGAGGTCAGGGATCAAGACTGGGTGGAAGACGATGCAGGGGACGATGAGGTCCTAGACCCCACATGGAATGAAGGTCGTGCCACTGACTTTCACAGTTTGGAGGAAGAGGCAGTGGTGAGACCGAGCCAACAGCGTAGCAAAAGAGGGAGCAGTGGGCAAAAGCAGAACACCCGCCGCCAAGAGACTCCGCCTGCTACTGACCGCCACCATCTGGGACCGAGCACCCCAAAGGCAGCTTCAAGGAGTTCCCTGGCATGGCACTTCTTCAAACAATGTGCTGACGACAAGACCCGAGTGGTTTGCACGCTGTGCCATCAGAGCCTGAAGCGAGGCATTAACGTTCTGAACCTGAGCACAACCTGCATGACCAGGCACCTGCATGCAAAGCATGAACTGCAGTGGAGTAAACACCTTAAAACCAAGGAAGTCACTCAGGCTCCCCCTGCTACCTCTTCTGCTGCTGCCGCCTCGGCCTCTTCCTCCGCCTCTGGAGGAACGTTGGCACCTGCCGCCCAGCAAACAGGGGATGTACCACCAACACCACCCCCACCTCCGTCACCAAGCGTCTCAACCATGTCACACGCCAGCGTTCAGCTCTCCATCTCACAAACATTTAAGAGAAAGCGTAAATTCCCAACTAGCCACCCTCGATCCCTGGCCCTGAATGCCAGCATTTCTAAACTACTGGCCTATGAAATGCTGTCATTTAGGCTGGTGGACACAGACAGCTTCAAACAGCTCATGTCGCTTGCTGTCCCACAGTATGTTGTTCCCAGCCGCCACTACTTCTCCAAGAGAGCCGTGCCTTCCCTGCACAACCAAGTATCCGATAAAATCAAGTGTGCACTGCGCAACGCCATCTGTAGCAAGGTCCACCTAACCACAGATACGTGGACCAGTAAGCACGGCCAGGGACGCTATATCTCCCTAACTGCACACTGGGTAAATGTAGTGGCAGCTGGGCCCCAGGCGGAGAGTTGTTTGGCGCACGTCCTTCCGCCGCCAAGGATCGCAGGGCAACATTCTTTGCCTCCTGTTGCCACCTCCTCCTTCTCGGCTTCCTCCTCCTCTTCTTCCACCTGCTCATCCAGTCAGCCACACACCTTCACCACCAACTTCAGCACAGCCCGGGGTAAACGTCAGCAGGCCATTCTGAAACTCATATGTTTGGGGGACAGGCCCCACACCGCACAGGAGTTGTGGCGGGGTATAGAACAACAGACCGACGAGTGGTTGCTGCCGGTGAGCCTCAAGCCCGGCCTGGTGGTGTGTGATAATGGGCGAAATCTCGTTGCAGCTCTGGGACTAGCCAATTTGACGCACATCCCTTGCTTGGCGCATGTGCTGAATTTGGTGGTGCAGAAGTTCATTCACAACTACCCCGACATGTCAGAGCTGCTGCATAAAGTGCGGGCCCTCTGTTCGCGCTTCCGGCGTTCACATCCTGCTGCTGCTCGCCTGTCTGCGCTACAGCGTAACTTCGGCCTTCCCGCTCACCGCCTCATATGCGACGTGCCCACCAGGTGGAACTCCACCTTGCACATGCTGGACAGACTGTGCGAGCAGCAGCAGGCCATAGTGGAGTTTCAGCTGCAGCACGCACGGGTCAGTCGCACTACAGAACAGCACCACTTCACCACCAATGACTGGGCCTCCATGCGAGACCTGTGTGCCCTGTTGCGCTGTTTCGAGTAGTCCACCAACATGGCCAGTGGCGATGACGCCGTTATCAGCGTTACAATACCACTTCTATGTCTCCTTGAGAAAACACTTAGGGCGATGATGGAAGAGGAGGTGGCCCAGGAGGAGGAGGAGGAGGAGGAGGAAGAGGGGTCATTTTTAGCACTTTCAGGCCAGTCTCTTCGAAGTGACTCAGAGGGAGGTTTTTGGCAACAGCAGAGGCCAGGTACAAATGTGGCCAGCCAGGGCCCACTACTGGAGGACGAGGAGGACGAGGATGAGGAGGAGGTGGAGGAGGATGAGGATGAAGCATGGTCACAGCGGGGTGGCACCCAACGCAGCTCGGGTCCATCACTGGTGCGTGGCTGAGGGGAAAGGCAGGACGATGACGATACGCCTCCCACAGAGGACAGCTTGTCCTTACCCCTGGGCAGCCTGGCACACATGAGCGACTACATGCTGCAGTGCCTGCGCAACGACAGCAGAGTTGCCCACATTTTAACCTGTGCGGACTACTGGGTTGCCACCCTGCTGGATCCACGCTACAAAGACAATGTGCCCACCTTACTTCCTGCACTGGAGCGTGATAGGAAGATGCGCGAGTACAAGCGCACGTTGGTAGACGCACTACTGAGAGCATTCCCAAATGTCACAGGGGAACAAGTGGAAGCCCAAGGCCAAGGCAGAGGAGGAGCAAGAGGTCGCCAAGGCAGCTGTGTCACGGCCAGCTCCTCTGAGGGCAGGGTTAGCATGGCAGAGATGTGGAAAACTTTTGTCAACACGCCACAGCTAACTGCACCACCACCTGATACGCAACGTGTTAGCAGGAGGCAACATTTCACTAACATGGTGGAACAGTACGTGTGCACACCCCTCCACGTACTGACTGATGGTTTGGCCCCATTCAACTTCTGGGTCTCTAAATTGTCCACGTGGCCAGAGCTATCCTTTTATGCCTTGGAGGTGCTGGCCTGCCCGGCGGCCAGCGTTTTGTCTGAACGTGTATTCAGCACGGCAGGGGGGCGTCATTACAGACAAACGCAGCCGCCTGTCTACAGCCAATGTGGACAAGCTGACGTTCATAAAAATGAACCAGGCATGGATCCCACAGGACCTGTCCGTCCCTTGTCCAGATTAGACATTAACTACCTCCCCTTAACCATATATTATTGGACTCCAGGGCACTTCCTCATTCAATCCTATTTTTATTTTCATTTTACCATTATATTGCGAGGCTACCCAAAGTTGAATGAACCTCTCCTCTGTCTGGGTGCCAGGGCCTAAATATATGCCAATGGACTGTTCCAATGTTGGGTGACGTGAAGCCTGATTCTCTGCTATGACATGCAGACTAATTCTCTGCTGACATGAAGCCAGATCCTCTGTTACGGGACCTCTCTCCTCTGCCTGGGTGCTTGGCCTAAATATCTGACAATGGACTGTTGCAGTGGTGGCTGACGTGAAGCCTGATTTTCTGCTATGACATGCAGACTGATTCTCTGCTGACATGAAGCCAGATCCTCTGTTACGGGACCTCTCTCCTCTGCCTGGGTGCTGGGCCTAAATATATGCCAATGGACTGTTGCAGTGGTGGCTGACGTGAAGCCTCATTCTCTGCTATGACATGCAGACTAATTCTCTGCTGACATGAAGCCAGATTGTCTGTTACGGGACCTCTCTCCTCTGCCTGGGTGCTGGGCCTAAATTTATGAAAATGGACTGTTGCAGTGGTGGGTGACGTGAAGCCTGATTCTCTGCTATGACATGAAGACTGATTCTCTGCTGACATGAAGCCAGATTGTCTGTTACGGGACCTCTCTCCTCTGCCTTGGTGCTGGGCCTAAATTTATGAAAATGGACTCCTACAGTGGTGGGTGACGTGAAGCCTGATTCTCTGCTATGACATGAAGTCTGATTCTCTGCTGACATGAAGCCAGATTGTCTGTTACGGGACCTCTCTCCTCTGCCTGGGTGCTGGGCCTAAATTTATGAAAATGGACTCTTACAGTGGTGGGTGACGTGAAGCCTGATTCTCTGCTATGACATGAAGACTGATTCTCTGCTGACATGAAGCCAGATTGTCTGTTACGGGACCTCTCTCCTCTGCCTGGGTGCTGGGCCTAAATTTATGAAAAAGGACTGTTGCAGTGGTGGGTGACGTGAAGCCTGATTCTCTGCTATGATATGAAGACTGATTCTCTGCTGACATGAAGCCAGATCCTCTGTTACGGGACCTCTCTCCTCTGCCTGGGTGCTGGGCCTAAATATCTGACAATGGACTGTTGCATTGGTGGCTGACGTGAAGCCTGATTCTCTGCTATGACATGCAGACTAATTCTCTGCTGACATGAAGCCAGATTGTCTGTTACGGGACCTCTCTCCTCTGCCTGGGTGCTGGGCCTAAATTTATGAAAATGGACTGTTGCAGTGGTGGGTGACGTGAAGCCTGATTCTCTGCTATGACATGAAGACTGATTCTCTGCTGACATGAAGCCAGATTGTCTGTTACGGGACCTCTCTCCTCTGCCTGGGTGCTGGGCCTAAATTTATGAAAATGGACTCTTACAGTGGTGGGTGACGTGAAGCCTGATTCTCTGCTATGACATGAAGACTGATTCTCTGCTGACATGAAGCCAGATTGTCTGTTACGGGACCTCTCTCCTCTGCCTTGGTGCTGGGCCTAAATTTATGAAAATGGACTGTTGCAGTGGTGGGTGACGTGAAGCCTGATTCTCTGCTATGATATGAAGACTGATTCTCTGCTGACATGAAGCCAGATCCTCTGTTACGGGACCTCTCTCCTCTGCCTGCGTGCTGGGCCTAAATATCTGACAATGGACTGTTGCATTGGTGGCTGACGTGAAGCCTGATTCTCTGCTATGACATGCAGACTAATTCTCTGCTGACATGAAGCCAGATTGTCTGTTACAGGACCTCTCTCCTCTGCCTGGGTGCTGGGCCTAAATTTATGACAATGGACTGTTGCAGTGGTGGCTGACGTGAAGCCTGATTCTCTGCTATGACATGAAGACTGATTCTCTGCTGACATGAAGCCAGATTGTCTGTTACGGGACCTCTCTCCTCTGCCTGGGTGCTGGGCCTAAATTTATGAAAATGGACTCTTACAGTGGTGGGTGACGTGAAGCCTGATTCTCCGCTATGACATGAAGACTGATTCTCTGCTGACATGAAGCCAGATTGTCTGTTACGGGACCTCTCTCCTCTGCCTGGGTGCTGGGCCTAAATTTATGAAAATGGACTGTTGCAGTGGTGGGTGACGTGAAGCCTGATTCTCTGCTATGATATGAAGACTGATTCTCTGCTGACATGAAGCCAGATCCTCTGTTACGGGACCTCTCTCCTCTGCCTGGGTGCTGGGCCTAAATATCTGACAATGGACTGTTGCATTGGTGGCTGACGTGAAGCCTGATTCTCTGCTATGACATGCAGACTAATTCTCTGCTGACATGAAGCCAGATTGTCTGTTACGGGACCTCTCTCCTCTGCCTGGGTGCTGGGCCTAAATTTATGACAATGGACTGTTGCAGTGGTGGCTGACGTGAAGCCTGATTCTCTGCTATGACATGCAGACTGATTCTCTGCTGACATGAAGCCAGATCCTCTGTTACGGAACCTCTCTCCTCTGCCTGGGTGCTGGGCCTAAATTTATGAAAATGGACTGTTGCAGTGGTGGGTGACGTGAAGCCTGATTCTCCGCTATGACATGAAGACTGATTCTCTGCTGACATGAAGCCAGATTGTCTGTTACGGGACCTCTCTCCTCTGCCTGGGTGCTGGGCCTAAATTTATGAAAATGGACTGTTGCAGTGGTGGGTGACGTGAAGCCTGATTCTCTGCTATGATATGAAGACTGATTCTCTGCTGACATGAAGCCAGATCCTCTGTTACGGGACCTCTCTCCTCTGCCTGGGTGCTGGGCCTAAATATCTGACAATGGACTGTTGCATTGGTGGCTGACGTGAAGCCTGATTCTCTGCTATGACATGCAGACTAATTCTCTGCTGACATGAAGCCAGATTGTCTGTTACGGGACCTCTCTCCTCTGCCTGGGTGCTGGGCCTAAATTTATGACAATGGACTGTTGCAGTGGTGGCTGACGTGAAGCCTGATTCTCTGCTATGACATGCAGACTGATTCTCTGCTGACATGAAGCCAGAATCTCTGTTACGGAACCTCTCTCCTCTGCCTGGGTGCTGGGCCTAAATTTATGAAAATGGACTGTTGCAGTGGTGGGTGACGTGAAGCCTGATTCTCTGCTATGATATGAAGACTGATTCTCTGCTGACATGAAGCCAGATTCTCTGTTACGGGACCTCTCTCCTCTGCCTGGGTGCCGGGGCCTAAATATCTGAGAATGGACTGTTCCAGTGGTGGGTGACGGGAAGCCAGATTCTCTGCTATGGGACCTCTCTCCAATTGATTTTGGTTAATTTTTATTTATTTAATTTTTATTTTAATTCATTTCCCTATCCACATTTGTTTGCAGGGGATTTGCCTACATGTTGCTGCCTTTTGCAGCCCTCTAGCCCTTTCCTGGGCTGTTTTACAGCCGTTTTAGTGCCTAAAAGTTCGGGTCCCCATTGACTTCAATGGGGTTCGGGACGAAGTTCGGATCGGGTTCGGATCCCGAACCCGAACATTTTCGGGAAGTTCGGCCGAACTTCTCGAACCCGAACATCCAGGTGTTCGCTCAACTCTACTTTTAATGTATAGAAAGGCTCGAAATCTGCATTTTATAAATTTTTTTGAAATATCTCCTCTATGTATCAACTTACAGAGGTATTCTGGTTATAATTATTGCATTTATTTGTGTAGAGAACAGGCAGTAATACAATATTCTAATATACATGGATATAACACTCTGCTCACAGACCTTTATTATATCTGTGCGATACCCTCTCTGTAGAAGAATACAAATGGCGCAGGGCGTTTTGGTCCTCTGTAATGCATCCATATGAGAGATAAATGAATGATGGTGTCAGTCATGTGACTCTCAGCTGAGTCATGTGACCTCTGACAGTAAGTTCACTGGCCAGGTATGTACCAGGTAAGCAGTAGTGTACTGAGGAGCAGAACATGCACAGTGCACTGTATATCCTACCACAGCCTGTAGCTGCATCTCTGCATCATGTCCGTCACTGTTTTTTTGCACATAACTATATTGACAATATCTTCTAGAGACAGGCAGCCATATGAATGCAGTCAGCAAAGTGTGCTATAATTGTTTGAACAAAAAATTAGGCAGGTGCATACATTTTGGCACTGTTGTCATTTTATTGATTCCAAAACCTTTAGAACTAATTATTAGAACTCAAATTGGCTTGGTAAGCTCAGTGACCCCTGACCTACATACACAGATGAATCCAATTATGAGAGTATTTAAGGGGGTCAATTGTAAGTTTCCCTCCTCTTTTAATTTTCTCTGAAGAGTAGCAACATGGGGGTCTCAAAACAACTCTCAAATGACCTGAAGACAAAGATTGTTCACCATCATGGTTTAGGGGAAGGATACAGAAAGCTGTCTCAGAGATTTCAGCTGTCTGTTCCCACAGTTAGGAACATATTGAGGAAATGGAAGACCACAGGCTCAGTTCAAGTTAAGGCTCGAAGTGGCAGACCAAGAAAAATCTCAGATAGACAGAAGCGACGAATGGTGAGAACAGTCAGAGTCAACCCACAGACCAGCACCAAAGACCTACAACATCATCTTGCTGCAGATGGAGTCACTGTGCATCGGTCAACCATTCGGCGCACTTTACACAAGGAGATGCTGTATGCGAGAGTGATGCAGAGGAAGCCTTTTCTCCGCCCACAGCACAAAAAGTGCCGCTTGAGGTGGGCTAAAGCACATTTGGACAAGCCAGCTTCATTTTGGAATAAGGTGCTGTGGACTTATGAAACTAAAATTGAGTTATTTGGCCATAACAAGGGGCATTATGCATGGAGGAAAAAGAACACAGCATTCCAAGAAAAACACCTGCTACCTACAGTAAAATATGGTGGTGGTTCCATCATGCTGTGGGGCTGTGTGGCCAGTGCAGGGACTGGGAATCTTGTCAAAGTTGAGGGACGCATGGATTCCACTCAGTATCAGCAGATTCTGGAGACCAATGTCCAGGAATCGGTGACAAAGCTGAAGCTGCGTCGGGGCTGGATCTTTCAACAAGACAACGACCCTAAACTCTGCTCAAAATCCACTAAGGCATTTATGCAGAGGAACAAGTACAACGTTCTGGAATGGCTATCTCAGTCCCCAGACCTGAATATAATTGAAAATCTGTGGTGTGTGACTTAAAGACAGAGAGCTGTCCATGCTCGGAAGCCATCAAACCTGAATGAACTAAAGATGTTTTGTAAAGAGGAATGGTCCAAAATACCTTCAACCAGAATCCAGACTCTCATTGGAACCTACAGGAAGCGTTTAGAGGCTGTAATTTCTGCACAAGGAGGATCTACTAAATATTGATTTAATTTCTTTTTTGTGGTGCCCAAATTTATGCACCTGCCTAATTTTGTTTAAACAATTATAGCACACTTTCTGTAAATCCAATAAACTTCATTTCACTTCTCAAATATCACTGTGTGTGTCTCCTATATGATATATTTAACTGACATTTTTTATTGCAACAACCAACGATTTATACAGAAAAATCATGACGATTAACAAGGTTGCCCAAACTTTCGCATCCTACTGTAATTACTGTAATAACCACAATAAAATCATTCTTCCACCACTATTCCTATGTAGTGATCACATGGATGTGTTCTGTCCCAGCACATGTATGTCATGTTTCATGTAGGCCATAGATACATTACACAGGACTGATACATGGGCTGTACCATTATCCTGTGTAAATAGGAGTCAAATGCCTAATGTAAAAAAGGGATGTAGGAAGAATGTTAAATACATGTTTATTAGAAAATTGTATGATTTCTTATTATCTAAATACAATAAATAAATAATAAATAAATAAAACAGGAATACTCCATAGAGGTATTATCATTACAGAATGCTATAGCATACTCCTAGGACATGCCATAATATACTGATCGTGGGGGTCTGATCTCTGGGACTGGATAATGTAAAGACCTGCACAGTGACTCCCTCTGCAGGGAACTGCAGAACATCTTCCTCCGGCCTCTGGGTCCTAGCAGTATGCCATCATTGAGGATTCATGCACATAATGTTCTTTTCTTCAATGTACAATCTGTATTTTTCCCCACATATATAAGATATATACACATATATATAAACTATGTATATATTTCCAGAAAAATCTATCATATGATTATATGTCTCTAGAAATTTTATATATGAGTTTGTTATAACGTAGAAGGAAAAATCCATAATATGCAGCATGACATATGGAATGGGTGACAAAGCTGGTGATAAAGAATATGAGCGCTGGAGACCATGCTGCATGGCTGCAGGAGCCACGAGACCATGTGCAGGGAGCAGCTTTCTGATACAGCAATACTGTCACGCTTCGGTGTGGGAGGGAAACACCACACTGAGCATAGGAGGGAAGGGGGGAACAGGGAATCAGGCCTGAGAACTAGGGAAGGAAAATGGACACCTCCTAGTGAAAACCCTAACCAAAATCCTGACTGACTACCAGTATGAACAGACTCCAAAGGTAGGTGAGTTCATACGCAGGAATACCTAGAGTCCTATCTAGCCCTATAGGACCCTGGTACTAATGGCAGGGACGAGACTACCTGTTCCTCCAAAAGGAAGGACGAACAGGCTGTCACGACCCTTGGTCATGGTCGTGACTCCTTGGGTGCCGCATGCTGTTGCCCGCGGTTTTCTGTTGTCAACCGCAGCTGGGAGCACTTCGTTGTTGCCTCAGGTGCGGTTGCCGCGGACAATAGGCATGCGTGCGGTTTCCCTTGGCAACGTGTTTTATGTGCACTCCCGTTATCTGTTTGTGGTGCACTAGGTCATGTGTTGTGTGCACGGTGTATTATGGTTTGTGTGCACTTCCCTTTTTATGTGTGTTTTCCCTTCTGTGGTGTAGGAAGGGTTAACTCCCTTCCCAGTGTGTCTGTGAGTCACTGGGTGTGTCAGACCGTGGGTGTGGCCACCTGGCCTATAAAGCCTCAGTCCCTGGCTTGGTTCAGTAGGTTGCTCTCAGCCATGCTGGCTGGAGCAGCCTCCTGTCTCCTCCATCTGCTTGGTGGGGACCATCCTTCTGTTCATAAATCTTCGTTAGTTAAATTCATATTTGGTGTTCAGAAGATGTTTGTGTGGTCTCTTTGTTGGTGCAGCATATGGTTTCCTGGGTTCCCGTGTTATGTCTGGTGTGTGCTGTGTCCTTTATGTTGCTGTGGACATCAGCACTTGTTCATGGGTTCCAGGTTTGTGTGTCTGTGGCAGGTAAGTGCAGGACTAGTCTCACTTACCTGTCATTTCCATATGTCTGTTGATGTTCCCCCTGTGTTGCTTGGCCGTTGAGACTCCTGCTCCTCCGTGCCTAAGAGGAGTAGGGCGTCTGACTCTGTCCCCTAGTTCAGGGCCGACTTGAGGGCTCGTAGGGACTTTTAGGTTCCGGCGTATGAGCCCTCCTACCACCAAGGTCGGCTCATACTGACAGGAGACAGGGTCAGCGTTAGGGACGCAATAGGAGGTGACCTGCTCCCTAACTCTGTGGTCCCGGCCAAGGGGTAACCCTATCACCTCCTGGCACCGCACAGCTGGGGGTTTCCCCCACCGCCAGCCGTGACACAGGCCTAATGCAAACAGTAGGGAAAAGCAACACACAGAACGCAAACAAAATACAAAAGGGAAAGGAAAGACTTAACTTGAAAGGAGCAATGGAAGCATCAGGAACTCAGCCGAGATCCAACCACAATCTATATAAAGGTCCAAACAGAAGCTATAAACTGCATAGCATTGTAGGAGGATATAGAGCGGATATCATCACCCCTTCCAACAGTATAGGACTCAGATTTTCAAAATCACAACCTCCAGGAAAACTACGTGACAAGGCATCTGCCTTGAGGTTCATAACCCAAGGACGATAGGTGACAGTGAAATTGAATCTGGTGAAAAACAAAGACCATCTGGCCTGCCTCGGTTCAGTCATTTAGTTGACTCCAGGTAAGCCAGGTTTCTGTGATCTGTGAACATCGGATGAATTGCCCCTTCCAACCAATGACGCCATTCCTCAAAAGCCAACTAAATGGCCAGTAACTCTCTGTTCCTCACATCATAATTTCTCTCTGTGGAAGAGAGTTTTTTAGAGAAAAGGGCACATGGACATGCAGCGGGCTCCTCTCCACAGGGCCCTTTAAGAGGGAAAAGAGTACTTGTTTTGTGATGCCAGTTGCAATGAAGCAACAAGGGCACAGGGCCCCCTTTTAGTGATGTAGTTGATGGTACCCAGGTGTAGAAATGCCAGTGAGGTGTAGGGTGGCCTAAATGTCCCTTTATGTTGGTGCACGTGTCACGGTGCCCTTACCTGGATACCACTGGACCTTAGGCATTTCAGCAATGAAAGGGGGAAGGGGGAGTTGTTGATGAAGGGGATGATGAAATAACTTGAGTCCAGACCTTGTATAGAAGTTGATAATGGCTCTACTTTGGCAAACGTTCATCCAAACAATTTACAGGCTTTGTCTTTGTTCCAGAAGGCTTTGGCATTAACTGTGGCAAGCAAACTACTTTCTGTTACGTCTTTTGCTCTCTGGCTCTGCTGTGCTAATAGGCTGGCTATAGAACTCAGCTTCTTCTTTAGGCTGTACTTCACTTTGTAATCTGGTCTGTCTCTAGCTTTGTCCAGGGAAACTTTACTCCTGGTTGCTGAGGCTTCAGTCTTCTGCCTCCAAGTCCAGCAGAGCTGAAGGTGCTCTAGCTGGTTCAGACAGGGTTCAGACATCAGGTAAGCTGAGTCACATTACATAATAGCACCCAGCTTTCCTCCTGTTCTGAATGGCATATGTGCAGAGGAATAGCCTGGGAAAGCTGAGTGACCCCCCCCCCCCCCATACACACATACACCTCTGTACTGTCCTCACCTACAAGTGGTCACTTACTTCATTACTGGCAATCCAGAGGAAATAGGAATCGGGCATAATGGAGCTAACAGGCGGGAGGCGGAGCTAGCCGATGGGAGGCGGAGCTAGGAGGCGGGGCTAGCAGACGGGAGACAGTTAGGAAGATAGATGGGGGCGGGGACTCTCCTCCACTGCGGGCCCCCCTTCCTCACGGGCCCCATAGCAGCTGCGTGGTCTGCCTATATGGTAGGTACGCCACTGCATCCAAATACACGACTACAAACTTCCCCACCAGGTGATGAAAAATGTCATTCACAGAATGCTGGAAAACCGCACAGCATTGTGGGAGAAGCAACTATAAATAGAGAAGGTTTAATGACCCCTATAGCCACACCTGGGGAAAGAAGGTGTTGGAAGCACCAGAAACAACACACACGTCATTTGATCCAAATGGAAAACATGTCAGATCAAACCACGTGTTGCCAGTCTCACCAATCTCCTGCCACTTGTCGCGGGAACGTCCGTGACAAATATGCAATGACTTTGTCGTCAGGGTTTTCTGTGCATTGTATGGTAAAGTGAGCAGGAACTCCACATGAGTCTAGAGTAGAAGGACACAGGGGCCCATTGTCAGATCTCACAGCTTGAGGGGCCACAATAACTTTACATGCCATTGGCAGGTCTGTATCTACATGGTGACATCAGATAATATCTTGTTATTTAGCATTACCATATCATTCTACAGACACAGTATTATGTCATGTATGTGTTAAGTAGGGGCAGTGTTCTGTGGCTAGGACTCCATGGGAAACTGCAGCCCTGCCCCAGTGATGGTGTCACTGGACGTGGAAATGGTGACAGTAGTGCTGGCAGATGCACTAGTATGGCAGCATCACACATGGGAATTAGGACTATAGATGGCAGACACACTGTATATACACATAAGATAGCTCATTCAGGACACAGCTATCTCCACGAAGTATATGACCTAATGTATATGTGTACCGCCATAATGAGAGGGATATAACCCAGTAGTGATGGACGAACATCTGCCGGGATGGTTCGCAAACGCAAACGCGCTGGAATGTTCGCGAACCGCAAATTTGCGGCGGGTCCCATTTATTTTAATGGCAGGCGAATCTGAAAAACCTTCAGCTCATATTTGCAGCCAAGAAATAACTACTAGAAGTGCACAAATAGTCCCACAACATGGACAGTGACATACCAGATGTATTATTCAAATTTGCCATCTCCATTCATTATTTTTTCAATGCGAAATATCGGCAATATAATTTTCACGTACGCGCATGCGCAAATGCACTATACAGTACCCAAATGCACTATACAGTACCCAAATGCACTATAAAGAAAGTATATTGTTATATAACACCCCGCTTCAATCTGTTTTTTGGTTGGGCGACTGGTATATCCCACCAGTAGAAATTATTTGTTCCAATAACGCTTTTCCCTCTATATACCTGCAGTATCGCAGCAGAACCGCACACAACTGCCGCACAATACAAATGCACTATAATATACTTTCCAACATAGAAAGTATATTATAACATTGTACACGGAAGGCAATCCATTAGAATATACATAAAGATAAAACGTAACCTTTAATAATGTTACTATGAGGGTCCATTCACACGTCCGTAAGTGTTTTGCGGATCCGCAAAACACGGACACCGGCAATGTGCATTCTGCAATTTGCGGACCGCACATCGCCGGCACTATAATAGAAAATGCCTAATCTTGTCTGCAATTGCGGACAAGAATAGGACATGTTCTATTTTTTTTGTGGAAACGGAAGCACGGATGCGGAAGTGCGGATACACAAATACGGATGCGGATCCGAAAATGCGGTTGCGGCGGACAGCACATTCCGGCCCTATTGAAAATAAATGGGTCTGCACCCGTTCCGCAAAATTGTGGAACGGATGCGGAGCCATTTTGCGGACGTGTGAATGGAAAAGATATCCCTCAAAATGAAAATAAATAAAATTATTAAAGTTAAGCAAAAAGCACAGATGTGGTCGGCAATAACAAGTGCTCGGCGGCGCCAAATCAGAAACCATATGTCCTACCACAATCCGGGGGGTTCCAGTGCACATCCATGAATCCCGGAGGAAAAGCAAAAAACTATCTATCCCTGGGCAAGATGATGATGTGGTATTGAAAGACAGGTTGGGCAAAGAACTGTCCCTGGTATTGCCCTATAGGGGGGTGCTATTCTGGCCCTGATAGCCTAACCACAGACCACCCGCCCCGATAAGAGCGACCCCGTCCGGAACCTTACCCTATATAAAAATGACCCTAGTAAGCCCCTAGCCCCTAGGCCCCTGACTTCCAGGTGATCACTATATAGAGCTATGTGTTTTTGACTCATTATAAAAGTATATTATATGTATAGCACACCTATACCAGTCCTTACAAGGACTTTTGTGGCCCTATTAGCTAGTGTTTTGTCTCCTTAACAGCCTGTCCCTGCTCCACACAGCAACCTCTCCCTACACTGGCAAAACACTGAATGTAAAATGGCGGCCAGATCAGGTTTATTTATAAGGTAGGGGTATGTCCATGTGCTGAAAGGTCTCAATTGGCTGTCCTGTACCACCTGATGGATGTGTCATGGGTCAAAGTTCTTCACAATGTAAAAGAATATGGCGGGCGCGAATTTCTCCATATGTTCGCATGTTCAGCGAATTGCAAACACGCAAAGTTCGCTGCGAAACGACCGCCGGGCGAACTGCAAGGCCATCTCTATAGACCAGCACTTATCATCCAGGAGAATTGAACACATCATATATTAATAGACATTAGAGCTGCCCCATAAAATGGCATTGGTGTTACTATATTATCCCATTTCCTACTGAATGGTTCCACAGGCGGCTCTGCTTGTTGTGCATATTTGCATTAAGGCTCATGCATACGGCCGTAGTTTTGGTATGCATCCAGTCACCATTCATCGCAATGGTGCCACAAAAGTCTATTTCAAAACAAGTGAACAAGTCCTAAACTATAGGACATTTCTGTGGGAGTAAAAAAAAAAATGGTGACATGCACTTGGCCATAATCCGTGCTTTGCGCATTGGCGATTTGTAAACTGTAAAACGAGTACAGCCATGTGCATGGCCGCTTAGAAGAAGGTGGAGGAAAGGGAGTTATAACTGGGGATAAAAAGTTTGTGTTCACGATTTCTGCCATACATTTAAACTCTACCTAAATATTCAACAACATTTTTTAATAGTGTAAAAAAATACCCTAAAAACATTTTTTCAAATATATTGTGCTTCATTTATTTTCTAAGTTTACCATCTAACGGGACCCCTGAACTTCGGATCTCCTGAAGTGCTATTCACTCCAGTGCATAGAGAATCCGTACACAGCAGCCATGTATGTATATTATATGCGCTGCAGTGAGCGCTATCCTGATGGGAGTACATCTCCCTGCTCCAGCCTGTACCTTCCGCTGAAAGCTCTACCATAGAATATCAGTACTAGATACCACTGCCATGCACTATGCAGAGGTCCCATTAGAGCGCAGTGAGGACAGCGATTTTCTGGTCTATAAAATAGACAGGTTATATAAAAAGGGATTTTCAGACACTTTATTATTGATGGCCCGCCTCAATATAGGCCATCATTATCTGATTGTCAGGGAAACTACAGTTCCATCCAGGGGCTTAGTTATAGGGGAAGCAGGGGGATCAGCTGCTTTGGGGCCTAGACCCACAAGGTGCCCCCTCAGGAGAATGACTAAATTATTTTATTGTCAGGGCTCCCTCAGCAGTACAATGACATTATATACAATGACTCTGTGTGAAATGGACACAGTGGTTGCCAGGTCTCATCTGAGAGCTCAATATTGACTAGCCACAGGAGTGGGGGTTGTACATCTGTTGGGGGTTGTAAAAAAGTTGCTGGGGGCAGGAGCTTTTTCAAAAATTTGCTGAACCTATAACCCGAAAAGGTTGCGGTCTATCGTAGGCCCTCTCCTTAAGAGAAGGGCCCCCATAAACCTTTCCCAGTGTCTCCAGTCCAGAAGGCACCTGCAAGGGACCAAGACCAAAAGGCAACCCCGGCCATCCATGACAAGTTCTTGAGCCCGTTGGTTAACCTGTCTGAAGACATGGGTCCATACAGTCTCTGTGGTATCATCAGGGAGCCCTGGAATGGACTCCACCAAGTCCTTCACCCTGTTTAGCTTGTGGATCTTCTATAATGTCCACAAGTCGTCCTTGAGGCCCTCCACTGGATGCTCCCTCACAAATCTGAAGACATCTCCATACTACCACAGAGCATGCCAGTTGTAAAGGATGGTGCTGTCCCACTTGTCTCAGCCTAGACCCCTCCAGAGGGGCAGGAGAAAGAAGAGAGACATGGCCTTGCCCACAGAGCCATTTGCCCTTTTTCACTCTACCTGTTCTAAAAATCCATTATATATATATATGGTCGCCAAATAGGGGACAAATGAAATATTAAACTGAGACAAACAGATTTTTTTGATTGAATACACTTTTTATTACAATCAAAATCATGCATCAAAATTGTGCAGCGTGCCACACAAATACCTGCACAAGGTTACAGTCTATTGCAGGCTCTCTCCGTAAGAGAAGGGCCCCCCATAAACCTTTCCTGGCACAGAAGGCACCTGCAAGGGACCAAGACCAAAAGGCAACCCTGGCCTTCCAATGACCCCACCAAGTCCTTCCCTATGTTGGAAACCTTTCCCGGTCCAGAAGGCACCTGCAAGGGACTGAGATCAAAAGGCAACCCTGGTCATCCCGGTCCTTCTTCTTAATAGAAGGGCCCCCCATAAACCTTTCCCAGTCCCTCTGGGCCAGAAGGCACCTGCAAAGGACCCAGACAAAAGGCAACCCCTAGCCGAAGCCGGGACTACGTCCTGGCAACCCTCAGCCGAAGCCGAGAGTACGCCAAATTTGTGCTCCAGCCTTCACCTAGGCTGCCACCCAGGATGTCGGCACGAAGCTCGACTACTATGTCTGGACTCTCCCTGGAGGGAGAACCCAAGGGGTTTTGCAGGGGGGTGAGGAACCAGGATGGCCACACACATACACCCTAGACTTCAAGGGGGTACCCGCCACTTCCACCTACACCACCATGTACACAGCCTCCTCATCTTCCAAACCCACTTGGACCTCCTCCTCCTGGTTCAAGATTGTTTTTATTTTTATGTATTTTATGTAATTTTAAGTCATTTCCCTATCCACATTTGTTTGCAGGGCAATTGTACTGCTCTTACCCCCATTTTGGATCCTTTTGCAGACCTCTAGCCCTTTCTATGACTTTTTCACAGCCCTTTTTCAGCCCCAAAGTTTGGGTACCCATTGACTTCAATGGGGTTCTGTGTTTGGGGTCAAGTTCGGGTCAAGTTCGGTACCCGAACCAAACTTTGAAATTAAGTTCAGTCGAACCCCATGCTCATCACTATTTGTAAGTCATTGTGGTGTTGTAGAAAACAGCAGCTGCGTCAGCTTTGTGAAGGAAGATATGATGGGCAAAGGTAAAAGAAAGTCAGAGATTGTGTAAATGGAGAAATGTTTGAGGTTTCTATGAGGGTGGACTAGTTTATAGACTGGACAGGTAGTTGAAGAGAGAGTGCTTGAGAATGCAAGAAGATTGTGGTCAGGGGGAGAAGGGTAGCTTGAGAGATTACCATATTTTTTGCCCTATAAGATACACCGAAGTTCTAGAGGAGGACAATAAGAAAAAATATTTTTCATAAGACCTCAGTTCACAGCCCCAATTAGACCCCCAATGTTAATAAAACCCTCAATCAGACCTCAGATCAGACTTTAGCTCAGACTCCAATGTGAATGACCTTCAATCAGACCTCAGATAAGAGCTCCAATATAAATATAAATAAAACCCCCATTCAGACATCAGATCAGCCCCCATGCCTCATATCATCAGCCCCCATGCCTTATGTCATCAGCCCCAATGCCTCACTCATGTCATCAACTCCCATGCCTCACTCATGTCATCAGCCCCATGCCTCATGTCATCAGCCCCCATCTCTCAATCATGTCATCAGCCCCCATGCCTCACTCATGTCATCAGCCCTCAAGCCTCATATCATCAGCCCCCTTGCCTCATATCACATAAAATAAAAAATCCATTTACCTCTGCTCCGGACGCCACCACTCCTCAGAGCGCCCTCACGCAGCCACAGCACAGCCGACAGCAGGGGAATAGGAAGCGGTGAGTACAGAGCCCGGGGAGTGCTGCATTCACCTCTCCCTGGTCCTCCAGTACTAATGAACACTTCCATAATGGAAGCGCTCATTAGTATTCGTCTCATAAGACGCAGTGACATTTTCCCTCCACATTAAAGGAAAAAGTGCGTCTTACAGTAGAGTGTCAATTGTAGAATGGCCCATGATGACGATGAGGATGTTGATGGAGAGGAAATGTAAAAGCCATGTTATATCCAGCTTTAAGTTAAATGTAGTCCTTATGTTGAATTCTTCACAGGTTATGGTTCGGATGAGGTGGTGTTTTGTGTGCATATGGTTTTAGTGACATTGCATGCAGTATTCATGGAAACATTGCTAGCTTCTCTATTGTCATTTACTAGCAGAATTTGGCAGCATGACTAAATTCCTTTGCTTCACCAGAAAGGATGAAAGTATAGTGTTTTTAAAGACCGTGGGTAGGTTTAGAATTTTTCTATAGAATACTGTTACTGAATATAACTTGTTATTATTGTTAATTAAAAGGGTTTTCTGATATTTTAAAGGCGTTTTCCAAGCTTTTAATATTGATGGTAGGTCATCAATATCACCCAACACCCCTACCAATCAACTGTATGAAGAAAAGGCACACACAGTGTGCATGTTATGCCAGTGGGTGTGGACTCACTGTGCCACTGACCGGTTATACCCATGATAAATAAGTAACTACCTGGTTTTCACTAGAGCCTATGATGGTGAGGATAGGCTTGGGCTGATAGGGTAGTCACCAGGTGCCACTCCAGAGCAGTCCCCGAGTCAGTGACACCTGACCAGGGGGTCAGAGATACCGGTGCAAAGCACCGACAGAAATGACGCAGTCGGAAGTCTTGGGGTCAGGGCAGGCAGCGATCAAGCAAAGTCCAAAAACGAAGTCTGAGGTCAGAGGCAAGCGGCAATCAAGCAAAGTCTGTTGAATCAAGAAGCAGGGTCCGGTACACAGAAAAGCAGGACTACAAAACATCTTCACACAAAGAGCTAGACAAACTAGAGGGCATGAACGTGCTGCCTCACAAGGGAGGTGAGACACGCCCGAACAACAGTACTAGACTAAAACAAGAAGTAAACTCACGGAGCACAGATACAACAGTTAAGCTACCTGCAGTCCACGCTTGTCAGCATAGTGCAGCAGCCTATTGCCAGCACCTGGGGATCCCTTGTCCCTTAAGAGGTATCTACGGTTTTATGTCCCTCTGTTGAAGCAAGTAGTCGTGACGCCAGTTGCAGTTAAGCAACGAGGACATGGAGTCCCCTTTGGAGATGGTATTGGTGGAACCCAAGGCAGGAATGACAGAGTGGTGTAGAGTGGCCTACAATGTCTCTGTAGATGTTATAGACCAATGTCACGGTGCTCCTACCTGGATATCCTTGGATCCCAGATGTGGTGTAGTCTGAAGCAAGTGCTAAAAGGGGGTTGTTGAACTTGCGTGATGAATAAGTACAATAAATGGAGTCCAGACTTTGTAGTAACGTTGAACACAGCTTTACTTGGCATAAATCCAAACAATTTCCAGACTGTATCTTGGTCATCAGCAGGTATTGGCTTATTCTGGAAGGCAAATACTTCTGCAACAATCTCAGCCCTGCTATGCTTGGCTGGGTAAATAGGAAACTCTTCCTCTTTTGATGGAACTTAGCTTAGCTGTCTGTAGTCTGTCTCTTACTTTAATCCTAGGAATCTCTCTTCCTGGCATCAAGCTCTGTTAGCTTGGGAGGCAATGCAAGCCCAGGAGGGGACAAGCAACCATGTAGACTTTTGCAGGCAGGGCCTGCAGGCCTAGCAGAGCAGGCAGTGCTCTGCTAGCCGACACACAACCTTTCCCCAGGAGTGAATAGGCTAGAATGACTTACGCTAACTAAACTCCTCCCTCTCTAAAGAGGGCTGGAATGGAACTAGAAGGTTCCTCTCCAGAGAAACTAGCTCTGCACAGATTTGATGCCATCTGCTGGTGAACCAGGCACATAACACTTGAACATTACATTTGCAAGGAAATATATACACACATTGTAAGAAATGGCAACAAACATGAGAGTCTTATTTTTTTTTTTTGCTTTTTTTTCTCTTCTTTCTTTACCTATTCCTTCTTTTCGTTTTTTGCAAACGATGATCAGATTATTATATTATATCACATATTGAGTTATGAATAATAAGGTTGGTTCATGTATGGAATTGCAGAATGCACTTTGAGTATTATTTTATATGTAATAATCATTTATATCCTCGGTATAATCAAATATTAATCATGATTTCTGAAAGGGTATTAGAATGTGTGTAATTGTTATTAATCATGTACTAATTGTGTATTAAATTTGGGTCATGTATTTATAATTTTTTATATAGTAATGTAATCAAGTTAATATGGTTTCAATTCAGTAGTAATTATTATTCATTAAATTGTATGATCACATTATGGGGTGCACTTTATCACTGTTATTTTATATCACTCCCCTCACATGGTTTTCTTAATTAATTGTGGTTTTTCACTTCACTATCATGTTGGTCACGAATGCAAGACTATCACTTTAATATCACTGTATAATGATGTGATCCTGATGAATTATATCATGTATTTAGCCAGAGATGAATTCCAGTATCCGATATGGATGGACCTGAAGGACATGTATGGTTATGGATAGATGCCCCTAGATGGATCGTTTTACAATCGGCCTAGTGCTGCGTTCCATTGCATAATCAGCTGATCTGGTTTGGAGTGCAGCGAGTGTTGATGACGCGGTAGGAGTTCCAGCATATCACGCCGGCCGTGCATACTTCCGATCGCATGTTATGACACGTGCGCTCCATGCTGGAGCGCACATGCATCACTTCCGGTCTGGATTTGGCGGCAAGGTGTCGTTTGGGCCACGTATTCTCAGGTGGGTTACGTGGGTTTTGATAAGGGTGGGTATATATGGTGAAGGAGGGACAGAGTTCCACTAGCACTACCCCCTGATGAAGCATTGAGCGAAACGCGCGTCGGGACGTGGGAGATACAGGTTCACTTGTAGGTATTCCTATGTGACCATGTGGGGATCTAGGAGATCGGGATAATCTATCCATTTGTGGTGAGGCACTTGGCACTTTATTGGAAGAATTAGTGAAACTCTATGTGGTGACTTTATATCTTATTTATGTATGACTGACCTATATTTTGGCACATATACCTGTGAAGGCAATTCACTGCCTTATGTGCGTCTGCATCACCAACTGATTTTAGCTGTATTTTATAAAGTATGTACTAATAAAAGGTATTTATTATTTTCTATCCGGATTGGCCTTTTTTGTGTAACTTACTTGCTGTTCTGCGGTGAATTGTGTTTTTTTGTTTTTTATGGGGGGGAGTTTATTAATCAGAAAAAAAATATATACCATATTTTTTCGCTTTATAAAATGCACCAGATGATAGGATGCACCTAGGTTTTTGTGGAGGAAATTAAGAAAAGAAAATATTTTGAACCAAATGGTGTGCTTTTGGTGGGTTTTGAACTAATGGGAGGTCTGTGGATGACGCACTGTTATGGAGGATCTGTGGATGACACTGTTATGGGGGCCTGTGGATGACACTGTTATGGGGATCTGTGTTGGACACTTATAGGGGGATCTGTAGAGGACACTTATAGGGGGATGCCCGCTGCGTGCATAGTGAGTACTGCAGATAAGCGATTACAGCTAGTTTAGCAAAGCAGCACAGCTAGGGGCAGCTGCATACAATTTATATGTGATGGCTGCTCTGACCGGGGCCCAGCTTAATGAAGTTCAGTGACTGCGCCAGGGACCGCTTCTACCCTGATAGCGCCCTTGTTTATATGTCACTGGCACATCGCAAGCCGCTATGCCTATGCAGCATAGCACGGCCTGCCATGTGCCGGCTATGTAATACTACTCTATTCGCATTATAAGACGCACGGCCACTTTTCCCCCACTTCTTTGGTAAAAAAGTGTGTCTTATAAAGCGAAAAATGCGGTATGGCTTAATTGCCGTTCAGCGGTGAAGTAACATTGTACTACAGCCTTTTTTGGGGGGTATTATTTTTATTTAATTCTACAGTATGTCAGACAGACAGATGACAGGCCCTTCAAAGGGAATGGGCAGTGGCAAAAATGTTTCTGTAGCAGGCAGCAGTAGAAGGGGGGGGGGGTAGCAGCAGGAGTTGCAGCGAGAGGCCTGAGCTTCCGGTGTCCATCTAGCGGTCGTGTCTTGACCAGCAACCCATCGGTTCTTTAATGGTTGACTTGGTCTTCTAGTTTGTCGCAAGTGACATCAGACACCCCCAGCCAATAGTCGTGGGTTCCTCTGACACAACACTTAGTTGGCATAGCCCGGGAGCAGGCCCTGTGCCCCCACCTGTCCTGAACCTTCCTCTGTCATTTTCAGTTTCCTCAGTGCGAGAAGTATTATATGCCATAGGCTCGGCTCCACTTTTCAGCGAGGACAAGCTACCAGTGGCGTTGCCAGGGGGGGGACCAGAGGGGGCCACGGCCCCCCCTACATCATGCTGTGCCCCCCCATGTGCCCCCCCCCAACTAAAATGCCCCCGTTCCCCCCCCCCCAAGTGAGCAGCCGCCGTCGCCGGGCACAGGGAGATGAGCGCTTCCATTGCGCTCATCTCCATTGTAATATGCCTGTGCTGCGGCGGTGCAGGAGAGGGAGAGGTGTGTCCCTTCCCCTTCCTCTGATAGGCTGCCGGTGCACTAGGCCGGCAGCCTATCAGAGGCCGGCGCATGCGGCCCGGTGACGTCATCACGCCGCCTGAGCCTTACAACGCGGGACACAGGCCAGAAGAGGCCTGCATCGCATCGCTGACACTGAGGTAAGTATAAGTGTTTTTTTTACTTTATTACAATACTGGCACATGATGATGATGGGGGGGACTTAATACTGGAACTGATGATGATGGGGGGGACTTTATACTGGCACATGATGATGATGGGGGGGACTTTATACTGGCACATAATGTTGATGGGGGGACTTTATACTGGCACATGATGATGATGGGGGGACTTTATACTGGCACATGATGATGATGAGGGGGAACTTTATACTGGCACATGATGATGATGGGGGGGACTTAATACTGGCACATGATGATGATGGGGGGACTTAATACTGGCACATGATGATGATGGGGGGGACTTAATACTGGCACATTATGATGATGGGGGGACTTAATACTGGCACATGATGATGATGGGGGGACTTAATACTGGCACATGATGATGGGGGGGACTTAATACTGGCACATGATGATGGGGGGACTTAATACTGGCACATGATGATGGGGGGACTTAATACTGGCACATGATGGGGGGCTTAATACTGGCACATGATGGGGGGCTTAATATGGGCACGTAATGGGGGCTTATTACTGGTACGTGATGGGGGCTTATTACTAGCACATCGGGGGGCTCTTGTTACTGGCACGTGATGGGGGCTCTTGTTACTGGCAGTGGCACGTTATTGAGGGCACTTATTACTGGCACATTATTGGTGGGCACTATAGGGGCATCTACTGAGGCCACAAAGAAGGGGTGTTTTATATGGGGGGCTCTGTCCAGTAGCATTTTATACTGGGACACATTATGGTGGGTACTATGGGGAAGGGGGGAGAGGAGTACTATGGAGTCATCTATGGGGGCACTAAGAAGGGGTATTTTATACTTGCAAATTATGGGGGACACTGAGGGCATCTACTGGGGCACAATATATGGGACATTTTATACTGGTACATTATGGGGGGCACTAGCAGGAAGGGGGGAGAGGAGCACTATGGAGGCATTCATTGGGGGCACTATATAGCGGTATTTTATACTGGCACATTATGGGGGACATTAGCTCAACTGGGGGCATAAGGGGGTATTTTTTGCACTGTCACATTATAAGGAGAATTATTTCTACTGGGGGGCATTATGGTGGGTTTTATTACTCCCCCATGGTATGACCCCCTAGTAGCAACACCAGCCTCTCTCTGCTCTGCTATCCCTCTGCCCCTTCTCCAAATCCTTATTATGAAATCTTTCTCATTAGGATAAAACACAACATCAGCATCGCCGAGCCCCCGGCCAAGTGTTAAAGTGGTGTCCGAGATCCCCAAGGGCCAAGCCAAGTAACTGTAAGTGTTCATGTGAAATATGTTTGTTATATATATGTACACTCCTGTGAGAGGCGGGGAGGGAGATCTGTGGATGACACTGTTATGGGGGGGAAATGGGGATGACACTGTCATGGGGTGGATCTGTGGATGACACATATAGCATAAGATGCTATATACGGTATGTGGCATCCACAGATCCCCCCCATATCAGTGTCATCCACAGATCCCCCTCTCTATAAAAGTGTCATCCACAGACAGCTGGACTTTTCTTCCCTATTGCGGTTTTAGGTATTGGGTAAAGTATCGCAGCATTTCTAAGCGTACTTGTGTAAATGTATCGTTGTTATAGCTGCCCCCCTACTTTTGTCCTGGCTCCCAGTGTGCCCCCCCCAAAAAAAATTGAAAGCTAGAGACGCCACTGCAAGCTACTAGAGGACAGTCAGCAGCTACTGCCCAGCCAAGATCTGGAGGAGACATCCGCCGCTTCCTCTGGTAGGTGGGCAAGTAGTGATGAGGAGAGTCGTGTGGGATCAGGTGTTGAGAGCTGTCAGTCTCCTGCCCTGAGACCGTTGAGGGGGACATCAGTGATGTGCAGACAATAGCGGATGATGATGTAGCCGATTGCACTTGGGAGCCGGGTGAAGAAGGGGCTTCATCATCAGAAGAGGGTGACAGCTTGCGCGTGAGGCAGCCGCTGAGCCAGCAGGGTGGCAGCATGGCTGTGAGTCAGCAGGGTGGCAGAAGTGGGAGGTCGGGAGCCAAACATGTCTGGGGTAGAACACCCACTTAGCAGGAGCCTACCAGCCCAGAAAGTAGCGGTGCATGGCTTCACGGAGGCAGCGGTAGCAGGCAGTCAGCACGGAGTGTTGGTGGGAAAATGCCATACTCTGCGGTGTGGGAATTTTTTGTTAGGCCGCCGGAGGAGGTGAACATGCCGAATATGGAGGTGAACATGCCGGATATGTGGGCAGAAGGTGAAGCGTGGCCAGGGTGCCAATGTGGGCACCACGGCACTGTGTCAACACATGCAATGTCACCACAAAGTGGCCAGGGAGAACCGTGGCCCCGATGTGGTGGTCCAGCCTGCTGCAGCAACCGCTGCATCACCCAGTGGCACGCACCCAATTTCAGGCAGCCAAGGCTCCACCAGCTCAGCCGAAGGGAGCTGTCTGTCCTTCCCATCATCTGCTGGTCCTGATGCTCCTGCTCCTTCTCCTCCTACTCCTCGTCAGTCATTCTGTCAGCAATCTATCACCGAAGCGATTGCCAAGAGACAACAGTATGCGTGCACTTATCCAACGGCCAGAAGCTGAACTTGCTCCTGGCCAAGTTGCTGGTTCTGCAGTCCCTCCCTTTCCAAGTGGTGGACTCTGCACCTTGTGCCAAGCCAAGGTGGAGAGTCTCAAGCTGTCATTTCTTTGCCAAACAAGCAGTACTAGCCCTGCACACATATGTAGAATAGAAGGTGGGCTAGTCCTTGAGTCTGCCAAAGTGCACGGCAGCACCAACGTGTTGAGCTGTAACTATGGTCAAGGACAATATATGTACAGTCATGTGAAAAAATTAGGACACCCTTTGAAAGCATGTGGTTTTTTGTAACATTTTTAATAAAAGGTTATTTCATCTCCGTTTCAACAATACAGAGAGATTAAAGTAATCCAACTAAACAAAGAAAACTGAAGAAAAGTCTTTTCAAGATCTTCTGTAAATGTCATTCTACAAAAATGCCTATTCTAACTGAGGAAAAAGATAGGACACCCTTGCCCCTAATAGCGAGTGTTACCTCCTTTGGCTGAAATAACTGCAGTGAGACGGTTCTTGTAGCCATCTACCAGTCTTCGACATCGGTCTGAGGAAATTTTACCCCACTCCTCAATGCAGAACTTTTTCAGCTGTGAGATGTTTGAGGGGTTTCTTGCACGTACAGCCCTTTTCAAGTCACCCCACAGCATCTCAATGGGATTCAAATCTGGACTTTGACTTGGCCATTCCAGGACTCTCCATTTCTTCTTTTTCAGCCAATCTTTGGTTGATTTACTAGTATGTTTTGGGTCATTGTCATGTTGCATGGTCCAGTTCCGCTTCAGCTTTAATTTTCTAACTGATGGTCTCACATGTTCTTCAAGCACCTTCTGATACACAGTAGAATTCATCGTGGATTCTATGATGGTGAGCTGACCAGGTCCTGCTGCAGCAAAGCAGCCCCAAACCATGACACTTCCACCTCCATGCTTCACAGTTGGTATGAGGTTCTTTTCTTGGAATGCTGTGTTTGGTTTACGCCAAACATGTCCTCTGCTGTTGTGTCCAAATAATTCAATTTTGGACTCATCTGTCCAAAGAACATTATTCCAGAAGTCCTGGTCTTTGTCAACTTTATCTCTGGCAAATGTCAGTCTGGCCTCGATGTTTCTCTTGGAAAGCAAAGGTTTCCTCCTTGCACACCTCCCATGCAAGTTAAACTTGTACAGTCTCTTTCTGATTGTAGAGGCATGTACTTCTACATCAACAGTAGCCAGAGCCTGCTGTAGTTCTCGAGATGACACTTTAGGGTTTTTGGAGACCTCTTTTAGCATCTTGCGGTCTGCTCTTGGGGTGAACTTGCTGGGGCGACCAGTCCTGGGCATGTTGGCAGTTGTTTTGAAAGCCCTCCACTTGTAGACTATCTTCCGGACAGTGGAATGGCTGATTTCAAAATCTTTTGAGATCTTTTTAAATCCCTTCCCAGACTCATAGGCTGCTACAATCTTTTTTCTGAAGTCCTCTGACAGCTCTTTTGCTCTCACCATGGTGCTCACTCTCACTTCAACAGTCAGGAGCACACCAAACTAAATGTCTGAGGTTTAAATAGGGCAAGCCTCATTCAACATGCAGAGTAACGATCTACTAATTATGTGCACCTGGTGTGATATACCTGTGTGAGATCTGAGCCAATTTAAGAGGGAATACATGTGAGGGTGTCCTATCTTTTTCCTCAGTTAGAATAGGCATTTTTGTAGAATGACATTTACAGAAGATCTTGAAAAGACTTTTCTTCAGTTTTCTTTGTTTAGTTGGATTACTTTAATCTCTCTGTATTGTTGAAACGGAGATGAAATAACCTTTTATTAAAAATGTTACAAAAAACCACATGCTTTCAAAGGGTGTCCTAATTTTTTCACATGACTGTATTTTATGGCCCACTGGGTAAATGTGGTTCCTGCCCAGCCACACCAGCAACTTGGCCAGGTGACGCCGCTTCCGCCTCCAAGCTCTCAATCCGTTGGTCCTGCGAGAATGTCCGCATCTGCCTCCTCATCCTCCACCTTGTCCTCAGCCTCCACTGCAGGGACAATTCACAGCACTGGCGTAGCTATAGGGTTCGCAGCCTGTGGGTGCAGTGGAAGCTGTCCAAGGCATCACATAGAGGAACTGCAGTTTGACATTACATTTGCTGTAGTTGCTCATTGTAGATGTAGCAGAGCTGAGTTTGTTACTTGCCTAAGACTGAGGGGGGGCAGTTTGTCACTTGCCTAAGGGGGGGCTCCCACTGTGCACATTAATCCGGGATGATCGATCGCTGCTGCTCTCACATCTGATGAGAGATTTCCTAAGGGGCTATTGACTGGCATTAAGGACGGGCTGGTGGATGAGGGCAGCCATCCGGCCCTGCCTATGGATCACCCAGTTTGCACTTAGCTATGCCCAGGCCCCATGCCAGGGGGTCCCTGATGTATTAACTGATGAATAACATGGAGATCCCAGTGCCATCTGCCTTGCTGGTGGACGATTGGCATATACTTTTGCTGTGTGGCCACAGCAGAAGTATGTGCCAATGCATCCACCAGCTAGGCAGCTAGCACTGGGATCTCCATATTATTGGTCAGTTAATACATCAGGTATGTATTAACTGGCGGCGTGATAAACCAGTCTGTGACTGTCCCTGCTGGCTGCTGCAGATGAGGAATCTCAACTGTCCCTGCCTCTTGACCGATAAGGCTGGAGGCTGGAGCCTCTGGACATGTTGTGGGGCCCTGAAAATCTCCCTCCTGCACTGCTGCTACAATGGTAGAAGAGCAGAGTACATGTGCTGCTACTTCTGGGTTGCAGTGAATGCTCAGTCTCTGTTCCAGCAGAGCCTCTGACTCTGAGCACATGCTCCACTACTCAGAGCATGCAATGCAGGCGTGCAATTGTCCTGCTACGGCGAGATATCCATCCCTGTCAATCAAGTGGCAGGGGGAGATTCTTTGGCAGCGAGGACAGCCCCCTGTAACACAGAAGTCACTATGCTGCCACAGTGCCTATGGCGGGCCATGGTGACACAGTTGGAGGGTAGGGGGGCCCAGATGCCCAGCGGCATCACACTGTTCTGTGCCTAGTTTGCCTGGGCGAACGGAGTCATACAGGGGAGGAACTGCTCCGCGTCCTTCATCAAGAAATCGAATCCTGGCTTTCTCCTCGAAAACTCCAAATCGGAACCATGGTGACGACAAAGGGAAGAACATGGTGTTGGCTCTGCGTCAAGGAGGGCTGAGCCATGCGCCCTGCGTGGTGCACGTGTTCAATATGGTTGTAAAGCGGTTCCTGAAGTCTTCTGCCTATCTGCAAGACATCCTGAAAATGGCGAGGAAACTTTGCATGTACTTCAGCCACTCGTACACTGCAAAGCACATCCTCCTTGAGCCAACATACGTAGGCTGATATGTGACATATCCACATGTTGGAATTCCACCCTCCATATGTTGGACCGACTATATGAACAGAGAAAGGCCATAAACGATTTCTTGATGATACAGGCGGACAGAGGTACTTCCCTGTGTAACTTCAATGTTAGCCAGTGGCAGCTCATGGGTGGCACCTGCCATTTGCTCGGGCCCTTTGAGGAGGCCATTTTATTTGTCAGTCACCGGGACTACGGGATGAACAACTTCATTCCACTGATTCATGTCCTGGAACAGATGCTGCTAAATCTGTCTGGTCAGGAGACTGTAGACGTGGTGACTACTACATCTCACAGCCACATGAGCCCTGTGGGCTGAACTAGAGGAGGAGGAGGAGGACATTCAAGCACAAGCAATGTGTAGAGAAATGGGCGGTTTTTCTATACAGGTGACAGGAGAGGAGAAGCAGGAGGAGCAGGACCAGCCAGAGGAGCTACAGGGTGATGAGGAAGATGAGGCAGAGGACTCAGACATACCGTGGAGATGGAGGCAGGCAGTCCCTCTGAGTTACTTGCGCAAATGGCCCGATGCATGCTCACTTGCTTACGTAGTGACAGCCAAATTGTCACCATTCGCCACAGGGATGATTACTAGCTCTCCACCATGTTAGATCCTCGCTACCCATCCAAAATGGGGGCCTTTTTCACACCCGCTGAGAGGGATGACAAACTGAATCACTATCGAGACATCCTATTTAGTCAGTTGGCCGCTGCCTATGTGTGCCATTGCGCATCCTCACGCAGGTCTGCACTCACGTTCCACTGTCATGGCTGCTGGGGGGGGGGGGGCAGGAGCAGAGCAGTACCAGCTCCATCAGCAGCAACTAAAGTCTAGAGTCGCTGATGAGCAATTTTCTTCACCTGCCTACTGAAGAAACTACTCACCAGCAGCAGCAGGTAGACATAGAGCAGAACCTGAACCAGCAGTGCACCCTGTCATCCCAAATCAAAGATCCCGTGGACTACTGGCCAGCAGTGTGGCATCAGAGCGGGTGTTTAGTGCGGCGGGGGCCATAGTAACCCCAAGGAGAACTCGCCTGTCCACCCAAAATGTAGAGAAACTGACCTTTGTGAAAATGAATTAGGGGTGGATCCACCAATGCTTGATGCATCAGACTAGATCATCCATGGTGCCACACCAACACTTTGACAAAAGAGACCTGCGGCTAGAAGGTAGCTAGAAGTGCTGCCATCCACCTGATGCCACACCTGCTGCCAGGTGCTCCTACTGTCAGCCACCATCTTCAGCTGGTACTGCCCCCACCTACCCACTCTGTCACTGGGCCACTCTGTGGTCTCCTCATGTTGCTGTCACTGGGCCACTCTGTGGTCTCTTCATGTTGCTGTCACTGGGCCACTCTGTGGTCTCCTCATGTTGCTTCCACATCACCACTCTGTGGTCTCCTCATGCTACTGCCACATCACCACTCTGTGGTCTCCTCATGCTGCTGCCACATCATCACTCTGTGGTCTCCTCATGCTACTGCCACATCACCACTCTGTGGTCTCCTCATGCTGCTGCCACATCATCACTCTGTGGTCTCCTCATGCTACTGCCACATCACCACTCTGTGGTCTCCTCATGCTGCTGCCACATCACCACTCTGTGGTCTCCTCATGCTGCTGCCGCATCACCACTATGTCACTGAACCACTCTGTGGCCTCCTCATGCTGCTGCCACTTCACCACTCTGTGGTCTTCTCATGCTTCTGCCACCTTAACACTATGTCTCTGGGCCACTCTGTGGTCTCCACATGCTGCTGCCACATCACCACTCTGTGGTCTCCTCATACTGCTGACACTTCACCACTCTGTGGTTGCCTCATGCTGCTGCCACCTCAACACTATGTCTCTGGGCCACTCTGTGGTCTCCTCATGCTGCTGCCACATCGCCACTATGTCATTGGGCCCCTCTGTGGACTTCTCAAGCTGTTCCCACCCTCCCCACTTCATGGCTGGGCCACTATTTTGCCTTTTTGGCCTGGTTGACATCATCATTTATTTGACCCTTCTTCTGATCTGTCAGAAGGAAGAAAAAATGAGACGTACAATGGATCCTGTCTACAAACCGGATTCCAAAAAAGTTGGGACACTATACAAATTGTGACTAAAAACTAAATGCAATTATGTGGAGGTGCCAACTTATAATATTTTATTCAGAATAGAACATAAATCACGGAACAAAAGTTTAAACTGAGAAAATGTACCATCTTAAGGGAAAAATATGTTGTATCAGAATTTCATGGTGTCAACAAATCCCCAAAAAGTTGGGACAAGGCCATTTTCACCACTGTGTGGCATCTCCCCTTCTTCTTACAACACTCAACAGACGTCTGGGGACCGAGGATACCAGTTTCTCAAGTTTAGAAATAGGAATGCTCTCCCATTCTTGTCTAATACAGGCCTCTAACTGTTCAATCGTCTTGGGCCTTCTTTGTTGCACCTTCCTCTTTATGATGCACCAAATGTTCTCTATAGGTGAAAGATCTGGACTGCAGACTGGCCATTTCAGTACCCGGATCCTTCTCCTACGCAGCCATGATGTTGTGATTGATGCAGAATGTGGTCTGGCATTATCTTGTTGAAGAATGCAGGGTCTTCCCTGAAAGAGATGACGTCTGGATGGGAGCATATGTTGTTCTAGAACCTGAATATATTTTTCTGCATTGATGGTGCCTTTCCAGACATGCAAGCTGCCCATGCCACACGTACTCATGCAACCCCATACCATCAGAGATGCAGGCTTCTGAACTGAGTGTTGATAACAACTTGGGTTGTCCTTGTCCTCTTTGGTCCGGATGACATGGCGTCCTAGATTTCCAAAAAGAACTTCCAATCATGACTTGTCTGACCACAGAACAGTCTTCCATTTTGCCACACTCCATTTTAAATGATCCCTGGCCCAGTGAAAACGCCTGTGCTTGTGGATCTTGCTTAGATATGGCTTCTTCTTTGCACTGTAGAGTTTCAGCTGGCAACAGCAGATGGCACGGTGGATTGTGTTCACTGACAATGGTTTCTGGAAGTATTCCTGAGCCCATTCTGTGATTTCCTTTACAGTAGCATTCCTGTTTGTGGTGCAGTGTCGTTTAAGGGCCCGTAGACCACGGCCATCCAGTATGGTTTTACGGCCTTGACCCTTACGCACAGAGATTGTTACAGATTCTCTGAATCTTCGGGTGATGATGTTATGCACAGTTGATGATGATAGATGCAAAGTCTTTGCAATTTTTCGCTGGGTAACACCTTTCTGATATTGCTCCACTATCTATCTGCGCAACATTGTTGGAATTGGTGATCCTCTATCCATCTTGGCTTCTGAGAGACACTGCCACTCTGAGAAGCTCTTTTTATACCCAATCATGTTGCCAATGGACCTAATTAGTGTTAATTGGTCTTCCAGCTCTTCGTTATGCGCAAATGTACTTTTTACAGCCTCTTATTGCTACTTGTCCCAACTTTTTTGGGATTTGTTGACACCATGAAAATGTGAATCAACGTATTTTTCCTTTAAAATGATACATTTACTCGGATTAAACGTTTGATCTGTCATCTACGTTCTATTACAAATAAAATATTGACATTTGCCATCTCCACATCATTGCATTTAGTTTTTATTCATAATTTGTTTAGTGTCCCAACTTTTTTGGAATCTGGTTTGTATGTAGCAGCTGTAAGGTCTGTATGGTCCCATCAGAATTGGCTTATGATTTGGTAGCCAAAAGCAGGAGTGGGCACAAAACACAGAAGACATGCAAATATTCTATTCACATGTCATCTCTGTTTTGGATCCACTCCTGTTTTTTGGGGCTTTAGCAATACTGAAGGATTACTGACAAAATGCTGACCGAGTGAAGGCGGATGCTCAACAGACAGGATCCGTTTTTTGTGGGTTATTGTTCTGACGGATCAGAGAATGGGAAAAATAATCAGTGACGTCAACACAAAGGGCTCTACTTGTATAAGTGTTTAATAGGAAAGGTTCTGTAGAGATCTATGTGGAATCAGCTGACGGTGTAAAAGGAGTGTGCTTCTTCTTGACGCTAACATCGACCTGTAAGACTGAGTTCACACTTGAGTTATTTGGTCAGTTTTGTCACCGTAACTGCCAAAATAAGTGAAGTGTGCAGTGATTCTAAGAGCTACGCCTGTCATCTGCATGTCATACTGACTCACAGTATTGTTTCACTACCACAGCAGACTCCCAATGCATGTTACTGCAAGGCACAGTGTGCTACACCACTATACAGGCTCTCTGCAGCCAGGAAATAGTTGATTTTTAATGCGATTCGCCACAAATAAATTCGGATCGAATCAAATCTTTTCGGAAAATTCGGGGAACCAGCCGAATTGAATTTTTAAGAAATTCGCTCATCTCTAACTAACATCCCATAATACATTATTAACAGTATTAATATTGCATAAATATGATGTGGGTTACATGCGTGTAATAAATAGAATAGAATGATATGTGCTGTGTATACATAGTATAAAGGTACATAATGTGTTATTTCTGCTGAAGAGAAGGTTCATTCACCAAATGGTTGATAGCGTTGAAACTGCCATTGTATCCCAGCATGATGGAGCCTGGCAGGCTGGGCCTCTGCCAGCTACAGAGGTGCAAATGGCCAACAACCCACCTGAGTTCAAAAGTCTGATTTTCTCATCTTCCTGTCATAGTTTACAGATCTGGCTGCCATGTACAAACTTCAAAAAAAGCATCTGCTACTCCCTAATAAACCGAATACTAAAGGAAAGGAATAATGTTTGGAAATTTGAAAAGTTTCAAACAAAGAGATTTCAATATTCCATGTTCTCCAATCCCCTCATTAATTCCACCCAATGGAAGAGCTGGCATTTGTATAGTCAATGACTGGGCAGACTGGAAATTGGAAACCAATCCTGGTTCTATAAAAAATGTTGCATGGAGATATTTTATTTGTTACACCGTGTCGGTGTACCAGAGTCACAGTCAAAGCTGACGGGTATCCAATTTTTCTCGTCATCTCCTGGGGACAGTAAGTTCGTATTACAGTATTTTCTCCCATTTATTTAATTCTTGCTGTTTTGAATGTTAGTTTTACTTTGTTTAATTTTATATCTGTTTTTGTAAGCACTGCATTATTTTTCATGTCTAAAATATTCACTTTATAAGTCCGCCTTGTTGCTCTAAAGAATCCATAGCCTGAATGTATGATTGTGTGATTGCTTGTGAGTAGAATGTTTTAGCGTTTCCGACTTACGTAGGTGGTGGCAGCTGGTGATAGGGGTGCATGGTCTTTCTTGCTAATAATAAAAAGCTAGTAATTTTCCACAGTTACCATAAGAGTTTAAGAAAACTATGTTTTGGAGGGAAAAAACAGACTTGTTTACCACCAAAACCAGACATAATGATAGCGGATGCCATTTTGGGGACAGGTCTACTGATTGTGGGTCTTTCCTTCTGTAGTTGGTAATTTGATGTAAAGACCTACATCAAGTCTTTACATCAAATTACCAACTACAGAAGGAAAGACCCACAATCAGTAGATAACCTGCAGCTTGAAAATGAGCTGAACACATTCTATTGTAGGTTTGATACAATCAACAATAGCCATCCAAACAGACTGGAGAGCATGGGAGCGTCTGACGAGTGACGCTAAGCTCCGCCCCTCCGCGCTCCTGCACGCTGGCCGCCCGTCCGCTCACCGCTGCTGTTGTAGCTGCTGCCGACCGTTGATCTCAAGCTGCGGTCACCGCAGACCCCCTTGCCGCTATGCCCGATGTTATGCCCGCTGGAGATGCTGTGTCAGACGTAGGCGCAGAGGCTCAAGTTTTCGTCCGCCCCTGACTGGTTTTAACCACACTTTACTGGGAGAGGTCAGAAGCTGGAGGTGACACCTTATGGGATTCCGATGTGTTTCCGTGGCTCCCCACTGCAGACTGAACCAGCGAGATCTACAGTAAGGTCGGAGTGGATGGGGAGGCCGGAGAGGATGGGTTGGCTGTCGTTGTGAGTACTATTGGGCCTGATACAGAGTCGGATCCATTCGCTCTGTGGGTCTATCTTTCTGATGTTTCTCCTGCTGGAATAAAGTTATAAGCAAGAGAAGATTATTGGGACTGGTACAGGGCTGGTTCAATTGCTCTGTGGGCCTACTTTTTGACTCCTTTTTCAGCCGGCAGGAACAAAGTTACAACGCAAGATTGGAAAGAGGGAAATAGGGAAACAGGGAAATAGGAGAAAGAAAAAAAAAAACACAGCTCGCTGTAGCTGCTACGTGTCTCCCCCTATTCTTACTCTTATTCTCATTTCCATATGTGCTTGGACCCTAGGCCCTAACCCTCTAAACACAGCCGTTTCCTCTTACGGGATTAACCCCTTCTTTAATACCGTCATATTTGTTCGGACTAACCAGGGACTAATCTACCTATCTTCCAACTGACTGTTTGCTATAATATTTTCGGCAGGATCTTAGAGTTGCAGGTTAGCATATTATTGGATTGGAGGTTTTTCCCGTACGACATATAACAAGTGTATTTGGGTAACGTGGAGGGGGGAGGGTGAGGGAGGGGAGAGGAAAGGGAGGATAAAAAATACCATCAAAAAAGAGGGAGGAACAGCGCGGCCCTACGGAGAGTACCGCCAGGCGATCAGGTACAGGACTAGAGAGCGGGTCTAAACAACAGGGTTTAAATAAGTTCTTGGTTCCGAACTCGCTGGGGTCTAGATCTCCACAAAAAGAAACAATTATAGAAAAAACCATAGATGTTGGGTCTCAAGGCTCGACGCAGGAGATGTGGTCTGCAGGGGGAGAGGGAGAGAGGGGAATCGCAGTGACATTTACAGAAACAGACGCAAGAACGATGCAGGACATCCTTTGCACTGTCTCTGGGATGTAAAACTTAATGGGTAATATAGTGACGCAGCTTGGGGCAGTGCAAATAGATGTTACTGTTATACGGGACGAGATGGAGAAAGTAAGGCAGCGCCTGTACGAGATGGCGAAAAGGATTCCTGTACTGCAGCACTCTGTTCAGAATTTAGAGAAGGAGGTGGCACTTCTAAAACAGACAAATGTAAGATGGAACAAAAATTAATTAATCAAGAAGATAGATCAAGAAGATCCAATATAAGATGTGTAGGGATCCCAGAGCATGCAGAGGGGGATAATTGTACTGAATTCATGGAGAAATGGATAAGGGAGAATTGTAAAGATGGTACTCTTTCCCCCCTGTTCGCCATTGAAAGAGCACATAGGGTCCCTACAAAAAATAGGGTCCCAGGGGATTATCCTAGATCGATATTGCTGAAATGCCTATTAGCCAAGGATCGTGATACTATAATAGCTGATGCTAGAAATTCTGAAAAATATCAGATACAGGGTGAAAAGATAAGACTTTTTCCGGATTACTCGGCAAATACTAATGCCCGTAGAAGAGATTTTTATAACTGTAAAAAAAGATTAAGGGATGCAGGTCTAAAGTATAGCTTACTTTTTCCGGCAAAATTAAGGGTGGAATATAAAGGAAAGAGTGTGTTTTTTCAGGCCCCGGAAGAGGTTAGTGAGTGGGCGGACGGGAAGGGCCTTTGAGGCTGGGGGTGGTAGAGGGGAAAGGAGCCAATATGCTAGGTTATGGAGTCGCCCCGACTGCTGTACAGCAGAGTGGGAGACTATTTAGGGGGGGGGTATCTATGGGATGAGGGAGAGGGGATGTGTTTTGTTTTGTTTGTTTGTTTGTTCCTCCCTCTCTGCTAGATGGTTAGGATTGTTTCATTGAATGTGAGAGGTCTGCGCGAGAGAGTCAAGAGATTTGCTATCCTTGAGTGGTTGAAGAGGTTCTTGCCAGCCATCATTTGCCTCCAAGAGACCCACCTAGATAAGGAATCACTGAGGTGGTTGGAGAAGAGATGGATCGTGGAGGGGTATCACTCTGTATATACTACTTATTCTAGAGGGGTGTCAATTTTGATACACAATAAGATCAAATTTGAGTGTGTTGTGTGTGAGGCCGATGACTATGGCAGGTACCTCTTTTTACACTGTAAAATTGAAGGGATTAAAACTGTAATTGCTGATATATATATTCCACCACCATATAAACCAGATGTTTTGTATCAATTGCACAGAATTATGCTGAACAGACAGGAGTGTGTAATGATTGCGATAGGAGATTATAATGCGGTAATGGATCCACTCAGGCATAGAACGTCTTGCAGAGGGAGAAGAGCACAAAATGTAGAATTTTTTAAACTAGCCCAGGAATTTAATTGGGTTGACGTTTGGCGTTTCCAGAACCCGGATGTAGCCCTGTACTCTTGTTATTCTAAAACACACTAAACTTGGTCAAGAATAGATATGGTCCTGGGAAATAAAAACTTAATGTCCCAAAATAAGATTAGGATAAAGTATGTACCCATGGCCCTATCAGATCACACCGCACTGGTAATTGAATTAGATCTGAATAAAAAGAATATTCTGCCATTCTTTAAGTTTAACCCTCATTGGTTATCTCTGATTTTAGATAAAGAGAGTATAGCTGAAGAACTTAAAAAATAAGGACTTTGCTAGTAGGTTAATTGTCTGGGACACTGCTAAGGCATACCTGAGAGGTTTGTTGTTTAAAAAGCTGAACCACTGGGAAAAAAAAGTACTAGAGAAAGTGGCAATGCGCTGGAAAAAAAAACTACAAAAAGCAAGAATAGCTTGTATAAGGCACCCCACCGACTGTAATAAGAGAGCCTGGGAGGAGGAACAGGAAAAGTTAAAAATATATCATTTAGAAAGAAGTAGGAAAGAATTACTCTTTCAGGGGATCTGGTTAGCCTCGGAGGGTGAAAAGGTTGGCAAAATCTTAGCAAGTATAGTAAGAAATCAAAGAGGGAAATCCTGGATTGGTGCGATTAGAGATAGAATGGGTGAAATAATTAGTACATCGGAAGGCACTAAAAAAGTGTTTTTGGAATATTTCCTGGAATTATATAAATCCCGGGTACAATACTCAAAACAAGATTTAGATTTATATCTAGATCAGATTGCTTTCAGAGAAATATCCCAGGCCCAAAAAGAATATTTAGAAAAAGAAATAACAGTGGCGGAAATAAATGAGGTTCTGGGGAAGGTGAAATCAGAAAAGGCACCAGGTGGGGATGGGCTCCCCTCTGAAATATATAAAACCTTTTCTCAGGTGTTAGTACCAGAGTTAAAAACAACACTGAATGAGGCCCAAAGACTAGGTGATCTACCGGACCCCATGAAAGAGGCAATTATCACATTAATTCCAAAAAAGGGGAAAGAACAACTAGATCCCGGGTCATACAGGCCAATATCTCTCTTAAACACGGACGTTAAAATTCTGGCAAAGGTCCTGGCTGATAGGCTGTTGAAGGTTATTAAAGTAGTAATAAACGAAGATCAGACCGGTTTTATACCTGGTAGAACGATATATTCAAATATAAGAAGGTTATTTCTTAATATTGAAGCCAACAGATTAGAAGCAGGGGAGAAAGCGATACTTTCACTAGACGCCCAAAAGGCATTTGATTGTATTGAATGGGAGTATTTATGGGCAGTATTAACCGCCTCCGGACCACCTAAAGCAGGATCGCGTTCCGGAGGCGGCAGCTCTGCGCAGAGTCACGCATATACGCGTCATCTCGCGCGAGCCGAGATTTCCTGTGAACGCGCGCACACAGCCGCGCACGTTCACAGGATCGGAAGGTAAGCGAGTGGATCTCCAGCCTGCCAGCGGCGATCGCTCGCTGGCAGGCTGGAGATTTGATTTTTTTAACCCCTAACAGGTATATTAGACGCTGTTTTGATAACAGCGTCTAATATACCTGCTACCTGGTCCTCTGGTGGTCCCTTTTGTTAGGATCGACCACCAGAGGACACAGGCAGCTCAGTAAAGTAGCACCAAACACCACTACACTACACCCCCCCTGCCACTTATTAACCCCTTATGAACCCCTGATCACCCCATATAGACTCCCTGATCACCCCCCTGTCATTGATCACGCCCCTATCATTGATCACCCCCCTGTAAGGCTCCATTCAGACGTCCGTATGATTTTTACGGATCCACGGATACATGGATCGGATCCGCAAAACGCATACGGACGTCTGAATGGAGCCTTACAGGGGGGTGATCAATGACAATGGGGTAATCACCCATATAGACTCCCTGATCACCCCCCTGTCATTGATCACCCCCCTGTAAGGCTCCATTCAGACGTCCATATGATTTTTACGGATCCACGGATACATGGATCGGATCCGCAAAACACATACGGACGTCTGAATGGAGCCTTACAGGGGGGTGATCAATGACAGGGGGGGTGATCACCCCATATACACTCCCTGATCACCCCCCTGTCATTGATCACCCCCCTGTAAGGCTCCATTCAGACGTCCGTATGTGTTTTGCGGATCCGATCCATGTATCCGTGGAGCCGTAAAAATCATACGAACGTCTGAATGGAGCCTTACATACAGGGGGGTGATCAATGACAGCGGGGTGATCAGGGAGTCTATATGGGTGATCACACCCCTGTCATTGATCACCCCCCTGTAAGGCTCCATTCAGACATTTTTTGGCCCAAGTTAGCGGAATTTTTTATTAATTTTTTTTACAAAGTCTCATATTCCACTCTCACATAAACTCACCATAGCCCTCACGGAATCCAAATGCGTAAAAATTTTTAGACATTTATATTCCAGACTTCTTCTCACGCTTTAGGGCCCCTAAAATGCCAGGGCAGTATAAATACCCCACATGTGACCCCATTTCGGAAAGAAGACACCCCAAGGTATTCCGTGAGGGGCATATTGAGTCCATGAAATATTGAAATTTTTGTCCCAAGTTAGCGGAAAGGGAGACTTTGTGAGAAAATACAAAAAAAAAATCAATTGTGCCAAAAAAAAAATAATTCGATGAACTCGCCATGCCCCTCATTGAATACCTTGGGGTGTCTTCTTTCCAAAATGGGGTCACATGTGGGGTATTTATACTGCCCTGGCATTTTAGGGGCCCGAAAGCATGAGAAGAAGTCTGGGATCCAAATGTCTAAAAATTCCCTCATAAAAGGAATTTGGGCCCCTTTGCCCACTTAGGTTGCAAAAAGTGTCACACATGTGGTATCGCCGTACTCAGGAGAAGTTGGGCAATGTGTTTTGGGGTGTCATTTTCCATATACCCATGCTGGGTGAGATAAATATCATGGTTAAATGCCAACTTTGTATAAAAAAATGGGAAAAGTTGTCTTTTGCCGAGATATTCCTCTCACCCAGCACCCAGAGTACGGCGATACCAGATGTGTGACACTTTTTTGCAGCCTAGGTGGGCAAAGGGGCCCACATTCCAAAGAGCACCTTTAGGATTTCACAGGTCATTTTTTACACATTTTGATTTCAAACTACTTACCACACATTAGGGCCCCTAGAATGCCAGGGCAGTATAACTACCCCACAAATGACACCATTTTGGAAAGAAGACACCCCAAGGTATTCTGTGAGGGGAATGGTGAGTTCCTAGAATTTTTTATTTTTTGTCACAAGTTAGCGGAAAAGAATGATTTTTTTATTTTATTTTTTTCTTACAAAGTCTCATTTTCTACTAACTTGTGACAAAAAATTCTAGGAACTCGCCATGCCCCTCACGGAATACCTTGGGGTGTCTTCTTTCCAAAATGGGGTCACTTGTGGGGTAGTTATACTGCCCTGCCATTTTAGGGGCCCAGATGCGTGCAAAGTAGTTTGAAATCAAAATCTGTAAAAAATGTCCGGTGAAATCCTAAAGGTGCTCTTTGGAATGTGTGCCCCTTTGCCCACCTAGGCGGCAAAAAAGTGTCACACATGTGGTATCGCCGTACTCAGGAGAAGTTGGGCAATGTGTTTTGGGGTGTCATTTTACATATACCCATGCTGGGTGAGATAAATATCTTGGTCAAATACCAACTTTGTATAAAAAAATTGGAAAAGTTGTTTTTTGCCAAGATATTTCTCTCACCCAGCATGGGTATATGTAAAATGACACCCCAAAACACATTGCCCAACTTCTCCTGAGTACGGCGATACCAGATGTGTGACACTTTTTTGCAGCCTAGGTCCTAGGTGGGCAAAGGGGCACACATTCCAAAGAGCACCTTTCGGATTTCACAGGTCATTTTTTACAGATTTTGATTGCAAACTACTTCTCACGCATATGGGCCCCTAAAATGCCAGGGCAGTATAACTACCCCACAAGTGACCCCATTTTAGAAAGAAGACACCCCAAGGTATTTTGTGATGGGCATAGTGAGTTCATGGATGTTTTTATTTTGTGTCACAAGTTAGTGGAATATGAAACTTTGTAAGAAAAAAAATCATCATTTTCCGCTAACTTGTGACAAAAAATAAAAAGTTCTATGAACTCACTATGCCCATCAGTGAATACCTTAGGGTGTCTACTTTCCGAAATGGGGTCATTTGTGGGGTGTTTATACTGTCTGGCCATTGTAGAACCTCAGGAAACATGACAGGTGCTCAGAAAGTCAGAGCTGCTTCAAAAAGCGGAAATTCACATTTTTGTACCATAGTTTGTAAACGACATAACTTTTACCCAAACCATTTTTTTTACCCAAACATTTTTTTTTTATCAAAGACATGTAGAACAATAAATTTAGCGAAAAATTTATATATGGATGTCGTTTTTTTTGCAAAATTTTACAACTGAAAGTGAAAAATGTCAAAAAAATCTTTAAATTTCGATTAATAACAAAAAAAGTAAAAATGTCAGCAGCAATAAAATACCACCAAATGAAAGCTCTATTAGTGAGAAGAAAAGGAGGTAAAATTCATTTGGGTGGTAAGTTGCATGACCGAGTAATAAACGGTGAAAGTAGTGTAGTGCAGAAGTGTAAAAAGTGGCCTGGTCATTAAGGGGGTTTCAGCTAGGGGGGTTGAAGTGGTTAAAAAGGATTGGTACAGGGGAGGGATTTATAAGATGGATTCAGCTTATATATTCCAATCCAAGGGCTAGAGTGATGGTGGATGGGAGCTTGTCCCTGCCATTTGCCCTTCATCGTGGCACTAGGCAGGGATGCCCTCTCTCCCCATTACTATTCGCTATTGCAATTGAACCACTGGCAAGTATAATAAGAGATGACAGCAAGATTAAAGGGTTTCAATACGTGGGTGGAGAAGAAAAATTATTAATGTATGCGGATGATATTTTATTGTTGTTGCACAATAGTGGGGATCAGTTTAATAGAGTAATAGAAATAATTGTTTTTTTTTTTTTCCGGTTTAAATATTAATTGGGGGAAATCACATATGTTGTTACTAGGAGAGGGACAGTCACAGGGAGATGCAAGGGTTCATGTCCTTTAGAAACATGAGAGTTTCAAATTCTTAGGTATACAAATCTCTGGAAATGTAGAAGATTATGAAAAATTTAATGTACTCCCTCTAATAAAATAATTTAGAAGCAGGGTACATATTTGGAAAAGATTACCAATATCAATATATGGATGGGTAAATCTAATAAAAATGGTTTTCCTCCCAAAAATACTCTATGTTCTACAAAATGCCCCATTGAGATTACCGCAGAATATTTTTAAGTTACTCGACAGCCTAATGGGGGACTTTATTTGGAAAGGTGCTATTCCGCGGATAAAGAAAGAAGTGCTTCAGCTTCCAGTGCGAGAGGGAGGACTAGCGGTTCCGAATAGTTTTTTTTATTATTTAATAACACAATATGGTCACATAAAAGGTAGTTTAAATGCTTTAGTGGGTAAGCAGGAAGTAAATAGATTGGGGTGGAAAGAGGAATGGAACTATTTAGAGGTGTTGGAATCAGGTACATTGGGGAAAAATAATACAGGTAATAGAATATTAAATTCACTGGAGTATATATGGGTGGAAATTAAAAAAAGATTGGAGATTAAAGGCTTTTTGCACTATACACCTATTTGGAAAAATGTTAATTTAAAGGAACTACAAACGATTAGGATTTATATAGATTGGAAAAAAAAAGGGGATAAAATATCTAGACCAGATATTTGAGGAGGATAAGTTGAAAGACTTCAATACACTGGTGAGGGAGTTCGGGATCCCCTAAAAGGACATGTACAAATATATCTTCAGCTCAGGAATGCGCTACGGACAGTGAAGCAGTTGGAATCAGTTGGATAAGTATAGAAGGGAAAAATCAGATAAGCTGTATAAATTTACTAATGGAGGGGAAAGAGGAGGAATAACTGCAAGGAGATATAAGATTTTGATGGAGGCAAAGAGTAAACGGACCATAATGCTCGCCGGGAAAAAGTGGGAGAGAGAATTACCATTTTTTACTGAAGAGAAATGGAAAGATGCCCTCAGAAGTTATGCTAGGGTCTCGGATAGGGGCTCACACAAGATCTCACAGTTTTTTATAGTTCATAGATTACATAGATCTCCGTGGATGTTGAACAGAATGGGTGTGAGTACTTCAGATAAGTGCCCAAAATGTAGGGGAGATAGAGCAGACTTAACCACTTCAGCCCCGCTAGCTGAAACCCCCTTCATGACCAGAGCACTTTTTACACTTCGGCACTACACTACTTTCACCGTTTATCGCTCGGTCATGCAACTAACCACCCAAATGAATTTTACCTCCTTTTCTTCTCACTAATAGAGCTTTCATTTGGTGGTATTTTATTGCTGCTGACATTTTTACTTTTTTTGTTATTAATCGAAATGTAACGATTTTTTTGCAAAAAAATGACATTTTTCACTTTCAGCTGTAAAATTTTGCAAAAAAAAACGACATCCATATATAAATTTTTCACTAAATTTATAGTTCTACATGTCTTTGATAAAAAAAAAATGTTTGGGCAAAAAAAAATGGTTTGGGTAAAAGTTATAGCGTTTACAAACTATGGTACAAAAATGTGAATTTCCGCTTTTTGAAGCAGCTCTGACTTTCTGAGCACCTGTCATGATTCCTGAGGTTCTGCAATGCCCAGACAGTAGAAAAACCCCACAAATGACCCCATTTCAGAAAGTAGACACCCTAAGGTATTCACTGATGGGCATAGTGAGTTCATAGAACTTTTTATTTTTTGTCACAAGTTAGCGGAAAATGATGATGATTTTTTATTTTTATTTTTTTCTTACAAAGTCTCATATTCCACTAACTTGCGACAAAAAATAAAAAATTCTAGGAACTCGCCATGCCCCTCACGGAATACCTTGGGGTGTCTTCTTTCCAAAATGGGGTCACTTGTGGGGTAGTTATACTGCCCTGGCAATTTAGGGGCCCAAATGTGTGAGAAGAACTTTGCAATCGAAATGTGTAAAAAATGACCGGTGAAATCCGAAAGGTGCACTTTGGAATATGTGCCCCTTTTCCCACCTTGGCTGCAAAAAAGTGTCACACATCTGGTATCGCCGTACTCAGGAGAAGTTGGGGAATGTGTTTTGGGGTGTCATTTTACATATACCCATGCTGGGTGAGAGAAATATCTTGGCAAAAGACAACTTTTCCAATTTTTTTATACAAAGTTGGCATTTGACCAAGATATTTTTCTCACCCAGCATGGGTATATGTAAAATGACACCCCAAAACACATTCCCCAACTTCTCCTGAGTACGGCGATACCAGATGTGTGACACTTTTTTGCTGCCAAGGTGGGCAAAGGGGCACATATTCCAAAGTGCACCTTTCGGATTTCGCAGGCCATTTTTTACACATTTTGATTGCAAGGTACTTCTTACACATTTGGGCCCCTAAATTGCCAGGGCAGTATAACTACCCCACAAGTGACCCCATTTTGGAAAGAAGACACCCCAAGGTATTCCGTGAGGGGCACGGCGAGTTCCTAGAATTTTTTATTTTTTGTCGCAAGTTAGTGGAATATGAGACTTTGTAAGGAAAAAAGAAAAAAAAAGAAAAATCATCATTTTCCGCTAACTTGTGACAAAAAATAAAAAATTCTAGGAACTCGCCGTGCCCCTCACGGAATACCTTGGGGTGTCTTCTTTCCAAAATGGGGTCACTTGTGGCGTAGTTATACTGCCCTGGCAATTTAGGGGCCCAAATGTGTGAGAAGTACCTTGCAATCAAAATCTGTAAAAAATGGCCTGTGAAATCCGAAAGGTGCACTTTGGAATATGTGCCCCTTTGCCCACCTTGGCTGCAAAAAAGTGTCACACATCTGGTATCGCCGTACTCAGGAGAAGTTGGGCAATGTGTTTTGGGGTGCCATTTTACATATAACCATGCTGGGTGAGAGAAATATCTTGGCAAATGATAACTTTTCCCATTTTTTTATACAAAGTTGGCATTTGACCAAGATATTTTTCTCACCCAGCATGGGTATATGTAAAATGACACCCCAAAACACATTCCCCAACTTCTCCTGAGTACGGCGATACCAGATGTGTGACACTTTTTTGCAGCCTAGATGCGCAAAGGGGCCCAAATTCCTTTTAGGAGGGCATTTTTAGACATTTGGATCCCAGACTTCTTCTCACACTTTCGGGCCCCTAAAAAGCCAGGGCAGTATAAATACCCCACATGTGACCCCACTTTGGAAAGAAGACACGCCAAGGTATTCAATGAGGGGCCTGGCGAGTTCCTAGAATTTTTTTTTTTTTTGCATAAGTTAGCGGATATTGATTTATTTTGTTTTTTTCTCACAAAGTCTCACTTTCCGCTAACTTAGGACAAAAATTTCAATCTTTCATGGACTCAATATGCCCCTCACGGAATACCTTGGGGTGTCTACTTTCCAAAATGGGGTCACATATGGGGTATTTATACTGCCCTGGCTTTTTAGGGGCCCTAAAGCGTGAGAAGAAGTCTGGAATATAAATGTCTAAAAATGTTTACGCATTTGGATTCCGTGAGGGGTATGGTGAGTTCATGTGAGATTTTATTTTTTGACACAAGTTAGTGGAATATGAGACTTAGTAAGAAAAAACAAAAACAAACAAAAAATTTCCGCTAACTTGGGCCAAAAAAATGTCTGAATGGAGCCTTACAGGGGGGGTGATCAATGACAGGGGGGTGATCACCCATATAGACTCCCTGATCACCCCTCTGTCATTGATCACCTCCCTGGTAAGGCTCCATTCAGACGTCCGTATAATTTTTACGGATCCATGGATCGGATCCGCAAAACACATGCGGACGTCTGAATGGAGCCTTACAGGGGGGTGATCAATGACAGGGGGGTGATCAATGACAGGGGGGTGATCACCCATATAGACTCCCTGATCACCCCCCTGTCATTGATCACCCCCCTGTAAGGCTCCATTCAGACGTCCGTATAATTTTTACGGTTACATGGATCGGATCCGCAAAACACATGCGGACGTCTGAATGGAGCCTTACAGGGGGGTTATCAATGACAGGGGGTGATCAGGGTGATCACCCCCCTGTCACTGATCACCCCCCCTGTAAGGCTCCATTCAGACGTCCGCATGATTTTTACGGATCCATGGATACATGGATCGGATCCACAAAACACATGCGGACGTCTGAATGGAGCCTTACAGGGGGGTTATCAATGACAGGGGGTTATCAGGGTGATCACCCCCCTGTCACTGATCACCCCCCCTGTAAGGCTCCATTCAGACGTCCGCATGATTTTTACGGATCCATAGATACATGGATCGGATCCACAAAACACATGCGGACGTCTGAATGGAGCCTTACAGGGGGGTGATCAATGACAGGGGGTGATCAGGGTGATCACCCCCTGTCACTGATCACCCCCCCTGTAAGGCTCCATTCAGACGTCCGTATGATTTTTACGGATCCATGGATACATGGATCGGATCCGCAAAACACATGCGGACGTCTGAATGGAACCTTACAGGGGGGTTATCGATGACAGGGGGTGATCAGGGTGATCACCCCCCTGTCACTGATCACCCCCCCTGTAAGGCTCCATTCAGATGTCCGCATGATTTTTACGGATCCATGGATACATGGATCGGATCCACAAAACACATGCGGACGTCTGAATGGAGCCTTACAGGGGGGTTATCAATGACAGGGGGTGATCAGGGTGATCACCCCCCTGTCACTGATCACCCCCCCTGTAAGGCTCCATTCAGACGTCCGCATGATTTTTACGGATCCATGGATACATGGATCGGATCCACAAAACACATGCGGACGTCTGAATGGAGCCTTACAGGGGGGTTATCGATGACAGGGGGTGATCAGGGTGATCACCCCCCTGTCACTGATCACCCCCCCTGTAAGGCTCCATTCAGATGTCCGCATGATTTTTACGGATCCATGGATACATGGATCGGATCCACAAAACACATGCGGACGTCTGAATGGAGCCTTACAGGGGGGTTATCAATGACAGGGGGTGATCAGGGTGATCACCCCCCTGTCACTGATCACCCCCCCTGTAAGCCTCCATTCAGACGTCCGCATGATTTTTACGGATCCATGGATACATGGATCGGATCCACAAAACACATTCGGACGTCTGAATGGAGCCTTACAGGGGGGTGATCAATGACAGGGGGTGATCAGGGTGATCACCCTCCTGTCACTGATCACCCCCCCCTGTAAGGCTCCATTCAGATGTCCGCATGATTTTTACGGATCCATGGATACATGGATCGGATCCACAAAACACATGCGGACGTCTGAATGGAGCCTTACAGGGGGGTGATCAATGACAGGGGGGTGATCAGGGAGTGTATATGGGTGATCACCCGCCTGTCATTGATCACCCCCTGTAAGGCTCCATTCAGACGTCCGCATGTGTTTTGCGGATCCAATCCATGTATCCATGGATCCGTAAAAATCATGCGGACGTCTGAATGAAGCCTTACAGGGGGGTGATCAGGGAGTGTATATGGGTGATCACCCGCCTGTCATTGATCACCCCCCTGTAAGGCTCCATTCAGACGTCCGCATGTGTTTTGCGGATCCGATCCATGTATCCGTGGATCCGTAAAAATCATACGGACGTCTGAACGGAGCCTGACAGGGGGGTGATCAATGACAGGGGGGTGATCAATGACAGGGGAGTTTATATGGGGTGATCATGGGTGATCAGGGGTTCATAAAGGGTTAATAAGTGACGGGGGGGTGTAGTGTAGTGTAGTGTTTGGTGCGACTTTACTGACCTACCTGTGTCCTCTGGTGGTCGATCCTAACAAAAGGGACCACCAGAGGACCAGGTAGGAGGTATATTAGATGCTGTTATCAAAACAGCGTCTAATATACCTGTTAGGGGTTAAAAAATTCGGATCTCCAGCCTGCCAGCGAGCGATCGCCGCTGGCAGGCTGGAGATCCACTCGCTTACCTTCCGTTCCTGTGAGCGCGCGCGCCTGTGTGCGCGCGTTCACAGGAAATCTCGCGTCTCGCGAGATGACGCGTATATGCGTCCAGGAGGAGTAAAGCAACCACCTCCCGGACGCATATCTGCGTACAGCGGTCGGGAGGTGGTTAATACACTGTTTTTGGAGATGGCCCAGATTGTTTAGATATTGGACAGAAATAGCAGAGACTGTATTTTCAATCTTGAAGGTTCAAATATCTGAAGATCCAGTGACTTGTATATTAGGGGCAACCGAACATTTGAAGTTAAATAAAAAGATAAGATTAGTCCTTAGTAAAGTATTATTTCAAGCTAGACTCCTCATACTTAGGAAATGGGTAAAAGAAGACCCTCCGACAGCGGTTGAGTGGAGACCTCATTTGGAGTATTGTGCGCAGTACTGGAGACCATATCTCCAGAAGGATATTGATATTTTGGAGAGAGTTAAGAGAAGAGCTACTAAACTGGTACATGGATTGCAGGATAAAACTTACCAGGAGAGATTAAAGGACCTTAATATGTATAGCTTGGAAGAAAGACGAGACAGAGGGGATAGGATAGAAACTTTTAAATACATAAAGGGAATCAACAAGGTAAAAGAGGAGAGAATATTTAAAAGAAGAAAAACTGCTACAAGAGGATATAGTTTAAATTAGAGGGGCAAAGGTTTAAAAGTAATATCAGGAAGTATTACTTTACTGAGAGAGTAGTGGATGCATGGAACAGCCTTCCTGCAGAAGTGGTAGCTGCAAATACAGTGGAGGAGTTTAAGTATGCATGGGATAGGCATAAGGCTATCCTTCATATAAGATAGGGCCAGGGGCTATCCATAGTATTTAGTATATTGGGCCGACTAGATAATGGTTCTTATCTGCCGACACATTCTATGTTTCTATGTAAAAGCAATTGATAACTTGATCAAGGAAGAGCGGGCGATGGAGGGCCAAAGTAAAAAATCACAAAACCTTGATGAATTATGGAAAAATTGGTTATTATAGGGCTGGGCATGTGTTAGAGAATTTCTTTTTTTTTTTTTGTCCCCTCTCTCTCTCTCCCTCTAGAGTGGTGGGTGGGTATTTAATAAAGGGGAGTGATAAGGGATTAAAAATCTTCTGTAATTTTGTAACTTTAATGGTTAATCTGGATATTTTCTATTGTTAAAGTTGATGTGTTTCATGTATAAATGTATATGTTTCTATGAGATTGAAATAAAAAGATATATAATTAAAATTATAACAATAGCCATCCACTCCTAGTCAATTCACATAATTTGCATCTCTGTTCCAAAAGGCAATCCGAGCACTCCAGCCAGTCAACGTCTCCACCCCTGCGGTGCCTCAGCATCTACACAACACAGGATGTCAGCCACAATCTGCTGACCTGTCCCCAAAATGGCATCCACTATCATTATGCCAATTAGATGTAAGCAATCTTTTCAAAAGACAAAATATTAAGAAAGCAGCCGGCCCAGACTCTGTGTCTGCGAAATGTCTGAAATTCTTCACTGATCAGCTAGCCTTTGTTTTCACAGACATATTTAAATCATCTCTGGAATGCTCAATGGTCCCGCCTGTTTTAAACGCTCAACCGTTGTCTAACCTACATGTGTAAATGACTATAGACCTGTTGCCCTTACATCATTGGTCATGAAAGCATTTGAAAAACTGATAATGGCTTATCTGAAATCCATCACAGATCCTATGCTGGACCCTCTGCAATTTGCCTACAGGTCTAATAGATCTGCAGATGATGCTGTAAACATGTGTATGCATTATGTATTAGAACATCTAGACTCCCCGGGAACCTATGTCGGATTTGTATTTATGGATTTCAGCTCTGCAATTAATACCATAGTACCATTGCTGCTACACAGCAAGCTCTCCCACCTACGCATACCTGAATCCATTTGCAAATGGATAATCAATTTCTTAACCGACAGGAGACAGCAGGTTAGACTTGGGAAACACACCTCAAGCTCTTTGACAGTCAATACTGGGAGCTGTGTGCTTTCCCCACTGCTCTACTCACTGTACACCAATGACTACATCTCCACATACGCATCTGTTAAGGTTCTGAAGTTTGCAGGTGACACAACAGTAGTTGGTCTTATACAAAATGGGCATGAGTCTGCATATAGGCATGAAGTGGGACAGCTTTCCTCCTGGTGCAGCAACAACAACTTGGAACTTAATGCTTATAAGATCATGGAGATTATAATAGACTTTAGGAGATCTCCTCTCCAGCACCTCCCCCTAACCATAAATGGATCTACAGTAACCCGAGTAGAGTCATTCAAGTTTCTTGGGACCACAATTTCCAACAACCTAAAATAGAACAATACTGTCTCTATCATCAAGAAAGCGCAACAGAGGATGTACCACCTACGGCAGCTGAAAAAGTTTGACCTAGCACAAAAATAAATGGTGCAGTTCTACACCGCGATCATTGAATTCATCATGACATCATCTATGACTGTACGGTTCGGCTCTTGCTCAGTATTAGAAAAGGTAAGACAGCGCATCATCCGAATAGAGGAAAGGATAATTAGCTATAGCTTACCTTCCCTGCAGGATCTTCACACTAGCAGGTGCAGAAAGAGAGCGGCTCAGATTGCCTCAGAACCCTCTCACCCTGCTCACTCCATCTTCCAGCCTATGCCTTCAGGAATGAGATACCGTTCAGTGGCTACTAAAATTTCCAGGCACAGGAACAGCTTTTTTCCTCAGGCAGTTGTCTTGCTTAATGCAGAACCGCGCTAAAGCTGCTATGACTTGGAAGGATTACAGCATAGAACTGAAAACAAACACTTCTCCCTGTTTATTGCCACTAAAACTTACATACTGTCATTGTCCTGCACTAGCCATACTGTCTGTCAAGCAATTGCCAAGTCAAATTCCTTGTAAGTGTTAACTTATTTACCCAAATAAATTCATTCTGATTCTGATGAGTGACCAGAAGAAGATGCTGAGATGGGGATGTTGAGCCACAGATAATGGGTCACCAGCCCTGTGACCAAGGAGCCAGCTGGACTACTGAGCCACAGACCGTGGGCCTCCAGCTAGGGATGAGCAAAGCAAGCTTCGGATCCTAGATCCGAAGTTGCTTCGCTTAAAACTTGTTTAATCCTGTATGGAGATCCGTCTCTGTGCAGCATTAAAATGTATGGCCTCCGATGAGGCAAAGTCAGTTATTCCCGAAGTCTCGCGAGACTTCAGTGAATAACTTCGGTATTTGATTTTAAAACTTGAAAACTATTTTAAAACTTGGATTAGAACTTGGCTTTGCTTCCAACTTCGGGAATAACTGACTGCACCTTGTCGGAGGCCATACATAGATGGAACTCTGTACAGCATTAAACCAAAGTTTTGAATGAAGAGACTTCGGATCGAGTCCCAAAGCTTGCTTATCTCATCTCTAGTACCAGCTGTCACAGTCTCTAACGTGGCAGGTGGCAGAAGATCCAAGAGACTGGCTGCACGTGATGTGATCTGACAGCCGTTGTTGCTGGTAATGACCACACCTCTTGTCTCAGGTGTAGCTTAGTGGTCATTTTTTACTCCCCTTTTTAATCTGGCTTCACCCATCATGCTATGCAGTTGATAGCTCTATAATGTTGGTGGAAGTGTTGCTGTTTGGATCTCCACAGGGTTCCTGCTTGTCCACGTACTATTCAGAGTTAAGTGTCTTTTCCTATTTCTTGTTTATTGTATTCCCCTATCTTTTATATTAGGCCTGAGGCAGTCCCTGTTCCTTCAGCTGGGAATGAACAGGTCATCCGTTGTCCTGACACTATCTCCAGGGCCCTATAGGGTGAGATAGGGTTTTAGGTTCCTGCGTATGAACATTCCTACCATTGAGGCCTGTTAATACAGCTAGTAGTCAGGGCTTGTATTAGGGATTCACTGGGTGGTGATCATCCACCTTTCCCTAGTTTCCAGGCCTATTACCCTTCCTTCCCGTTCCCTCCTGTGTTCGGTGTGCAGTTTATTACCCACACTGCGCCATGACACCAGCCTTCTGAGAGAGAGAGGGGCACAGCTGGCATAAGCCTTTCTTTAGCATCAAACCCATCTAGTTGGCAGGAGATGGGAGAAGCCAGCCCAGTGCCCTGTCTACAGTCATGTGAAAAAATTAGGACACCCTTTGAAAGCATGTGGTTTTTTGTAACATTTTTAATAAAAGGTTATTTCATCTCCGTTTCAACAATACAGAGAGATTAAAGTAATCCAACTAAACAAAGAAAACTGAAGAAAAGTCTTTTCAAGATCTTCTGTAAATGTCATTCTACAAAAATGCCTATTCTAACTGAGGAAAAAGATAGGACACCCTCACATGTATTCCCTCTTAAATTGGCTCAGATCTCACACAGGTATATCACACCAGGTGCACATAATTAGTAGATCGTTACTCTGCATGTTGAATGAGGCTTGCCCTATTTAAACCTCAGACATTTAGTTTGGTGTGCTCCTGACTGTTGAAGTGAGAGTGAGCACCATGGTGAGAGCAAAAGAGCTGTCAGAGGACTTCAGAAAAAAGATTGTAGCAGCCTATGAGTCTGATGAAGGGATTTAAAAAGATCTCAAAAGATTTTGAAATCAGCCATTCCACTGTCCGGAAGATAGTCTACAAGTGGAGGGCTTTCAAAACAACTGCCAACATGCCCAGGACTGGTCGCCCCAGCAAGTTCACCCCAAGAGCAGACCGCAAGATGCTAAAAGAGGTCTCCAAAAACCCTAAAGTGTCATCTCGAGAACTACAGCAGGCTCTGGCTACTGTTGATGTAGAAGTACATGCCTCTACAATCAGAAAGAGACTGTACAAGTTTAACTTGCATGGGAGGTGTGCAAGGAGGAAACCTTTGCTTTCCAAGAGAAACATCGAGGCCAGACTGACATTTGCCAGAGATAAAGTTGACAAAGACCAGGACTTCTGGAATAATGTTCTTTGGACAGATGAGTCCAAAATTGAATTATTTGGACACAACAGCAGAGGACATGTTTGGCGTAAACCAAACACAGCATTCCAAGAAAAGAACCTCATACCAACTGTGAAGCATGGAGGTGGAAGTGTCATGGTTTTGGGCTGCTTTGCTGCAGCAGGACCTGGTCAGCTCACCATCATAGAATCCACGATGAATTCTACTGTGTATCAGAAGGTGCTTGAAGAACATGTGAGACCATCAGTTAGAAAATTAAAGCTGAAGCGGAACTGGACCATGCAACATGACAATGACCCAAAACATACTAGTAAATCAACCAAAGATTGGCTGAAAAAGAAGAAATGGAGAGTCCTGGAATGGCCAAGTCAAAGTCCAGATTTGAATCCCATTGAGATGCTGTGGGGTGACTTGAAAAGGGCTGTACGTGCAAGAAACCCCTCAAACATCTCACAGCTGAAAAAGTTCTGCATTGAGGAGTGGGGTAAAATTTCCTCAGACCGATGTCGAAGACTGGTAGATGGCTACAAGAACCGTCTCACTGCAGTTATTTCAGCCAAAGGAGGTAACACTCGCTATTAAGGGCAAGGGTGTCCTATCTTTTTCCTCAGTTAGAATAGGCATTTTTGTAGAATGACATTTACAGAAGATCTTGAAAAGACTTTTCTTCAGTTTTCTTTGTTTAGTCGGATTACTTTAATCTCTCTGTATTGTTGAAACGGAGATGAAATAACCTTTTATTAAAAATGTTACAAAAAACCACATGCTTTCAAAGGGTGTCCTAATTTTTTCACATGACTGTATATTATTTTGCATTTGAATTCCTCTAGTAAAGAAGCACACTGGTTCACTGCAGACCCTGACTCTGAACTTATTTCCCATTGGGGTGCACCACGCCTTACCATCCCTTCCGGAGAGTAGCCACACATGGTGTTGGGGTAGCCTTGGGGCCACCAAAAACCCGGCGACCAAACAGGATGCAGTCCAGAGGAAGCTGTGCAAGTTACGGTATTGTGGATCCAGCCACAGTGGATCAAGACAGCCAGTGGTAAGTACAGGAGCGCCCCAGCCTGTATCTGAGGGGGAAACAGTAATACATGAGCATAAGCATGTCGGGGTTAAAAACAGAGCCCGGAAACTATAGGTTGGTATCTCTCTTGAATAAACTGTTTGAAGGTTTTCTAAGAGACACTATCTTGGAGTAACTCAATGAAAATAAGCTTCCAACACTGTATCAGCATGGCTTCATGAGGGATTGGTCATGCCAAACTAATTTAATCAGTTTCTATGAGGAGGTAAGTTCTAGACTTGACCGGGTTGAGTCAATGGATGTCATACACATTGACTTCCCCAAATGATTTGATACTGTTTCATATAAAAGGTTGGTATATAAAATGAGAATGCTTAGACTGGGAGAAAATGTCTGTATGTAGGTAAGTAACTGGCTCAGTGATAGAAAGCAGAGGGTGGTTATTAACGGTACATACTCAGATTGGGTCACAGTCACTAGTGGAGTACCTCAGGGGTCAGTATTGGGCCCTATTCACTTCAATATATTTATTAATGACCTTGTAGAAGGCTTGCATAGTAAAATATCATTTTTTGCAGATGACAATAAACTGTGTAAAGTAATTAACAAAAAACAAACTATGCAGCAGCACTCTGCAAACACAAACAACAAGGTAAATACAACAGTGCCATACTCATTGTAGAAAATGTAAAATAGTAATGCTGCGTTATAAATGTGTGTCAAGGCGATCTCTTTAAGACTGGAACCTAGCACTAAATACTACATTCACTGGTGCCATACCGGCCTCCATTAAATTCAGGGAATGCAGGTTCCACATGCATGCCAAGCCCACATTGTATTATACTTCTCATGGTGCCACAATGGCCTCCATTAAATTCAGGGGATGCAGGCTCCACATGCATGCTGAGCCCACACTATAATGTACCTCTTTGGTGCCTCACTGGCCTCCATTTTGTTAAGAGAATGCAGGTTGAGCCCACTCTGTATTCCTGCTCTCCAATAAATGCAGGCAGAGCAGACTACAGCTTTATACTTGCACTAATTAACCCTTTCATGACCAAGGGTCATTGATGCCCCAGTGTCCAGGTCAAAATTTACAAATCTGACATGCGTCACTTTATGTGGTAATAGCTTTGGAACACTTTTACTTATCCACGCCATTCTGAGATTGTTTTCTCGTGACACATTGTACTTCATGATAGTCATATATTTGAGTCAATATATTTCACCTTTATTTATGAAAAAATCCCAAATTTACCAAAAATTAGAAAAAATTCTCAATTTTCCAAATTTCCATTTCTCTGCGTCTAAAACAGAAAGTGATACCTAAAAAAATATTTATTACTTAACATTCCCCATATGTCTACTTTATGTTGGCATCATTTTGGAAATGTCATTTTATTTTTTTAGGACGTTAGAAGGCTTAGAAGTTTAGAAGCAATTCTTACAATTTTTAAGAAAATTTCCAAAACCAACTTTTTAAGGACCAGTTCAGGTCTGAAGTCCCTTTGTGGGGCTTACATAGTGGAAACCCCCATAAATGACCCCATTATAGAAACTACCCCCCTAAGTTACTCAAAACTGATTTTACAAACTTTGTTAACCCTTTAGGCGTTCCACAAGAATTAAAGGAAAATGGAGATGAAATTTAAAAATTTCACTTTTTTGGCAGATTTTCCATTTTATATATTTTTTTTCTTTAACACATTGAGGGTTAACAGCCAAACAAAACTCAATATTTATTACCCTGATTCCGCGGTTTACAGAAACACCCCACATGTGGTCGTAAACTGCTGTACGGGCACACGGCAGGGCGCAGAAGGAAAGGAATGCCATACGGTTTTTGGAAGGCAGATTGTGCTGGATTGGTTTTCTGAACGCCATATGTTTTTTATTTTTCTGCCGATCGTCTTGTGCAGGGGCTCGTTTTTTGCAGAAAGTGTTGAGGTTTTTATTGGTATAATTTTTGGGTACATAGGATTTTTTGATCATTCATTATTACACTTTATGGGGCAAGGTGACCTAAAAATTGGCTGTTTTGGAACAGTTTTCATTTATTTATTTTCACAGCGTTCATCTGAGGAGTTAGGTCATGTGATAGTTTTATAGAGAAGATTGTTACGGACGTAGCAATACCTAATATGTATACTTTTTCTTATTTATTTAAGTTTTACACAATAATAGCATTTCTGAAACCAAAAAAATGATGTTTTAGTGTCTCTATAGTCTGAGAGCCATAGCTTTTTTATTTTCTGGGCGATTGTCTTAAATAGGGTATCATTTTTTGCGGGACGAAGTGATGGTTTGATTGGTACTATTTTGGGGGTCATAAGCCTTTTTGATCGCTTGCTGTTGCACTTTTTGTGATGTAAGGTGACAAAAATAGGTTTTTTGGCACTGTTTTTTTATTTATTTATTTTTATGGTGTTTATTGGACGGGGTCCATCACGTGATATATTTATAGAGACGGTCGTTACGGACGCGGTGACACCTAATATGTGTATTTTATTTTATTTTTTTATAGGAAAAGGCAATGTCTTTTTTTTTTTATTTACATTTTTATTTATTTATTGATTTATTTTTACTTTTATTATTTTCACTTTTTTTTATCAGTTCCCTCTTGGATCTTGAAGATCCAGTGGGGCTGATAGTTGTACTATATTTTGCAATGCTCTTGCATTGCAAAGTATAATACTTCCAGACTGCCTGTAGGCGGCAGCACTGGACGCCTTTGCCATGGCAACCGGACGCTTTTGCAAAGCGTCCGGTTGCCATGGCAACCATCGGGCGCTGCAATCACAGCGCTGCAGCCCCGATGGTGGAGAGGGGGAGCCCCCTCCCTCTGTTAACCCGATGGATGCCGCAACCGCAGCATCTATGGGGTTACAGGAGAGTGTCAGCATAGAGCTGACACTCTCTGCTGATGGCGGCGGCTCAGGAATGGAGCCGCCGCCATCGCACACAGAATGGGGAATCGGGGGCAGCGCTGGGGGGGGGCGGCCAGAAAATGAATGCAGGGGGCGGGGAGGGGGCGGACCGCATCAGGGCAGGAAGGAGATCAGCGCAGCTGCGCTGGAGGCACAGATCGGCGTGGCACAGGTCAGCGGGGCACAAATGGGTGGGGGGACCACAGAGGGGCACCAAAGGCGGGCACCAAAGGCTTGGAGGATCGGGGGGCACGAGGACACCTTACCGATTTCAGGCTCTGATCTGCAGAGCGCAGATCAGAGCCTGAAACCGGCATTTTAACGCTGCCGCGATCCGATTGGTTAGTCTGCACAGACTAACCAATCGGATCGATTGCCGGCAAGGGGCCACTCTGATTGGTCCCTTGCCGGCATTACTGCACTGTATGCTGTCCGTGACAGCATACAGGGCAGGGGCAGAAGCTTTAATCCAAGCGCTTTGCAGAGCTTGGATTAAAGAGCTGCCAGAACGTATATATACGTGGTAGCTGCACGGGGTATGTGCAGCTATCACGTATATATACAGATTGCAGACGTGAAAGGGTTAAAATCAGCCAATGGGGCGGACAAGTTAATCAAGAGTGCACGACCAATGGAGTCATCTACACCTTCAATGCTAATTGCAAATAAAATAAAATGGCGGCCTCAGGATAAAGGGGAGGGGGGGGGGGATAATTTACCAGATATACAACAATATAACCTGCCTTGTCTATTAAGACATTTCATTGATTGGGTCCACTAATCGAGCCATCACTCAGATTACGAGCTGGAGAAAAACTTCTGTTCCCCTTGGAATCCTTGTACTGCCCCTGTGGTTTAGGACATTGATTCTTTTTTAACATACCTGGGCGGCATGGAGGGCCTTGAGAAGGGCGTTCCATTTATGCCAGCAGGTCTCGAAGTACTTACCATTATGGGGACACCCAGAATTTGAGTAGGGTAGGATTAACAGCCTTTTTAAAGAATGGAGAGACAAGGGGATTCTCACAGTTCAATATATAATGCATGGATCATAGTGTAGGTGGTTGACATGTCAAGAGGTCAAGGACAAATATTACCTAAGCCCCTTTCAGGTTATCCAATATTGTCAGGTGAGGATGTTCCTTAAAAGGGTTGTCTCACTAAAATAAGTGGCATTTATCATGTAGAGAAAGGTAATACAAGCTACTTACTTATGTATTGTTATTATCCATATTGCTTCCTTTGCTGGCTGGATTCATTTTTCCATCATATTATACACTGTTCGTTTCCATGGTTACAGACCACCCTGCAATCCATCAGTGGTGGTCCTGCTTGCACAATATAGGAAAAAGCACTAGCCTATATGCACTCCCATGGACCCGGCCACCAGAAAGGCTGACGCTTTTTCCTATAGTCTGTACACACAACCACCACTATAACCATGGAAACGAGCAGTGTAAAATGTGATGAAAAAATTAATCCAGCCAGAAAAGGAAGCAATATGGACAATCACAATACATAAGTAAGTGCCTTGTATTAACTTTCTCTACATGATAAATGCCACTTACTGAAATAAGACAACCTCTTTAATGACAGGCTAATGGATCTATGGGGGGAAGCAAAGCAAAATAAATTAGATAAGATCATTATGAGGGGTACAGGTTATCCCAATCTATATCTTTTCTTTACTTTTAGGTTAGAGAAGCTTTGGTAGATGGGTTACCTTCCCAATCATTTTGGACATGGGCTCAGCTCCTAGAGGATCAAGAGGCAGGGATAAGATTGGCACTGAGAAAATCGGTACTGAACGAAACCTGGAGGGATACACATTTCAGGATAATGCACAATGCACCAGATAGACTGACAAGTTGTCCAAAATATCTCACACCACGCACAGATTTGCACCATGGACTTTGGGCGTGCCCGCAGACCTATTCACTTTGGGGGGGTCAGTAGCACAACTAGATAAAGATATTTGGAATATCAATATCCCTATAAGACCTCTTTCATTATTGGTAAGAGCCAAGAAGAGCGGGCACTAGTGAGCAGAGTCTCCCGATCCTCTTCCATGCCATTTGTCTGGTTAATAAGAGATGTCTGTTGCAAAATTGGTTGCAACCTACGATTCCATCAAGAGAATCAATCCCTCAGAGCTTGAAGGGCTTGATGACACTGGAGCGCAGAGAAACAGAGCGACACAAAGAGAGGAGCGCAGGAAAATTCTATTAAAAGTGGCTCCGGTTTATAGTCCAGCTCCTATCTAGTACAGAGATAGAGTCGGTAATGTGGCTTTCACCTTGACTCAATTGTATTTAACTGAACAACTAGAAGGAATGTTAGGTAGGTTGTAATATTAGGGGGTAAATGGTTTTCTGGAGGCTCTCGCCAGGTTGGTGTAGGATTGTGAAATATAGACAAATTGTCAGGACTTGAACCCAGGAACCCATGTGTACCAGGCCACAACTCTTCCACATGAGATATTCAGCTTCCTGGACAGCTCCGGTGCTGAACTGAAGCCTGCTTCTTTGTGCATCTAGTGTCAGTTCTCACCTCCCTGGTTTGCTCAATCCTGTTAACTGATGGAACATCCTATTTAAGCCCAACCTTGCCCTTCCTGCCTTGTGAGATTATTGTGCTCTCAGCCTGTAATCAAGCTAGTCTCTCCTGCTAATACGGACACTCCATCTTGTGCATCGACCACTGGCTTCCTTCTGACTATGGTATTTGCCTACTCCAATAATACTGACGCTCCATCTTGTGCATCGACCACTGGTTTCCTCCTGACTATGATATCGGCCTTACAATTATCCCAAGTAGTTGCAATAAAAGATTCCGAACCGTTACACAAAGTTTATGAAACAAGACGCTTACTTTGAGCAGGACGTCTGTTATGTGTTTGACGAATGTTGTATTTGATTTTGTACGATGTGTTGTGTTAATAATTATTTAAAATAAATAAAAATTGTGGGTCTGTCAGCACATCCCAGTGCACAGGTGCACATTGCTATGGCTGGAAGCACAAAAGCAAAAAAAACAAACAATGCGACAGCACTCTGCAAACACTTTTATTTTCTTTGCAGTTTGCATTGGAGATGTGGCTGACTCAATTGGTCGTGACTTTAATTAATGTAAGTGTAACACCCCAGAGTTGTGTTACAAAACTCTTTTACCCCGCTACAACCTGTTAAGAGCATTTACATTGTCATCAGATGTAATTTTACATAATATCCTCACAAATGTGCATTGTAAGCCTTGTTACATGTATATTGCTGTAATTTCCATGTTCACCAGCAGGTGGCAGCAATGTGTTAGCAAGGAGTTAGACCCAGTTTAGTGTTTCTGAGCTGGAATAGTTCATTCCAGTTCAGCTCCCCCTTCTTTGAGCAGAGTGGACTATGCCCATATCCTGCCTCATGGGGAGGTAAGGAAGTTAGAGTCAGTGTGTAACCCACCCCCTGCTAGGGGTAGGGTGTGCATGCTAGGAGTTCCCAGATATAGGGATCCAAGCCAGGATCTTGTCTTGGCTGAGACAATTGATCATCATCCCCAGCCTGAGCCCTTCAGTCTCAGCTGGTAGAAGCAAGCAGACAACTCCAGCTCCAGGTAGAAGCATACCCTGTGAATATAGCTGTGAGTACAGACCAGAAACCCAGGAGAAGCCATATTCCTCCTCAGCTAGTCAGTCCCCATACAGCAGAAGATAGAAAGTGCAAAAGCCAAATTCCTGCCACAGTTTTAGAGCTACTAAGCAGACATCCTTTCCTGCAAAGCTCCAGGTACATGAGAGAGCAGAAGATAATTTCCTGCCAACCATTGCCAATACCTGCTGGGACCAAAGACTAATGCTGTATCTTGCTTGGATGAAAGTTACTCTCAGTAAAGACAAGTTTGAACTTTACCCAAGGTCTGGATCTCAATTTCTGCTGCAAATCCCTCTATTATTCCTACTAGCACCACACTCAATTTATTGCAAGTGAGCCAGGATCCAGGAGTCCAGCCGTACCCAGGTAGGAGACACCGTTGACACCATTACCACTACCATACAGAGACATTACACCACTCTGGCATTCCTAAACTGGGACGTGCATTATAACACCTTAAAGGGCCCTGTGCCTGTACCCTGCGCACGCTGCAATTGGCGTCACAAACAAAATTATCACTTACACCTGACCCAGCCATTGCATATTTTGGCGTCAGAGTGCATACCCCGGTCCAGCTCATTGCACGAGTATTTATTTATTGGAGGCCATTTGGCACCAGGAGAGGTGGAATACAGAGTAGGCTCAGAATACTAGTGAAACCTGCATTCCCTGAACAAAATGGAGGCCAATGAGGCACCAAAGAGGTACCGTATTTTTTGCCCCATAAGACGCACCCCCCCCCCCCCCCCCCAAAGTGGGGGAAAATGTCCCTGCGTCTTATGGGGTAAATACTAATGAGCAATTCCATTATAGAAGGGCTGATTAGTACCGGAGGACCAGGAAGCGGTGAAGGCTCTGTACTCACCGCTTCCTGGTCCTCGGCTGTCGGCTGTGCAGTGGATGCACTTAGCGTTAGAGCGCTCTGTAACCTCATGCTGTGCATGCCGGTTCACAGCACAGCTGACAGCAAAAGGAAGAAGATCGTGGGCAGAGAGGAGCAGCGGGGTCCAGGAGCAGGAGAGGTAAGTGGTTTATTTATTTTGCGATCTGAAGCTGGGGGCTGCTGAATTATGGCTGGGGGCTGATCACATATAACTGGGGGCTGATTACATATGGCTGGGGGCTGATTACATATGGCTGGGGGCTGATATTAGGCTTGGAGGACTGATATGAGACATGGGGGTCTCATCTGAGGTCTGATTGGGGGTCTTCTTTATATTGGGCTTTGATCTGAGGTCTGACTGGGGGTCATTCACATTGGGGTCTAAGCTGAGGTCTTATTAACATTGGGGATCTGATTGGGGCTGTGAGCTGAGGTCTGATTAATATTGGGGTCTGATTGCTGATTTGATCTGAGGTCTAATGAAAAATATTTTTTTTCTTTTTGTCCTCTAAAACCTAAGTGCGTCTTATGGGCCAGTGCGTCTTATAGGGTGAAAAATACGACATTATAGTGTGGGCTCGGCATGCATGTGGAACCTGCATTCCCTGAATTTAATGGAGGCCAGTATGGCACCAGTGAATGTGGTATTTAGTGCTAGGTTCCCGTCTCAAAGAGATCGCCTCGACGCAGGTAGCCGGACACAAATCAGTCTGTACAAAATGAATTTGCTAAGAATCTGACATTTATAATGCAACATTAGTATTTTACATTTTCTATAGTTAGTATGGCACTGTTGTATTTACCTAGTTATTTGTGTTTGCAGAGTGCTGTTGCATTGTTTTGCTTTTTGCTTTTGTGTTTTCAGCCATGGTGACATGCAGCTGCGCACTGGGATGTGCTGACTGACCCATAATTTTATTTTATTTTCATTAAAGCAATTAACACAGAAGAGGACAGTATACGACTACAGAGTGATCTGGATAGATTGGAGGCTTGGGAAGAGAATTGGCAGATGAGGTTTAACACTGACAAATGTAAGGTTATGCACATGGGAAGGAATAATGCAAGTCCTACATACTAAATGGTAAAACACTGGGTAACACTAACATGGGAAAGGACCTAGGAATTTTTGTGGACAGCAATCTTTACAGTAGAAAATAGTGTCAGGCAGCTGCTGCCAAGGCCAATAAGATAATGGGTTGCATCAAAAGGGGCATAGATGCCCGTGATGAGAACATAGTCCTGCCACTTTACAAATCATTAGTCAGACCACACATGGAGTACTGTGTACAGTTCTGGGCTCCTGTGAACAAGGCAGACATAGCAGAGCTGGAGAGGGTTAAGAGGAGGGCAACTAAAGTAATAACTGGAATGGGAGGACTACAGTGCCCAGAAAGATTATCAAAATTAGAGTTATTCAGTTAATAAAAAAGTCGACTGAGGAGAAATCTAATTATATATAAATACATCAGGGGGCAGTACAGAGATCTCTCCCATCATTTATTAATACCCAGGACTGAGACTGTGAGGAGGGGACATCCTCTGCATCTAGAGGAAAGAAGGTTTCTACACAAACAAGAGGATTCTTTACGGTAAGAGCAGTGAGACTATGGAACTCTCTGCCTGAGGAGGTGGTGATGGTGAGTACAATAAAAGAGTTCAAGAGGGGCCTGGATGTATTTCTGGAGTTCTGCAACTGCTACGTCCTTTGCACTTTGATTGACAGCTCCAGCCAGTGAAAGCATCATCATCACACCTGGACCTGACTTCTCCTAAAGTGGAGAGGGCACAGCAGTTGCAGAAAGAGCTGAGATTCTAATTGTAACAGCAACACCCCCGTTGCTCCTAGAGGCTCATTTGCATATATTAAACATCATTTTTCTCAGCAATGCGGGCACATATGAACATGGAACAAAATAATTTGAGCCTCCAGCCTTTGGCTAGTGTACTAGGCTTCTGAGAGAGAGAGAGAGAGAGAGAGAGAGAGAGAGGACAGCTAGCTCAGGCCTTTCCCCAGCATCACACCCTTCTTCTGCCAGGGATGAGACTGGAGAAGCCAGCCCTATGCCTCGCCTGGATTTGTTTTGCACTTGAGTTCCTCCAGTAAAAAAGCAAATTGGCTTACTGCAATGACTCTCTGGACTTATTTCCCATTGGTGTGCACCATGCTTTACTATCCCCTCTGGAGAGCAGCAAAATGTGGTGACACCTCAGTGGTGTCCAGGGGACCCAGAGTAACGTTGGGTCACGCCAAACCCGGCCACTGCATGTAGTTTTTAGGATCTTTGATGTTCCAGCCAAGGCAGCACATTTACTGGGTATACACAATGCTGTACTGCTTTTAATCACACCTTTTATAAATATTGTACATAGTAATGAAGCAGCAATTTCTTAGCTTTCAAAACATATTTTAAGCCTCTGTTAAGTTAAATTTGGAAAGGAAATCTATTTTGCTTGTTCTGAGTGGTGGGTTTGTGAGTATACAGTTAGCATGCCTTCCTTCTTGAAAGGAGAATTACAGCACAATTTGGCTTCCATATACATTGTAGAGGTTTGCTGCCAACTAATCCATTAAGAAAATTATTTTCTTTGGTCTGCCAGTGCTTAACAAGCAATTCAAGTAGATGATTGACCAAATGTTAATGACATAATGGAAATGTATTCAGCTTCAAGTAGGGACATTCATTTCTTCTAGGATCCTATACAGCATTTAATAACTGACTTTTTCAAGTGGGGAATCCTAAAACCATGGAAGATATTAAATTAGTGTTGACTGTTGGGACACACAATAACAATTTACAAATGATAACATGAACATCACACATTTAGGAGCTGTCCGTGAATTAAATGTTGATGGCTTATTTTCAGGATAGGTCATCAATATCTGATCAACCTATTTTCAGGATAGGTCATTGTCATGAATATGATGTGGGGGTGCATACTTGTAGTAGCTATTACAGAAGTATATGTGCTGTGTGTCTGTTGTATAAGGTGTAATTTCTGCTGGATATAAGGGTCCTTCACCAAATGGCTGACTGCTTTGAAGCCTACATTCTATCCCAGCAGGGTGGAGTCGGGCAGGCTGGGACTCTGCCAGCTACAGGAGATGCAGATGGACAGTTCTCCCCATGTTCCTGTCATATCTAACACCTCTGGCTGCCAGGTACTAGCTTCAAAGAAGCATCTGCTCCCCCCTGATTAACCAGATACTGGAGGAAGGGGGCTCATTTTTGAAAAACTTTTTGAAAACTTTAATACAAAGAGATTTCAATATTCAATGCCCTCCACTCCCCTCATTAATTGTCCCCCAATGGAAGAACTAGGATTTGGTTAGTCAATGACTGGGCCGAATTTTGCATGGACATATTTTCAGCATTACACCGTGTGGGAGTCACAGCCGACCTGACGGTTAGCCATTTTCTTCCCCTTCTCCTGGGGCAGTAAGTTCTTATTTACTGTTTTTACCCATTTATTTTACTCTCACTGTTTTGTATGTTATTTTTACTTTGTCTCATCTTACATCTGTTTTTGTAAGCACTGCACTATGCTTTGTTTATAAAATATTCCCTTTATAAGTCCGCTTGGTTGCTCTAAAGAATCAATAGCCTGAACGTGTGACTGTGTGATTGCTTGTGAGCAGAACGTGTATATATGTGGAGTGTGCAACGTTTCCGGCTTATGTCAAAGTCGGCGGTGGCAGCTGGTGTTTGGGGTGTTGAGTCTGTGTGTGTTTGGGGGTGAACTACACTCACTTAGCGACTGAGTGTGTGACGTGCGCGGAGTGAGAGCTTAGAGGTAGTCTGGGGCCCCTAGCAGACCCTTCCCTGGTTGCGAGACGTGACAGTCATCAATATCTGGTCAGCGTGGGTCCCGGGGGTACAGCTAGCCTTTCTGCTGCTTAGGGTGAAAACTGAAACAGAGCACCCCCCACATGCCAAATTCTTGACCTAACCCCTTCCCTCCAGCCCTACTGTTAAAGACATACTTGGAAACCTTTACATACAGGGCTACAAACATACAGGAGAATACAGCGCCACATACCTCTTACATCCAGTGATGTCGCCTCTGACGTTCTCTTTTCTCATTTTCTCTATTCCTGAACTCCATCCTGCCACCCCCAATACATTGCCCACTGTACTTCCCAATACTATACTGCAGAAAAAGTCCCCCTGAAAATACTAGTACCATACAGACAGTGCCCCTTCAATGATTATTGATACATAGTGCCCTAAAAAATAACTCTGTCCCTAACACTTACAATTGTGCCAAGCTGATACTGTGCCAGGGTGCCCCCGACACCCCACTCCAAACAGTAATAGTGCTCCCCAAAGTCTCACCAATAGAAATAATTATCTGCCATAGTGTTAGTGTTAACAGTGCCCCCAATAGTAATAATTCCCCCATTGTGCCCATACTAGTAAAAATGTCCCCATAGTCCTCATTAGTAATAATTCTCCTTATAATGTGTGCCAGTAGGAAAATGCCCCCTAATGTGTGCCAGTACTCAAAAATCCCTTTTATAATGTGTTCCAGTACAAAAAATTCCTTTATAATTTTGTTAGTACAAAAAATATCCTCTTATAATGTGCACCAGTACAAAAAATACCCCCTTACATACCCTATTACCTTTTAGATCAGACCCCCATATCAGATCCTCAGATCAGAAAGCCATATCAGATCCTCAGATGAGACCCCCATATCAAGCCTCAGATGAGACCCACTTTAGACCTCCATGTTAGACCCCCATATCAGAACCAAAGTAAATAAATATATCTTTTCTGCTCTGCTGCTACTTTGCAGGTCTGGCGTTCTCTCCTGCAGTCCCGCTCCCTGGTTCTCTCCGGACCCACACTGCACTGTGGCCTGACTGAGTAAAACATCGGTTATTGGCGGTGCACCGCTTGCTAAGGTCACAGTTGCAACCATTGCAACCTCTATAGCTATGCCTTTGCCTATGGCAGCCCTGCTACACTGCGATACTTGGCTGTGCTCAAAAAGGCTGTGTAGCCGTACCCTTACATGAAATGTCGAACAACTTTCTAGCCTCACGACACATATCGCTGTGTAGCTGACCCAAAAAGTCACACATTCTTAACCCTTTAACTGGGGAACTGCCTTCAACTGTGGTACACTGCACATAGGATGAAGGTTTTGGATGAGAATCATTAAATGAATATACAACATAGTTTGTCACACATGCAATTACCGTTATACAATAGATTAGATGAAGTGTCATTTTTGGAAGCGCTTTAATATTTTAGGGAATTGCATCGTATTTAAGGCAATTCCCTATTACACTTCTATTACCTATACTGCTCCATTAACCCCTTAAGGACCAGGCCTTTTTTTGCAAATCTGACATGTGCCACTATATGTGTTAATAATTTTGGAACACTTTTACTTATACAGGCCATTCTGAGATTGTTTTCTCGTTACACATTGTACTTCATTAAAGTGGTAAATTTGAGTCGATATATTTCACCTTTATGTATAAAAAGAAAATTTACCATATATTTGGGAAAAATTAGCAATCTCTCTGCTTTTAAGGGAGATAGTGATATCTCATAAAATAGTTATTACTTTACATTTTTCATATGTCTGCTTTATGTTTGCATCATTTTGTAACTGTCATTTTATTATTTTAGAACGTTAGAAGGCTTTAGAATTAGTAAATTGTAAAATTTTCAACATAATTTCCTAAACCAACTTTTTAAAGGACCAATTCAGTTATGAGGTCACTTTGTGGGGCTTACATGACAGAAACCACCCAAAAGTGACCCCATTTTAAAAACAAGTTATTCAAAATTGTTTTTACAAACTTTGTTAACCCTTAAGGTGTTTCACAGTAATTAATGCAAAATGGAGGTGAAATTTACATCTGCAAAACAAACATCACAATTTATTATTCTACAGTTTCGGGAAAAAAAACTCCATATATTGTTGTACACTCATGTATGGGCGCGTGGCATGGCTAAGGCAAGGGGCACCCTATGGTTTTTAAAGGGCAGATTTTGCTAGAATAGTTTTAAGGTCCCATGTTGAGATATCCCTGCAGTGAAAACCCCCCAAAGTACCCCATTTTGGAAACTACACCCCTCAAAGAATTTATTGAGAGGTGTATTGAGTATTTTGATCACAGAATTTATAAACTCTTGGCTCTGAAAATGAAAAATTACATTTTTTTCAAGACTTTAGGCCCAAATGTTTCACGTTTAGGGCTCATTCAGACGGCCGTATGCTATCTGCAAAAATGCGGATCTTTTTTTTGCGGATTAGATGCTGACCCATTCACCTCTATGGGGCCCTTTTCTATTCCACGGTTCCGCAAAACAAATGAAACATGTCCTATACTTGTCCGTGAAAATCAGGACATGACCCCATTGAAGTCTATGGGTTCGCAAAAGTACTAAATGCTATCCATTTTTTGGCGGATCCGCAAAAAAGTTTATAGCATTCAGTATTTTTGCGGACAGAATACGGCCGTCTGAATGAGCCCTTACAAAGGGTAACAGGAGAAAATTCACCCCACATTCTGTTACTCTGTTACTGTTGTGAGATGGGGAGATAGCTCCCATTGTCTGAAAAATGTGTGTGGATTAAATTAAATGTTCTGGACTGATGTTCTGCTGTTTGGCCACAAGATGCTGCTGTTTCCTAGGCACAGCTGACTGACTGCATATATATTTACATATTCATAAGAGGTGTGGTTTTCTCAGAGCATAATGAAGGAGCAGCCATCTTAGAATCAAGCTAGGGAGCTGAGGAACTGTGTGTGAGCAGACAAACTGATGAATCCATGAGTGAGAGGACCCCCTCAGTGACCACAGCTACAGCTGAGTAAAGCTGATCATTGTCCAAGAAACAGTACCTGTCCAGGAAAAGAAGGATTGTTTCCAGGAAGGTTGACAAGAGCTATGGAACAAAGCGTCATACTCTGCGGGACCTCATGTTTGCTGGATAGACTGGTTGTTCAGTTCTGAGTCATCAGTGGATAAAGAGCAGACCTGGGTCGGTAAGATCGTGAACGCAACTTACTGTAGTATTGGCGCCTAGAGACTTAGACCAGGCCTGTAGTTAGATATTTAGAGTCTCTGCTTTGTGTCAGGTCTAAAGAGTTGCTACTGGTACTACGAGGTCTCCATTACTAAAAGGGACATTGCACATTTGCGAGCTAATAAACACCCCCCACGAACTCCATCCAGTTCAGCGTTTTGCTCAGGAGTAATAATCAGGCACGTGCTACCGGACTAGTTATGGGAGGGGGAATAATATAGAGCACGGTAAGATTATGAACTGTTGCGTTGCACCGCAGGAAGCCAGTACTAAGCACCCAACCAATTGTTCGTGTTAGCTTCAGGGTAATAATAGGTACAGCGAGACAGTTTTAGTTGTGCCTACCAGTAGGTAAATTACCGCAAAACTTCCGCTGGCATCCATAAGGGGATGCTGTGCAACACAGGGCTCTCATCCTTCGGGCTAGGTGTATGTAAATCTATTTTATGCTCTCAGCTTTTGTGTTTGTGTTTATTATCTCGTGTTAGTAAAATTCATTTTTTGCAAAAGCTGGTGTCAGAGTTGCTTCCCTCGTTTGTGACTTGGCTGTATCCTGGGGAGCCCACCCCGGTACACGGCTTACACGGTTACTTGTTTTCCACTGAATATGGCAATACCCCATATGTGGTAAAAAAGTGATGGATGGAGTGCCATATAGTTTTTGAAGGGCAAATGTTGCTGCAATGGTTTTTGGGGGCTATATCGCATATGAAGACACCCTGAGGTACCCCTACAGGGGAACCTTCAATAAGGGACCCTATTTTGAAAACTACACCCTATAAGGAATCTTTCAAGGCATGCAGTTAGCACTTTGACCCCAAAGGTGTTTTATAGAATTAGGAAACACTTGGCTGTGAAAATGAAAAATATCATATTTTTTTAAATAAAAAGTCGCTTTAGGCTGGAATTTAAAAGCACAAGGGTGTAACAATGAATACTTACTACCAGACCCCAATTTTACACTTACAAGGGGTAACAGGAGAAAATGCACCCCAGTATGTGTTATTGAATTGGCAGACATGGATTTTAGGTGCCATGTCGCAGGTTAAAAAATTCCTGATGTCCCCAGAAATTGAAAACCTCAAGAAATAACCCCATTTTGGAAAGTGCACCCCTGTACAAACATTGTAAGTGGTGGAAAGGGCACCTTTGACCAAACAGGTGTTTCACAGAAAGCTTTTACAAGGGGTAACAGGAGAAAATGCACTCCGGTATGTGTTACTCATTTTCTCCCGAATATGGCAACACCCCATATGTACTTGTAGCTTGCTGTATGGCAAATTGCAAAACATGGACCAGACCTAATTTTTCACTTTCACAAGAGGTAACAGGAGAAAATGGACCACATATTTTAGAACCCATCTTCCTCTGAATATGGAAACACCCAATATGTGGTCAAAAACTGCTGTATGGGCGCATGGTAGAGTTCAGAAGGGAAGGAGCACCATATGGCTTTTGGAGGGCAGCTTTTGCTGGAATGGTTTTTGAGAGCTATATTACATATGAAGACACCCTGAGGTACCCCTACAGTGGAATCCCCCAAACAGTTACCCCATTCTAGAAACCACACCCCTTTAAGGAATCTTTCAAAGCGTGTATTACGATCCAGTGGGTGTGAACCCACTGTGCCACATGACCAACCTCCTCTAAAGGCGTTGTCTAAGTGAACCCCTCATTCTTCAAAGTACCCCTGATAGTGGGATAGAATTTCCTCAGGGGAACACCAGGTCGCTACCTCTTGAGGAGTATTGGCACACAAGGCATCTGGTCCAGGCGGATCAGGGGGTACCAATGAAAGGTACCAGAGGTACAATCGTAGTCAGCAGGCCAAGTCATAACCAAGAGCGACAGTGTAGAACCAAAAGAGGAGGCAGAGGCGAAGTTAGATAAGCAATGGGTCAGGGCAGGCGGCACAGGTACAGGTCAGGCAATCCGGGGCAGCAACCGGAGAGTCGAGGCAAATCAGCCAAGAATCAAACAGAAAGCGGAGTCCACAAACACAAGCATGGGTCAGGTATACAGGAACACAAGCACAGATAGCAACCGTTGCAGGACACAAGGACCTTTGACCATCAGGCACTGTAATGACCGGCGTCACGCACAGGGAGGGAAAAGGGAAAGCCCTGCCCAAGGGAGAGGGAAAGGTGGTGACCCCTGACTCACCTTGCGGCTGGCACCTGACTGCCCTGATGTCCCTAGACGGGTTCCTCACCCGTGCGCCGATCACGTGCCTAAACCCTGGCTTTCCCTAAAATGAGCCCTAGGTAGTGAACGGGCCGGTGGGATCGCTAGTCCGCACCACTGACACTAAGAGGAAAACACCAAGGAGAGGACAGACAATACAGACAAACATATAAACCCAGGTGGGCGACAACAGCAGATCACAAAGGCCCAACAGGGATCCGGAGGGTAACGTTCTGGAACAACAACCAGAGAACGCAGCAACACAGCTCCAGTGGGTCAGTATAGAAGTCCAGGCAGGAAGCTCTATATCTGGCAACCAGAGAAGTGGGAGAGGGGAATATAAGGAGGTTGGGAGTGCTGGACAAGAAACAGCTGAGGAGAAGGAGCTACGGATACCTGAAAGAGCCAAAAAGGTTTGCAAGGCAAACCCAGAAAGCTACCATAAAGAAACAGCCCTATCTTTCTACATAGAGCGCGCAGCCAACCACTGCAACTTCCTGACCCCGGGTATAACGGAGTCAGGCGTGGTTCTTGACACCCTCGTGACAGGCACCTGAGAAAGGGTCTGGACTGCTAAAATAGGTGCAGGATGGCTGGAAATGGTCACACAGGTAACATGTGCAAAACCCTTACATCACAAGAAGTGATGCGTGCCAGCCCTTACCGAGGTGCTACAGGAAACAGGCTAGAAGGCATGCTGTGTTCAGGACTGAAAGGAAACTGTGGAGCAGATCCCAGAAGGTACTGCACCTGCAGGCACAGGTAATTAGACGGGACAACCTTCACCTCTTCATCATAGATAAATGGTAATGAACTTGTACCAATGATGCATGCATTCCACATCGGAACGCACGCTGGTAATAGAAACGTGCGTTCCATGCTGAAACGCAAGGTATTTAAAGAAAAACGGTCCTCCTTTTACAACAAATATAGAGGTGAGGCTGCAGGAACTAATTTGGTATGTTGTAACTTGGGCCCCCCATGGATATACAACAAGGTAGTTGGGATAAATTTATATAACAAATTCACCATGTAAGAAGGAAACAGGAAGTGGGAAGTCCTGAGAATATGGGAGAGGTATAAAACAGTGTGGTGGTTTTGAATACACTGCGCTTCCACATGATTTGCAGCATCAACATCATGAGTGCCATTGTGCATTGAAGTTACCATTTTTAATTTTTATTTTTCGTACTATCTAGCCTTATGGTCCGCTGAAGAACAGGATCAACTGTCGGGGAAACATGTTGGGACATCCAAAGAAGTTCAGGGAGGTATTAGGGTACAGAGAGCGTTAGCCACCGAGAGGTGGGGTCACCCCTTTTGGTGCGGGTGCTCTGCCTGTAGGCAGGTAGGCAGGGATAGTGTAAGGGGCATTGTAGGTTGAGGTATGTGTCCCATGTTGATTTTTGAAGTAGACCAGGACTACTGTTTTCCAATTGGAAGGACTATCTGGATGGCACCTCACCTGTGGTGATCTAATCATTGTGACTACTGGTCGTGAGTATAGATGGACCATATGTAAGTTTGCATAGTAGTCCCAACCTTCATGATATAATAATGTTCCCTAAACCTCCTGTTTCAAGGCTATAGAAATGTATTTACTGATTATTATATTATCTATGGGGTTTTTGTTGTGGATTTTTTAGAAAATATTGAATGAAGGCTATGTTTTTAATGGGGTTTATTTCTTGTTTATGGTGATCTGTGGTTTATATACTGTATACCCTCAATTGTAACAAGTGTATATCGGTGAGTCTTCAGTTTGTTTTGGAGCTGTAGAATGAAAAAAAATAATTCAAATTAGCAATTTAGATTTTTTCCAATGTGCCGTTCGCCGTATGAGATAAATACTTTTATATTTTAATAGTATGGGCACTTTGGGCAGCAGTGAAGCTAATGATCTTCATTTTTTTTATATTTATTTATATGAAAAGTAGTGGTCTCATTTAGTGTAGAGTACTGCAAGGAAAAAACAAAAGAATATTTTTTAACCGTAAATTGTACTTATCTGTTACTTTCCAAACCACTTCCCATAACTTCAGTAAGAAGTGAGGAATAAAAGTCATCAAATGTTTTTTTTCATGTTTTTGTTATTTTGGAATTATAGAATAAATAGATTTTATGTGTTATTTGTAAACTAAATGCAACACTTTACACGAACAGTTACCCCATGTGGTGTGATGGTGTAGGAGTGCAATAATGGCTCTATATGATGACAACTATCCACTATACTATGACCCTTGTTGAAAGTATTAGAAACTGTGTTCTCCTCAGGTTTTCATTGACTAATATTACATTTTGCTTTAAGATCAGAATGTTCTCCATGTGCCAAAAGACAAGAGGCAACATGTATTATATATTTAGATCTGAACTGCAAATTTAGATGTGATCTTTAAAACGATGTGACATAATTTAACTAGGTCAATGGTAGACATGTTATGATTTTATGCATAATTACCATAAATCTGCCAATAGAGATTAATCCCTTACAGAGAGTCTTTCAGCTCCACTCTGCTGGTAAAAGTAATTCCAGTGCAGAGCGGGGTACAGGGGCGTAGCTAGAAATGACTGGGCCCCATAGCAAAAAAAAATTATGGGCCCCCCCCCGTCCCGAATCTCCCACATACCTCTCAGACCTTGCAGCCACATCCGCAGCTCCTCATGCACTTGCGATGGTTACGCGTAGGACTGAGCACAGACAGTTGGTCACTGGCAACGCATTTGTGTCAGTGTAGGAAATGTATGAATCTAAGTGTGGGTTCACACCTGAGTGTACTCTGTATGCACTTTTTTCAGGCGTTTTTATCGTGTGTTTACAGACGCGCGAGGAAACAAACAAATGCCCATTGTCGCGCGTTCCCGCTAAGTCTATGTGCGGGAACGTGCGACAATACGCCCCAAAGAAGCTCCTGTACTTCTTGGGGCGTAGGGCTTTTTACAGTGCGTTCGTACGCGCTGTAAAACGCTCAGGTGAGAACCATTCCCATAGGGAATCATTGGTTTTTGCCTGTTGAGCGTTTTACAGCGCGTAGGAACGCGCTGTAAAACGCTCAGGTGTGAACCTAGCCTAAATGTCTGTGTATTAAAGAAGATTGTTAAATTGTACAGGGGTCTGTAACACATGAAGGTGAAAGTACATATCGTGGGGTGTGTATGTGTATTAGACAGAAGGTAGGGATGTGTATCTTGTGTAGTTTAGGTATTAGAGAGAGTAAGGGGTATATATCTAGTGCTGATACATGTGTAGGTGAAGAGTGGCTCTGTATCAGCACTAGATATATACCCCTTACTCTCCCTAATACCCAAACTACACAAGAGACATATCCCTACCTTCTGTCTAATACACATACACACCCCACAATATGTACTTTCACCTTCCTGTGTTACAGACCCCTCAGATAGGATTCGGTGGCTGTGTCTTTGCCAAAATCCCACTAACCATTACCACAAATGCAGCTGTGCCTGCCAGGCTTGAGCAGGTATATGTGTGAATATGGACTAGGGAAGATGCTGAGATCCGGCGGTAGCTCACTGTAAGGTACAGCCGGATCTCAGCATCTTCCCTATTCACACATATACCTGCTCAAGCCTGGCAGGCGCAGCTGCATTTGTGGTAATGGTTAGTGGGATTTTGGCAAAGACACAGCCACCTAATCCTACCTGAGGGGTCTGTAATACTTGTCCACTCTAGTCTCCAGTTACAGTACTCCACGTCTGACTCCATTCACTGACTGACTGACGCTGCCGCCTGCTGCTTCGGTTGGACACACATCGCAACAGGGACGGACTCAGTCCCACTCCCCAGCCAGCCCTCACCTCAGCCACTTGAACCGAACGACACGGTGAAGCCGTACCGTACTGCGCGCGCCGCCAAGCCACCCAGCCACCCACACTCCAGCTTCCTTGTACATGCCACTTCCGCCTCCTACACTTCCGGCAAACCACAGCCCATACTGCCTCTCTGCCTCCGGCTCCTAGTCCGACCGCCCCCTATCACAGCGCCACGCCCGGGCCCGGCCCACTCGCCACATGGTTTTATATCATTATTTTTTCATCCTCAGTCGGCGGCGGGGGCCCAGTGGCGTAGGGCCCCATAGCCATTGCTATGGCGATCCCTACGCCACTGGGCGCATGGGTGCTTGCCCTGTAAGAGCCCAGGGAGCTGTTCATACCCTGAGGACTAGGGGAGAGGCCTAGCTAATAGCAGGTTGCAGCATGCGAGGAGAGACAAAACAGAATTGTGGTGGCCTGATCCAATGCAAGGAAGCTGAGGAAGATCGACGGGTCCAGGTCAACAGAGGAAGAGCAGATGGGCAAATGTAGGGTTGACTGTCTGAGTGACTGGAGCAGTGTCGGCCATGGTCCACCATTATAATAGTCAAATTTCACAAATCTGGTGCCCACTCACTTTTAAAAGTGACATAAAAACAAAGTTTTGACCCAAATTTATTTTTTTTACTTCATTTTTGTTAACATTATACTGTTTAGTGAGTAGAAAGCTGTATTATGAAAAGCAACATGATCTATCCATGGGGGAGGGGGGGGGTGACATATCTTTCATTTGATGGATCAAAATGAGGAAAACGCTTGCATTTAAATGTAGTAATGATCCAGAACAAGACGGATTTTGTTAACGATTGGTAATTATTTAAGTTGAGATCTGTTGAGTGAAAACAAGAAAGCGCGCAGTCTAGGTTAATGTGGTTATTTGGTGCATGATCTTCTGATGTGGTTTCAGCCACTGCTGTTTGTCGATGCAGCACAGTGATGTTCTATCTAGCTAAGGTCAGACACACTTTGCAAGAATTCATTCACTGTTGCATGCTGCTGTGCTACTGTTTCTGCCATTCCTGAGTCTGCAGCAAGAGGGGAGATGAGAGGGGGCTTTACGGCGGCACATCTGTATTCTAAACTACTGTAGAGGCTAGAGGGCCCGGCGGCCGGCCAGAGGCTATTCAAAACTCACCTCGCGCCGCCAGCCACCGCACGTCTGCAGGACCACACAGTCACTGCCGTCTGCTGCTTCGTTCTGAGTGTCTGACTGGGAGGGAGCCGGAGATGCGCGCAAACCACGCCTCCGGGCGGCTCCTCCTCACTCAGTCCTCACCTCACTCAATGTCTGCTTCCTTGGCCGCCCCCTCTGACAGTCACGTGAGCTGCCTACTGCGCTGCGCCGTGCGCACTGCCCCCGGGCCCCGGCACTATTAGATCACAATTTGAATAGGAGGCGGTGGGGGGGCCGTGGGCCCCCCTGGCTCAGGGGCCCGGTCGCAATTGCGACCGCTGCGACCCCTGTAGCTACGCCACTGGCGGGGTAGTATTCCGATGGAGGTTCGATCGGGGTAGTTAACCGATGGAGGCTCGATCGCAGAGAAAATTAAGTTTTATCAATTATGTAAATGATGTGGTGAATTCTTGGGCTGTCCTCACTGTTTTGACAGTGGGTGTAGAAACACTGTGTCAACCAACAGATTTGGCTTTGGCCTGCTCCTAATAGCGTTATCCTGCCAATCCTCTGATTTTCACCCTTTATCCACTGTACAGGGATCTGGTCCGTGATGCAGGGGAACCACCAGGCCGCTACCGCCTTGAATAGTCTATGTGTGATTGACAGCTGAACCATGGAGGTTAGAGACAACAGTGCAAAGCACCAAGATGTGAGGCAGGACCGTAGTTAAGGAAAGGCCGAGGCCATGGCAGGCTGAGTACAAGCAATCTGATAAAAAGTCTGAGGTCAGGTCAGGCAGTGAAGGGTCAAAATACAGGGGCTGGTCAAAAGTTGGTACACAGGCAGAAAAACAAATACAGTCGGGGATGTATGCAAGCCTGTCCTATGGGCAGAGGAAAGAGGCCTTGCCTGCAAGAAGCAGGCTGAAGCGTGCTGGAGGAAGGTCAGTGGGTCCAGACCAAAGGAGAAGGAGAAGAATGGTGAGTGACGCAGTGCTCATGCCCACCCCGGAGAGCTGGACATCGATGGGCACAGGTCGCCAATATAACAATTACAAAATTTCCCTTACTCCCCAATGTCACTCAGCTCTGCAGTAAAATCTCTAGCATGTATACTATGTATGTATACTAATGCCAGAAGCCTGACTAATAAAACTGGGGAGCTGGAATTAGTGATGTGTGAGGAGAACTATGACATAGTGGGAATAACTGAGACATGGCTAGATGATAGAAAGTATCATCAAAACCGGAGAAGGGGAGGGGTCTGCCTTTATGTAAAGTCCTGTCTAAAGCCCACACCCCGGGAATATATAAATAAGGGACATGAACATGTGGAGTCACTGTGGGTAGAGATACATGGAGCTAAATATTCCCCATTAAAAGTGTCCTGTCTGACCCAGGAAGAAGTGCAACAGCGACTTGAAAAGATTAAAATAGACAAATCGCCAGGACCGGATGGCATACACCCCCGTATCCTAAGGGAAATAAGTAATGTCATAGCCAGACCCTTATTTCTGATATTTGCAGACTCTATACTGACAGGGAATGTCCCACAGGATTGGCGCATGGCAAATGTGGTGCCAATATTCAAAAAGGGTCCAAAAACAGAGCCTGAAAACTATAGGCCGGTAAGTTTAACATCTGCTGTGGGTAAACTGTTTGAAGGTTTTCTGAGAGATGCTATGTTAGAGCATCTCAATGGAAATAGGCAAATAACGCCATATCAGCATGGCTTTGTGAGGGATCGGTCATACCAAACTAATTTAATCAGTTTCTATGAGGAGGTAAGTTCTAGACTTGACAGCGGTGAATCAATGGATGTCGTATATCTGGACTTCTCCAAAGCATTTGACACTGTACCACATAAAAGGTTAGTATATAAAATGAGAATGCTCGGACTGGGAGAAAACGTCTGTATGTGGGTAAGTAACCGGCTCAGTGATTGAAAACAGAGGGTGGTTATTAACGGTACACACTCAGACTGGGTCACTGTCACTAGTGGAGTACCTCAGGGGTCAGTATTGGGCCCTATTTTCTTCAATATATTTATTAATGATCTTGTAGAAGGCTTGCATAGTAAAGTATCAATTTTCGCAATGACACTAAACTGTGTAAAGTAATTTACACTGAAGAGGACAGTATACTACTACAGAGGGATCTGGATAGATTGGAGGCTTGGGCAGATAAGTGGGAGATGGGGTTTAACACTGACAAAGGTATGCACATGGGAAGGAATAATGCAAGTCACCCGTACATACTAAATGATAAAACACTTGGTAACACTGACATGGAAAAGGATCTAGGAATTTTTATAAACAGCAAACTAAGCTGCAAAAAACAGTGTCAGGCAGCTGCTGCCAAGGCCAATAAGATAATGGGTTGCATCAGAAGGGGCATAGATGCCCGTGATGAGAACATAGTCCTACCACTTTACAAATCGCTAGTCAAACCACACATGGAGTACTGTGTACAGTTCTGAGCTCCTGTGAACAAGGCAGACATAGCAGAGCTGGAGAAGGTCCAGAGGAGGGCAACTAAAGTAATAACTGGAATGGGGCAACTACCCTGAAGTACCCTGAAATATTATCAAAATTAGGGTTATTCACTTTAGAAAAAAGACGACTGAGAGGAGATCTAATTAATATGTATAAATATATCAGGGGTCAGTACAGAGATCTCTCCCATCATCTATTTATCCCCAGGACTGTGACTATGACGAGGGGACATCCTCTGCGTCTGGAGGAAAGAAGGTTTGTACACAAACATAGAAGAGGATTCTTTACGGTAAGAGCAGTGAGACCATGGAACTCTCTGCCTGAGGAGGTGGTGATGGTGAGTACAATAAAGGAATTTAAGAATGGGTCTGGATGTATTTCTGGAGTGTAATAATATTACAGGATATAGCTACTAGAGAGGGGTCGTTGATCTAGGGAGTTATTCTGATTGCCTGATTGGAGTCGGGAAGGAATTTTTTATTCCCCTAAAGTGAGGAAAATTGGCTTCTACCTCACAGGTTTTTTTTTTTTTGCCTTCCTCTGGATCAACTTGCAGGATAACAGGCCGAACTGGATGGACAAATGTCTTTTTTCGGCCTTATGTACTATGTTACTATGTTACTATGTGCAGTGAGATAGCAGGATTTTACATGTGCAGTACTTTGCCTTCTGTGGGCACTGGCATCATTAACAGCAATGTACTGTACATGCACAAACTCCTAGCTGGCATAGACATCCTGAGATGAAGCAAAATTATTAAGAGGTGTGGTCCTTTTAATAAATGTGGTGCATTTTATGACAGCATATTTTTATTAAAGGGGTTGCGAAAGAATGGTTTTGTTTTTCAACTCCCACTAGGCCGCACCTGTAAAGGAAAAATTACTTGCCTGCTTGATTGGTACAATAAGGTTTTATTGGTACAAATTTGGGGTGCATATGACTTTTTGATTGCTTGCTATTACACTTTTTGTGATGTATGGCTTTTTGACACAGTTTTTATTTAATTTTTCTTTACAGTGTTCACCTGAGGGGTTAAATCATGTGATATAAGGTTGTTATGGACGTGGCGATACCTAATATGTATACTTTTTTTATTTATTTTAGTTTTATACACTAATATCATTTTTGAAACAAAAAAAAATCATGTTTTAGTGTCACCATAGTATGAGAGCCATATATTTTTTATTTTTTAGGTGATTCTCTTAGGTAGCGTATCATTTTTGCGGGATGAGATAACGGTTTGATTAGTGCAATTTTGGGGTGCGTATGACTTTTTGATCGCTTGCTATTATACTTTTTGTGATGTAAGGTGACAAAAAAATGGCTTTTTTTTAAATCGTTTAACAGTTTTTTATGGACGCAGCGATACCTAATATGTATACTTTTTAAATTTTATTTTACATTTAACACAATAAAAGCATTTTTGATATAAAAACAATCATGTTTTAGTGTCTCCATACTCTGAGATCTATAGATTTTAAAAAATTTTTGGGCGATTGTCCTATGTAGGGGCTACTTTTTTGCGGGATGAGGTGACAGTTAGATTGGTACTTTTTTGGGGGCATACGCATTTTTGATCGCTTGGTGTTGCACTTTTAGTGATGTAAGGTGACAAAAATGGCTTTTTTTTTTTACACAGTTTTTATTTTTTTATGGTGCCTATCGGACAGGGTCGATCATCTGATCCCCTCTGCAATGCATTACAATACATCTGTATTGTAATCCATTGACTGTTCGTGTACTACAGTGAGTCATACACTAAGGCCTCTTTCAGACGGGCATTGCGGGAGAAGGTGCGGGTGCGTTGCGGGAACATGCGCGATTTTTCTGCACCAGTGCAAAAAATTGTAATGCGTTTTGCACTCGCGTGAGAAAAATCGGCATGTTTGGTACCCAAACCCGAACTTCTTCACAGAAGTTCGGGCTTGGGATTGGTGTTCTGTAGATTGTATTATTTTCCCTTATAACATGGTTATAAGGGGAAATAATAGCATTCCGAATACAGAATGCATAGTAAAATAGCGCTGGAGGGGTAAAAAAAAATTAAAAAAAATTTAACTCACCTTAATCCACTTGATCGTGCAGCCGGCATCTCTTCTGTCTTCTTTCTTTGCACTGTGCAGGAACAGGACCTGTTGTGATGTCATCACATTGGCCATCACATGATCCATCACCATGGTAAAAGATCATGTGATGGATCATGTGATGACCGGAGTGACATCACCACAGGTCCTGTTCCTGCACACTGCAAAGAAAGAAGAGATGCCGGCTGCACGATCAAGTGGATTAAGGTGAGTTAAAATTTTTATTTATTTTTTTAACCCCTCCAGCGCTATTTTACTATGCATTCTGTATTCAGAATGCTATTATTTTCCCTTATAACCATGTTATAAGGGAAAATAATACAATCTACAGAACACCAATCCCAAGCCCGAACTTCTGTGAAGAAGTTCGGGTTTGGGTACCAAACATGCCGATTTTTCTCACGCGAGTGCAAAACGCATTACAATGTTTTGCACTGGTGCAGAAAAATCGCGCATGTTCCCGCAACGCACCTGCACCTTTTCCCGCAATGCCCGTCTGAAAGAGGCCTTAGTGTATGACTCACTGTAGTACACGAACAGTCAATGGATTACAATACAGATGTATTGTAATGCATTGCAGAGGGGATCAGCCCCCCCAAAAGTTGAAATCCCAGAGTGGTACAGAAATAAAGTTTAAAAAAATATCCCAGAGTGGTACAGAAATAAAGTTTAAAAAAAAAGGAAAAAAAGTTTTGAATAAAAAATAAAGTTTCAAGTTAAAAAGAAAAATTCCCCTTTTCCCTGATTTTATAATAAAAAAAGAAAAAAAATGCTACTATTTTCCCTTATAACCATGTTATAAGGGAAAATAATAATGATCGGGTCTCCATCCCGATCGTCTCCTAGCAACCGTGCGTGAAAATCGCACCGCATCTGCACTTGCTTGCAGATGCTTGCGATTTTCACGCAACCCTATTCATTTCTATGGGGCCTGCTTTACATGAAAAACGCACAAAATAGAGCGTGCTGCGATTTTCACGCAACGCATAAGTGATGCGTGAAAATCCCCGCTCATGTGAACAGCCCCATAGAAATGAATGGGTCGGGATTCAGTGCGGGTGCAATGTGTTCAACTAACGCATCGCATCCGCGCGGAATACTCGCCCATGTGAAAGGGGCCTAACAGGTTGCCTACGAGACCGGGCCTGGGGCTGGATCTCCTCTGCACCAGTAGAAGGCAGGTCCCGATGCCGTGCAGGGCATTGGGCAGCCTCTGCATGGCATCGGGCTGCCTTGTCACGCATCGGGTCCCCCAGCAGCGTGGGGACTCGATGCACTGCTTCAGCCGCTGCAAACCACTTCTATGTCACAGTACCTCATAGAAGGGGTTAATCCGACATGTCCTATCTTTTTGCAGGACTGGCGGATCGCGGGCCCATTAAAATGAATGGGTCCGCGATCCGCTGTGGCTGCCCCATGATCGGTGTTCGTGCATTGCATCCCGCAATGTGCGGGCCGCAGCACGGCCACAGGGCGTGCATTTTCGTGTACAGGAGGCCTTAGGCAGAAATGTAGCATACTATATATGTCATGTAATAGAGCGTTCCTGGTGCACAGGTTATTTTCTTCTGTGCCAATCTGATATCAGCACAGGAAGAGGAACACACGTGTGACTGGTACTGATGTACCGTATGCATAGGCGTGCGCAGCCTATATATTAGGGTGTGCACCCTAAAGCACAAACACACACACCGCGTTCCTGCGTGTGTATGTATATATATATATATATACAGCCTTTATGCCATTAGCCCCCATTATCAGCCCTTATGCCTTTCATTAGCCCCCATTATGCATCATTAGCCCCCATTATGCCTCATTAGCCCCCCCATATGCCTCATTAGCCCCCCCCCCATATGCCTCTCATTTGCCTCCATTATGCCCCCAGCAGACTAATTTTTTATAAAATAAAAAACCACTTACCTCTCTGCTCCTGGACGCCGCCGCTCCTCGCTGCCCGTGATCCTCTTCCTCCTGCTGTCGGCTGTGCTCTGAACTGGCGCGCACAGCATGACGTCAAAAAGCGCCTCTCGCTGTGCGCAGCCGAGGACCAGGAAGCGGTAAGTACAGAGCGTTCACTGCTTCCTGGTCCTCCTGTACTAATGAGCGCTTCCAAAATGGAAGCGCTCATTAGTATTCGCCGGCCAGCAGGCTTGATTAGGGTGTGCCCAGGCACACCCCCTGCACATGCCTATGACCGTATGTGACTTCATGGCTGCTGCAGTGCAGGAGGGAACTGTGTCGGAGGGTAGAACAGCATGTGAGTTGTACTTACCTTAATGCTGGCTCTGAGGCCACTATAATGGCACTTTAAGGCCACTATAATCTTTGGTGTGACTACTATGAGGATGGTGCTAGAGCAGGGGTGTCAAACTCAAATTCATCGGGGGCCGCATCAGCAGTTTGGTCACCCTCAAAGGGCCGGTTGTATCTGTAGGATTATACGGTTGTATACTGTATGGGGGCAGGGGCCACAGGGTGACGTTATACTGTGCGGGGGCAGCCACTTGGTGACGTTATACTGTATGGGGCACTAGGGCAGCCCCAAGGTGACGTTATACTGTATGGGGGCCACAAGGAGACGTTATACTGTATGGGGGCAGCCACAAGGTGACGTTATACTGTATGGGGGCAACAGGGAGACATTATAGTTTATCAAGTGCCACGTGCAGTGCAGATTGCAGGCAGGGCCAGAGCCTCAGAAGACAGACAGCACAACCTTTATTTCCGACACCCCTGCAGATGAGCGTTCCTCCCGGAACCTGTCCACATCGCAGCTCCCGGCCTGACCTGCAAGCGCTGACTGGGGTCACATAGCATTATACTGATTTATGATGCTATGTAACCCCTACAGTTCTGGAAAGTGTTGGATAACAATGACAGCATTATGTCAGTGTTATTCAACACATTCCAGAACTGTAAGGGTTACATAGCATCATAAATCAGTATAATGCTATGTGACCCCAGTCAGCGCTTGCAGGTCAGGCCGGGAGCTGCGATGTGGACAGGCTCCGGGAGGAACGCTCATCTGCAGGGGGCCGTGGGGTCTCTCACTCCTCTTCTCCCATCTTGGCCTGCAATTACTCAGTCTCTGGAGACGGTGTGCTGACTTACTGTGCGCTCCTGTGCTGGCAGGTGGGCGGAGACTTCGATACAGGAGCCGGGAGGAGCGGGGGCCGCCTGCAGGAAGTGATATGTACGGTACTCATATGCACGATGCAGGGGCAGGCTGACATAGATGTAGGAGCGGTCAGCTCGCGGCTAGCATATGACCGCTCCTATTACTGCCCAACCGACATGTCCCTGCTACTTGCCCGCACAGGGCTAAACAACTGTTCAGACTACTTGCCCAGCGCCCGGAACTGCTAGTTTTTAACTCATTTCCTGCAGTTTAAAAAAAAAAATATTTATGTAATGTGCATAGGGAATCTCTCATATGGTTGAAACTGTAGCAACATTGAAATGCAAACATTAATCATTAATGTATCACAGTCACATTGAATTGCACTTTAAAAGTGCCTAGACACATTAGGTGAACGTTGTCCCAACCTGCAGATTTTGATAGGACCGGCTGACCAGCTAATGTGTATGGGAGTGTACTGAATCTCTCACATCGTTCCGGAGAAATTTTGTCCCTCTCTTCTTTTCAATGTTGTTGGCATTCATTTATGCAGAGCTCTCTTAAGGTCCTGCCACAGCATTTCAATTAGGGCTTGTTCACACAACCGTGTGAAGCTCGTGCCCGTGCTGTGGACTGCAAATTGCTGTCCGCTAAGCACGGGCACCTGCCGTGTGGCAGCGGCATAGGGATCGCGGCCACATTCACTTGAATGGGTCCGCAATCCCTCCATTCCGCAAAAAGATAGAGCATGCTCTATCTTTTTGCGGTGCGGAAGCGCGGAACGAAACCTCAGAAAGCACTCCGTAGTGCTTCTGTAGGGTTCTGTTCTGTGGTTCAGTTCCGCATCTCCGGATTTGCGGACCCATTGAAATGAATTGGTGCGCATCCGTGATGCGGAATAGCCATGGAACAGGACCCGTGTATTGCAGATCCACAAATGTTGTCCGCAATACGGGCATGGGCTTTACACGGTCGTGTGAACGAGTCCTTAGGTTGAGGTCTGGACATTGACTGGACCCACGGGCGGACATATCGCCGGTGCAGCCGGTTCAGCTGCACAGGGGCCCGGCGTGTGGGGGGACCAATTCATACTAGTGAGCGCTTATGGAAGCGCTCACTAGTATGCAAGAGATCGGCGCTTGCTTACTTACCCTTGCGGCGCTGGTCTGCTCCAGCCTGACTGCGTACAGCGCGCACTATGACCTGAGGCTGTACGCAGTCAGGTCACGTGTGCAGCGCGGGCTGTTGGAGATAGGACAGGGAGAGCAGGAGAGGTAAGTTTTAATTATTTATTTTAGTCTGATCTGAGGTCTGATATCATGGGGCCCTGGGGTCTGTCACATCATGGGGGGCCTGAAATAAGCATATGGGGGTGCCTGACTCTGGGGGTCCGACTCCTGACTGAGCAAGGGGGTGGGCTTGAATGAGCATATGGGGGGGCTGAGCAATTGACATATGGGGGGCTGAGCAACTGACATATGGGGGGGCTGAATAAATAAATAACTGATATTGGGGCGGGGCCTGAGCAACTGACATATGGGGGGGCTGAATAAATAAACTGATATTGGGGGGGTCCTCCTGAGTAACTGATATGGGGGAGGGGTCCTGGGCAACTGACATATGGGGGGCTGAATAAATAAACAACTGATATCGGGGGGGTTACTCCTGAGTAACTGATATGGGGGGGGTCCTGGGCAACTGGCATATGGGGGGGGGGGTCTGAGCAACTGATATGGGGGCGTGAATGGGCATCTGATAGGTGGGGTTCCTGAGCAACAGATATGGGAGCCTATCTGAGCAAGTGACATATGGGAGGGCCTGCCTATTTTATATACTGTAATATGCAAAATAACTGTTTTATATACTGGCAGACATGGGGGGCACTATGGAGGGGGAGGAGCACTATGGGGGGCTCTATCTTGTATACTGGCACACATGGGGGGCACTATGGAGGGGGGAGCAATATGGGGGCCCTATCTTGTATACTGGCACATATGGGGGGCACTATGGAGGGGGGAGGAATATGGGGGCCCTATCTTATATACTGGAACACATGGGGGGCACTATGGAGAGGGAGGTGCACTATGGGGACGCTATCTTATTTACTGGCACACATGGGGGGCACGATGGAGGGAGGAGCACTTTGAGGGCCCTATCTTATATACTAGCACACATGGGGAGGCACTATGGAGAAGGGGGAGGAGCACTATGGGGGCATCTACTGGGGACCCTATCTTATATACTAGCACACATGGGGGGCACTATGGAGGGGGGAGGAATATGGGGGCCCTATCTTATATACTGGAACACGTGGGGGGGCACTATGGAGAGGGAGGTGCACTATGGGGACGCTATCTTATATACTGGCACACATGGGGGGCACAATGGAGGGAGGAGCACTTTGAGGGCCCTATCTTATATACTAGCACACATGGGGGGGCACTATGGAGAAGGGGGAGGAGCACTATGGGGGCATCTACTGGGGACCCTATCTTATATACTAGCACACATGGGGGCACTATGGAGAAGGGAGGAGAGGAGCACTATTGGGGTCATTATATAGGGGAATTATACTGGCACACATTATGGGGGCATTTTATTCTGGCACATTGTCAGGCACCATGGGGATAAGGGGAGGCGCACTATTGGGCACATAGGAGTATTTTATACTGCCGCAAATTATAGGGCATTATTGGGACTTTTATTTTTACTGTACCACACTATAAAGAGAATTATTACTACCGGGGGCATTATGGTGGGCTTTATTACAGTTGAGGGACTATGAGGAACTTGAATACTAGTATGAGGACTATGGGAGTATTATTACTTCTGGGACACAGTGGGGAAATTATTACTGTAGGGGCACTATTATTACTATATGCTGTCTGGTAGATAATTATTTCTATTGGTGGGACTTTGGGGAGCAGTATTACTGTGGGGGAACCTTGGCACGGTATCAGCTTAGCACAATTATTTTTGGGGAACATTATGTTTACACTATTAGTATCAGGGACACTGTTTCCTGGGCACAGTTATTTTTTAGGACACTGGGTGCCAATAATTATTGAAGGGGAACTATCTGTGTGTAACCTGTATAGGGAGCACAGTGGGCACAGTATTGGGGCAGGATGGGGTGTTCAGAAGGTGGGAGGATGATGGAAAAGTAGGAAACTAAGTTGTATGTCTTTCAAACTCTGCAGAGAGAAGAGATGGCAGAAAAATCATCATGGCGGTCTGGTCTGAAAGGAGAAGATGAGGACAGATAACATCTACATCAAAGGAGACGTCACTGGATGGAAGAGGTATGTGGCGCTGTATTAGGCTACTTTCACATCTATGTTAGTGATTCTGGCAGGCTGTTCCAGCAGAGAACAGCCTGCTGGAATTCACCGAATCCGGCACTGCTGGATGCAGACAGAATGCCTATCGGCCCCATAGACTATAGCAGAGATCCGGCCACAATCTGGCAAAAATGCAGAGAATAAGGTGGGACCGCATGCTGCGGTTTGTGTCCGGCCGATTCCTAGCATTTTCAGCCGAATCAGGTGGCCGGAGCGTAGTGCCGCAGGTGTACCCTGTATGTTTTGTATTGCTGTAAGTAATGTTAGGACGGAATAGGTTACATTGCGAATTTGGCTGGGAGGGGGGGGGGGAGCAGGCACATTCTTTGCACAGGGGCCCTCTGGCTACTTGTGAATAATCTTTCTCACTGTAGAATGATGGACTTCTAATTGTATGGAAATGGCCCTTCCCAGACTGATAGGCAGCAGTAACAACTGTTTGTCTAAGATCACTGTCAATGTCTTTCCCTCTTTGCATTGTGTAACATATCTGAATGCTCTAGACCAGCAAACTGCCAAATTGCCTGCTTTATAGAGGTGGTCACACTTTCTGATGATCAATTAATGAGGTGCATTTGTTTAGCAGTGCTGGGTTACTACCTACCCTCTTAGTTCCTATGGAAGGTTTTTCAGAGATTTTTATACTGATGACCTTTCCTCTGGGTAGGTCATCAGTATCTGATCGGTGCCAATCAGCTGTTTTAAGTAGATAGCGGTGCTCCTGTGAGCGCGCTGTCTTCTCGCAGCTTACCAAGCACAGTGCTTGGTATTGTATAGCGGCTGTGCTTGGTATTGTAGCTCATCCCCATTCACTTGAAAGGGGCTGAGCTGCGTCTAGGTCACCTGATCAACATACGTGTCGTCACTGGCATAGGAAAAGCAGTGAGAAGGCTGCGGCGCTCACTGGAGTGCCACTGCCTTCTCAAACAGCTGATCAGTGGGGGTCCTGGGTGTTGGAAACCCACCAGTCAGAGGATAGGTCATCAGTAAAAAAAAATTATGGCCCAGTTTTTAAATAATGAGAATGTGTAATTTGTTAGGTGTTGTAGTTCATCTGAGGCTCTATTCACTTCATTTTAAAACCTTCTAAGGACCAGATTTTTATTTTTTTGTCCTTATTACGTGCAAGCACATGCAAGCTCAACCAAGTGCACATATACTGTATATGTGTGAATGGGGAGGAGGGGCAGCGAGAATAGCTGACAGCTGAATGAGTGTATAGCCAATAACTACCTAAAGCACATGGATATACTTATACTCGGTTTATTCGGTGTGATGCTATGTAAAATGACAGCATAAGCTTCAGAACCCCGCACATGTACTCTTGTTATCTAATCCAAGCCGTACTGCACCTAAGTAATACTGCCATTGCCATTAACGAGGTGACAATGCTGGCAATCAGCCCAAATCACAAGAGTAAACCTAAGGTCTCCTTCACACAAACGTATTTTGCGTTCCGTATACAGACCGTTTTCTGCGTTCCGCATACGGTCTGTATACGGAACCATTCATTTCAATGGGTCCGCAAAAGATGCGGACAGCCCTCTGTGTGCTGTCCGCATCCGTTGCTATGTTTCGTGGCCCCGCAAAAATTATGACTCCTGTCCTATTCTTGTCCGTTTTGCGGACAAGAATAGGCATTTCTATAATGGGCCTCCTGTTCCGTACCGCAAATTGCGGACCACAAAAAACTGCACAGTCGTGTGAACAAGCCCTAAAAAAGAACATTTTCTATAATAAAACTAAACTGCAGCACTTAAGCAGCAAGTGTCTCGGCTTCCTGGTGGTTTAGTATTCCAGAAACTGATGTTTTACACATAGTCAGTGAAATGCACATGTATAATTCATCAGATGTGTAACCTCAGCAGCGCCCTGGCTGATCTCGAGAATGCCCCTTGTACTAAGCGACACTTCACTTCACTTTCTACATGTCACTGTCTAAAATAAAGGCGTGCTCTGAAAACGATTCTGAGCGAATGTACAGCATAGCTAATACCGTCCTCCTGAGCTATCAACAACACAGATTTTCTCCTGGATTCGAAATACTGATGCTACTCTTCTGACTCATAGCAAAAGACAGATGTATTCCTTCAAAACACCACTTTGCTTCCAGAAAAGCTACACTACTAAAAAAAACTGAAATATATGCACCCTGATATTGTTCCTAGAAGTCAGGGGAGAAATTATATTAACCCCTTAATAACCAGGCCATTTTGCACCCTAGTGACCAGACTGATTTTTGCAAATCTGACACGTGTCACTTTATGTGGTAATAACTTTGGAACGCTTTTACTTATCCAAGCCATTCTGAGATTGTTTTCTCGTGACACATTGTACTTCATGACAGTGTTAAATTTGAGTCAATATGTTTCACCTTTAGTTATAAAAAATAATCCCAAATTTTCATAAATTGTGGAAAAATTTATAATTTTTTAAATTTGAATTTCTCTGCTTTTAAGGCAGATAGTGATACCTCACAAAATAGTTACTACTTTATATTTCCCATATGTCTACTTTATGTTGGCATCATTTTGAAAAGGTCATTTTATTTTTTTAGGACATTTGAAGGCTTAGAATTTTAGAAGCAATTCTTACATTTTTTTTAGAAAATTTCTAAAACCCACTTTTTTAAGGACCAGTTCAGTTATGAAGTCACGTTGTGGGCCTTACATAGTAGAAATCACCCAAAATTGGCCCCATTCTAGAATCTAAACCCCTCAAGTTATTCAAAACGTATGTTATAAACTTTGTTAACCCTTTAGGTGCTCCACAAGAATTAAAGGAAAATGGAGATGAAATTTCAAAATTTCACTTTTTTCGCAGATTTTCCATTTTAACACATTTTTTCCTGTAACAAGGTAAGGGTTAACAAACTAAACTCAATATCTATTACTCTGATTCTGCAGTTTACAGTGACACTCAATATGTGGTTGTCGACTGCTATTTGGGCGCATGGCAGAGCTTAGAACGGATGGAGCACAATGTGGCTTTTGGAGGGTAGATTTCACTGGAATAATTTTCAGGCGCTGTGTCACATATGACGGTACCCTGAGGTACCCCACTGTGGAAACCCCCAAAAAGTTTGGAAACTACATTTTAGAAACTACACGCCCCATGGAATTTTTCAAGGGGTGTAGTGAGCACTTTGGCCCAATATGCTTTTGATAGAATTTAGAAACCCTTGGCTGTAAAAAAGAAAAATTACATATTTTACTGAAAAGTATCACTTTAGGCCCAAGTTTTTCATTGTCACAAGGGGTAACAGGAGAAAGTCACCACAAAATTTGTTACACGTTTTCTCCTGAATACGGAAGTAACCCATATGTGGTTGTCGACTGTTGTATGGGCATACGGCAGAGCACAATATGGCTTTTGGTGGCCAGATTTCACTGGAATCATTTTCAGGCACTGTGTCGCATTTGAAGGTACCCTGAGGTAACCCAAAATGTGACCCCATTTTGGAAACTACACCCCCTAAATTATTCATCTAGGGGTGTAGTGAGAATTTTATTATTTTACAGTATTCATCTATGGGTATAATGAGAATTTATTTTTACATTTTGGAGTTTGTCTAACAGTGGATTGCATAATAAATTAAAAATGTAAATTGATTAAATTAATAATCTAGGGATGTATGGTAAATGCGTAAACACTGCTTAAAGGGAACCTGTCACCGGGATTTTGGCCATAGAGCTGAGGACATGGGTTGCTAGATGGCCGCTAGCACATCCACAATACCCAGTCCCCATAGCTCTGTGTGCTTTTATTGTGTAAAAAAAAAACAATTTGATACATATGCAAATGAACCTGAGATGAGTCCTGTACATGAGATGAGTCAGGGACAGGACTCATTTCAGGTTAATTTGCATATATATCAAATCGTTTTTTTTACACAATAAAAGCACACAGAGCTATGGGGACTAGGTATTGCGGATGTGCTAGCGGCTATCTAGCAGCCCATGTCCTCAGGTCTATGCACAAAATCCCGGTGACAGGTTCCCTTTAAGGCCTCATGCACACGAACGTATGTATTTTGTGGTCCGAAAAAACGGATCCACAAAAAATATGGATGACGTCCGTGTGCATTGCGTATTTTGCGGAACGGAACAGCTGGCCCCTAATAGAACAGTCCTATCCTTGTCTGTGATGCGGACAATAATAGGACATTTTTTTGCGGAACGGAAATACGGACATATGGAAACGGACACGGAAAGAAAATACGCTCGTGTGCATGAGGCCTAATTCAAAGTCCAGGCTTATCTGGACAGGTGTCACATTGATATATGGTATCCCGCCGTATATATCTCATTCTTGTAACAGACCCTGCCAGGCAAAGAGTGTCGTCTGCGACTTTGCTGTGGCTCGTCATCACTAGTGTTAGCGAACGAACGATGACGAAATTTGAAACTGTTCTGTCTCGCTTGCACTTTTTGTATCAGAACAGAAACTACAGCAAACTACAACTATATATATCTATATATATATAATTATCATTTTATTTTTTTTCAAACCGCTAACCCTGACACTAGTCCAAACAATTTATATATATTTTATTTTTTAATATGTTTTGTATATACAGTTGCAAGAAAAAGTATGTGAACCCTTTGGAATGATATGGATTTCTGCACAAATTGGTCATAAAATGTGATCTGATCTTCATCTAAGTCACAACAATAGACAATCACAGTCTGCTTAAACTAATAACACACAAAGAATTAAATGTTACCATGTTTTTATTGAACACACGATGTAAACATTCACAGTGTAGGTGGAATAAGTATGTGAACCCCTAGACTAATGACATCTCCAAGAGTTAATTGGAGTGAGGTGTCAGCCAACTAGAGTCCAATCAATGAGATGATATTGGAGGTGTTGGTTACAGCTGCCCTGCCCTACAAAAAAAACCACACACCAGTTCTGGGTTTGCTTTTCACAAGAAGCATTGCCTGATGTGAATGATGCCTCGCACAAAACAGCTCTCAGAAGACCTATGATTAAGAATTGTTGACTTGCATAAAGCTGGAAAGGGTTATAAAAGTATCTCCAAAAGTCTTGCTGTTCATCAGTCCACGGTAAGACAAATTGTCTATAAATGGAGAAACTTCAGCACTGCTGCTACTCTCCCTAGGAGTGGCCATCCTGTAAAGATGAATGCAAGAGCACAGCGCAGACTGCTCAATGAGGTGAAGAATCATCCTAGAGTGTCAGCTCAAGACTTACAAAAGTCTCTGGCATATGCTAACATCCCTGTTAGCGAATCTACAATACATAAAACACTAAACAAGAATAGATTTAATGGGAGGATACCACAGAGGAAACCACTGCTGTCCAAAAGAAACATTTCTGCACGTTTACAGTTTGCACAAGAGCACCTGGATGTTCCACAGCAGTACTGGCAAAATATTCTGTGGACAGATGAAACCAAAGTTGAGTTGTTTGGAAGAAACACACAACACTATGTGTGGAGAAAAAGAAGTACAGCACACCAACATCAAAACCTCATCCCAACTTTGAAGTATGGTGGCGGGGGCATCATGGTTTGGGGCTGCTTTGCTGCGTCAGGGCCTGGACGGATTGCTATCATTGAAGGAAAAATTAATTCCCAAGTTTATCAAGACATTTTGCAGGAGAACTTAAGGCCATCTGTCCACCAGCTGAAGCTCAACAGAAGATGGGTGTTGCAACAGGACAACGACCCAAAGCATAGAAGTAAATCAACAACAAAATGGCTTAAAGGGAACCTGTCACCTGGATTTTGTGTATAGAGCTGAGCACATGGGTTGCTAGATGGCCGCTAGCACATCCGCAACACCCAGTCCCCATAGCTCTGCTTGCTTTTATTGTGTAAAAAAAACCAATTTGATTCATATGCAAATTAACCTGAGATGAGTCAGAGCTTGAAAATATGACTCTTCTCTGGTCACACAAGTAAGATATAACTCTTTTATGTTAATTTGCATATGGATCAAATAGTTTTTTTCCCACAATAAAAGCACACAGAGCTATGGGGACTGGGTATTGCGGATGTGCTAGCGGCCATCTAGCAACCCATGGCCTCAGCTCTATACACAAAATCCAGGTGACAGGTTCCCTTTAAACAGAAGAAAATACGCCTTCTGGAGTGGCCCAGTCAGAGTCCTGACCTCAACCCGATTGAGATGCTGTGGCATGACCTCAAGAAAGCGATTCACACCAGACATCCCAAGAATATTGCTGAACTGAAACAGTTGTAAAGAGGAATGGTCAAGAATTACTCCTGACCGTTGTGCACGTCTGATCTGCAACTACAGGAAACGTTTGGTTGAAGTTATTGCTGCCAAAGGAGGTTCAATCAGTTATTAAATCCAAGGGTTCACATACTTTTTCCACCTGCACTGTGAATGTTTACATGGTGTGTTCAATAAAAACATGGTGACATTTAATTCTGTGTGTATTAGTTTAAGCAGACTGTAATTGTCTATTGCTGTGACTTAGTTGAAGATCAGATCACATTTTATGACCAATTTGTGCAGAAATCCATATCATTCCAAAGGGTTCACATACTTTTTCTTGCAACTGTATATTTATTTATTAATTATTTTTTTTTCAATCCTCTTACCCTAACACTATGCCAAACTATTTCTATCTAACTGCCAGTACTCAGGCTAACTAACTACAACTAATTATCAGTAATTTTATATATATTATTTTTGTATCTTTTTTTCTTTTTTTTCAAATGCCTAAACTATCCAAAACTATCTAATTACCTGTAACTTTTTGTATATTTTTTTTTACAAACGCCTAACTCTAAGGCCTCTTTCATGTGGCCGTTGCGGAAAAATGTGCGGGTGCGTTGCGGGAACACACGCAATTTTTCCACGCGAGTGCAAAACATTGTAATGCGTTTTACACGCGCGTGAGAAAAATCGCGCATGTTTGGTACCCAAACCTGAACTTCTTCACAGAAGTTCGGGCTTGGGATTGATGTTCCGAAGATTGTATTATTTTCCCTTATAACATGGTTATAAGGGAAAATAATAGCATTCTGAATACAGAATGCATAGTACAATAGCGCTGGAGGGGTTAAAAAAAACAAACAAATAATTTAACTCACCTTAATCCACTTGCTCGCGCAGCCCGGCATCTCTTCTGTCTTGATCTTAGCTGTCTGCAGCAACAGGACCTGTGGTGACCTCCGTTTTTCTAGGACCTGTGGTGATGTCACTCCGGACATCACATGATCCATCACATGATCTTTTACCATGGCGATGGATCATGTGATGACTGGAGTGACGTCACCACAGGTCCTGTTACTGCACAAAGCTCAGATGAAGACAGAAGGAGATGCCGCGCTTCGCAATCAAGTGGATTAAGGTGAGTTAAATTATATATTTTTTTTTAACCCCTCCAGCGCTATTATTTTCCCTTATAAACATGTTATAAGGGAAAATAATAATGATCGGGTCTCCATCCTGATCGCCTCCTAGCAACCGTGCGTGAAAATCGCACCGCATCCACACTTGCTTGCGGACGCTTGCGATTTTCACGCAACCCCATTCATTTCTATGGGGCCTGCGTTACGTGAAAAACGCACAAGCTAGAGCATGCTGCGATTTTCACGCAACGCACAAGTGATGCGTGAAAATCACCGCTCATGTGAACAGCCCCATAGAAATGAATGGGTCAGTATTTAGTGCAGGTGCAATGCGTTCAACTCACGCATCGCATCCGCGCGGAATACTCGCCCGTGTGAAAGGGGCCTAACACTAACCTCAACTATTTCAATCTACCTATTGACCTATATACTACCATGACCGGTGCTACCATAAGGCAGACCAAGAGGCTGCCTTAGGGCGCACCCTGGGGGAGGGCAGAAAAATGTGACATGGAGGGGGAGAAATGTGACATGGAGGGCTGATGTGAGATAGGGGGGTGATTTGACATAGAGGGGGAGAAATGTGACATGGCGGCATGATGGCTGACATGGGGGGCTGATGAATGACATAGGGGTCTGATTGGGGCTGTGAGCTGAGGTCTGATTAATATTGGGGGTCTGATTGCTGGTCTGACCTGAGGTGTAATGGAAAATATTTTTTCTTATTATCCTCCTCTAAAACCTAGGTGTGTCTTAGAGGGCGAAAAATACGGTCCTCAAACCAGCGATTGTCTGAAGCAGAGAGAAGATACCAGGACCACACAGAAGAGAAGCCAGCTGCTGCAGACGGGACCAGGGCCAGTTGAGCTGCGAGGGGGGCGAGGGGCGTCAAAATGTAGCTTTGCTTGTGTTGGCAAAAATCCTTGCACCGGCCATGTATACTACACTATTTTATAAAAAAATTAAAAAACACTGAAGTTTTGTTGGGAGGAAGGGTGATTGGAGGATGAGGTGTCAGGGGAACAGTGTGTGTTTGAGGCACTGTGAGGTGATTATTCACTTGGGGCACTGACAGGAGACCAGGGCAGCGCAGCTCCGATCTCCTGAAGTGCAACTGTCACAATGAGGAGATCGGAGCTGCACTGTGTGACTTTTCCCTGCCGGCAAGCAGGACGCACTGCGATTGGTCACTCAGATTTGAGTGACCAATCATAGCGATTGGGAAACAGGGACCGCAAGTATACTTGAGATGACACATTCATTTCATGACGTACTGTGTAACTAACACCACATCATGATGTACATAGTACGTCATTAGTCACTAAGGGGTTAAAGGGGTTATCAAAGCCCTCTGTTTTTCAAGTGGTAGTTCCACAAAAGGAAAATTGTCTTCCAGCTCACCCACTCCTGTCTGTGAGTGGACACTGCGTTGGTTACTTGTCCATGATCCAGAATCAGAAGGTTAGACCAGCACCAGGTCCAGAGATGAAATCAACTATAATCCTCAAGATGTATGAGACTACGCGTTTCCGACACACAACATCCTTAAAGGGAACCTGTCACCGGGATTTTGTGTATAGAGCTGAGGACATGGGTTGCTAGATGGCCGCTAGCACATCCGCAATACCCAGTCCCCATAGCTCTGTGTGCTTTTATTGTGTAAAAAAAACATTTTGATACATATGGACAGGACTCATCTCAGGTTAAGTTATGTATCAAATCGATTTTTTTACACAATAAAAGCACACAGAGCTATGGGGACTGGGTATTGCGGATGTGCTAGCGGCCATCTAGCAACCCATGTCCTCAGCTCTACATATACACAAAATCCCGGTGACAGCTTCCCTTTAATCGTGGCAATCTCTGGATCTCCCACTGCTACATATATTACATATGTCATATTCACTTTATAGTTCATAAAATATAAAGCATATTTGTCATTTATTTAGTACCCCAGAGGGGGTACTACCATTCCTACAGGTATCTACTGTCTCTAATGGCTAGCAAAGAATGTCATCTGTGTATTTAGTTCCAGGTCCTCTGATTATCAATATTTTTATGAAACTGTTATCACATGCACTCTGTCTGGTTGTCCAGCAGGTGGTGGTGTATCTGGCAGAGGGAGATCTTTAGATAGAATTAAATTTACCATTTAATTCTCCCCCCTTTTGGGCAGCAGTGGGCTAGTCCTGTTTCCTACCAGGGGACGGGTTGCAGGAAGCTATGTGGAGATGAGAGTTGGAAGGAGACAAGACATGGCGCAGCGAGGGGAGCGCGCACCCCTCTCTCCTGCAGCAGGAGCTTTTCAGGGGAAGCAGCAAATAGAGCACCATGGCTCGAGGTAGTTCATAGACCGAGTTTTACGATAAGGTCAACGGACAAAATCACCCCACTCAGAGGTACCAGAACTGCTAGAAGGTCCAGTAACCAGACTGAAGCCAGAGAATAGCACAGCAGAGAGGGAGAAAGCAAAGTATTCAAGTTTGCCTGCCGGTTTACCCTTCACTTGCTGGAGCTAAGAGAAAGATCAAGCATTGTTTGGATGATACAAGGTTGTCGCTAGTTCATTCAAGTAAAAACTATTGAACTTCTCTAAGTCTGGACTGTACTTATTCCACCAACTACAACTCCTGAAATGCTATGGAGCCTAACCCTGGGAAATGACAACAGTATGCAGGTAGAAGCACCGTGACAAAAAAACTATCAGGCCAATTCACCACTCGGCACTCTTAACATTGGGACCCGATCAGCCCAGAGGGGGCGGCACGCTGCATTTACAGGCAGCTAAAAGGCATCTGTCTGCAGATGTGTATCTATGAAACTGGCTGACCAGTTTCATGTGCGCTTGGCAGATGAAGACATCTTTGTTGTTCCCATGTTGTTATGTGCCCACATTGCTGAGAAAAATTATGTATATGCAAATAAGCCTCTACGAGCAATGGGGGCGTTGCCATTACACCTAGAGGTTCTGCTCTCTTGGCAACTGCTGCACCCTTTGCACTTTGAGTGACAAGGCCAAGCAGGTGTGATTACTTTTACAGTGCCTGGCCCTTTTCAATAAAGGTATAGAGGGTACAGTAGAGCAGAGCCTCTAGGTGTAACGGCAACACCCCCATTGCTCCTGCAGACTCATTTGCATAAATTAAAACATCATTTTTCAAAGCAGTGCGAGCACATATGAACATGGGACCAGCACAGATGTCTTCAGCTGCCATGTGCACATGAAGCATGTCAGCCAGTTATGAAACAAGTACAAATCTGTTGACAGATGCCCTTTAACAAAAATCTATCCAATCAAGAGTTGTCATTTACTAGAACCAACACATACCTCAGATATTTGTGCAAAAAAAGAGCAAGGATTTAACAAGGTAAAAAAAATATCATTTTATTCAATATAAATCACATGATCATTACAGGTGAGACTCAAAAAGGACAGAACATGGAGACTGGGCCACAAAAGGGCTCTACAATGTGGAGAATATCAATGGGGGATAATGTGACCATATACAGCAGGTAACAGACAACTGACAGAAGCTGTGAATATTGGAGTAGTTGCGGGTGCAATTGCTGTTCCCTAGTATTGAACAACTACCTAGCTCTTATTCACAGCGTCCAAACAATGGATGCTGTAGGGTATACTAGGACTGTGCAATACTACTCATAAAGATGGCATATAACAATAACTGCAAGCCACTAGTCCCACCCTAATCCAGATACCATGTTACCTACCCATGTTGCTGCTGAAAAATGGTGACACGGTTCCCCCACTGCTTCAACCTCGACACGTGTTTCGCCACGTAGGCTTCGCCAGGAGGCTGACAAAGCCTACGTGGCGAAACACGTTGAAACACACCATCACCTATGTGTAGTCCTATCATTGCTACTTCTACATTATATATACTTATATATTCTTATGAACATATATATATATATATATATATATACACACACACATATATATATATATATATGTATTATTTTTTTTTTGGTAGGGTGGGAAACCCCTATGTCGTCATGGAGGATTCATGAAAAGGGAATTACCGGTACGTAATTTGGTTTTTCCCTTTCATCCTCCATGACGGCATACCATGAGATATAACATATTAAACAAACTAGGGGGGGATTATAGCTTGAAGAACTTTCCTCCCAAAGGCTAGGTCTTGCCCTGCCTTAACATGGACTCTAATGTTTGATAAATGTATTAGGGCTAGACCAAGTGGCCGCCCTACAGATCTGTTCTAGTGAAGCGTTAGCCTTCTCCGCCCAGGAGGCAGAAACTGATCTTGTAGAATGGGCTGTAAAGGCTTCAGGAGGAGATTTCCCTAGCACCTTATATGATTCTGAAATCGCCGTTTTGATCCATCTGGAAACAGTATTCTTTGTCGCTCTCTGCCCTTTATTTGTACCAAGAAACTGGACAAATAAAGAGTCCGTCTTTCTGAAGGCTTTTGTGGCTTCTAAATAAATTAGAACTGCTCTGCGTACATCCAATTTATGAAATCTTTCCTCTCCTTCTGTTTTCGGGTCGTCACAAAACGAGGGAACCAGTATTTCTTCTTGCCTGTGGAAACTAGACACAACTTTGGGAAGGAAGGAGTTATCTAATTTAAACGTAATTCTATCTGAAGAAATGACACAGAAAGGCTCATTAATCTTTAGGGCCTGGATTTCACTAACCCTGCGGGCTGACGTAATTGCCACTAACAATAAGGTTTTTAGTGTTATATATTTTATAGAGACAGTTGATAAGGGTTCAAAGGCACTTTCTATTAAGCCTGATAGAACCACATTGAGATCCCGGGGGGGGGGGGGGGGGGGGGGGTCGTGGCTTTCAACGATGGCCTCAGTCTGTCTGCCCCTTTTAGGAATCTGATAATCCAAGAATGATTGGCAATTTTCTCATCAAAGACTGCACTAAGATGCGACACGTGAACCCTTAGTGTATTGGGACGAAGTCCTTTCTCCAGCCCAGATTGTAAAAAGCCTAGAACAGAAAGAACTGAAAACTTTTCAGGGGATACTTTCTCTCTTTCATACACCAAGTATTAAAAGCTCTCCACACTTTATCATAGATTTTTGAGGTTATCACCTTTCTACTAGCCGTCATAGTATTAATGACGGGATCTGACAGGCCTCTAGCCCTTAGAATCAACCTTTCAGGTTCCAGGCTGCCTTTCCACCTCGGGATGGTGAATTGGTCCCTGCGACAACAAATCCTGATCCCAAGGAAGGATCCATGGACTTTGGATGGACATGATCTTCAATAGTGGAAACCATGATTTTTTGGGCCATAAGGGGGCTATCAGGATAACGTGGGCCCTGCCTTGCCTTATCTTCTTTATCACTCGGGATATTAGTTGCAGAGGGGGGAAGGCATAAGCCAGATGAAAATCCCATTTTATTGATAAGGCATCTATCCCTTCGTTTCCGTCTTTTGGATTGAGGGAAAGAAAACGATTTACTTTTGCGTTTGTGGCTGACGCGAAAAGATCTATCTGGGGAACCCCCCATTTTTTTGTTATTTGGCGAAAAACTTGTTCTTTCAAACTCCATTCTGTTGGCTTTATCTTGACCCTGCTTAGAAAGTCCGCTTTTATATTTAAGCTTCCTTTTAAATGGACTGATGAAAGGGATCTTATATTTTATTCTGCCCAGGAAAAAAAAAATCTGTTATTTGACTCAGACATTGGCTCCTTGTTCCACCTTGATGATTTAAATATGCCACCACTGTTGTGTTGTCTGATCTTATTTGAACATCTTTTCCTCTTATGAATTGACTCGCCACTTTTATTGTCTCCCAAACTGCCGTTAATTCCTTTTGGTTTGAGGACAAAGTTTTTGAGTGGTCTGCCCAGGCCCCCTGGAAATAGTGATGAGAGCAATGCGCTCCCCACCCCCAAGGACTTGCGTCTGTTGTGACAAACACCTGTTTCTCCGGATTCCATGGAATTCCCTGATCTAGGTGATCTACCTGTTTCCACCACAGAAGAGACTGGTTTACTGCTAAGGGAATCAGAACTGTTTGTTCTAGAGAACTCTGGTTTCTGTCCCAGCAGGACAACACCCAATGTTGCAGGGTTCGAGAGTGGAACTGAGCCCCAGGGATGCAAGAGGTTAAAGTCCCTAGTAGTTTCATGGCTTCTCGTATTGTACAAGACGGATGACTTAGAAACGTCGAGACTTTTTCTACCACTCCAGACACTTTCTGCTCTGTAAGAGACGTCTTCTGCCGAGTGGTGTCTAGAGAGAGGCCCAAGAAAATTATTTCCTGGGACGGGACTGGCTTTGATTTTTCCCAATTTATTATCCATCCTGCTAGATACAGCGTCTGGCAGGTCACTAAGAGATTGTTCTCGTCTCGCCTACTATCAGTAGGTCGTCTAGATAAGGGACAATCAGGATGTTTCTCCTTCTCAAGTGTGCCACCAGTTCCAGCATCACCTTTGTGAAGACCCTGGGGGCTGAGGTTATTCCAAAGGGTAATACCTGGAATTGAAAATGGAGAAGATCTTTCCCCAAATAGACCGCTATCCGTAGGAATTTTTGAGACTGTTTGCATACCGGAATATGGTAGTATCTTAAGTCTATGGAGGCCAAGAAGTCTCCCTTTTTTAGCAGATTCACAGTTGACCTTATTGTTTCCATTTTGAATTTGTTGTATTCTATGAATTTGTTCAAATTTTTTAGGTTTTTTTACTCTCCGAAAGGGAAATTTCCTTTTCCCGGAGTCCCTGGGAAAGGTTTTCTTTGAGTCTGAAGCTTTCTCTAGGATAGATTCTAAATCCTCACCAACTAATAAATTATCATGAAAAGGCAAGGTACATAACTTCAGTTTTGAACTGACCTCACCCGACCAGGACTTTAACGAGAGGGATCTCCTTGCTACGACTGCTAACCCAGTAGCCTTTGCAGCTATCCTGACTGATTCCGCAGTGGAATCTGATAGAAAATCCACAGCTTTAATTAAGAGCGGAAAGGAATCTTTTAGACTATCATATGTATTACCGTCTTTTAGTAAGGTTTCTAATTGCGTGAGCCATTTCTTTAGTGACCTGGATACTGATGTTGCAGCTAGGTTTGGATTAAACAGGGCTGCACAAGCTTCCCATGTCTTTTTTAGAGTCTGATCCGTCTTCTTATCCATGGGATCCCTTAATGATCCCATATCCTCAAACGGTAAGGCATTTAGACCTTTCACTAATTTACATAGGGAAACGTCTATCTTAGGACAAGTCGTTAATAGGTCCTCATCTTCCTTAGAAAAAGGGAGTCGTCGTCTTATTGTCTTAGGAATGAACAATTTTCTATCCGGGGACCTCAATTCCCTTTTAACTAGATCGTGCATATGTTTATGCACCGGAAAACCTCGGTTAGACCTCTGTTCAAATCCACTAAACATTTCATTGTGGACTGATCTGTGGACCTTTTCCTCAGAAAGATCCATAGTGGCCCTAACCGCTTTAATTAATTCTCTGGTATCCTCTGATGAAAAAAGATAATTTTTAAATTCTGAATCGGATCCAGAAGAATCTTCGGACCCTAGTTCTCCTGATTCTGAATCTACCTCTAGGTCTGAATCAGACATTTTTGTCGCTGTTCCCTGCACCTGTTGGGAGCAGGAAGGAATTGCCGAGGGATCGGACATAGCAGCCCTGATTTCTTCTCTGATTGTATTTTTAAGTTCTTCTTTTAAAGACTGAACTAATTCTTTAGAAATATTGTCAGTACATTTTTTACAGACTTTCCTAGTAGAGGACTCTGAAAGTTTAACAGAACAAATACTGCACTTTTTTGCCCTCTGACTAGTTTTAGCTTTCTGAGCAACCTCTTTCTCACTAGGTGCAGATCCCTGAGTGGCCTCCATAGCTCCACTTGGATCCAGCATGTTTAGGGTAAAAAAGGTACTTTCTTTTCCCTTTAAATAGTTTTCACCTTAAGACCTCAGATCAGAGGACGACCGCCATCATAATCTTGCGCAATTTTGAATCTCCCGCCGCCGCCGGCATGCGATCCACCGCCGGAAGCGGAAGTATGCCGTGGAACGCATGGAGCGCGTCCACTTTTGGTGACGACACTGTGAGCGCCGGCCATGCCGGATCGCAGGGTGGAGCTTAGGTGACTGACCGGAGGGACTCCATGAGTGTCCGGCCCCATGTGGACCTGTCTGCCCGCGCCCAGCAGCAGGTAAGAGACATGACTCCAGCGCCCGTTTCCCCAACTAGGGTTCGGACTCTGCTGCCTCCTCACATGGTAATCCTTCTTCATGGTCAGCGACCATAAGAGAAAACCTATCTCCTACCTGGAGGGACAGGAAGACACTGAGGAGGAGCCAGAGGAGAGTCAAATTTATACTTCCTGTCCCTACCTGGTTGGAGGCGGGTCATCTCTCATGGTATGCCGTCATGGAGGATGAAAGGGAAAAGGTACGTTAAAATTACAAATAAGGCATACCCACACTCGATCTTTAACCAAAATCGAGAAAATTTAATTAAAAAAGCGCAATCATAAAAAGGACCTGAAACTAACTGCTTCCTTTAATCCCAAGGGGATCTCAGTTTTAAGCATGACTATACATTTAGTTTCCCTCTGTAATAGTGCTTTTTGTAATCCCCACCTCGACAGCCCAGAGACACCTTATCAATATTTGTGGCTCGCAAACCCCTAGGGTTACAATTAGGTTTCTCCTTGAAGTGCAGGACTATGGGTTGCGATTTATTCAACTCCTCCGTCCTCATTGTACCCACCCTTCGGATTTTGCTCGCATGCTCCAGAATTCGCACTTGGAGCTCCCTGGTGGTCATGCCCACATACAGGAGGTTGCAGGGGCATTCTAGGAGGTAAAGGACTGCTATTGATTTGCAGTTGATGTGGTGTACTATCTGGTATTCCTTACTCCCACTGGAGTCTTTAAAGGAGGTCAGTCTTGACATGTACCCACATGCCTGACAATTGCCACAAGGGAATGACCCCCAGGTGGGGCCCTGCTACCAAAGGGGTTACGTACACCAGGTGGAACATAGTGTCTTCTTGTAAGAAAGTCTCCCAAATTCTTATACCTATTCCATGTAATAAGAGGATAATCAGAGAGTGACCCCCTGAGGTCACTGTCCGATAATAGGATGGGCAAATAATGGGACATGATGTCCCGAATCTTCCCCCAATGTGTGTTAAAAGGTGTGATAAATCGTGGTTTAACATCACTGTTTTTCTTATTACTTACCAACAGGGAGTCTCTGGAGGAGGATTTGGCTCTTAGACAGCCTTTCCTAATATCCTGTTGGTTATAGCCCCTATTACGAAATCTGGTAGAGAGATCTTTAGACTGGATCTCAAAGCATTCGTCACTGGAGCAGATCCGACGTAGTCTTAAAAATTGGCCAGTAGGTATTGTGACGAACTGCGACCGCCGCGGCCACAATACGTCACAAAACCGTCACAGCGCCCCTAGTGGTCAATCCGCAAACAGGCCTCCCAGCCACTTTCAGCACACCGACAGTCTAACTTGAGTCCGTACAGTCGATAGGCTGAAAGCGCAGGGAGTGGACCGCCGACCGCAAGTAAGCGTGTGACGAACTGGACCGGAACTACACACAGGGTAGTTTAACTGCCACCACCTTGCAATTTATGGGAGCAAGGAACCCACTATCTAGATAACACAACCGAGTAGCTTTCCCTTCGGAGAGGCTAGGGTAAGTTTTTGCAGTGTTTGAAAACAGGCATATGGCTAGAGAAATGACTTGGAGGTCATTTATTATATATCTATATACAATACAAATTATCACGATGCACAGTAATTATTAACACAATAATCAAGGAAAGTATAGTCCAATAAACAAAAGGGAGAAAAGAAAGAAAATACTTAGTTTCCGCAGAAAAGATGTCTGTTGGTGAAATAGTCCGTTGCAGGGATAAAGTCCAAGAAGCCTTTGTCCAGTGTTATATGCCTTCAGCCCACAGGTTCTCTGGCTGAGGCCCTCTTTAGGTGTTGTTAAAAGTGGAGAACTCCTTTAGCAGATTCTAGGTCTTTGTTATAAAGGGTCCCAGAATCAAGGTGGGGAATTGAGAGTCCGCCTGCTGGGCAGGCTGTATTCCTGAGGTGAATGTCAGTTCTGAAATATGGCATGTGCCATATCGTGGGATGTCTCCGCTGTACACAAGTAACAAGCACATATTCACATTCCCCACAAAATATGGAGTTCAGGGATACCAAATATTACTATTATAACTGGTTCTATGATGGGGTAACACCATAACTTTACCTGGGTACATCTTAGAGTTATGTTTGTCCTATGTAAACGTCCAGTGAATTCTGAGTGACACGATGATGTAATTTTTACGTCCGTAAGATGCATGGTCTCTCTTAAAAAGGTAAAAATCATATCTCAGATTCATGTTGCAATCTGGGAAACCTTGGTGCCGGCCTGTCTGCAGCAAGCTAGCTTACAGACCCTTATGGCAGCGACACCATATGGCTCCCCCCCAGGTGCAGTCTTCACACTTAGCTGTGATATCTCTTCAGGAAAGGAAGTTCTTTTGTCAACCTGAGGAAGCCAGCTGTAATTGCGTTATCTGCTGGGCATCTATTGACTGACTTGAACAAAAGGACTATGTTGTTCTCTGGGTACAACAGAAGGACAGAAGGAGACGCTCTGAATAATCAAATTGTAGGTTCTGGGGCCTAGGGAAATAATTACTGTTTAATAGACCTACTGATCAATAAGGCAGAGTAATATTGATAATATTGGGAGGACAGTTCAATATTCTCACTGATCATCCGTGACAGGTATAGCTTTAATCGTCTGTGAATAGTGAGAGGAATTAGCATGTAATAAAGCATTCGTTGCTGTAGGTTTCCTGAAGTGGTCCGTGGAGACCATACCATCCGATTCTCTGCATAATAAGATATCCAAGAACTCAATATATTGTTGACTATGTTTCCATGAAAGTTTGATATTTGGGTCATTGATGTTAAGTTGTGCAATAAAGCCCTTAAGCTCCACCAGAGGACCCTGCCATATGAAAAAAATGTAATCGATATACCTAGACCATGAGACCACTGAGCCAAAACCAGGCAAATTCTGGACAATCTCTCTTTCCCACAGCCCCAGGAACAAATTGGCATACGAGGTCGCACACGTTGCCCCCATCGCCGTGCCCTGGAGCTGTAGGATGAGGCGGTCTTTAAAGTTAAAATAATTATTTCTAAGTACAAAGTCCAGAATTTTGATGACAAACTACATGCAATCTTCGTCAAGATCAATCATTTCCAAAAAGTACCTTGCTGCTCGGATCCTGTGGTCATGGCATATCGATGTGCAGAGGGCCTCTACGTCACAAGTGACAAAATACATGTCATCCTCTAAACAGGCCCCATTAAACCTCCTAAGGATATCAGATGTATCCTTCACATAGGATGGCAGGGTCTCCACGCAGCTCCTCAGATAGAAATCCCAAAACCTACTAGCCCGTTCACATAAACCTCCTATTCCGGACACGATCGGCCGTCCTGGGGGGTT